>NC_087375.1:33577433-34227433 GCF_031761385.1 Necator americanus
TACGCAGATTTATCCTAAACAACACCCAAGCTGAGATTATTTTGAGAGCCACTTGAGACGTATTTTTGCGATTGTCATTGGTCTCTTCTGAAATCTTAAGGAAAGGAAAAGAAAAAAGTCGGTCCCACTAGCAAAAAAAAATAGAAAAAAAGAACCACGATATTGAGAGAAAAAAGAAAGTAAGTAAGAACTAAAAAAAAAGTAAGAGCTAAAAGTTAGACTTGTGCGACCGTTTTGATCCAATTGATTGTTTGTAAGTTTGATTTTGTCGAATGAGATGCCACCGACTACATAAGTAGTAAATAAACCACATAGTAAATATGAAATATACGAAGTGTAGATTAGTAGATTACAATGCAGTTAAAAAAAAATACGTCAGGACTACAACTTTTAATAGTTAAAATGCTGCACCATTAGCGACCGATTTGAGAAAAGGAGAAGTTGCGTGAGTAGGAAATGGAAGTTAACCGAACAATCCAGATGTTTTCTTTGCAATAGTGATCTGCTATTGAAAATGCAGCTCAATTCAGGGTTACATCAAAAAAATGTCTTGGCAAAAACGGAAACTTCCTTTCCTGAAAACCAACGATATTTTCCTCTTCGACTTATACGAAAAGTTTAAAAATTGTACGAAGGATGCTTAAAATTTTCTGAATATTCTTCCATTGCGATGAGAACCACTCAGAGCGATAGCGGAAGTCAGAATAAGAAGTTTCTGGATTCGTGCATAAGAGCCTGTTGTCCATGAACGTAGACACACTACAGGTGAAGAATCTTTTTGTCACTGTAGTATTTGTAATGGAAATAGCGTCGAATGCGAATGACGGCACGAAAAGCTGCTTTTAGGACAAACCGCAGCAACACTATCCTTAAAATATACTAAGGTAAGAGTTTTTTTTTCTTACCAAGAACGGTTGCAATTAATAGTGAGTATAGGGATGGCTTGAATAGAGAAAGGAACATGGAAATTGAAAAGGAAGCGGTCGAATGAAGAGCAGAATCGATCAAGCGAAGACACTAATGCGATTGGAACAATAGAAACGTCAATTCAGAAAAAAGAGCGGAGAAAAAAGAGTAATAAAAACAAGAGAAACTGAAAAGGCCAGAAAGGATTGAGACTCCTCTTGCGTACTCATGTGAAGGAGAGGGTAGAGAAGAAGACAACTTTCACAGAGAGTCTTTATTAAAATCTTAGTATGGGAAATCTTTCCTATTAAAAATGAATTTCGGCTATTTGTGAGCTCGTGAGCGTGAAAGAAGAGGAGAAATATGGATTAAGATTGGATGCTGTCCTGAAGTGCTGAAATGTATATGTACCAGTCTGAGCGTCCGGCTAAAGCTGGACTTCAGACTTTCTGTGGTGTTTGCTTTCACTGATCAACGAAAATTAATATTAGTGTTATTAGTTCTATGAATTTGGACTTGTGTATCTCCGGCAATCCTTCTTCCTTTTTTTATATTATAACTAAATGCGAAAGATTTCATAGTCTTCTTTCTAAACGTGTCAGTTTTACATTTGCAGAACATTCGAGCTTCAGCTTCAAACACTCCTTATCAATATATTATAGACAATATTTAAAAGTATCTTGCGAAATATGGGTTTTTCTCCTGTTTTCTACAAACGGTTATCGAAGAATGGTGTTTTGGCATAAAATAACGTGAAAGGCCATCCTACTGATAAAGATAACGTTCCACGTCAGATCACAAAAACATCCTTCTACTACTTAAGCAGCCGTTTTCATGCGCGTTTCCACTTTCTGAGAATGGCATGCTACCAATATGAGGCGAACGAAGAAAGAAATAGATACGCAGAGAAGTCATGAAGGTGAAAAGCAACGCGCCCAGTGGCCACGGGTATGAAAGGGCTTTAACCATTTATCTTTTGCAACATGCACGCGAAGTTATTGCGCACCATTTCGATTCCGCGGGAACCGTCTCACCCCACGTTATAGGTATCTGGCGCCAGCGCGTTAACCCGACGCCGGTGGACCCCTCGCACCCCGTATTATAGCTATAAGGCGCCGGCGCATTAACACGACGCCGGTGGACCAACAGCAACCCATTTTCTAGCTCTCTGGTGTCGGCGCACCAATCCGACGCCGTGGGACCCGTCGCACCCCACGTTATAGCTATCTGGCGTCAGCGCGTTAACCCGACGCCGGGTGGACCCATCATACCCCCTTTTATACCTATCTGACGTCGGCGCACCAATCCGACGCCGGTGGACCCGTCTCACCCCACGTTATAGGTATCTGACGATGGCACACCAATCCGACGCCGTGGGACCCGTCGCACCCACTCCTATAGGTATCTGGCGCCGGTGGACCCGCTTCTATAGATGTCAGGCTTCTATAGATGGCTCCCCTTCTATAGGTATCTGGCGCCGGTACACCCGTCGCACCCACTTCTATAGGTATCTGACGCCGGTGGACCCGTCACACCCCATTTTATAGCTTTCTAGCGCCGCTGGGCCCGTCGCACCCCCCTTTTTGATTTCGCGACTCACACACACACACACACACACACACACACACACACACACACACACACACACACACACACACACACACACACACACACACACACACACACACACACGTGACAGAATAAGCCCGTTATTATATATCATGATCATGATCATGATATATAATAACGGGCTTATTCCATATTCTGCGAAACCTTACGTCTCGCCTGAACTGCCTATCCACGCCGAGTGTCCTCAGGTCCTCTTTCACCACCTCAGTCCAGAGCTTCCGTTTTCGACCAGGTGGCTCGTTCCAGCTCGAACCCGGCAAGCTCCTCAGAACTCGTTGAACAAGGCGATCTGCCGGTCTCCTTAATATATGACCAAAGAAGCGAAGACGATTTACTTTAGCCAATTTTGATGGCGGTGGAAGATGCTCATGTGTTCCACGTGTCATCCGTCGATATACCACATCAATTTCTGCGTAAAGATCTTCATTGTGGCATACCCTAGGCAAAAGTAGCCAAGAAGCCGTCTAAGCAATCAAAGCATTCCGTGCAATCAAGCCTCTCCATAACCGTTGATGGTGCTGCCCAAGTCTCCGATCCGTACATCATGATGGGGCGAATTGCGGATAGGTAGACTCGCAGCTTGACTTTGTTGGTGATAGGGGTCGACCACAGGCATTTCGTTAAGAAGTTAACTTGAGGAGTTAAGTTAATTCACATTACGGTACGGAAGATAAATCCGCTTCTCAACTGTATCTCTTTTGCTGGTCGTTGTGCGTTCTTTCCTTTTTTTCTTTTTTCTACTACAGCACATTCCCACAGTACGGCTGCGCTGCAAAAGAAGGCAAGAAAGGCTACGGAATCGTTTTGAAAAAGAAACCGCAATATTTTGGCGGAAAAAGGAAAAAGGTAGAGATGGAGGGAGAGAGACAGGAGGTGTACAATGCATTGTTGGACTAAATGGCTGGTTCGTGCACTGTTATGGTTAGGGTTACCTTTGAGACGTGGTAAATCTTCTTTTGGCACACAAACGCATTCATTTATTCCAGAAACTCTTCCTTGTGCCCTCAGGACAAACTGGATAATTGATTTTTTGTTCGCTAGGATTTTTAGATGCAGCCAAAGCTGAGGGGTAAGAATGCCCAAAAGAGAGAATGTCCGTTAAACGAAATAGGTGTTTGGAAGGTATGGAAAAACATTTTAAGAAATAAGAATAAGACTTATAAATTTGTGATAGATACCTGTGGCTATCAGATGTCCGTTTTTCCTTTTGAGGTCTGCAAGAAACGTGTATACTACTGAAAAATTTCAGTAAAATATTTCGAAAGAGAATTTGATAAGTTTGTGATATGTGAATGCAATAAAGAAGCACTTTCAGTCTATCTGTATAATTCAGACGCTAAATCAATCAAATCAAATCACTTCTACTGCTTTGTAAAATTGGAAGTGATCATATTAGTGAATATTTATATGCTCTGCTTAAGAAATCAAATCACTCTGAGTAACTTTTGCTACCAAGTGTTTCATATACTGGACTCAGTGGTAGGACGATCGCCTGTTAGTTGGCTGGCACTGATTCGGTTCTCACCGTTTCAAGGTATTCCATATTTACGGAGTATTTTCGCGACACACGGGCAAATACGCGCACATAACCGCTCGCACACAAGAACCAAACGCCTTATTATGTAGCATGATACAAGCACGTTCGTAGTTCCTCAAACGATTCTGAATTGAAGTGAACGGGGTGGCGGGCAGTCGTCAACAGCAGCGTTGAAGTTGAGTCGCACGATTCCTGCCGCTACGCTCCATCGCGCCGCTTCGAGCGCAGCCGCTTGTGCAATTGTCCGTGCTTCATGTCGTTCTGTCCTAACTATATTTATTTAACTTATTGTTCAGTATATCATTTTATTCTAATTCTAAGCTATTTGTTGGTTTTTCAAGTAGTTTTTTCAAAATATTACCTATAAAGGATACTTTATCCTAAAGATAAAGTGAACGGCGTTGATCAGTCCCTATAGGGATGCGCTTTCAGACTTTCTTTGAGGTTTATGAATACGCGTGCAGCCTTACGATCATCTTTTCGCATTCAAATGAAAACGTTTGTTGATGTCTTTAATGATACAGTTTTTATATTGACTGGTTTCTTCTTCCACGTTCGATTAATTTGCATTCCACTTGAGCGTGCTCCTGAGCCTAAATTGTTATTCTTTTAGAAAACAGCATTCTTATGATAAATAGACAGAAATATCTGTTTGTATATATATGACGATGGAAGCTCCATCGCTCTTCTTCCACAAAATAAACGACTTCGCTATCCGTTTTGGTCTTCCCATGCTTCTCTCCATCCTCCATAATTCTACAACGATAACATTTTTCACTGTCGAATGAAGATTCGGGTGTTCTTGATACTCATCAACCAGTTGATCAGCAAGGTTAGAAAGGAGACCAAAAACCTAGTGTAGTGTTGTGAACTGTATCTTGAACATCTGGCGATAATTTGCGATCAAACTAATGAGTTGATTTTCTTAGTTTACGTCTTAAATATAATAATATGTTGCAGTAAAGAAGATGAGGTGCCTTCTATTGGTTTTGTTTTGCATAACGGTGATCAACTGCGAATATGCATCTGTGAACAGGTTCAAAAGAATGTCAGCTGCAGAGAGGTGCAATGCACCCATGCATGTATCAAATGTTGTTGATATGTTGTGCATGCGTGCCACCAGGAGGTAATTTCATGATCATTTACGTAACGGTAACTTTACATCTGCTCTAATAAACTCAAATTATACATTAACTTTTTTTTTAATTGAACACGAAGACGATGTAAAGTAGGAATGATACTTTCAGATATACTTACAATGAAGAGAAGAATATATGCGAATCGTTCGCCTACGGTGGGTGCGGTGGATCTCCAAACATCTTCAAAACACTTGAGGAATGCCGGAAAAAATGCGTTAAACGCTGATTCACGGGTTACTTGTCCTTTTGCGTTTATGTACTCATTTGCTTCGAAGATGAGTGGCATAAAAATTATCACTTAAGCATTTAATAAGTGACTCAACTATGCAAAATATTTCAGCAGTAACAGAATATATCGGTAGAAACTAAAAATTGAAATATGTGAAATATATGAAATCCCTACGTGTAAACGCTGTACTCAGAAATCACTTGTGTCCACTCGAACGACCGTTACGCGTTCGCAGCAATTCGCTCACGTGCTCGTCCAATCCACATAATCTCTTTTTCGTCGTGCAAATCCTCCCAGCTCATAAATGCTGAGGTGCCACCGTAAATCTCTATCATAATCTTTATCCTCCTCACTGTCTATTGCCAAATTTAGTTAAAGAGGAAGAGGTTAAAGAAGAGTTATGTAACGAATATGTGAGTGATATAATGAGATTGCGGCGCGTAGAATGTACAAAGGATAATTTTGTCACTCGTTTCTTAAAGGACTTCAGCACTTGGAGGGGTTTGATAGATATATCCTGAACACGACTGGCTGAATGGCTTCGATGGCTGAATTGCATTACGAAAGAAAGAAAACTAGCACAATCCCGAACCCGAAAAAAAAAAATTCGGGCTTTACCAAGCTTTTGTGGGAATAGACATGGGATCGACATAGTGGTGAAACAGATCTCAGCGAAAATTATTGCGCGGTACTACTGCACCGCGGCGTGTCAATTCCTCGAAAGATTCGTCTAAGCCGTATTGCAATTTTCTTGCGAAGGGATACGAATACCGACGCCATGGGAGCCATCCCACCCCAGTTTAACCGTAATTCTTGCGGTTATTGACGCCGGCGCATCAACGCGACGCCAAGGATCCGCCTCGCCCCATTTATGGGCTTTTGGCGAAGGCACAACAATTCGACGCCACTGGGCCCATCTTAAAAGAAGCATACCATGAATCTGAGGTAGTGCGGATTTTAGGTGGAGTATCCGTATACGGGGTCGTAGATTATAGAGACAGGGGTAGCTCCACTCATTTCTCCCTGCATCACTGCAAACATTCGCCTCCAGAACGTTCTTTTGTATGACGCCATCTATTGCAACGCTCCACCCCTTGCGCCGCCTCCGCCCTACGATTCAGGGGTCGGCTGCTTGCATTGATTCAGGGAGAGATGAACGGAACCACCTCGGTCTCCATAATCTACGACCCCGATACGGATTCTCCACCTGAAATCCGTACCGCTCCAGATTCGTGGTATGCTGCCTTTAATGCTTTGTGGAATTTGGTTACACACATACATACACACATACATACATAAATACATACACACATATATATATATACACGTCTGATCACGCGAACAGCTGGCTCCTACTTAGGCGGACTTCTAAATGGGTGTATAATTTCTAAAGAAGTCATCAGGTAAGCATGAGTAATGTAAAGAGGAATGGACATTCGTACGTGCACATTTCGGTGATTTGCGATGAAAGCAAACTGTTTCTTATATCACTACTTTTTTTTTACGCCACGCGCTATGACGCGATGGAATACGTTTCACTGCCTTCTGGCACCGTATGCACACCAACATCCCTAACTTGCGCAGTTGGACACGTGTCACTCAGTTCTACTGCTTTCCGGCGCTGACGAACCAAAATGAGAACCAATAAGCAGAATAATAGAGTGAAACCCGTCCTACTGCATTTTTCTGTCTTCTGGAGCCAGAGAAGAAACATAAATCATAATTTATTGGTTGTTTTTTTAGATCTGCAAAAGAAGGTATTGCGTAGAAAAATTTCGGAAGAAATATTTCGAGAGAGAATGTGATACGTTTGTGATTAGTGAATATAATGAAGAAAAACTTTCAATCTACCTAGTGGTAATAAGTTTTACTGCTTTCAACGTTTACATAATTAAAGAACCACTCTTATTGCTTTTTAAAATTAGGGTTGAACATGTTCGTAAATATTTATATGCACCACTTAACAGATGACTAATAGGAACCTTTGCTATCAAGTGTTTCATGCAGTGGACACAGTGGGGGAAATGTTTCTTATTTATGGCGTATTTTTGTGAAATGGGGTGCGGGTGGTGTAGCGTGTGGTCATTGTATAGGCCAGTTACACGTTCATAAACCTCAAACGATTGTGAATTGAAGTGAACGTGATGGTGCAGGTCCCAAAACGGATTGATAACTCCAGGAACTTTATCCCTTTATCCTATATCATTTCCTGAAACACTGGTGAACACAGAGATAAACATATACACACGTACGCGAACTAAACGCCTCATTATATAGCATGATATTACAAAGTGTCACCACTTTGCAATTTTCTTACTTTGCATTCACATAAAGACTCATTTGTTGACAACTACTCTAAAGCAGTTTTAATATTCGGTGCTCTCTTCTACTACTCTCGGCTAATTGACATTCCATTTGGGCGTGCTTCCATGCTTAATTTGTTATTCTTTTAGAAAACAGCACTCTTATTAAAGAAACACAGAAATATCTGCTTGTATATATACCCCGGTGGAAACTCCATGGCGTTTCTTCCACACAATAAACGACTTCTCTATCCGTTTTGGTCTTCCCATGCTTCTCTCCAACCTTAAAGGCATCACTCCACGAATCTGAGGTGGTACGGATTCAGGTGGAGTGTTCGCATACGGCATAGTAGATTATGGAGAGGGAAGGAGGGGGGTGATTCCGTCCATTTCTTCCTAATTGCCGTGAAAAACGGCCCGGAAGATGCGGCGCGTGCACAAGGCTGGTGCGCTCCAATCGAACTCGTTGTGGAAAGTAGGGCGCTGGAACGCTCAAAGCCGTATCTTCCGGGCCGTTTTTTGCACGGCATTTAAGAAGAAATAGACGGAATCACTCCCCTCTCCATAATCTACGATCCCGTATAGGAATACTCCTCCTGAAATCCTTGCCACCTCAGATTCATGGGGTGATGCCTTTAAGCTTCTACAACGATAATACTTTTAACTACCGAAAGAAAAGGAGGTGTTTTTGATACCCAACTAATTAATCAGGGAGGTTAGAGAAGACATCAAGTACCGGCTGTAATGTTGTGATTTGTGTCTTGAACAACTGGCGATAATTCACGATCAAACTGATGAGTTGATTTCCTTAGTTTTCGTATTGAATATAATAATATCTTGCAGTAAAGAAGATGAGGTGCCTTCTATTGGTTTTGTTGTGCATAACGGCTTCAGAGAATTTTTTCATAGAAATTCCACGTGAGATGATCTGCAGTTCACCGACACATTTACCAGGAATCCAGTGCTTAGCTTACTTCGAGAGGTAATTTCATTATCATTTGTAATTTGGCGTCTGCTCAAACAAGCTCTAACCTTACTTTAACTTTATTTATTTGTATTAGAAGATTATGAAATGTACGGATGGAGACTTTATCCGTTCAGATACACCTACAATAGAGAGAAGAATATATGCGAGATGTTCGTCTACGGTGGGTGCCGTCCATCTCTTAACAATTTCCAAACAATTGAGAAGTGTGAGGAAACTTGCGTAAGATAATGATTTACGCATCATCTGTAAATCTTGCGTTTATGTGCTCATTTGCTTCGAAAATGGTTGACATAAAAATCATCAATTAAGAATTTTATAAGCAACTCAACTGCGCAAAATATTTCAGCAGTAACAGAATATATCGGTAGAAACTAAAAATTGAATGATATATGAAATCCCTACGTGCAAACGCTGTACTCAGAACTCACATGTTGGTACTTGTGTCCACTCGAACGACCGTTACGCGTTCGCAGCAATTCGCTCACGTGCTCGTCCCATCCACATAATCTCTTTTTCGTCGTGCAAATCCTCCCAGCTCATTAATGTTGAGTTGCCAACGTAAATCTCTATTATAATTCTTATCCTCCTCACTGTCTGTTGCCAAATCTGGAACTGCTTAATGAGGGACTTGTGATAATTTGTGCCGAAGAGTTATGTAACGAATATATGAGTGATGTAATGAGATTGCGACGCGTAGAATGTACAAAGGATGATTTTGTCACTCGTTTCTTAAAGGACTTCAGCACTTGGAGGAGTTTGGGAGATATATCCTAAACATAAATCAAGTTGAGATTATGTTGAGAGCAACTTCGAGACGTGATTTTTGATTGTTATCCGTTTCCTCTCAAATCTCAAAGAAAAGGAGAAATTTAATTCACGAGAAAAGAAAAGAAGTAAGAGATTAAGTGGAAAGAAGAAATTAACTAAAAACTAAGAAATATAATAAAAAGAGCCAGTTTTTTGCAAAAAAAGGGCGAAGGGGTTCGATGGCTGAATTGCATTTTACGCTACGAAAGAAAGCGTAACGTAACTGGCACCATCACACCTTACGCCCTAACCAAAACCTTGAAAGGGCCTTCCAAAATTTACGAGGCTGACTCTTCAGTTACGAAGGTCAACACAACCTTTACCTCAATGTAGGTCTATTAAGACAACCGACGGGAATCGGCTCGGATGGACACCACGCGGCTCTTCGTATACTTTACAGGTACACCACGGCATATTACACGTGATAAAAATGATATTATTGTGGAACACGTGGAATCTGGAACGTGTTCACTTCGAAAATCATGATGGACATGTTGATTACCAGGCGTTAATGCTGTTGCTGTTGTTCACGTATTTTTCCACATTTTTCAGGTGAGACACCAGTAAATCACGTTGTATCCAGTGTTCCCATGATGGGAAAAGTGGTTTGCTAGTATCCTTCTTGACGAAGTCATCTAAAATTTCCAAGCGCCACGGGAAAAACTGAAATTTTAGCAAAGATTTGCGTACGAGGTGAATGGCACCGAGGTGGCACCATTAGTGGTCGTCATTCTTGAGATATAACACCTTTGAAGGTATCACCCCACGAATCTGAGGTGGTACGGATTTCAGGTGGAGTATTCGTATACGGAATGGGAGACTATGGAGAGGGGGGTGATTCCGTCCATTTCTTACTAATTGCCGTAAAAAACGGCCTGGAAGTTACGGCTTCGGGCGTTCCGGCACCCTATTTTCTACAAGAAGTTCGATTGGAGCGTGCTAGCCTTGTGCACGTGCAGCGTCTTCCGGCCCGTCTTTTACGGCAATGAGGAAGAAATGGACGGAATCACCCACCTCTCCATAATTTACTATGCCGTATTCGAATACTCCACCTGAAATCCGTGCCTCATCGTGGGGTGATGCCTTTAAATACCAGGGCAGTTTACTGTAACTTGCATATTATTTTAAAAAATATAAACCAATGAAGAAGTTATCGATCTATAGTCCATCATGAGTTTCCGGAGAATTTTGCGTTCTTTCGGAATGAACAAGTGGACGTTATTTGTTGGAAGTTAGACTCCACAATGTCTCCCTTGCACCTCCCACTCACGTGATTGCAGGGTTTTGGCTGTATAAGTCAGTCCCAGTACAGCAGAAACAGGAAGTCCCGTCTCCTAAATTCACCATTGTCTCAGGGCAGGCGCACGGTAACTTCTGGTCTGCGACTAGCCCCAATAATAATAAATAAATAGACGGCTTTGATCCCTCTAGTGAGGGATTTTCCGTTAATTTTTCTATTAGTCCCTGAAAACGGCCGTTCTAACATGCGTGGGTGAGGAAATATACTTCGCTTCTCTTCGGCAGCAATTTTTTTATCTCCAACCCGAAAATCTCCAAAATTAATAACACATTAATCTTAAAAGTAAACATTTTCTACTAAAGTGTAAGAAAAAATCAGAGATGTTAATAACACTTTCTTCAGTTTCTAAAAGATTTCTAAAAGATTTCTTCAGTTGATCTCTTATATCAACTCCGGTAACCAACCAAAGCGTAAGAATACAGAATTCGGGTATCCCCGCCAAGACTTTCTAAAAATAATTGCCAATGACTTGCGTATGCATCGGTTGCAACGGGGTACCTACCCTCCGACCCCAAATAACAGAGGTAATACCTATCCCCTGGTTACTCATCGAGTTCTGCTCCATTTCTCATATAGGCCAGCACTATCTAGCAAACGTGAAGAAAATGGTAACGTCACAGAACTTATCGTAACTTTAATTTAAAAAAATGTGAAACATTATTGATTTATACGGTATTCCAACGGACCATACAACTGTTCCAAGGTGGTTAGTCAAGTAAAATTCATACGAATGAAGATTCAAATCGATATATTCAGAAAGTTGAAATGTGCTGACCGGAATCGGTTGAAATTTTGTTGGGTGTTGTTAAATATTCAAGCCATGTGGCAGAATTAAAATGAATCGGAACTTTCGTTTCCTTCAAAAAAAAAGCACGAATTTTTCAAAGGATTTGTTTTCTTGCAAACAAAAATCGATGTCTATCATTTGTATAGTGACCATTCTCAAAGAAACAGAAACAAATAAATAGGCGGAAAATTTTTACCTTAAATTGAAAGAAGTATTCCTTAATCAGAAGCTTCAGGAAAGAAAAAAAAGTGCATCTGGGTGGAACTACGCGAGTAATCGAGTTTCCTTCTCAAGTTTATCTCTTTTATTTCTTTCCAGCGTTACTAAAATTATACAAGTTACATATGGAAGTGAGCAGGATTTGTAGTGTGTAAAAGACTTGAGTTTCCGACTAAACCCATATTTATTTTTTTCTATTGTAAAATAAACAACCCAGAGAGTGGAGAAATTCAAAAGCCGAAAATTATGCTTTTGGATATTTGATTCCTTCGCATATTTCTTGGCATCTTTTCATCGTCTTGAAGTTGTTTCTGGACGGATTGCAACCTCCATAAACAAACGGCTCACACTTTCTGGTATGTTTGTTGTAGGTGTACCTGAAATTATTTTTCTGCAGAAAAAGTTAAAATTACATGCTCGTTTGTACTTTTTGCTTGGCAAGAGCGATACCTTATAATGTAGGCCAAGCATTGTGGTCCATCCTTATGTGTGGGTGCAAGACATCTCTCCCATGGGTGCCTCTTTTTGGAGTTGTTCACCTCACAGTAGCAAAACAGCACGCAAAGCAGCAGAAACACAAAAATTGTTCTCATTTTGTACCACTGTAATTAACGTGTGTAGAAAAATATCTCGATTTTTGAGAGGGCAGAAGAAGTTTTTAGAAATTGGTGAAAACCAATAGGTCCGAAAGAAACGGTGAGACATTTCAGAATGTTTTCGTTAAAAGCAGAAAACTAACGGTGAAGCGCTGAATTGTTCGACGATGATGGAAAGCTGTTCCGCGCTTGCCTTTTAAACAGAAAATTTTGCCTTCTTTCTCGAATTTTTCTTTTAAATCCAATGACTAAGCGAGATAATCGGAAACTAAGTCATGGCGAGACCTTATGACTGAGCTTTTCTTGCTCGCAACGGTGTTGAAATTTATGAACTTTCTAAAAGTTAAGAAGCGTGATGTGCATGGTTTTAATCCACCAATCCATAATTTGGGATGCACCTACGTATTGCACCTACGTAGGCGTATTCACCTCAATTTAGAATTGTTTGAGGTTTTGGAGCGCGTTTCTTGCCTATGCGACTTACAGTGGTTAGCCGATGTGTCAGGTCAGTGTTTTTATCCTCCCACAGAAGTAGGGTACCAATGTTATCGACCCCGGAAGAATGAAATGCTTGGTTGGTTGGCAGTAGGTTGGTTTCGAACTATCGATGGTGCGACCTCTTGCTAACTGCGCTACACCCACCACACATTTGAGAAAAATTCCGAAAGTTGAGAGGAGGTAGGAGAAATTGACCATCATTGGAAATTCTCATCAGTTTATATTGTTCACTGAGATCCTGCATTATATGTATTTCCCCGTTACTTTATAGAACTGATGAAAACGTCTGTAACGTTAAGTTTTCGTTGTAAAAATCCTGGAAAATTATGCATATATTTTCTTCGACAAAGTTTGACTGCTCCAATCAACTTTCTTGAACCAACAGGTGAAGGCTAAAAAGTTTTTTTTTTCTCGGAACTGGAGCATTGAAGGAGAAAACCATTCATCGTGGCTGCTGCTTGTTAACGAATATGTTAGAAAAAATCTTGGAAATTCCATGCAAAAAAGGTGTCAAAAATACCTCTTTTTCTTTCCCAGAAGGAATTTTCTGATACTATTCTAGATAGAATTTTTCCACGAATTCCCATGCGCCATGCTTTGTGCATCAGCAAATATGACCAAAAGAATGGTGCTTCTCATAAAGCACACATGATCGTTATCGCATCATTACCAATGTAAGCAGAAGCAAAAAAATATCACCAAAACCGCACGGGCAAAGTGTTTGCTTCGGTCAAAGCAGTACCATTCTTATTCATTGAAGTTCGACGAATCTCCACCCGGTAGACGATGAGGACAAATTTTGGTTCTAAACATAGATTCTCTTACTTTCTTTGTGACATTCACAATCCCTCGAATTTTATATGAGAAGGTAGAAAAAGTTATTTCTATAGTCCTTATAGAAATAACTTTTTCTACCTTCTCCTTTGGATAAGGAATACATGTATCTTCGAAAATTCTTTTCATCAAGTAGCGAATAAAAACTTCAAGTGTCTTGCAAATAACCTTCCAGCGAGCATTTCTGTCATATATTCCAGTTCTGGGTATACCATCTAATCCATAAAAACTGACAACATCTATTGACCTCTATATGGAAGAATGTATACCTAACCAGTTTCTTAAAGGCATCACTCCACGAATCTGAGGTGGTACGGATTTCCGGTGGAGTATTCGTTTACGAGATCGTAGATTATGGAGACCGGGCTGGTTCCGCACATCTCTCCCTGAATCACTGCAAGCAGCTGGCCCCTGAATGCTGTTTTTTACGATGCCTTCTATTGCATCGGACCACCCTTGCACGCGTAGCGTCCCTTGCTGCCTATCGGGGCAGTCCGAGTTGATTTTCGACGAATTGCAGGGCGGAGGCGGCGCAAGGGGTGGAGCGTTGCAATGGATGGCATCGTACGAAGCAGCATTCTGGAGGCGGCTGTTTGCAGTGATGCAGGGAGAAATGAGCGGAATCACCCCGGTCTCCATAATCTGCGACCTCGTATACGGATACTCCACCTGAAATCCGTACCACCTCAGATTCCTAGTATGCTGCTTTAAAGAGAGCGGTCAGCCATCGTAGAGATGGTATGTTTTGAAAGTTCAATGCTAGACATGGGGTTGTAGATTGTGGATAGAGATGGTCCTGCTCTCCTCCCCCTAATCGTGGTAGAAAACGTGGAAGATGAATGGAAATGAAAACAATCATAGCAAGGAGTATTCGCGAGGAAGTAGTAAAAAAAAGCGTGGAAGACGCCGTCTTTCACGACGATTTCAGTTGTGATAGGCACCCTTGTGGACGCGCTGCATCCAACTCCGTAACGACAAAAAACCAGTGAGTACTTCTCGACTGCCTATTCAAGTGAAACCATTGAACAGGCAGCTGAGGGGAATGGAGCGCGTACAAGGTGACGCGTTCTAACGTGCCTCGTAGGAACAAACACCGGTTCCATGCCGTTTTTTACGGCGATTAGGGAAAAATGGGCGGAGCCACCGCTAATCTCGCAATCTACACCTCCCTCTCTAGCTTCTCCGGGGGAACCGATACCATGTCCGATTCGTTGTATGCTGCATTTAAAAACGTGGTCACAATGCAAGAGGTGATGAAATGAAGCCGGTACCTACCTAGAACCTAGCGTACCTAGAACGCTGTTGTCTTAGGATTATTAGAGCGGCATACAACTTGCGAATACTCCTTGCGATGATTGTTTTCATTTCCACCTGGTCTGTTCAGAAAGGAAGCGACCCTGGCTACGTAACTGACGACGGCAGATCTATAACTAGCAACGATTGTCCTTATTCACTCGTATGTCAACAGTGCATCCGAGCTTTATGACCTCCGTTATGAGGGTTTCTAACCCGATAGAAATTATGAGTGATCCAGTGGATAACGTTTATCAAAAGTAATCGAGAAAGCATACTAATTTGATCACAGATGAAGGCCGCCTCCTTGCTATATGACCTGACAAAGAAGGTCATCGTTAAATAGTGTTAATTCTAAAGGATAAAGTTCCTGGCATTAATCAATCCGCTTGCGATGCGCCCCCACGTTCACTTCAATTCAGAATCGTTTGAGGTTCGCGAACGTGTAACTGGCTTATACAATGACTTGCGGGGGCCAGCCGATGTGTCTATAGTCAGTGTTTTTACCCTCCCAGACAAGTCTAGTACCAATTTATCGACCCCGGAGGGATGACAGGCTTGGATTGACGGAGCTTTAGGGCGGATTCGAACCTCCGATCGATCGTGCAGGAAGCGGAACCTCTAGCCGCTACACTACATCGACCCGTGTTAATTCTAGTAGTTAATTTATTTATTTATTTTTATTTTTCATTTGTTTATTTGACGTTTAATAGTTAAATATATAACAGTGTAGATCGTCATGTTCCGAGATACGGCCCTTCTCGACGACACAACAAAAAACAAATAAATATATGCGTTACGAAGAGAAACGTGTCATGTTGGCTTCGAATTATTCAGTTCTTCTTCAAGTCATTGAGAATGTTGAATCCAGAATGCAGTTTGGATTGACAATTGGAAGGCGGGCTAACAGTCGGATGTGGAAGATGTCGAATAAGGAATCTATGGACAACCGCTGTTGCAGCAAAGAAGCGTGTTATGCGGTGAACCCAATACACGCCACAGCATTTGACGCTACAGTATTTCTCATTATGATCTTTGTGTTTGAAAAGGAATACGCACGTGCTGAGCAACTTCGAACCCATATCAGACAACTCAGGTGATTTAAACCATTCGGATATTCATCTTTTTTTCCCCTCAAGGTTACTGTAATGGCTCCACCGCTGAGTGAGCAGAATTTTTGATGACCAGTGTGCAATGGGCTGGAGTTTCCGAGTGAACCCATATTTATTCTGGAAGAAGCAACCCAAAGCGGAAAAATCCATGCCCAAAAATCATGCTGTTGAGTAATATTTGTGTCTTTCGCATGTTCTTCGACATCTTTGGAGTGTCTTGAAGTTGTTCGAAGAAGGGTTACATCCTCCATAAACAAACTCTTCACATCTTTTGGTACGTCGGTTGTAGGTGTACCTGAAATTTTTTTCAAGCACAAAATATTGGACGTACATGTTCTCGTGCATTGTTCTACTCTCTTATTTGACAATGACCATACCTTATAAAGTGCGCCTTGCATTGTGGTCCCTTCAGATGTGTTGGAGCGTAACATCTTTTCGGTAGTAGATCCCATTTTTTGGAGTTGTTCACCTCACAGTAGCAAAACAGCACGCAAAGCAGCAGCAAAACAAAGAATCTCATTTTGCACCCCTATAATTAACGTGTGTAATAAATATTATGATTTTTAAGAGAATAGAAGAAATTGTTAGAAACTTTTGCCTTGTCGATTTGTCCTCGAGTTGAATTAAAACATATTTAAATAGAATTTTGAAAACATACCATCTCTACAATGCCTCTCTTAAAGGCAGCATACCACGAACCTGGTGGTGCGGATTTCAGGTGGAGTATCTATGCACGGGGTCGTAGATTATGGAGACGGGGGTAGCTTCGCTCATCTCTCCCTGCATCACTGCAAACGGCCGCCTCCGGAATGCAATTTTGTACGACGCCATCCATTGCAACCCTTGCTCCACCCCTTGCGCCGCCTCCGTCCTGCGATTCGTCGAAAATCAATTCGGACTGCCCCGATAGGCAGTAAGGGACGCTACGCGTGCAAGGGTGGCGCGCTGCAAAAGAAGGCATCGTGCAAAACGGCATTCAGGGGCCGGCTGCTTGCAGTGATTCAGGGAGAGATGAGCGGAACTACCCCGGTCTCCATAATCTACGACCCGTATACGGATACCCCAGCTGAAATCCGTAACACCTCAGACTCGTGGTATGCTCCCTTTGAAGAAACGACGAGGCACTTCACAATATTTTCGTTAAAAGCAGAAAACTAGCGGTGAAGCTGAATTGATGGACGGATAGTTGCCCCGCGCTGGCCTTTTAAACAGAAAATTTCGCGCCTTCTTTCTCGAATTTTTCTTTTGAATCCACTGACTAAGCGAGATAATCGGAAACTAAGCCATTGCGAGACCCTATGACTGAGCTTTTATTTTCTTGATCGCAACGATGTTAAAGTTTATGAACTTTCTAAAAGTTAAAGGATGAAGGATAAAATGTACAGCGTTGATCAATACTTATTGGGGTGAGCCTACACGTTTGAGTTCGATTCAGAGTTCCTTTGACGTTTATGAACGTGAGTGTAGTCTCACAATGATTTGTGTAGGCCTGCGGATGTTTTAAAGTGTCAAGTCAGTGTTTTTATCCTTCCAGACAAGTTTGGAGTCAATTTATCGACTCCGGAGGGATGACGGGCTTGATGAGCACTAGGGTGGATTCGAACCTCCGATCGATCATGCAGGAAGCGGAACCTCTAACCGCAAGGGAAGTAGGGAAGAAGGGCGTAGCCGGCACTAGGCACTTTCGAATTTTTGACCGATCCTGTAGTCACAGCCGAACATCATACCGACTGCGCTACACTTGCTTGCTTCATATTTGAGAAAATTTTCGAAAGCTGATAAAATGATAGAGAAATTCACTGTCACTGAAAATTTTCACTACTTTACTTTACTTTTGTTCATTAAGATCCAATATTACATTTCTACATTAATTTATTGAACCGACAAGAACGTCTGCAAATGGTTTCTTTTCATTTTAAAAAACCTCAACTCTAGAACTTGCGAACTCAATAATTTATTTTGTTTGGCGAAATTCGACTGCTTAAATCGACTTTACGGCCCTTCTCGAACGAACAAGTAACGGTTTCTTTTTTTTTGAGAGTAGGTGGAGCTTGGGGGAAAGAAAATACACTTACACTCTGGGTAATGCTCGTCAAGGCACATATTATAGAAAAAAAAGCTACCTCATCCCAATATTAGAAAAAAAAGCTTCCTCATGCAAAAATAGGTGGCAAAAATATTTGTTTTTTTCTTCCTAGAATACGTTTTCTGATACTGTTCTAGGCAGGTTTCTCTGACTGCGACCATGTTTTGTAACTCAACAAATCTGATCCACAGAGATAATGATAGCGATGAAATCTGCAAAAACAATGTAGAGTAGAAAAATATCCGAACTAATCAATCCCTGGTAGACGATGGATATAAACTTTAATTGTAAACAACAATTCTCTTAGGAGGCGGGTGTGGCGCAGTCGGTCTCAGAGGTCCGTTGTAGCCCACATGGTCGATGGTTCGAAACTGCCCTAGTGCAGACCAAGCCTTTCATCCCTCCGGGATCGATAAATTGGTACCAGATTTGTTTGAGAGGATCGAAACAATGACTTGGTCATCGGTTGACCCCCGCAAGTCATTGTATAGGCCAACACGCGTTCCAAAACCTCAACGATTACGAATTCCAGTAGAACGCGTTGGCGCATCCCGAGTGGATTGATACGCCAGTGACTTTATCTGACCTTAATTCTCTTACTTTTCTTTTTAACATTCACATTACGCAAATTTTATGCGAAATGTAAAAAAGATTTCTTTAGTGATCTTCTCCTTGGATAAGGAAAAGACATACTTTTGAAAATTCTTTGCGTCAAATAGCGAATAAAATCCTCAAATGTCTAGCGAATAACACCGATCGTTTTCGTCATATATTTTAGTTCTGGGCACACCATCTTATCCGAAAGAACTGTATAGTATCCTGGTACGGTGTATGTTAGACGGCAGTCAGATAAGCAACATGTCGGGTACGTAATACAAGGACGCCGCCGCCATAATCATAATTTTAATCAATAATACATAAGTGGGACCCAGCACAAAGGTGATTCCAATTGTTACTTCCAAGGTACTCAGTGTTCCAAAGATTAATTTTCTAAGTTTTCTAATATTTTAAAGATGGAATAAAGATTAGGTACACCAAATTTCACAAAGCGATATTTTTCTTCATTCCTCTGCATAATAAACTTCAGACCTAATAACTTCGGGGAAGTGTAGTCGGAAAGAGGTTCGACTATGAGTGTACGACAATCGATGGTTCAAAACTGCCCTGATGCCGACCAAACCGTTGATCTCTTTAGGTCAGGACCAATAAATTAAAGACACTGATTTGATACATCGGCTAGTTTCTGCGCGACGCACATTATCCTTTACCCTTTAGAACTGGGTTCGCTTACTTTTAGAATCGTTCCATGTTCATGCAAGTGTTCCATGTAGATCTAATGTGTTCTAAGGACGTCTGAAATTTTTGGTGTATCACGTTACTAAACTACAAATATACTACGTTAATTTTGTATCGAATGATATCCACATTCGATAAAAAACTAAACTTGAGATTCGCTCACTGAACGGTTGCCCAGGCGTGAACAGACTTTGAATATTATCAAAGTTTTAAATTGATTTTCTTGAGCTGTAGACATGATTGGTATTGATCGTCTTTATTAAACAACGGCCAACGTTTCGGCGTTATCACCTTCGTCAGAGCCTGGAAAACTCAAAGCCATTAGTGACTTATCCCCTCAAGCGCCTCATCACCTTACAGAAAGCATCCAAACGGTAGGCAAACTCAAACAGCAACACATTCGCAAGTGCTTACCTGATTCGCTAGACTTGGTACCGCAACAGACCATCACGTACCACAACTACGAGTCACAAGGGTTTTATATAGGGACCTCACGGCCCGCCCTGTAGATCAAAACCCGCATAGGTCTTGATATGGGAATAACTCGTTTGTGGTAGCAATGCACTCATCCTTCTTGTTCATTTTTGGACTTTTGGCGGTTATCCAAAAAACCTCTAGTGTTCTGCGTGCTGTGATCTCGGACTGAAAACTACGTTTCAACATGCCGAGATTCCAAGACAGTCGAACATGGGCAATACTATCAAAGTATTCATAACAACCCTTTATTTTCTCAAATGTTATATCACAAAGCTGTTCTATGATGTAATAAGCGTGAGTTTATGTCTACTTCTTTGAACGTTATTCTTGTGAAGTGTGAGCGTTATTCCTGTTATTCCTGGACGACGTTTTGACGGGAGCACATTTGTGGTACTGGTGCGGAAGTGGCGCAATCGGTCTCTGAGGTCCGTTGATAGCCCACATGGTCGATGGTTCGAAACCACCCTAGTGCAAACCAACCCTTTCATCCCATCGATCTCCGATGAATTGGTACCAGAAATGTCTGAGAAGATCTGAAAAACACTGATTTGTGTTCATTCCAAGTGGATTGATACGCCAGTAACTTTTACGTTGACTTTTCATTTTTGACTCTGAGTTTACTAAAAGCACCTAGTAATTTTTTCGTTCGTCGACCAAATTGACGTCTCTCACTTGCACAATGACCATTTTAATCAAACGTAAACAAATAAATTAATTAATTAACAATAAAATAATAAATTAATTAATATTAATTATGAGATTATTCGAACTGTCGCATTGTTTTTTGATGAATTTTTTGATATACACGAAGTTGTTAGAAGGTTATTTTTTTATTTTGACTAGCTTCTGTTTACATCTATGGACTCACAAACCTCAAAAGATTCTGAACAGAAAGTGATCGAACAAATCAAATCGAATTCCGAACAACTCTATCATCGCTCCATGTTTTATTTTTTATTCTTTATACTGAGAACCAAGCACCACAACTAACCAATCACAATCTGTCACTTTTCTTCTAAAAATTGCTGAAATAGTTAGGAATTTAGCAGATTTTTTTTTATGATCACTGTGTGTAATAGACAGGAGTTTCAGAGAAAACCCATATTTATTCTAGAATAAGCAACCCAGAGTGGAAAAAAAAAACGGAAAATTATGCTTTTGGATATTTGATTCCTTCGCATATTTGTTGGCATCTTTCCAGCCGCTTGAAGTTGTTTCTAGACGGATTGCATCCTCCGTAAACAAACGGCTCACATCTTCTGCTATGCCTGTTGTAGGTGTACCTAAAATTAGGCAAAGTGCAAAATTTTCAAGATAATTTTTGAGGTAATAATTTGTATTATTATTTATTTATTTTACATATTATTATTTATTTTTACTTATAATTTATTATAAATAATTTATTGTTTATTATTTATTATTTATATTATTTTGTTACTTTTTTATATATTGCTATCTATTTTTATTTATAATTTTAAGGTAGTTTTAAGGTACATACTCGTGCTCTCTTTTTTTTAAATCGTTTTACTTCACAATGACGATACCTTATAATGTAAGCCTTGCATTGTGGTCCATCCTTATGTGTGGGAGCAAGACATCTCTCCCATGGTTGGCTCTTTTTCGAATTGTTCACTTCACAGTAGCAAAAGAGCACGCAAAGCAGCAGCAACACAAAAATTGTTCTCATTTTGTACCCCTGCAATTAACATGTGTAGAAAAATATCTCGATTTTTGAGAGGGCAGGAAATTTTTTCAGAAACTGGTGAAAACCAATGGGTCCGAAAGAAACGGTGAGACATTTCAGAATGCTTTCGTTAAAATCAGAAAACTAGCGGTGAAGCTGTCGAATGTTCGACTACGATGCATGGCTTTTCCCGTTTGCTTTTTATTCCAATAGTTTCTTTCTTTTTTTCCAAAATTTTCTTTTGAATCCACTGACTAAGCGAGATGATCGCGGAATAATCCATGGCGAAATCTTATGACTGAGGCTTACTTTACAGTTTTATTACAGTTTTACTTTCTTCTTTACAGTTTTATTATGGTTTAAGAATTTTCTTTAAAAAAAATTCGTAAACGAAAATGTGGACAACACAGTTTGACCACCATGAAACAACTGAAGAACCGTCCTTGCTTTCAGAATTTTTAATCAGCCCCACATTTGCGAATCTGTGAAAAAAGGGTTGGATAAAATTTCTTCGGTTGACGACAGACGACAGACGTATTTTGGAAAAAAAAAACTGATCATTCAGATTAAGTAATTATAGAATTTGAATTCACCGAAAATTTGGGAAAGAAAAAACCCCGAAAGTTGCTCAAAGGTTGGAGAATTTCACTAAACTTTCAAGTGTTTTGGCTCCACTTGGAAACTTTCGCTTTTTTTCACTGTTCACTAAGATTCAACAGTACATTTTCCGTTTAATTTATAGAATCAATGAAAAAAAAAATCAACGGAAAATTAATTTTTTTAAATTAATTTTCTTATGATTACTTTATTATTTCTCTCCTTACTAAAAATTCTAAAGAATTTATGTTCTGTTCGACGATTTTTGATTTGTGGTTCATTTGGCTATACAAGTTTCTTTAATCGGAGAAGAGCGGTAGAAATTTTTCTGCGAGGAAGTGGAGTTTGAGGGAAAAGAAAATTTACTGTGACTGCTCGTTAACATACATGTGGAGAAGAAAACTTCCAAAATCAAACTTGTGAAAAAAGTGTAAGAAATATTTCTTTCTTTTTTCTTCTCAGGAGGAATTTCCTGACACTGCTCTGGGCAATTTCTTCTGATTGCGATTTCCTATGTTTTGTAACTCAGTAAATCTGAATAAAAGTGTATAATCGTTATCCTATCGCTGGCAATATATCAAAAAGTCTGAACAAAAAAAATTCAGATACGAATCCATAGTATAAACACAAATATCCGTATGGACAAAATGTTTGCTTCGATCAAGGTCGTACCATTCGCTTATTCATAGAAATTCGACGAATGAATTTTCGATAGATGCTAAGCGGGTTTGAGTGGACCAAGGTACTAGGATATTTGTGGAAATTTCCTAATGGGAAATTTGGCTGTAAAACCGAGATTGTTGTCGGAATTAGAAGGAAATAAACGTAATTCATTGAAAATATGTGTTCCACAAGAAAAAAAAAACTTTTTTCCCGTAAATAAGACTGTGAAAGTAAGAAGAAAAAACTGGATAGGTTGGAATAGGAGGCAATACGCGGTAATAACGGGTGCACTAGGATTCCATCAGAAAAGCCAATCACAACTCTGGGAATATCAAAATTTTTGGGGGGAAATTTATTCGTTTACCGTATTTTTCCACCTGTTCAAGGGATCGAAACTTCAGTTTAGCTTCTCGCCCATCTTTCTTTCCTTCCTCCTTCCTTCTCCCCCCGCCCACCATAGCATACCAGAACAATTAATTATTATTATATCCATCTGCAGATCAGCGTTTCTAAGATTTTATCAATCCTATTAAGAGAATATTTACCTCCCTAGGTCAGACTACACTCAGAGTTAAACGTCTGAGCAACTCTGGACTTATAGGACTATTAAACTTGCCTCTAAGGAATTTAACTCACTTCTTTTTTTCGGGAAGATTTCGTTTTTTTTTGCAACCGGAGCTCAATAATTGCTGTTTTTCTAAGAAGATCGTGATCGTGAACAACAGTACCTTGGAAAATTCTTCTCATCAAGTAACGATGAATTAGAGAAAAGCATGATTGCAATTGCATGAGGTACCATTGGTTTTCTTCATTGGGTCACATATTCGAGTCACATTTTTGAAGGCATCACCCCACGAATCTGAGGTGGTACGGATTTTAGGTGGAGTATTCCTATACGGGATAGTAGATTATGGATAGGGGTGTGATTCCATCAATTTTCCCCTAATTGCCGTGAAAAACGGCCCGGAAGATGCGGCGGGTGCACACGGCTGACGCGCTCCAATCGAATTTCCAGTAGAAAATAGCGCGCCGAAACGCTCGAAGCCGTATCTTCCGGAGCGTTTTTTACGGCAATTAGGAAGAAATGGACGGAATCACCCCTCTCTCCATAATCTACTATCCCGTATACGAATACTC
The DNA here is from genome assembly GCF_031761385.1 of Necator americanus. Classification (NCBI taxonomy): domain Eukaryota; kingdom Metazoa; phylum Nematoda; class Chromadorea; order Rhabditida; family Ancylostomatidae; genus Necator; species Necator americanus. The sequence goes on from NC_087375.1 coordinate 33,601,551, forward strand.
CACCTGAAATCCGTACCACCTCAGATTCGTGGGATGATGCCTTTAATAAATTTTGCGAATAACAAAGGTCATTTTCTTCAATACCAAATCATTTCTACTCTGGATATAACTCCGAATCTGAAAAACCGTACAATTTCTGGATGCACCTAAAGAGCGAATGGAGGAATATATAATATAATATGATATATAGAATATAATATACACCTAAGCATGTTCTTAAGCTCATTCGACCATTGATCGCAATTTAGAATTGCTTAGTTATTACAGCTAGTACAGCTTAGTTATTTTATTTCTTCTATTAGACAATTATTTCAAAACTATCGACTATAAGAAATTTTGAAACAGATCTTACTATGCGAAGTGAATATAATGCTTTAAAATCTGAAACAAATTAACAGAGCAGCACAGAACGTGTGAATACTCGTTGCAGGCAAAGATTTATTTCATTTTTCCAGATCTCTGAAGGAAACGATTCTATTTATAAAACTGAGGACGGCAGAAGTGCACGAGTGACGACTACAACGATTTTCCATATTCACTCGTATGTCAACAGAAATTACCTATTTGTAGCCGAAACTTAAATGATTGCTAAAAAAATTATACAAAAAAAAACAAGAGCAGGAGAAACGAAGAATTTTCAAATGGTTTCTTTTATTGTAAGCGAAACAATAAATGTTTCCTCTTCTATGAAATAATTTGTTGGAGATGTAGTTCTATTTTCTCGTAGGATCAGCTACGCAATTCGTTACCCTACATTCTATCCATAAGTCTGAATTTTTCAATTTTTTTATTTTCAAAAAAAAAAACAATAAAATTGTGAAGTTGTTTATTGTTCCACGGCGATGAAGGTATGTGATACAGTAATGGGGAGAAAACGAAGGTAGGAAAGTAATTGGCTAAGGTTAAGGAAAGTTTTCGAACGAACGTTCCAGAACAGGTGTTAAACAAAACGAAATTCTAAAAGCAGATGTTATATTATCAAATTATTTTATGCGGGATGTTTCAAATTAAATTTTGTCCATCTGCAAGAATTCTTCACGCTTAAGATCACTTCATAATCATAGCAAGCAGCAGAAATCCCTCTCCATTGGCCATATCGCTCTATCGATTATTGTCCCATCGATCGTAACTGTGCGCATCCTCACTGGGTGGCGGCGTAACGTGTCGGGCCGGCTAGTACCACCAGTATCGACTGTACATGCGCACTTACGTGCATCTACGCGTATTTACACCATTTTATTTGGATTCTAAACATGTACCACCGCAAAGAACCGGTTTCTAAAAATTGATGCGAATCGTTGCAAATAATAGCTCCGCAAACCCGAAATTTTATTTTGTCGCCAGTCACGTTCGAATGTAAATATTAAGCACAACACGGAGAGTTTGAAGAGATCAAATGTTGATTTAATATTTTAAAAAAAGTTGCATACGAATAACTTTCGCAAATTTTCAAGAGTATTTAACGGGCGTGCACACAACAGCGCCACCACCACCTGGGTTCGTTCAGGATTATGGCCTCCATCTGTGTGTAAGCGTGTTTTCCGATTCTTAAACCCTTTCGATATTAATTTAAATTATCCTACAAGTTTATTATTGAATTTGTTATTTATTTAATTTATCCTACAAAATGTGCGGTTCTCTCATGACTTTTTTTTGCATGAGGATCAAAATGAATAGAATTTTCAATTTTCGAATTTTGTAATAATCTACAAAAATTCTTTCGTGACTCTGTTAAGAACTTATTGGACATTTCTTGCTAAATGTTTCTTTTTCACGTATTTTTCACATACACCTAAAAGGGAAAACTGCGCTATTAACAGATAGCTGCAGTAAGTTCCAGAACTTAATGCATGCGAGAATTCTTTTAATTTATTTTATTAATTAACAATTTATTTAATTTATTTTAATTTCAACAAAGAAAGCTTATTTCAGTAACACCCTCGTTGTTCTGCTAATTTTCTGCATCTTTATAACAACAACCGGATCCCAGCTACTTGTGAGTGTCAAAGAAAATACGTCACGCCCACACTTTTTCTGGAACTCTCTTTAACCTTTTTTTCTTTTATTTTAGGGTGGAATGTGTGGCTGTGGTTTTCCATACGGTGGATTTGGTTACGGTTTCGGGTACGAGATGTTCGGCGGCATGGGTTTCGGTGGTTTTGGAAGCCCATGCTGTGGTTGGTTTGGAAAATGAAGCAGTGGATTTGCTTTAAAAAATATCCTCACGATGAACTGCCAAGGAATTGAGAAATCACTTTTTTTCTCATTTTCTTTTTTTTCTTTTCTGTAAATGCTAAAAAAAGACAATAAAATCTTCAGAAAACTTATTAAACGCTTTATTAAGTCAACAGCATCACAACCATACGAATAAAAGCTGTGTATCAATCCGCTCAGGATACACCAATGTGTTTTACTGGAATTCTGCGGTTGTTGAGGTATTATGAACGCTTCCTGACCCATCACCGGATATAATGACCTCCGGGGCTAGCTGATGTATCATGTCAGAGTTTTCATCCTCCCAGACAAGTCCAAGACTAATTTATCGACCCTAAAGGGATGAAAAGCTTGGTTTTCACAAGGGCGGTTTCGAACCATCGATCATGAAGTCGCAGTTGGATCTGTTACCGATGGTGCTACCCCTGCACCTATCATACCTTTATCTGTGCTGAAATCACAGCGAAACTCTCCCGAAGGTGATATCGCCAGGATTTCTACCATCGAGTCACCCAAATCGCTTCACCATTGTCAACGAGAAGGATGACTTCGATTGTTTTGATCTTTCAGTAGTCGCACCGATAATAATCGCTCCTGCCAGCATCCTTTCATTACCACTATTGTCCTGGTGTAATTAAGTAAATCATAATAATTGACCAGACGATCGATCGTAAGAATAGGTATTCAGTGTTTAAGAAAAGTGCATGAACACTCGAAGAATAATGTTGTCGTGAAATGTGTGGCACTTGTCGTGGTTACACTAATTAATTCGATCGGTAACTAGCGCTAACTACTTTCGGAAATGTCTGAATGCGTCATGGAAGGTAACAGGGCCCTATAGACTGCAATAGACAGTTGAGATGCCGCAATTTAAAGTTACAGTGAAGGCGTCGCGGTCGTCTGGTTCAACATAAGTACGGGCGCCTAAAAATAGCAACACGTATTGAACTCCATCAGATATGATTAGTCTAGATTAATTTAATTAGAATGAATAAAAAGTGTGTGCTGAGCCAAAAAGTAACACATATTCTAAGACGACAGATTACGTAGAAGCCACAATAAGGTCACAATAATCTCAAAACTCGACAGGGAACTCTGCTAAAGTATTTATTCAAAGAATATTCAAAGCTCATAGATTAGGAAATCATTAGAGAATCTGACTCACATTTTTTAAATTTGGGATACATTTTGGGCAAAGACAGAAGCCCCGGAAGATTTCAGGGGTCACAAGCATGGGTGAAATTTCTAGCGATTTGCTGCAAAGCAATCTGCAATGGCTATAATTTACTATTAGCAACAATTTAACGAGGAATCAACAACAACAAAAAAAAACTATTCGATGGCTTCAAATAAATGAAAGCATTAATATTGCAAAAGCTCTGGGAACTCTAGGAATCTATGCTAGATATTTATTACAATAACAATATCATAGCAAAAAAATGTTAAGGCAGAAGCTTGAGGCGACTAAAGCAAATCTTGCAGATTTCAGGAAAAAATTACGCATATTTGGAGAGTTGGTTGCTGTGGTTCGAACACGAGACCACAGCTCTTCCGTATCACCGGATTTTTTTTCCGATTTATTTGTTCACTCCGCCAGTTCGGATATTTTTGAGCCGTTCCACTCCTATAGACTGAACTATCCTGCAAAAAATCGAAGTCTATGAAAGGATCCTTTTGGCGCCGGACCTTACAATTCTGCAAACATTAAACCTTTGACTAAGTTTTGAAAAGCAAAGAAAAAATTGAAAATAAAAAAAGAAGGAAAAAAGAAAAAGAAAGAAACTAGATTATTCTTTAATTTATTATTAATAATCAAACCCAGTTGAATTTTTTTTCCAGAAAAAACCTTGGTAAAGGCTCATTGATGGGAATTTTCGAGAAAAAGATGAAAAAATGATTCATGCAAAGACTTCGTGACATCCGTGACGAAAAGTCGCGAAAAGGAGAGAAGAACGACGCCTTTGCCGAACTTCTCATCTTTCCCTCTTTCTCAAGAAGAGAGGAAAAAGATCAAAAAAAGAGTTTTCGAAAAAAAGAAAAAAAAGGAAAAAAATCAATTAAAAGAAATGAAAGAATTAAAAAGAAAAAATGTAGAAGCAAACAAATGATAGAGAAACTGATAAAATGAAAATAAGACTAGTAAAGATAAATAAGTAACTGAAGAAAATTCTCCTTCGCCAGTTTCGGCGGTACTTTAAGGTCCCACAGAGCAGAATAATGAGAAAAATCACGCACACGTCTTACCTGTTGGTGATACCCGGCATCAAGAGGCTACAGTAGCACAATATCAACAAGGATGCTTTCTGGCTCAACCAACATTCGGCTATCCTATTCGAGGCGGCTAACAGAATTAGCTGTGCACAACGAGCTGGTGACATGTGAGCTGGTGTAGCCTCCGCCAGTACTTCACCGTTTGGCTGAAAAATATACGATGAAACGCTTTTAAGATCTTTAGTTTTATTTTTAATTTAAATTTAACTTAATTTTATTTTCCCTCTAGTTTTCTTTTTGTATTTTTTGTGTATTTAATCCTTGACTGCAGCACGGCTGATCGGTGAACTGCGCTTTTTTTGGTCGCGTGGGACGATGCAGCTCATCTGTGCAGTTATCAACGCTTATTTTCCATTATTTCCCAATTTTTTAAAAATTTTTCACATTTAATATGCTTTTTATTTTTTTTTACTATTTCCTTGTTCAAATGTATTATATAAAAATATTCGAAAATAGCGCCAAACGCGCAAAAAGCGCGCTGTTGTCAATGAGCTCAACTTATTCTGTCCCAGTATTTCAATTCAATTACAGAACTGATTTTTATTCAGCTCAAAAATTTAAGATGAGAAGTTGCCAGCAGCGCAAACTATAAACGCACCTTGTTAATATCACCAGAAAACGCGTTGAGAAGATTATTTGGGGCGAATGTCAACGAGGGACACACCAAAGATACTTCAATACCTTTCGAAGAGTATTCCATGGCTAAGACACGGAAATATCCCTGAAAGAAGAAGGTTACTCTGAGAAAAAAAAACAAATAATTAAGATGATTAGTATTGTATTGACTTTTCTTGAAAGTTCTACAGCATATGAATTCAAGGGTATCGCCACTTATGTTGACATGGGCGTCCGCGACGCGTGCTCAGTTATGGTGCGACTAGAGCGCAAGTTGCTGCGGACACGTTGCGACAATCCAAGCAAACATGACATCTTTAGAATTCCACAACTTGGGACACATAAAGCGAATAAATAAATACACTAAACAGGGAAATCGACTAACCATTAACGCGTGCTTTGCGGCCGTGTATGACGGCGATAGTATAGCCCCTATAACTCCAGCCACACTGCTCACAACGACGAAATGAGTGAAAGGTAGAACACCTATAAATAAAGTCAAATAAGTTGCATTAAATGCATTTAACATAGACGTTTCTTGAAAGTTCTACAGCAAGCTTACCGTTCTTGTCGGGTTCCAAAGTTTTCATGTACTCCCTAGCGAGTACAGTGGGTCCCAAAGCGTTAACTCGAAAACAGGCCTCATCAACTTTGTGATCCACATAAATCCATTCAGCACGTTGAGATTGACCGCTACACAGGATAATTACATCAATCTTAAATCACAGAATAATTATATCTACTTTATTTCAGCAAAAGAAGTGGTTCTACTTATTCGCTGATGAACAGGCTGCCAGCACTTATGTTTACTCAAGCAACCGCTGCGCGCATTCAATTGGAGCGAGAAATGCAACGCAAACTGCGTGTTTCTAGCAGAGAATTTTTGCGAATGCTTACGGAGGCACTGTATCCACCCAAGCAGATAGCACAAACATTGGCACTCTAAAATCTTCCAAACTTACTTTTCCACCAAACAACGTCTTCACTTTTTTACAACATTCAGAAACTTGGCTGAAATCGGTGACGTCAAGAGGTAAAACCACTGATGATCTTGTTGACAACTTCTCTGAAATCCTCGTAACTATTAGATCTGGGGGAAATCCCTGGAAAACACGTCTACTGCTTACCATCACATTTCGCTTTTAACTCTTCCAATTTCTCTTTTCTTCGAGCGGATAAAATTATACGACATTCAAGTTGTGCCAATCGTAGAGCCATTTCAGCGCCAATACCGCTACTACAACCGACAATCCATATGGTTTTACCGCGGAAATATCCTTCTGAAAAAGATTTCTTCCTCCTGGACTTTCTCATTGTTTTTTTAATGACAAAGGCCATTTATTTGGGAATTACAATGCATGTTTTGCAGCTTATCGATAGTCAAATTTAAGCAACAGCGACAGGGAGATTGTTAACAAACTTTATTACGGCTAACGTTTTGGCGTTTTCGCCTTCGTCAGAGCCTGGAAAGTATATTTGGGTCAAAACAACATGAAGCACGGACCGTTGCGCAAGCGGCCGCGCTCGAAAGCGGTGCGGTGGAGACAGCGGTTGGAATCGAGGTGGGACCATGACGAACTGCAGAGGTGTGTGGCGGTGGCGTGGATCCTTACACGATCCCAACCGTTACGCTCCACCGCTCCGCTTTAAGCGCAGCCGCTTGCGCAAATGTCCGTGTTTCATGTCGTTTTGACCCGACTATAAGAACATGTGCAATATATCCACTCATATGCCTCATCTAGAACAAGTCATCATCTCTTAAGATATTACACCCGGAAACAAAACCAAAAGAGCCCAAATCTTTACCTCAGTAGCCGCGTTGCCGTGATGTTAGCGGATGTCCCCGTGGTGCAATCGCTCCGCTAACACTAATTAGGATGCGACCCGCATATGACCCTGTAGATCAAAACCCTCAAAGTTCTTGATACAGAGCCAGCTCGTTGGTTACGGCTATGCATTCTTCCTTTCTATTCATTTTTGGACTTTTAAAGTTAATCCAAAACGTCTCCAAAGTTCTGCGAGCTACAATTCCGGGTTCGTACGATAGGATCGTGGCAGCTATGCAGAAAGGAACATTTTCCTGACACTGTCTGCGGCGAATGATTTCCTGCATATTTTGTCCCAGGACCGGACCGGAATGAAGTCTGATAACACTGCACTGTGTAAAGATCGTATAAGTTATAGTGGGGTCAGAATGACATGAAATTTGGTGGAGGCTGCGCAAGCAGCTGCACTGGAAACGGTGGAGCTAGCGGTTCGAATCGAGGCGGGACCATCGCGATCTGCAGAGATGAGTGATGTTGGGAAAGGTCCCCTTCGCTCGCGCAACTGCTACGAGTTCCATATCGTTTTGACTCGATTATAGCATGGGGTTTCTGCCGTTGAGGTATAAAAAACCAAATCCGATTAATCTATCACTAGTCTACTAAAAAAAGGACCTCACCCGATTACTGCTCGGTGTTCGGTTTGGATCGTTTCAATTAGTTCGCAAAGTTGTGTTGTAAATATGAGAATATATTTAATATAGAAATAATAAAAGAGAAAAAAAAGAGATCATAATTCTCGATTCAAAAATTAAGTAATATGATGTGATGGAAACCTAGAAGAACAAAATCCTTCATAGCCGACTCATATTTTTTTGAATGGTGCGGCTCACTTTCAGGATAACTAACTGAATTCTTAAATGCATTTTATTTCTTTTAAAAACAAATAAAAGTCTAGTTCGCCGAGAGAATTTCCCATTTCTCCAATTTCAACTCCATAGCTGTAGGCTATGATGAATTATTCGAGGGTTGATCGATGATGAGCTGCTTGTTGAGCTCCGAACACTCCACCGGAACAGATCGATAATCTGGGAATTGCAAATGGCGCAAAGATTTGCACTTAACAACGAAAAGATCCGCTTGGATAACATTAAGGCCTAGCAGCTGCGTCTAAACTCGATAGAATTTCTAGAATTCCGCTTTGTAGTCGATAGCGTTGAGCGCAGAGAAGCAGAGATCACCTCTGCGTCTTCGACCACCTCATCACAGACAATCGTGATCGATGTTTTGTTCTCCTCTCGCAATGCACAAATTTTGCAAAATGACCAAAATAGTCAAGAAAAATAGGAGAAGACAAAGAAACGAGAGTCAAACTTGCCTTCATTTGGTCCAAGTTTCGACCAAAACCACAAATTGAAAGTGCTTTCCGTGCTCTTGAAGAATAATGCAATTAGAATTATAGCGCATACGAGAATCACAAAAAACATTCTGGAAAAAAAAGAAGAAAATTGCATCTTTCATGCCCACAAACAAAGAAATCATGTGAAATTATATAAAATCCCCATTGCAAAGATTTGTAACGCATAATTCTTGGATTTCCTTAGAGAATCCTAAGTAAATTAAATCTGTGTGGTTTCTCCAAGGAAATTCAAAGATTACTGAAAAGCTGCTCAAATTATCATCTTTTAAAAATACCGAATAAAAACTGCTAGAAATGTATTTTTCTTTACACATGTATATAATAAAATAAAAATACAATGTATATAATAAAATGTAGAATAAATGAAAGTAAAATAATAAAAATACAAGTGAAAATAAACAGAAACGTATACATATAATATACGAAGAATATACGGAGAATATATATGATGTAATATGTAATAAATCATATAATATATATGTAGTAATGAAAAATATCTAGTTAGAATAAAATAAATAAAAATATATAACATAAAATTCTAAAAGACTGATTTAATGGGAATATTTGTTCAGCATCAATGGAATGGGAACGCCAATCCAGTGGAAAGGATGTGCGCAAGGTCAAGATCATCGAAATAATTGATCGATTGATCACGAGTCAGACCCTGACGATAACAGTAACAGTTTATACGCATACTGTACACTGTACGTAGTGTTCAGAAATGATAAGAACAGACTATTAAGAGGAATTAATAGAATGTATATGAAATTTCTCCTGGAAAAAGGAGGGGAATTTAGGCATTTGAATTTCCATTCCATGAAACCTTTAAAATCAACGTTACCTACTATGACAAGCACATCTAACAAAAAGTGATCACCTTTAAAAACATGAGGTGATGTTATGCGAAAAAATCCTGCGAACGTCAGGTTCAGGACAATCATATGTATGCAGTTTTTGTTGTGACCTTGATTATGGATGCAAAAACATCAGCAACGACCTCACTCAACTGTGCAATGGTGCGTATTTGACGACACCGCCTACATATCTGTACGGGTTTCAAGAAGATCACATGGGAAACGCTTAAAGAAGCTGCTTCCCATAGGAGAAGAACGAAGTTACAGTTGAATCGAATAGATTGTAGAGATCAATGGACCAAAAAGGATCGAAACCGGATCAATATCCGGGATACGGTCATTTTTACTTTACGTTGACGCCATATTCGTGTCGTCGCACCATTGAACACCTTGATGGATTTGTTCAAGTCCTTGTCGCTTCGTTTTCCAATGAAACAATAAGAAATACTGTCATCCTCTTCGCCTTGTCTCGAAATGTTTGCATATTTACCTTGGTTCAAGCTTACAAGCAAAAAAATGTATGTCGTTAGGATGAGATGTCCTGGAATCGCGAAAACATTCACGAAGCGATTATTTTTGAAAGAAAACTAGGCTTCAAAGCATTTCACTCTTATTTCAATAGAAAAATCAGTTAGAAAAGACAACAAAAGGAAGTAATGTGAAAACTGGCTTTCCCCTTTCTTCAAAACAATGACGATCCAAGTTAGAAATGGAAAATAGCGTGGACAGATCCGTGCACCCTTCGGACGTCTCCATTAAATGACTGGCAATTGCACTTTTGCAATCTATTGAGCCAATTGTTCCACTCCTTTTTCTTTCGGAACTTTTAGCGAAATTTCTTGCAATTTTTTTTTTGGCAAAATAGATCAGTCCTGGTAGTGGGTGAATGAAATTCTTTCTAAAATTGATAGGAGATATTTCTGCTCCAAAAAAAAAACTAAGAAAAAGGAAAATAATTCTGTGAGCTGGCTTTCGGCAGATCGGTGATGAGAGTAGTGAGAGATAAGATTACATGGTAGAGAGTTTTCCTACGTTAGAAACGCAGACATCGAAACGAGCATGCACTTTCCGGAAAAGAAGCGAAAAAAACGGAAGACTCAAGTGTGCTGAGCAATTTGGCAAAACCTCACGATGAGTTGGAAAGAATAGAACGCGAAGAATAATGGAAACAATCGAAATCCTCAAAAGAACAAAGTTATGGCAATGTGAAGAAAATGGGGAAAAAATCCACTTCCACAGAGAGGAAGGAATTTTTCGAGGTGGAGAAAGTTATGGAAGAAAATTCCAAACGATGTAATAAATGGTTGGATCTTTGGATGAATCCTATATGAAATATTAGAAGGGCGACGAACGAAATTCCGTCCGGCGCCGCACGATCAATACACTCAGATGGCGGTCGGGAGTTTTTCGTCACAAACAAGCGCCGATGACAAAACGATTGTCTGAATTATGGAAAGTCTCGTCTCTTAGTCCCGTTTGTTGGATTTTGGGAGTACGGTACTTGGCACAGAATAAAAGTTCACAGTTAATCGTTAAGTGATATTAATAGATTAGAAATCTTAACGATAGCTCAGGATATAAAATATCTTATGAAACAAAGGACCACGTTTGAGATCTACCGCTGCACCACTTGAAAATGCAGTGATGTTAAACATGAATGACAATGACAAAAAACAACAACAACAAAAAATGACAAAAAAACACTTAAGTAAATTTCTAGAGTGAAACATGAGGAATAGAGCCCTAATAGTCCAGAGAGTACTGGTTATGTAGATACTTCGTGCAGTGCATCATAGTGCAGCAGCGTGGCGCAGTGGAAGCGTGCTGGGCCCATAACCCAGAGGTCGGTGGATCGAAACCACTCGCTGCTAATGTCTTTTGCACCCAATGCAGTAATAAGTTGCTGTGGAATGTTTTCAAGCGGGCGCTTTAATGCAGCTATTTATTTGTTGTTTCACAATTCAAGAAACACTTTATAATCTTCAAAAATCTCAAAACGTTCAAAAAATGGCAAAACATACGGGGGAATCCTATTGAACGTAGTTTCGAAGGGGTGATTTTGAAGCAAATCAAATGCGCGCATTTTCCAGAAAGAAAGCTGGATAACTAAGGATTCGTATTTGCAGGGTGCTAAGTTCCTCAGTTAACCTAGTGGAGAAGTTATGTCAACACGGATGTGCCAAGGCAGGGATTCTACGATTCCGAACAAATCTGAGACCAATCTATTTTGGCCTGTAGGAAAGAACCACTTAGTTGGTGTAAGGCAGTTTCAAACTGTTTTCCGTGCAAAATCACTGGGCAGCTTCTTTCACTGGCTTGTCGAGAATTTTATCTATTGCAATTTTCGCAAATGCTTTATGCACAAAAAAGTGAGCCATCAAAATATCCTTAAAATATGACCACGAGAAGAAGAACAAGCAATCAGACAACATATGAATTCTAGTAATGTGTCATAAATCAGCAAAAAACTACCTGCTCCCGCTTCACCTATTTTCTATTTATCCTATTTCCTTTTCTTTTCATTTGTTTTTATTGGAGATGTCTAGTCGTGCATGATTTTGCAAGGTTTTTTTTTCGATTACTTAACATTATTAATATTCCAGTGTTTTAGTGGTGTCCACATAAGGATTGAAATACAATAAATATGATTTTATATCTTTGCCGTTGCTCTCTACTCAAATATATTTTTCTGTAGCGTTTCAGGATTATTACCCCGAAAACCATTGAGAACTCTTCGGATAAATTTCTTGGCTCCCTAGAATTACATGGGATGATAGCGACATTACGTAAAAGATGCACTGTGGATTGAATCACCTCTGATTACGTTGTGGATTCAATCAAGGATCTTTTTTTGTGAGAAATTTTCTGCTTCAGTGAGCATTTTTGCGGACACAATCTCGACAATTTTTTTATCCAGCAAATTTCTTCATCAAATGCGTTGACTAGTACGTGCAGCTAATGGGTAGCCTAAACACTAGCCGGAAGTTTAATGTTATTTTGATATTTTAAAAATGATATAAACTGTCCCGTTGATCTTATTCCAATTTCTAAAGAAACGCAACAAAAAAAAACCTGACATTTCACGCATCTTTTCTCAAATGGACTTTGCATAATTCGAAATCTGGAACTACGGCTACAATACTATCCGTAAACATTGAACAAACAACGGGGCACACAGTGAGTGATGGAGAGACTCCGTCGCTTTGGGTGGAAAATCTGGATTTTGTGTATCATTGGATTCCTCACTCGGAGAAATATCCAAAAATTCCATGTACGACTTTGAATAAACCCCAGCATGGTGATTTTTCAGCAGTTGGTTTTTTTAATTGAGCCGAACACGAGGTTGTTATTATCCGTTGGTCGTGGGTAATGTTTCGACAACATCGCCTTCTTCGGAGCTTGAAAGAGTGAAGTCGAGCGTGATTTATACGATCAAACGCACAATTCGCTCACCAAAGAAACTCCTAAGCTTATTGTTGAGTCTCATAGTATACATAAATAGAAAAAACATCGCACATTAGGATCAAACTTGCCACTGCTAGGCACTTATGGTGAGGTGACTAGTGCAATCAAATATCAGCATTGAATAGGAAGCGAGTTCCGGCGTAATGCAGAGGCATTCCTCTTTGCGATTCATCTTTGGACCTTTCGAGTGGATCCAAAATGTTTCCAGAGCGTCGCAATACTAAGTTTGTGCTTATCGTGCTCTTAATTTCAAAATCTTCTCCGTTACGGTGCCGTAGCCTGTGACCACCTAATGCAGAGGAGTGGGATGATTTCCTTTTGCCGTCCAGGTGTTCTTTGACCCGCATTCATAGTTGTCTAGCCGTTTCTCCTATGTATTCGTCACCACGCTGCACACAGGAAATCAGATCAACAACACAGGAACTCAATCATTCGCACTCTATGTTATCCGCACATATTTTGCACTTCGGCGTAATGCAAACTAGGCGATTGTAGGCGACTACGAATGAGCCTTTGCTTGCTAGTGGGACCTTCACGACAGCAACAGATTCTTCCTTTGATTGAGAGAAAAGATTAGTCTTCCTCAGATACCGTCGGATGGCAGCGCGAACCTCTTCGGAAATGGACGGTACACAGAAGGGTACTTTCTACATACCAGCTTCGTTTAGGATTTGCGCTCTTTTACTCTTAGGCCACATTGGTCTATAGCTGTTAGTGACCGCAATTTTCCTAACAAGCTTGACACATTCTTGTCTCTCATCTCTTCCAGTGGAAAAGGAGGTGGCTGTGCGAAACACATTTCGTACTACCGAACTACTAACTTGTGTGGTATGAGCAGAAAGATGGTGAACTAGGATATTCTTGTTACTCGGTACCAATTTGTCCTGTGCGTTCTGTTTGAAATATGCATTTGGAAAAAGGGTAACTGTTTTATGCGTTTTCCTTAAAGGCATCACCCCACGAATCTGAAGTGGTGCAGATTTCATGTGGAGTATTCGTATACAGGATGGGAGACTACGGAGAGAGGGGTGATTCCGTCCATTTCTTCCTAATTGCCGTAAAAAACGGCCCGGAAGATACGGCTTCATTCGTTTTGGCGCACCATTTTGTACAGGAGGTTCGATTGGAGCGCGCCAGTCTTGTGCGGCGCCGCATCTTCCGGGCCGTTTTTTACAGCAATTAGGAAGAAATGGACGGAATCACCTTCCTCTCCGTAGTCTCCCATCCCGTATACGAATACTCCACCTGAAATCTGCACCACCTCAGATTCGTGGGGTGATGCCTTTAAGTGGTCCAAAAACATATGAGTGTTCGTAAGGTGAGCCTGTATAAATTTCAGCAGCTGCACCAGCACTGTGTTTAAGAACCGAGCAATCCTATCTGTGAGGCCTCCTACGCTACCTTACCGCTACCTATGATGGGTCTTACTTTGAACGTTGAAGGATCTTCAGAGGCAAACTCACCGTCAGAGGTCAGCTTGTGACTTTCTATTACATTATAACATCTTATTCCATTCTCTTACACTGTTACTTCCTTACATTAAAAAAGTGAAACACAGAAGTCACATAACATACATAACATTTTATCAATGTTTTTCACTTCTCTTTAAAGGCATCACCCCACCAATCTGAGGTGGTGCGGATTTCAGGTGGAGTATTCGTATACGGGATGGGAGACTATGAAGAGGGGGGTGATTCCGTCCATTTCTCCCTAATGGCCGTAAAAAACGGCCCGGAAGATGCGGCGCCGCACAAGGCTGCCGCGCTCTAGTCGAAGTCAATGTGGAAAATAGTGCGCCAGAACGCCTTAAGCCGTATCTTCCGGGCCGTTTTTTGCGGCAATTAGGAAGAAATGGACGGAATCACCCCCCTCACCATAGTCTCCCATCCCGTATACGAATACTCCACCTGAAATCCGTGCCACCTCAGCATAAGGCTACCATATCTCTTTCCATAATTCGGCAAGGGATTGATTGCGACATTATGGTAGACAACACATGGCTAAGAAATTGGTAGAGGGTCTCTGAATATCACGAGATCAAGAGCAGTATTTAGGAGAAGTTAAATTACTTAGAACTGATTATGCTCCCGTAAATCACAACTTGCAATGGCTTTGCATTTCAAAATCATTTTGTTGTTGACAGTGGCATCATGATGTGACTGAATAAGGGGAAACTAAGTTCTGGAAAATGTGCAAATATCCTGTTATTCTGCATGGATTTACGTAATTTCTGATCGAAGTTGCTTTAATTTTGCCCCATGGAACACATGTGATTTTCGATTAAAACATGATCTCTCGTCTCCGTCACAGAAACAAGCATGGTATGGAAAACGAAAATATGGAAATCAAATCCAACGTTGTTGCCTATATATGCTCAGATCCGGAAGATATCAGCAGACATTGCTGCAATCAAGTTTCAAAAGATGATTGTTGTGTTGGTAGGTCTCGTTACTAAAGAAATACCTCCACTGAATAGAAGAATCACTCTTTAATCTTTTTGATTTTAGTGTATCTTGGGCGTAATTTTGATGAACGAGGTCGAGGCGTATACCGAAGACTTGTGTAAGTTGAAACCTCAGCTACCTCTCAGGTTGTAGAGCAAGAA
This sequence comes from Necator americanus, assembly GCF_031761385.1. Taxonomy (NCBI): domain Eukaryota; kingdom Metazoa; phylum Nematoda; class Chromadorea; order Rhabditida; family Ancylostomatidae; genus Necator; species Necator americanus. The sequence goes on from NC_087375.1 coordinate 33,616,758, forward strand.
ATTGAGAACACCGAAAATTTGATCTGATGTATTACATTGCAATAATCTGCTACGCAACTTTCTGCTTACATTATTTCATATTCCTATAGTACTACTACTTTCAATCAAAAAGTGTTGATTGTTTCTGCCTTCTTTTGCCATGTAAAGGAAAAGTAAACGATAGGCCTTCGATTAATAGAATGATCGATGAAGCTGTTTAATAACTCTAAATTCTTAAATGAGGATCCAGGCCGGATATAAACAAAGCATAGGTGTACTGATGTGATCGCGAGACTGGTCGAACTCACTCTGGCCAAATCGCGTCTCTTTGTAATCATAGCTGCAAAATACTAAGGAATGCTTCTATATGCTTTCTCGACGAACACAATTCAAAGAGAATACGCAACTTCCTGTTATGAGTTGAGATCTCGACTGCAGCACTATGCTTTTTCGTTTTAGAATGCCTTACCTTGCCGAATTCTAATTTACTCGCCCTCAGCGAACTGAGTAACAGCTGCTAACCATCTTTCAGCTATCATTCCACTTCTTTCTTGCGCAAACATCCTTTGCGCTCCTGGCTACAAATGTGTTATGCTGGTGCCTGATGATTGCGTTGGCTGTCGAGCTTTTCCTCGATGTGTTCAACAAGGTTCGAATTCTCACGGTTCGTTGAGATTCCATGTCGCAAGATGTAAATTTTAGAATGTAACACGTCATGTGTATTGCCGTGTCCCGTCTTTTCCACATGTGTGCTTGTTTCTACACCAACTGATTGGTATGTTTTTTTCTGGTGTTTTCCATGAAAAGATCAAATTTTAGTTTTCCAGCTGCCCTAAGGCCGCTTGTCGTCCAAGGCAAATCATTACCATTTCTCCTCCAACGGATGAGACTATTCGATTCACAATCGAACCTCCTATGGTGACAGGAATTGTGAAGCCGGGAGATCCTGTAGAAGAGATTCCATGATGAACATTATTATTTGGCCATAATGCACTAAATTCTCTGCAAACTCTATGGTTAAGTCTACGAACAACAAACCTCTCAATACAGAAGTAAGGGAGAACTGTTAACGTTAGAGTTCATCCAAAAAGTTGCTACTCAAAACATGTCGAAAAGTAAACGGAGAAGACAAATTGACAAAATTCCTGCATCGCTCCGAAGATGAAAGCTCGAATGGAAAAATTCTCCAAAAGTCGGAGGAACATTCTTCGGAATGTTGAGAGATCTACTACGAAACGTGAGGGGAGTTCTAAACAAGTTCTGTAGAGAACTGCTTGATTGTGAAAATCCACCCTGCGAGCAAGCCTAAGCCTAAGCCTAAGCCTAAGTCGGGCAACGGAAATCGTCTGGTAAACCCTTGCGAGCAAATGAACCTCACCATTGCTTCCACAATTAAGAGGAATCAACTTACGTGGGGAAAGGTGAACCTTCTTAACGCATGAAGAGCAGCGCCAGCGGAAGAAGCGATCTTTGAACTACTCAGTTTTTCCCAGCTTAACGATACGGTTCCAAAAAACTTCCCCATCAGTCGAAGCTCGACTTGATAGGTCTGAACGACAATGAATGCAAATTTTATCTGAAGAATTTTTAATGGTTTCTAAACAATTATCCTGAAACGGTACAGAAAAGTGTGTTTGAGTAGAACAATGTATCATGAAATGATTTTTATACCGATGATATGAAATGTCATTTATTGTAATTCAATCCTTATTTATTCATTTATTTGAAAACACATACAGGTGTGCCATATAACAAAAATAAGATGGAACAGAGCGCATTAGAAGTCCGCCTAAGTTTTACACAACAATACTGGCCCTTCAAAACGTAAGGAGTGGGTTGGCAAGTCATTCTCCTGCTAAAGAAGGTGAAAAGTCCTCACGCGAGATCCTTTGCCCAGACTCAGAACGCTACAGCAGATGATAGGTTTGGGTGACCAACTTAACCTCGTACGGAGGAATCCTTTAGGGACCCTGGGCGAAATATACACTTGGAGGTTGAGAAATGGTAAGCGTTTTATGCGTTTTGCTTAAAGGAATCACCCCACGAATTTGAGGTGGTGCAGATTTCAGGTGGAGTATTCGTATACGGGATGGGAGACTATGGAGAGGGGGGTGATTTCGTCCATTTCTTCGTAATTGCCGTAAAAAACGGCCCGGAAGATGCGGCGCCGCACAAGGCTGGCGCGCTCCAGTCGAACTCCTTGTACAAAATATTGCCCCAAAACGCCTGAAGCCGTGTCTTCCGGGCCGTTTTTTAGGGCATTTGGGAAGAAATGGACTGAATCACCCCCTTCTCCGTAGTCTCCCATCCCGTATACGAATACTCCACCTGAAATCCGTACCACCTCAGATTCGTGGGATGATGCCTTTGAATGGTCCAAAAGCATATGAGTGTTCGTAAGGTGAGCCTGTACAAATTTCAGCAGCTGCACCAGCACTGTGTTTAAGAACCGAGCGATCCTGTCTGTGAGGCCTCCTACGCAGCTTATGATAGGTCTTACCTTGAACGTTGAAGGATCTTCAGAGGCAAGCTCACCGTCAGAGGTCAGCTTGTGACTTTCATCACATTATAACATCTTCTTCCATTCTCTTACACTCTTATTTCCTTAGATTAAGAGAGTGAAACACAGAAGTATTGTTGAGTGAGAATTTTCCTATTTAGGACACAGAACATTTTCTCAGTGTATTTCACTTTTCACCGGGCGGGTGTGGTGTAGCGGTTAGAGGTTCCGCTTCCTGCACGATCGATCGGAGGTTCGAATCCGCCCTAGTGCTCACCAAGCCTTTCATCCCTCCGGGGTCGATAAACTGGTACCAGACTTGTCTGGGAGGATAAAAGCACTGACTTGACACATCGGCTAGCCACCGCAAGTCATTGTATAGGCCAGATACACGTTCGTAAACCTCAAACGATTCTGAATTGAAGTGAACGTGGGGGCGCATCCCAAGCGGATTGATTAACGCCAGAAACTTTATCCTTTATCCTTTTATTTCACTGCTTTTAACTCAAAAAAGCAACAAATTATTCCTCAAGACCACTTCACTTTTCACCACTGAGGATATTTGCGCTGATTTGAAGACCAAAGAAGCCTCATGTGAAAATTATCTTATTATCTTTAGCTCACGAAGGGAAGAGGTGCGAATCCCGTTTTTGTTCAACAACGCTGCTAGTGAGTGGAGCATTACAGTATGAGAGTATTGATTGATATTCATGATTATATAATCGTTGTAACGCAGCAAAGATATAGCAAATTAAACGCTTGTAAAATCGAAGAAACACATAAGACTACCATATCTCTTTCCACAATTCGGTTAGGGATTGATTGCGACGTTATCGTAGACAACACATGGCTGAGAAATTGGTAGAGGGTCTCTGAAAATCACGAGATCAAGAGCAGTATTCGGGAGAAGTTAAATTACTTAGAACTGATTATGCTCCCATAAATCACAACTTGCAATGGCTTTGCATTTCAAAATCATTTCCTTGTTGACAACGACACCCTGATGTGACTGAATAAGCGAAGACTAAGCTCTGGAAAATGTGCAAATATCGTGTTATTCTGCATGGATTTACGTAATTTCTGATCGAAGTTGCTTTAATTTTGCCCCATGGAACTCATGTGATTTCTGATTAAAACATAATCTCTCGTCTCCGTCACAGAAACAAGAATGGTGTGGAAAACGAAAATATGGAAATCAAATCCAACGTTGTTGCCTATATATGCTCAGATCTGGAAGATATCAGTAGACATTGTTGCAATCAAGTTTCAGAAGATGATTATTGTGTTGGTAGGTCTCGTTACTAAAGAAATACTTAGAAAAATCACTCTTTAATCTTTTCAATTTTAGTGTATCTTGGGCGCAATTTTGATGAGCGACGTCGAGGCAGATTCCGAAGACTTGTGTAAGTTGAAACCTCAGCTACCTCTCAGGTTGTAGAGCAAGAAATTGAGAACACTGAAAATTTTATCTGATGTATTACATTGCAATAATCTACTACGCAACTTTCTGCTTACATTATTTTATATACCCATAGCATTACTATTTTCAATTGAAAAGTGCCGAGAAGGGAAATTTGTTAATTGTTTCTTCCTTTTTTTGCCAAGTAAAGGAAAAGTAAACGACAGCAAACGCCCTCGATTCTTAGAATGATCCATAAATGATTATCAATAATCCAGAAACTTTTTGTCTACTCCATATCCAACCATAAAGATCCAAGAGGGATGTAAACGAAGCATTGTTGTACTGACGTAATTGCAAGAATGGTCATGCTGATCGTAGTCTAATTGTGTCTGCTTGTGATTGTAAAGTGAATAATAGAGTCATAGGTTAGGAACAAGTACTCTTGAATTAAAGTGAGGGACTGCAGTAATTGCTTTTTCATCCCCAGAATACCGTCTTGCACATAATCCACTTAGATGCACTAATCCACTCAAATGATAATTTATTATAACGTATAAATTTAAAAGAATTTGTAAATAGAACACAGAACATGATCATAGCTGCAAAATACTAAAGAATGATTCTATGTGCGTGCCCGACGAACACAATTCAAAGATGGTACGCAACTTCCTGCTATGAGTTGGGATCCCTACTGCATTACTTTGCTTTTTTGTTTTAAAATGCCTTATCTTCCCGAATTCTAATTTGCTCGAACTGAAACTCGAAACCCCCGGGGAACTGAGTGGCAGCTGCATCTTCCATATTTCAGCCATCATTCCACTTCTTTCTTGCGCAACCGTTCGTTGCGCTCCCGGCTACAAATGTGTGATGCTGGTGCCTGATGATTGCGTTGGCTGTCGAGCTTTTCCTCGATGTGTTCAACAAGGTTCGAATTCTCACGATTCGTAGAGATTCCATATCGCAAGATTTAAATTTTAGAATGTGACACGTCATGCTTATTGCCATGTTTAGCCTTTTACAAATGTGTGCTTGTGTCTTCACCAAATTATTGGTACGTCTTTTTTTTTCTGGTGTTTTCCATCAAAAGATCAACTTTTTGTTTTCCAGCTGCCCGAAGGCCGCTTGTCGTCCAAGGTCAATCATTACTATTCCTCCTTTCACGGATGAAACTATTCGATTCACAATCGAACCTCCAAGGGTGACGGGAATTGTGAAGCCGGGAGATCCTGTACAACAGATTCCATGATGAACATTATTATTTGGCCGTAATGCACTAAATTCTTAGCAAACTCTATAGTTGAGTCTACAACTAACTTCTCAGAAAAACTTCCACAGAAGGAAGGGAGAACTATTAAGGTTAGAGCTCATCCAGAAAGTTGCTTCTCAAAACATGTCGAAAAACAAACGGAGAAGAGAAATTGACAAAATTCCTGCATCACTCCGAAGATGAAGGGTCAAATGAAAAAATTCTCCAAAAGTCGGAGGAACATTCTTCGGAATGTTGAGAGTTCTACTACGAAAAGTGAGGGGAGTTCTAAACTAGTTCTGTGGAGAACTGCTTAATTGTAAGGATTCACCTCCAAGATTCTGGATAAGTTTAAGTTAGGAGTTTGTGATACCGGCTTGTAAACCACTCCTGCTGAACCCTGGAAGATTTTTTTGCAGTATTTTGCTGGTTCAAAAATTCATAATCGTTCGGATTTCTGCTCAACAGTCGCACTAAGGGTGCTGGGTAGACACGGAAAATGACCGCACTGAAAAACCGCACGATAGCGACTGGTAACTATCGAGTTTCCCATCAATCTAAACTTACACCATGGAATTACACCAAATTTCTGAATACCTAACAGCTCAACAGTCACGTGAAGTCATGTGTCCCGCTTTCGGTTGGGCACGGTAGCGGATTAGTTTCCTGTTAACATCTATCACTTTTTGACTTATTTCATGTGTCTCTTTGGTCCCAGACAGGATACATTAAGATCGGGAATGATCAGAAGACTAATGTCGTCCCTAAGGTGGTCGATGCGATCGAATGCACGTTTCATGATTTACGGGATTGACATTCCTCCCCTGCCGAATGCCATCGTTGAGGGTGGGAAGATAAAAAGTTGTGCTGTCATTATTGTGTACACAACTGTAAAACGAAATACATGATAGTTCGAGACCTCGCAGAGTTACTGGTCTCTTCTAGATCAATTGCAGTGGGTCCATTCTCGTTTACATTGGATCGGCCGCGAACCTTGATCTTCGATAACTCCATCCTTATTTTTCTCTTTAGGTCTCCTATCTGATACCGTCTGAACGCTACCTGCTTGCGGTAGTCCTGCATTCACTAAACGCAAACAGCCAACGGAATATATTGCCCTGCGAACGTCCGAGCCGTATAACCCGCTCTGTTATATAGCACAGATTTCCAGAATATTCTAAAAGGTCTGAACTCCAGCACCCTGTCAGAGTATATATCAGGTCAAATGCTTAAAGAGAACATGAGATCTTTGTGAATGAACCTAAGCTTCGTAATGACAAACCGCAATTCGCTGTCGGTTGACCTTCAACAAGCTGCTCTATACAGACTACTAAAATATCTGCATGCACCATTTGCTGGATTACAGGAAACACGCATAAGAGAGGAAACAATTATCAATACTGAAAATTCTCTATCTACTGCGGCGAAAACTCCTAATGAAACCGCTGAATAGTACAATAAGAACTTCCATGATGAACTCAATACGTTGATAAACCAAATAAAGACAGCGATAGTTTTCGGAATAGAGGCGAACGCAAGGATGGCCCGCGAACAACAATACGATGCGCTTCGAAAATGGTATCACCCTGCTAAGCAAACGTCGGACGACGAAAATCATCTGGTAAACCTTTGCGAGCAGATGAATCTCACCATTGCTTCCACACTTAGGAGGAAACATCGACGTCATCGGATTACGTAGCAAGGATGAACCTTCTTAACGCCTGAAGAGCAGCCCCAGCGGAAGAGGCGATCTCTTAACTACTCAGTTCTTCCCAGCTTAACGGTACAGTTCTAGAAAAGTTCCCCATCAACCGAAGCTCGACTTGATAGGTCTGAAAGACGATGAATGCAAAATTCATCTGGAGAATTTTTGATGGTTTCTAAACAATAATCCTGATACGATGCTGAAAAGTGTGTTTAAGTAGAGGAATGGATCATAAAATGACTTTTATGCCGACAATATCAAATGTCATTTATTGTAATTCAATCCTTATTTGTCTATTTATTTAAAAATACCTGCATATGTGCACTATAACAAAAAGGAGATGGAACAGAGCGCATTAGAAGTCCGCCTATGTTTTACACAACAAGGCTGGCCCTTCAAAACGTAAGGAGTGGGTTGGCAAGTCATTCTCCTGCTGAAGAAGGTGAAAAGTCCTCACGCGAGATCCTTTTCAAAGACTCAGAACGCTACAGTAGATGAACGGAAACCGAGGTTTGGGTGACCAGTTTAACCTCGGACAGAGGAATCCGTCAGGGACCCTGGGCGAAGGGGTGTGGGGGGGGGGGCAGGCAGAAGGGCTTACCAACATTACTAGCTAGTATCATAATGAACAACACAAAAAAAGAAATTAAGACTGTGAGCCACAGAGAACTCTTTAGATAAAATTCTTGGCTCCCTAGAATTACGTGGTATGGTTGGCGTTACGTAAAAGATGCACTGTGAATTGAATCACCTCTGATTACATTCGGACTCAATCAACGACGTTTTTTTATGAACAATTTTCTGCCTAACTGAGTATTTTCCACACAAAATCTCAGCATTTTCCTTATTTAACAAATTTCCTTATCAGATTTTTTGTTTAGTACGCATAGCTGATGCGTAGCCTAAACACTACGTGGAAGTTAAAATATAACTTTGAAATTTTAAAAACGATATGAACTGTGGCGTAGCGTTCATTTTTCTAAAATATTCTTTTTTCAAATAATTAATATTAATTACAATATAATTATTTAATTAACAATAATTTCTAAAATAATGTACTTAGAGAATCACTTCCTAGGGTTTTTTTTCTTCAAATAGGCTTTTGTATACTTCGAAATCTGGAACTACGACAACAATAGTATCCGTAAACAAACAACAAACAAACACAAACAAAAACAGCAACAAAAACAACAAAACGTGAACAAACAACGGGACGTGAGCGATGACTCCGTTGCTCGCCCCTAACTTATCTTTGGGTGGAAAATTTGGATTTAATGTCATTAGAATTAATGTCATTGGATTCCTTTCTCAGAAAAATATTCAGAAACTGACAAATCACTGAAAAGCAAGCGAAATATAAATCAGCTAATAGTTTACCAAAAAAAAGCAACTATTGTAACCTCACACAATCTCAAGTTGTAGATGGAAGGGTGTCCAAGGTCTTGGATTCCACTTATATTTCATCAAAATACCAAAAAAAGTTGAATAGTGAAGCCATAGAAAAATTTTCCATTTATAGGTCTTGGATTTGTAGGTTTATAGGTTTCTCATTTGTGTGTAAAATACAAATACACACTACGTAATATTTCAGTTTTTCTTTCCTTTGAACTTTTGCAGTCACATGTTTGATTTTGTTACAGCTAATTTTCAAAATATTCACTTCGTTTTTTTCTGTTTTTTTTTTTTAAAATAGAGTCTGTAGCGAATTTGTTATAGTTGACGAGGTACGTTGTTATCATTTTTTTTCCTGCATCAAATGGCCCAACTTGAATGGCACCGGTGAAATAAATAAATAAATAAATGAGTAAATAAAAATTTTGTGGTTTTTCTAGGATGCATATAAAGGTGATTACTGGTTTTGCTGCTCAACTCTACGCAACCTATTTTAGGAAGTTTCTAATGAATTCTGTTTAATTTCAATCTTAGGAAACTAAGAGAAAAGCACAAAAAATAAAGTGGCACAAGAAATTGAAATAAATAATGATAATAATAATAAATTATTAACTTAGTGATGTTATTCTTTAGAAACTTCACAATTCTCAGTTCAGTGGTGGAAAAATCGTCTTTAAACATCTAATTCCAGAATTTCATCACTTCGAGATTCCAAACAGTGCTTGCAGGGTTCCAAACAACAGTGGTCGATCGAAATGAGGTCATAAGGTTGCATTTCTTTGGAAAAATTGATACCAACGAAGGGTTGAGTAGTATTAAAGCTGTTACAAGAGGAACCAACCCTACTTCCTAGATTTTTTTTCATTATTCGCTTTAGAGAACTGCATCCATGCAAGATTTCTTACAGAGAATGTCGACTTTAAGAGTTTACCGTAACTCATCTCAATGGAAGATCAAAATCTGACATTGATCGATTTCCGTCCACCACTATGAGCACTGCAGATACTACTATTATGAGGATAACAGCTCTCCAATAAATTTTAACAATTCTATTCCTGAAATCAGTTTTCTTTCCCTGGAGCACTAATCTCTGTTCGCCAATCACATTTCTTTTTTTTTCCTTTTTTCCCCTTTTTTTCTTTTTTTTTCACGGAGAGCTGACCGCAGAGTACCTACAGAACCGCCTATCCTTCTTCAAAAACCTCAAAATTTTTAAAGTTTGGTGTTTGGTACTCATAAATCGCTCTATGTTTCCATTTCACTGCAGCCTTCACAGATTTATTTTTAATTGAGTCATACTCTTTGAGAAATGAGCTGTTATTATCGATTAATGATCTATGAAAAGTAGAAGAAAATCCGCACTTTTCTTAAGTACAAACCCGTGATGAGGACTGGATTTTTCGTGTTTTCAGCAAAGATCTAGCTAATCTCGAATTTAGCAAGCGCAAGAATTCCAGAGATCTCATGTCCTGTGATCATTTCTGGTGGGATTTCTCTAAAATGCAATTCTCTCATATCCCTACAACTATTTAGCTCAATATTGGGTTCTTCCAAAAGTTTTTTTTTCTTTCCACTGTCATCAGGTTTTTAAATTCATAGTCACCAGTCACAAGTTCTTGGCAAAATAAGCAGTGATCCACTCGATCGATATCGAACGTTTCAGATCATGTTGCGATGTCTATTGATTGCGATTGCGAAACTGCTGTGTTGCATTTCAATTTTTCTCGAAGTAGCAGAGCATAAAATGATGAATATAGACTTGATTTTCAATAACATTTTCGTTAACTGAATATTTTTATACAAGAAAATTTTAAAACATTAGCAAACACCATTTTTTAAGAGGAGAAAAAGTTGAAAAAAGCCGCATCAATTACTCATCCACCCATCACAATATTTGTTGAAATATAATTCTTTTTGAGAAGAAGGTAAAAAAAATTAAATTAAAAAGAATAAAAAAAATAATTAAAAAAATGATAAATAGAACAAATAAAGAGGAAAAGTGGAAGGGAATTTATGAGGTGACCTAAAAGTTCAACCGTGGAGTACCCTTCTGCTTTGTTTCCACTTCAAAATCAAATTACGCGCCGATAACAACGTGATTTTTCTCAAATTTTTTTTTGAACTAATTTGAATTCAACTCACAAAGATACATTTTCCGTTACGTAAGTGATGACGCAATTAATGACGCACTTGGAATCTTGGGACTCGATCCTTTTTTCAGTTGGAAAAATAGCTCATTGATTAAGCATCGTAGTCTGTATAGCCTATAAAATTATACTGAAACTCCTACCTGTGTACTTTTAGAAAGAGCCTAAAAGAATTCCCATCAGGATTCATCCCAGATCTTACCACTTGATCTATAGTTAGCAAATATTTACTTCCTGTGACCTTAATTCACTAATCTCTATTATGTACCCGGAAGCTGTCGTTGTTATTTACATGGTTGAAGGATCTATAAATAGCCAGAATACACTGTTAAACGTTGTTTATCCTCCTACATTCCACACAAAATTAGAATTCAAGAGACCAAGACCGAATACTACCCAGGCTAAAAACGTCACGTGCAGCGGAACTTCCATTCGTTGATTACCCAGGATTATGTCCGAGAATAGTCCTTCTTTCCATGATCTCTGATTTAGAAAATCCAGTATAAGGGTTTTTTTTACTCAACTTAGCTAGGGTAGAAAAATAAGTAATGATAATAATAATAATAATAGTATAAAAATAAATAATAATAAAAGTAAAATAATAAAATACGTAGTTAAAGCAAAAAAAGCGCTTATTCGATTGATACCGTAATTAAATCTTATTTTCATAAAATTTGGAAGTGGAATGAATCCAAATGTTCTTTAATTATACTCACTTGGCTTGACAGTTTAGGATAGAGTTCGCGGGAGTTCGCCAACGCCTTCGAGTTTAGAATCGTTTGAAATTTGATCTACATGAATCGATCGATGAATCACATCGGTGTTCTATCCCTTCAGAAAAGCTGGTACAGCCTACCGACTTCGGAAGGATGAAATCCCTGGTTCGTTCCTGAGTGGTTCCGAACCATCGACCATGGAGTCGCAGCCACACCTCTTACCAACTGCGCTATATCTGCTCTAATTTAAAAATAAGGGATTGGGGGTTATGTTGCGGAAAATGTTACCACTTTGTGCTTCGTGGATGCATTTCGTTAACTCTATGATGAATTTGCACGGAAAACGATGAATGTGTACATGAATTTGTATGCGCTTCTTCTCCCAGAGTATGTGCTCAACTCAATTCCACGTGAACAAATTAAATCCTGAGATAGCACATCAAAATGCTTTCCGTAAATTAGTTTTTATCGAATGGATTTCTCAGTAAACAGAAGTGCAAGCAGATAATTTTATGGCTCAAAAGCATCATCCACACACATAATGCCACCTGAAATTTTTAAAATTTTTACTAAATTTAATTGACTGCAAAATTTCCTCTTATGCTAGCTTTTTTTCAAACTGAGTTCGAAATCTCGATTACCTTCTTTGTTCTCGAAGTTTCTTTTCACTCTTTAATGTACAATAAATTTCTAAGAATTTAGTCAATTCTCTTAGTTTTTCTGTCTGTTCCCGTTAAGGTAAAATCCTTTGTGGAATTTTCAAGGTTCTGTGGAACCCGTGAACAGCCCATACAAATTAATTATTTCATAGTGAGGAAAGAGTTGAAGGAGCTCCTAGAGGATAGGAAAAGGTTTCGAGATCAAGACAACGTATTTCGAACTTTATATATGTTGGAACTGAGCAAAATCTTCCCCTTTTTGCTCCAGTGACGTATTGATTTTTCGCTTTTTGCGCCAAAAATTCTAGAAAAAGGAACGAAGAAATTTGTTTCACAAGCTGAGAGAAGGTGAACGTTACAGTCTGTTTGTAGTTGGCAGTTCTTATATCTGCCATTAAAAAAACTTTCTTATTGTATTTCAGTTATAGCCACATTTGTAGCAACAATAATAATCTTCGTGTATTTATAAGCGTAACATTTAGGTTTTCTTTGCCCGTGCTTTTTGATAGAGAAAGCGATATCGAAGAAAGACCTCCTTCTTTGGACTTTTAACTTTTCAAGCCTTAGTTCCGCGTAGAATTCCTTTTCTCTCGTTAAATGTGATAAGCAACCGCCGAGAGATCTAATGGAAGCGGGAAAAAGCGGAAATGAAGGAAGTAAAACGAACGAACGAACGAAGAAGTTGGAACGGTAGTGGAGAAGCAGAAAATGAAGTGGAGGACACTAAATAAGAGGAAAAAGATGGACAATGGCCAATTTTCGGGTCCTGCTACTTCTAGGAAACCAGTGTCGCATTTTTTAATTGATTTTCTTGAGCTGTAGCCAAGATTGGTATTGATCGTCTTTATTAAACAACAGCTAAGTTTTCGGCGTTATCGCCTTCGACAGAGCGTGAAAAATCAAAGCCATTAGTGATTTATCCTCTCAAGCGCCTCATCACCCTACAGAAAGCATCCAAACGGTAGGCAAACTCAAACTTGAAACTACGCTTCAACATGCCGAGATTCAAAGACAGTCGAACATGGGCAATACTCAGTATCGTATTTATTTTCAGGGAAGATATAATTAAAAATAACACATATATTGGGATATAATTAAAAATATAGTACAAAGTTACGGTGGGTGTCGCGCACTCGGTAAAAGGTCCAGCTATGGGCGTACGATCGACGGTTTGGAACCGCCCCAGTGCCGACCAAAACATTCATTCTTCCGGAGTCGATAAACTTGTAACTCACTTGACTGGGATTCATTCGCTGGCCTTCGCAAATCATTGTTTGGGACGACATTCGTTCGTAAACATTAACGATTCGGAATTTTAGTTAAATGCGTTGGTGCATCCCAAGCGGATTGGTACACCAGAAGGTTTTTTTATGGAAAAGTCTGGAAAAACCGGTATTCGCATGATTATTTCCTTTTAAAATGATAACATCTTTTACTTGCATGCGTCGAGCAAATTGTTGAAAATAAATCAAAAGAGCATGCGAAGGAATTTGTTATTTTCAGTAACTGTGTTTGAAAATAAGGCCGATTTAATTATAGAGAAGATGGAAAATGATTGCTATCTCGGAGAACACATCAACGCTAGAAGCAATATTTACCATTGAATAGTAAAAGATTTTCGAAACACAGAAATAGAAATCCTAACCCTCCAACTTTTCCTGAAAACTAGACCTATGTACTATGAAATTCATGCAGATCACGCAAATCACTTAAAGGATATAAGGATAAAGTCTCTGGAGTTAATCAATCCGCTTGGGATGCGCCCCCACGTTCACTTCAATTAAAGGCATCACCAACGAATCTGAGGTGGTGCAGATTTCAGGTGGAGTATTTTTATAAGGGACAGTAGATTATGGAGAATAGGGTGATTCTGTCCATTTCTTCCTAATTGCCGTAAAAAACGGTCCGGAAGATCCGGCGCCGCACAAGGCTGGCGCGCTCCAATCGAACTCCTTGTAGAAAATAGCGCGCCGGAGATCGCTCGAAGCCGTGTCGTTCGGGCCGTTTTTTACGGCAATTAGGAAGAGATGGACGGAATCACCATTCTCTCCATTATCTACGATCCCGTATACGAATAGTCCACCGAAAATCCGTACCACTCCAGATTCGTGGAGTGATACCTTTATGAATTGTTTGAGGTTTACGAACGTTTAAGTGGCCTGTACAATGACTTGCGAGGGCTGGCCGATGTGTCAAGTCAGTGTTTTTATCCCCCAGACAAGTTTGGTACGAATTTATCGACCCCAAAGGGATGGAAGGTCGGATTCGAACCTCCGATCGATCGTGCAGGAAGCGGAACCTCTAACCTTTACACTACACCTGCCCTGCAAATCACTTCTCATTTTTTCGAAGATCAAAAATGAACTTCCAATTTTTCTACATAAATTCTCAAAGTATTCCCTGGGACGTTTTCTCTCACCGTGATTCCACAATTTCAAACATTTTCTGTTACGCTTTCATGACGGCGTTGATTTCACATCATTTCCGAACTGCGCAGAAAAACCACTAATGGAACCGAAGATGTACTCGAGTAGCGAGTACTGTTTGCTTATTAAATTGCATATGAAAAGTTTTAAAAAAAATTCATGGATTCTTTTAATCGTTCAGTTCATGCGTGGGAAGTGTCCCTTGGTGAATAGGATATTGCTCAGATTCTTCCGAAAAAAAATTGGCACTTTAGAACGGCTCATCGCTTATTAATCAGTAAATCAAAAAGAAGAGGGCATAAAGCGTTGGCTGCGCATCGTCAATGTCCGTGGGACAGGAGCTTGGCGGTAAGCCTGGAACAATTTAGGATACTCTAGGTCCTGTGTGAAATGTTGTTTGATCGATAATCGGTAAACAGATCGATAAAAATTAAGGGGTAGACCCTTCAGCGAATGACCGGGATATAAAGGAGGAGAATAAAAGAAAAAAAAAGAAAATAAGGATAAAAAATTTGGAATTAATAATTAACAATTTAACCCAGAATCGTTTGAGGTTTACTAACCGATGTCTAACCTGCACAATTTCTTCCAGAGGCTAACCGATGTAAAATCAAATCAGTGTTTTTGTTCTCGCAGACAATTCTGGTAGAACTTATCCCTCCTGAGGGATGAAAGGCCTGGATTGCACTAGAGCGGTCTTGAACTAACGACTGACCGTTAATCACAGTGGAACCGCTTACCAACTACGCTACCCGCCATAGTGGAACATACTGGTCGACAAATTTCCTGTTTTCGACTGTGATCACTTTTAAGTGTATTTTATCGATAATTCTGTTCATCCAGGCGTCAAAACTGCGAAAATCCCCAGATATGGAAAAAAATCGTCAACAAAAAACATCTTATAGTCACTAACACTCAGCGGTGTACATTCTATAATCAATAAACCTACTAATGTTTTGTAGAATGTACTTTTTCACTCTTCTTTTTAAATGTCCTGAAAGCTTAAAAAAAGGCCAATGGCTTTTAATTTGATTTGATATCGAGTAATCCTTAAACATTTCCTCTTTTTCGGATTTTGAAGGCTTTTTCTACAGCTCAGTTCCGTTCTATTCCATTATTCGTTTTTCTTCTCTTTCCAGAACTCGCAAATCTTCCATTGTTATTCACTTTGTTTTAGAAGATTCCAGTAAATTCGAATAGAATCGTCGTTTGGTGATCCATTCTCCTCTTCCTTACTTATCTGTCCTTTTTAAGGTTGGAGAGAAAACTGTTTTTCAAATCTATTATGCTATTCCGGGAATTCATCCGAAAGCAATAATTTCCGAACGTTCACTCAACTTTTCCGTTGATTGCAGAGCTGAAAAAAGTTGCCGGCAAAGCACAACAAAATAAAGTTAAAAATCATAGAAAAAAAGCTAATAAAGTCCACATACAGATCCGATCATACAATCTACAGAAAGGTTTCAGTCACATTTGGAAAATATTCCTTTTCCTTCTCGAAATATTGCTTAGTATAGGCACCGCCCACTCAGTAGAATCCTCCAGAAGGGGAGGAGCATGCTTCGAGCTTAGACGTCCATTCATCAAGTGGGCATAAGGGGGATGAGGTTGATCGCACTAGGTAAGCTTATTACTTTTTTTGTTTATTACTTAGTTTTTTGAAGCTAAAAGATTTCTTTCATGGTTGCTTTCTTTTATGGTTGCAAGAAATTCCAGGAATTTTGCTGTCACTTTTTCTGACCTCGTTGGCATCTCCAGTTCATGGGATTTGGAGTCATCTACAAGAACCGCCGGTAAGTTACGTGTAGATCTTATGTGAAATATTTCCGTCAACTGAGAAATCTTGTAATTTTTCACGAAAGCGCGATAGATATTCGCATTAGCATCAGTTTTTCCATTGTTTCTGTGGATATCTAATTAGTCGTACATGTTTTGAAAAAGAGATCGAATTTGCACATTTCAAGGGATTTTTCTCTGCTTAATGGTATAATCGAGGTTTCCCTTCAAAGAAAAAGCTTGTAAGAAAACAAGTTATAAAGGGGAAAATCTTCCGGAAACTTTCGGACAGTTGCTGTAAAAATCTAACGTTTCCAGTCTATTCCTATTCTTGTTCATTCGATTTTTGATGGATAGAAGCTCTAAATATTTAAGCAAAAGCTAATCGGAAAATTCCAGGCCACAAATGAATTTATAGAGTCTTTGATTCGACGCAACAAGTACAACTGTTTAAATTCCAATTCTTAGGTGTATTAACTTTTTTCGCTAATAATTTATAACAATATTTGAGGAAAATGCGAAATTTTCCCCTAAACTAAGCAAAGGGACTCATATATGGAAAATACCATTCTTAAAAAAACCTCCTTGCACAAAAAAAGAGCTCAACACTCAATAAGAACAGCATTTTACGACTGTTACTTAAAGGAATCACCCAACGAATCCGAGGTGGTACGAATTCCAGGAGGAGTGTTCGTATACGGCATAGTAGATTATGGAGAGGGGAGTGATTCAGTCAATTTCTTCCTAATTGCCGTAAAAAACGGGCCGGAAGATGCGGCGCATGCACAAGGCTGGCGCGCTCCAATCGAACTCATTGTAGAAAATAGCGCGCTGGAACGCTCGAAGCCGTGTCTTCCGGGCCGTTTTTTTACGGCAATTAGGAAGAAATGGACGAAATCACCCCCTCTCCATAATCTACGACTCCATTTAGACATAACCCACCTGAAACCCGCACCACCCCAGATTCGGGGAGTTGATACCTTTAACTTCAGGATATTTTTACGTGTTTTTTTTTTCGAAAGATCCTTTTCTCTACGCTACGATGTTTGAATTTTGTTCTAGTCCAAACGCTACTACGGTCTCTATCAACATCTTCCGTCACAAGACGGTGATCGGGACAAACGTCTTCAACTCTTCTACTATACACCGCTTGATGAATAGAATCAAATCTGAACCAGGAAAAGAAAAATTATCATCCTGTTTTAGTGAAGTAACAACGGTGAAACAGTATAGGACTTTGAATGACCGGTTGACTAACGAAGAATAAACATTTGTCTGCTTGTTAACGACTGTGATTTGAAACTTCGATAAGAATTAGATGTGGAACGTGAAAGATGGTGATCGCAGTAGAGGTATGAATCCTTAGAGTGTAAGATTCCTATTCTATCTGAACCCATTGAAGTGTGAAAAAATTTGTCTTTGAGTTTGGCATAAAAAGTAAAGGATAAAGTCACCGACGTATCAATCCACTTAGGATGCGCCAACGCGTTTTACTAGAATTCGTAATCGTTGAGGTTTTGGAACGCGTACTGGCCTATACAATTACAATTTGGCATGGATCCACAAAAAAAAAAACCCAAGAAAAATGTTGAATTTTTGAGAGCGAAAATTCTGTGGGAATTTCAGAACGTTTTGATGTATATTTCATGTGCAGTTAATCTTGTACGAAAAGTAGATAGTGCTGCAAATTTCCTCTACGCTAAGAAGCCAGTTGTTAATGAAAACAAGCGAAAATTATCCATCTACGAGTACAAAAACCGTTTTTGTTTTTATTTCCACTTTTGTTCCTGAAACCCCACCGCTGTGTGTGTGGGATTCATCCGTTTAAGATCGTGTAAGATAGAGTCTTCAACGGAACAAATTATGTATTGACAAAAAAGGAATTCTAGAGAAACTCAAGGAAAACCTGAATGCTGAACTGCTTAAAATTCTCGTTTTTTCATAGAAGGACACACAAAAAAAAGAGGATCAAAGCGGATCGAGGAAGATATGGATTAGCATCAAAGGCTATTGTGCGCTACTACTTCCTAAAGCTTGAAATTATGCACTTCATTAAATCATCAGCGGAGAAAAAATATAGTTGAGGAAATGATTTTTCGATAGGACACGTACGTGTCTGCGTACGCTTAGAATAATAATTTCCCTCCATGATATTACTGAGAATGATATATTTAATCGTCCTTGAAAATACATCCAATTTGCAAGAAATCCCGAGAATTAACCACTAGTCTGCAATTATTTGCTTTTCACAGAGCGTTTATAGAAGTTTAATCTCTAAAAAGCTAGATATTTATACGCTCTAATGATGTTAGCAACAACCTTAAAAGCATTAATCTTTTCACGTGATTATCACATTTTTATTATTCCAGACATTTCCGTTATAATTAACCAGTCTGAACGTCCGGCCAAAGCCGGACTTCAGACTTTCTGTAGTGTTCGCTTCGTTCCTTTTCACCGATCAATGAAAATTTATAGTAGTGGGATTTTCAGTGAAATTAGATTTATGTTCTTCTTACACCGCTTTCTTCCACTTTTTTTAATTATAAATAAAGACAAAAGACTTCATAGTTTTCTTTCTAAACGTCTCAGTTCTACATTTGGAAAACGTTCAAACTTCAGCTTCAAACACTCATTCGATCCTAATATAATGTGGACACGATTTGAAAGTATCACTCTAAGAATAAGTGTTCCTCCTGTTTTCTCCCAACAGTTATCACAGAATAATGTTTTAACATAAAATGACGTGAACGACATCATCGTACTGATGAAGATAACGTCACGATCAGATCATATAAACAGCCTGCTATATAAGCAGCCGTTTGCGTGGGTGTTACCACTTTCTGAAGAAAGCATTCTAAAAACTTGAGTGCAAGGAAATAGATACGCGGAGTAATTGAGATGCAACGCAACACGAGCAGTGACCATGGATATGAAACGGTTGCAACGTCTCATTTAACTCATGTGACGTCCACCCGAAGTTATTGCACAATACTAGTGCGCCATGGCACACCAATTCCACGACGTTGGATCCGGGTTACCTAATTTTATCACTTTTGCCGGCCGGCCCGTCGCAACCCATTTTATAGATTTGTTGGCGCCGGCGCACCAATCCGACGCTTTGGGACATGTCTCACTCCATAATGACGGTAATTGGCGGCACCGCACCAATTCGACGCCATGGGCCCCGTTCCACTTCATTTTATCACTTTTTGGCGTCGGCACACTAATTCGTAGGACCCGTCTCACCCTAATTTACCGCTCTGCGGCGCCAGTACACCTATCTAAAGCCCTTGGACACGTCGCACCGCATTCTTGAATTTTGCTCTATATATACACATATACACACATACACGCATACACATACACATACACACACACACACACACACACACACACACACACACACACACACACACACACACACACGCACGCACGCACGCACACACACACACACACACGCACACACACACACGCACGCACACGCACACACACGCACGCACGCACACGCACGCACGCACGCACACGCACGCACGCACACACACGCACGCACGCAAACACGCACGCGCACGCACACGCACACACGCACACACACACGCACGCACACGCACACACACGCACGCACACACGCACGCACACACGCGCGCGCGTAACAGAATAAACCCGTTATTACACGGTCATGATGATATAGATAAACCCATTACGAAGCTAGTGATGAAAAAAATAGGATATACGATCACATCCAATTTCTCTCCTACCCTGTTAGCTGAAGAAACCTCAAGGAACTCATAACTGGAAGCCCTATTGATTTATTGGCATCCAACTTCCATGCATTTTTCGGAAGAATTTTTTACGTGAAGAAAAACAGGCTTTGCGAGGTTGATGTTGATTGACGGAAAGGTAATGCCTTAGTAATGGTAAGGACAAAAAAAAAAATGGAAAATGATCCCAACCATAAACTTCAAAAGGTAAATTTTAGTTGCAAAGGTGAAATTTATGCAACTTTCATTATCTAGGAAATCTCTAGAAGCTGTGCACAAAGGCTAATCAAGCAGATGTTTACGAATAAGAATCACTGAATAATACATTCTTTAATGTTTTTTTTCCAAGTATTGATTGGAAGCTGAAACACCTTTTGATTAATGCATAATAAAGCATTACATTCTATTACAAATAGAGGCAGTAGACGCAATCTGCGGGTAACTTCATTCTTGTGCGATCAGAGGGGCACACAAATGCACAGTACTCCTTTCAGATCATCCAGGTTATGCATCTTTCACAATATTCTTTGACGGGAAGTTCAAGCTAATAAATATACTTCAAGAAATGAGAAAAAATGAGTTATACAAAGCCAATTGCAATTGCGATATATTTTTTTGCGTAGGTACTAGTAGTAGTTGTTTTGGCATTTAAGTTTTTTTTTTTTACAAAAAAACCATACCGGCCCAATGTGTCATTTTCAGGCGTTGAGAAAAATTTCAGTTTCAGCAAAAACTCGAACCACTGCGATGTAATCGTCTCTTGTACTAATTGGAGCAAGAAACAAACAAGAATTATATAGATCATTTTTCCTCCTACGTTTATTCTTATCGGGTCCCGTACCGGGTTTTCCACGTGTTCCATTTTGTTTCATGTCACTTTAAATAGAATCAGTTTATACCGTTGTTACTGCCGCTACGCTTAAAGGCATCACTCCACGAATCTGAGGTGATACGGATTTCAGGTGGAGTATTCGTACACAGGATTGTAGATTATGGAGGGGGTGGGGCTGATTCCGTCCATTTCTTCCTAATTGCCGGGCGTTCTGGTGCACTATTTTCTGCAAGGAGTTCGACTGGAGCGCGCCAGCCTTGTGCGGAGCCACATCTTCCGGGATGTTTTTTACGGCAATTAGGAAGAAATGGACGAAATCACCCTCTTCTCCATAATCTACTCTCCCTTATTAGAATACTCCACCTGAAATCTGCACCACCTCAGATTCGCGGGGGTAATGGCTGTAAAAAGATGTGTATCTCGTCATAGCAAACAGAATTTTTAATTTATTCGCATTTATTTCAAACAGGTGATATGGACACGTAGAGGTTGACATAATGCCGACATCAAGGTGATGTTTGAACAATTTGGTGCGAGGGAATTCGAACGAATCATTTTTAATTTCGTACGGGTTTCCATGTCGCGTGATAGAAGTGACTTCTCTCACATCCGTTACGCGGAGGTATTTATTTTTTCTTTTGCTAAAAAAAAAACGTACTCTGCTCACACTTAGACAGATTCGATGTTCTAATCGGGCATTATGATGACGTCTCTGACGACTTTGCACGGGTAATAGACGAGTAGAAGTGAAATATCATAGCAAGAAGAACTATTATTGAGAAAACTCTCAAGGAATTTGTCGGAAACACCACGGCTGACTAGAAGAGAAATCTAAAGCACACTATCACTTATGGAATAGCGCTTTCATCCTACTCGTTCATCGGAGTTGACTTCTTTATTTTCCACTTATACTGGGAAAACCAAAAGAATTTATTTGCATCAAATATTTGTCTCAGATGATAGTGCAAGGATTCAGGTTATATCGACTTAGGATTAAAATATTCAAAGCTGTGTTTCGTACACCCACATACAGAACGCCAATGTATTTTTGCAATTTGGGCTACAAATTATGTAATACGTTTAGTAATATGAGCTATCTGACCCTTTTTGGCCAAACTTTATAAGATCAGAACAATCAGAAAAATTTCACAAGACTAACTGAGGTTTTTCGTTTGTTTTTTGTTACCAATTTTTTTTTCCAGAGAAAAAGACTCGGAGTAGCTCAGGCTCACTCCGTAAACATTAGCAATGCGTGATGATTAATTCCAGTTAGAATAATTGATTAATTGAAAATAAATTAACTAATATTTACTAACTACAACTGCTTAGAAATATTTTTTGTATTGGTGATGAAGTTTCTCGAAATTTGAACGAGTCAAAAATGAGTGCCTAATTGCTTGGACCTTTACGAACCTACATAGCACAGTACCGAAAAAATTTAGAATGACGTAACAATAATAATAACAAGAAATAGAAAAAGAGAAAACGAGAACAAAAATTTTTGGATTGCCAAAGAACTAAATAATAGCAGAAGTTTTTCGATATTCTACCTATAACCATCCTCACTTGACTCAAAGCCATGTCAAACCTTTACCATACCATTACCAATGGCCCTATCCATAAGAACAACGAAATTTCTATTAACGGACTGAAAAAAGCTGTCGTGCTAATTATTTTCAATACCGTTTCCTTCTCTCTCCCTTTCTTTTCTTCTGAATTTTATATGTTCGTAGTAATGACGAGATCTATTTACCAGGTCTAGGTTCCACAACGCATCTATGGATATTCTGTCCAGCTACTGCTACGGAAATAATGTATGTACGCCTTAATTTTGCGCCAGTAATGCAGCTGAAACAGAAAAAAACGTGAAGATTAAAAAGTTACGAAGCAGGATCTATTCGGAATAGATTTCTCGGATAGAGCTTCGAGATTCCACAGATTACACTACCTTGGGAGTTTGAAATAATCAATTTTCTTCTCTACTCAGTTTACGAGAATTGTAAACCAGAAGCGAACAAACTACTACTGATGATTAGAACTTCTGTTTTGTTTAGAAGACATATAACTGTCACATCACATGCAAGTTGACCTTGACTCTCAGAAAATCCGATAATTCCATACGTAGCAGGAACAATAATACAAATATCGCGCTCATTAATAACACTATTTCAAGATCCCCTTTCATTCAGCAAAGAGGAAAACTGGATCATGCGTGAAGAAAAAGGAGTTGAAACGAGGAATTTCTTCATCTTTGAAAAAACTAGCTGAGATAAGTGAATGGAAGAATACGGTTGACTAGCGAAAACAAAACAACACCACAACAAAAAAAAAGAAACTCGTTTACCTTATATAGTAGAGTCAAAACGACATGAAGCACGTACGCAACTGCGTACGCGGCTTCCCTCGAGGCGCATCCGTGAAGCGTAGCGGCTAGGGGCGTAGTGGAACCCTTGTTGGCACCACCAATCGCTGCAGTTTGCGACGGTGCCATCTCGGACTGCTCCGTCCACCGCGTCTCTACGGACTTGAATAAGCTCTTACCGTCTTGGTCATCTCTTCGTAAGATTTGTGAAGGTTTTGCTGAGCATAAAAGGTAACCTTTAAAGGCATCACCCTACGAATCTGGGGTGGTACGGATTTCAGGTGGAGTATTCGTACACGGGATTGTAGATTATGGACAGAGGGGTAATCCCCTCCATTTCTTCCTAATTGCCGTAAAAAACGACCCGAAAAATACAGCTTCGCCGGCACGTTATTTTCTACAGGGAGTTCGACTGGAGCGCGCCAGCCTTGTGCAAGCGCCGCATCTTCCGGGTCGTTTTTTACGGCAATTAGCAAGAAATGGACAGAATCACCTCCCTCCCCCCTCTCTCCATAATCTACTATGCCGTATACGAATACTCCACCTGAAATCCGTACCACCTCAGATTCGTGGGGTGATGCCTTTATGCCTCAGAAAAGCGAGGCTAGAGAACGAAATTTAACGGGGTTGTCCGA
Organism: Necator americanus; assembly: GCF_031761385.1. Classification (NCBI taxonomy): domain Eukaryota; kingdom Metazoa; phylum Nematoda; class Chromadorea; order Rhabditida; family Ancylostomatidae; genus Necator; species Necator americanus. Next base: position 33,640,293 of record NC_087375.1, read on the forward strand.
TTACGGAATGCATACATGGAAAGCCAAGCAATGAAACAAGCAAACAAGAGACAAGCAAAAAAAAAGGCAAATGATTAATAACAAATTCTTACGCCCTGTTTCCACGGGAGGCTATCAAACTCTACCCTTTTTCTGAGGAGGTTTCAATTTTCTCTCTAAGTCGCGCAAAATCCGTTCATTACTACAAATTTACGCGGGAAATTTTCGTGAATATGTTATACGGGTGAGTAAAAGAAGTAAAGTTCGAGGCATTTCTCTCTTCTATGTAGACGTTAGCAATGTATAGGTGTTCTTGCTTACATTGCTAACATCTCTTCACCAAGATTTATGCGTTGTCACGATGTCACACAACGTGACACAATAGTCACATCATAAAATTCACAACACATAACGCTCCATCGCTCCGTAACACTCTCGTGCCTCAATCGCTTTTCGTGTTTCAGAATGTGATTTGCCGCTAAATGTGCGCAACACGACCTGAACTCACAGAGTCCCCACAGTCGGAAAAAAATGACCTAAAGTTTGGTGTAGTTGCGTACGCGGCTGTACGCGGCCCGAAGTGGAGCGGTAGAGCTATCGTTTGCGATCAAGGTAGGTTTCTGGCCTGTTGCAATCGGATTACGCAGAAATGGTTAAGAGTTCATCACCCTAGGAAGGATTAACACCACCATGCGTTCTTCTTGGACCTTCAGATCTCATTTAACGTCGTGGCGTTGTGGATTTTTTTCTTCCAATTTCTTTAGACAAATTTGTTATTCCTACATCTTTTCGGCTTATTACATTCCTTATTCGGTTCTATTGACTCTACTCTCGCCGGTTTATGAACACTATTCGCTGAACTAACGTTGATGTAATCAAATGCGTATGCACAGGGAGCGTCTTGTAGTCAATCTTGTTTACATTGGGTCCGTAATCAAATCAGTCTTCTTGGATTTCATGAAAAATTAAAGAGTTTGACGTCGCGTCTCTTGAAGCTATGGTTTCTTCTGTTATGAACCTAATGCGAAATAAGTTCTCCTTCTTCCGGTCTAAGAATTTAGTGGTCCTTCTTTTGTAGTGAGGGAAATCTGTTCTGCATCCAGAATAGGATGTTGGAAATATATATCAAGGATGTCTTCAAAAGTATCTATGCGAGACTTCTGAACAAATCCAAAGAATAACCAAAAGCACCTTGCTTTTACGTCATAGATGAAGCAATTGCTAGCGAAAAAAAGAAAAATGGAATAGATCATGAATCGGAATTGGTTTTCCCTTTCTCGAAATTCGCCATGTTAAGCTTCAAATATCATTATTTTTGTGCACTGCTGTCGACTATGTTCAAATCCACGTTGTTCACTTACGTAACCCAACGTTTCCTGGAATGAGAAAAAAACTGCAAATTTTCTAATAATGTAGCTTTAATGTTTAATATGCACTCACTCCAAGGATCGGGATCACAGCCGGCCAGTCGCGAGGCTACGTGGGCCATCCCCAGGAAACAGGTGCATGGGCGGCTATTCGCGGACCAGAAGCGACCTTCTGTCTGCCCTGAGAACAGGATAGACTCAGGAAACGGAGTCGGTTTCTGCCCTGGCTGCTCGTAACCGTATACTGATGTGGACCGGCCTTAATCAAGCTCTCTGCCAGGTAAACCTTTTAATCCTCCAACAAAAAAAACGTAATTAGTCCTGTCTGGGAGCACGCAACGTTTCTCCACAAACCAGCGCGACTAGAGGCCTGTAGCCTGCCCACAGGTTTGAAAATTATGCCCATTTCATAGTAATAAAAAAGTCTCCTTACTCTTGAGGAAAGCCTAGTACGGTAGCGTTGGTAAGGACGCAGTTGCAGTTGAGTTGAGTCATCTAAGCTACCGAAGCGAAAAAGGACTAGGATGGTTATCCGTACTTATAAAGTACGTCCGCTTGCATTACAAGCGGCCATCGAAGATCTGATGATGCAGTCCAGAAAGATTAAGTCGACGTTATCGGACTGATCGAGATGAGAAGACGCCACTCACTACACGCCGTATATGAAACTAGGTAGGAACTGTTCCTAGGAACACGCGACAGTAGAAGAGTTGGTGTCCTCGTCAACACGAAGATGACAATCAACATCAATTTTTCGAATAGCTTACGACCCGGATCGGACGTTTGTGGATGAGAAGATGTGGTTCAACTTTACCTTTCACTGTCTTCGTCGCTTACGCTCCAACATCAAGCTACGAAGTTCCTCAAAGAAGATCATACCTTCTACAAGTCATAGTTGGCGGTTTCAAAGCCAAAATTGTCCTAGGAAGAATGCCTGAAAAACCTCACATCGGAACTCGCGGCTTCCAAAGGAATGAGGAGGAAGAGAGGTTTTCCGAGTTCATCATGACGATCAAGAACATTTATGGGAACCCACAATTCCTGAATTTATCCTCTCTATTTTGGACGTGGGAGTCACCCAGTGGCCCCCAGCCCAGTACATAAAGGTACTTCGAGGGTTCTATAGTAACTTTGCGACCGAGTTTAACCATTCCACAAGAATATCGTTATCTCGACGTGAAGAGCTCCAAGAGGGTGATAAATTTTCACCTAAAATATTCACGGCCACTTCGAGAATGCAACGCGAAGGTTGGAATGGGGCCTAGGTGTGAAGATTGATGGTCGGTGACTACACCATATGCGCTTTGTAGATGATATCGTTCTGATAACACCTAGCATCAACCAAGGGGAACGAATCCTGACCGAATTCGACGAGACATGTGGATGCATCGGTTTTCAGCTGAATCTCCAAAAGAAGGTGTTTATGGGAAAAGGGTTGTTTATGGGTCTCGTATGCTCCGCTCAGGCTCAACGGAACCAATATATCCAAATGCACCGGTTTCATTTATTTGTACTGGAAAATGAACATGAAGAGTGACCTGACCCCCGATCTGGGCAGGAAAAAAACGAGCGGCTCGTGGCTTGGGAAAGCGGAGCTGTGTGGAGCGTATAAGAGCATCGAAGCCGTAGTGAAGAATATCAAGAACGCATGGGTCTCTGCTCAGCTCTTTAACACCAATGTACTTCCTGCTTTAACCTATACTTCAGACACCTGGCAATTTGCAATCAGGAAAAAATGCGGTGAGCGTCATCGAATGCTCAATCGAACGAGTATCCCGCTACAGCCAAGTGAGGGACGGGATCCTAATATCTTTCCTACGTCAGCGATCGAAAATCAGAGACACCTCCGCGTTTGCAAGGGAAAGCGAAATAAGGTGGACCGGACGTGATGCGCTTCAGCGACAACATACCAAGAATCACTACAGGAAGACTGCCGACTTGATGATCGGAGTTCTTCACAAAGTCTTTCAAGCAAAAGTTGATGTGTTTCTTGTCCAGTAAGCGACTCTGGCAATAACCGGGAGAAGTGGAAGTGGTACTGGAGCTTACTAAATCTAATCGACGAACAACATTAATCAAGGTGATCACAAGTGATGTGATACCTATGGGGACACAGATAATCGATAATTTTGAGCAATTACTGGAAGAGCAAACTACTCTCTCAGGCATGCATTCGCTAAAGCTTCCCAACTTCTAGAAAGTAGAGAAGAGCTTGCAAATAGGGTTCCAAGCAGAAAATACAAAACATTTCGGGGTACCTAGTAAGGTAGGAAGCTTTACAACATCTGCATTTACGATACTATTTATTAAAAGACAGCAACGTTACTGATTCGACCACAATTTCTAGACAAAAGCAAGCATTTCTCTAGCTAAAAATATTCTCCACAGAAAAGTTCTCTATGGCTGTATTTCCAACGGATTCAAAGTGGATTCAAAGTAGAAAACGAAAAGTGCAAAATTCCAAAGAAGCTGAGTTTATAGGGCTTTTGATCTTTGAATATAATCCCAGTTTTGTTTTGCCATCTCCCAAACTCGATTAGAAAACCCCTGAAAAAAAGTTCCTTAATTTCAAACGTTACATAAGTAAATATTTGTCAGTATTATTACACGTAGCTCTTCCGTTGTTTTCTCCTCTCTCGTTAGCATCCAAGTTGGAGAGTTAGGTTCCGCATTCCTTCTCCTGAATGCAATAACAACTATGTAAAAATTACGAATTATACTATAAAATATAACATCTTTCCCAACTACGGTTCTTTTTCATTGAACACCTATTGCGGTCCTCAAAGGAACCGATCCCTGCGTAATAATGTTATCGCTTACATGTTTGGGTGGGAAATTGTGTTCTCCTCCTCTGAAGCAAGCTGCATATTGTCTAGCACCTTAAAGAACCGAGAAAATGAGTGGATCATTTTGGAATGTCACCAGTCCTACCTGGATGCTAAGCATCTTCAGTGGCGTTCTTAAAAGTGGGACTTGCTGTGTGTTACCGTTCCTATCCAGTGAATTTATCATACACATTAGGAAAGGATCATATGTGTCACATGTTTTAAGGTAGTTCTCAATTGAGTTCTAAATCAAAGGTTGTTGATATAAAATCAAAACAAAGAAGTAAACAGTAAAACACTGGTTGGGCTTTTGATAATTAACCTTGTCTGCGTATGCAGTAAAAGATACCATATAATAAAACGTGTATCTTCCGCAACAGCACTTACACAGTAATCACTTTTTTGGATGTGACTGGGAGAACTGCGTCTAAAGACACTCAAACTGTTAAGCACTTTGTAGTAGTTAGACAGAAGGTACTCCAGCTAAAAATACTCGTTTAAAAGTCATTAACTAGTTCCGTGCATTACAGCTTCATAATCCAGCAAACTGATCTTACAAAGTACTGCGAAATAAAAACGTAAAACATGCTGTTCTCCTATTATTCGCTTACTTCTTCATCAACGCGAGTTCGCCTTGGTTGCACGCTGTCGCTGTCCTTTTTCGGGTCTCTCCGATACGTTTGAACAACCCAACATTTGAACAGATATCTAAAAAACTCAAGCGTACAAAAATGTAGTTGCTCCAAATACAGAGGCTATGCCCATTACATCTTTCTAACGGACTTAAAATTAGACGACTTAGGCTTCTGCAGAGTTCACAACAGCGGAGTTGGCGCGTTTCGAGGGCCGCCGCTGGTCGCGCATGAAAAGAGCCACCATTAATACCTTCAACAGTCGATTATGATTCGATCAGCTCCTCTACAGTATCTAGTCGGGATCAACCCAGGAAGGTGGCTCTGAGCTGCCAATCCGCGCCTCTTTGGATGGGATAGCGACTGTGCGGTTGGTGTTTCAGAGTGTCAATGCAAAACTTCTGCGTACAAAAAACTTTGATCACCTGTCTATTTCAATGCCGTCGAAGGGTCGATCCCAGTACACCAACTGCAACATTGCGTACATACCTACCACCGCTACTCTTCCATACCATCATTTGAGCACGGCTAGGGATGAGGATACGACAACGAATTGGAAGAATAAGGTTTGCTACTTACAGCCACTTCAAACTCCTATTCACCGGCAATACTAATATTTCATCCGTTATTATCCATTATTTCATTATTTCACTTCCTGCATTACCTGAACTGTGGACTACACTCCTCTCCCCTCTATAAGTATCTTTCTATTTCTTTGCCTCATTTCCTGCTCGCTTTTCGGTGACACGTTGAACGTATCAGTGGCGGTTGGTAACTTCTTCTGCCGATGTTTTCAGGCGGCGTGATCAGCCGTCGAGCCCGCGCGTCTATGAACTCTGCGGCCAGCCTCATGCCAATGATTTGTGCCGGAGATCAAACAATAACTTAGATTAACTCTGCGTTCGAAACTATCACTGATGTCCTTTGAATCTGTTCCTAATTATAATAGTTACAGGAGTACAAACTCGTGCATGCAATTCGAAATCGATACCCTTGTTCCTACACTGGTAGTAATTACGGCTGGTTGTTTTGGAGAGACTAACGTGTTAATTACGTAGCAGCATTCGTAGCATGTACTGAAAAAATAATCTAGCGCTCAGACTATTTGCTAAAACATTAGAAATTTTTCTTTAAGGAATGAACATATTTCCGGCTGTGTTTCTTTGTCAGGGAGCAGCACTCTAATTGGTATAGTTATTGGCAGATATCTTTGCAACTGTATTCGCGGAGCTACCAAGAAATATGAGAATTTCTGCGTATTTTTGAAAAATTCTTTCAATATTCTCAAAGAGTTAGAACTCATTTAACTCGTCTTTGTTGACAAAAACCTGCTAGATTATAATCCTTATTAAACTGAAAACGATAGATTCAGTTCTGAAGAAATAAGCAGATACGCTTAGTGTCAACGGAAAAAGGAAAATACAGCTATGCAAATTAGTACTTGTCACAAAGATATGTATATGAAGCATGAAACTGACCTTAGTTGATCTAGGACAGGTTTACTGCGTTCGTAAATACCGTGGTCATATATCTCCTTAACGAACACTCCCTTAAATAGCTTCTATCTCTAATTTGAGTCGAATGTGCTATATAAGCATTCGATATTATACTGGAAAATGAATTTGTCGATATTGAAAAAATAATAATCGACCCAGATAAGTTCGGATTTAGTCCTGCTTTCCTCTTCTATCCTCAGCCTAGCGTAGGTACGCATCCAACATCTTCTTATGCGAGCACGTTTGCTTTTTGGGAGGTAATCCTTCAATATCGAAAATTGAAAGTTCACTAAACCGTGCATGTCCAAAGAGATTCGGGCATGGAAAGCAATAAAGCGAATGCTCACCTCAAACGCGGGAGTCCACGGATACATAGCATTGTTTTGTAGACCCTCAACTTTTCCTCCTGATTTCCTAATTTTGCTCCTTTCCAGGACTTCCCTTTTTGTCCACATAGTTACCGGGTCACATTCAGGTGATATACTTTCAGGCATTGCTCTCATTGCCAGCTGGATGGCTGCGCTATAGATCTGTAATTTGGCAGTGAACATTTACCACCCTTCAACATTGTGAAACGCGGTAATACGATGAACCGTTGGAGTAGTGACCACAGATTGGAGGATATTGCAGGCGGCATAAATTAGTGGAATTATCACCGTTAGCCTGTAATCGAGTTTGTTACAGACGAGTGTCAAATAAGCACTGTGTGGTGGTGGCTTTCATAGGTGCTTCTTCCAATAGCCATGATATTGAATTGTACGGATGGAACAGAGCTTTGAAGCTTCCCTTCATATTCCAAGAAAAAAAAAACGAGTATAAAAAGAAGCAAACTAAAACGTACAGATTCAGAAACGTGTCCATCGTCCGGTAGCTTGATGCCGCCTGTAGGACCCACACTCCACACAGCAGCCACGGTCCAATGAACGTGAAGTAAATATCCCGTTTACACTAATTCAAAATGTTAATTGTGGATGTTCGAAAGTAGATGACCAATGAATCTTTGATTTAGAATTGATACTCTTTTAGTTTACTGTAGAACGCTTACCAAACGGAACTGCTTTAAAATGTGAACAAAAAAGAAATCCACTCTGCTTCTCCCCAAGATTTTTACCTTATCTACGTTGTTCCACGCAGCCAAATCCAATTTCTCTGCATTCTTCTCCATTTTCTCCTCGTATTGCGGTAGATACCATTGAATAAATGATGCTTTGTACGAATAAGTACTAGCAGCTAATGTAAGTATTAAATCCAGAAGCACTAATGGAAGCCATAAATTTGTAGAGCTCTGCGAGTAGATGCCCATACAGGTCCATTGTGTAGTCACCTCAAATTTAGAGGGATACAAGCAACATTTTTTAAGCACAAAAATAATAGAGTCCTTAGATCTCACAAGTACACCACAGAACAGTGTTATATCGGCTACCAAAATACTGATGCTAGCAGTTGCCGAATAAACGACAAAGTATTTTAAAGTGCATGTGGGAACACCTCACTAACGCGCTGTATTCGGGTGCGGAACAAGAGGTACCCGTGAAAACCGGCTGACCGCTCTGTCCTCCCTTCGGCACCGCGCGCCTCCGCGTAATTACGGCTGCCGCTCCACCAGCTAGACATTCTTCACGACCGCCTGAGATCACCTACACCCCGCCTCCCTATTGCTCTAATCAACGCCGCGCGCGACGTTCGCGCCGCGACGAAGTGGTGGATTGTGCGAATTTTGAAGGGGAGGAGTGAAGAACGAATTGCCGAGGCGAATTCTGATGTACGGATATAGTAAACTAAGCGCATATTATTGGGAATAAAGGAGAAGAATAAGTAAAAATTATTTCAAAAAGATGCTGCAGGGAAAAGAATAACACGCATATATTTTCAAACATCTCATAATTTAACACATTTCATGCCCTAAGTTTTCTATATAAACTAGCAGTGCATAAGTATGTGTTTGTCACGATGCCATTCAACGAATTCGTGTTCAACTTTCAACTGCGGCAGTTATAATAACAGCAACATTATGCGCTTATTACTTTGTATACATTCTTTAACTCCTTTCTACATTTTACCTTTTCAAAATTTTACATAGATATAATGTTTATGTATAGCAAGTATTGAAATATACCAATATTTGACATATTTTAATACTTGCTTGTACGTCTTATACAGTTTTATATAACAGACCTTTGTATGGCTCTTCAAACTTCTTTCGTTTTATCGCTCCATTTCTATCTATTCTCTGCATAAAATCAATATGACAGGTTAGCTGTATTAGTGGCGAACAGAGACCTTTGTATCTTCGAGATATACCTTTAGGTACAGTGTATGTCTGCGAGGCATTATTCGCGCCTCGTTAATCGTTGGATGCCAGTTTTACCCAGCTAGATAAACAAAAAGAAATCATTAGAGGGAAAAAAAGTAAAAAAAAGATAGCATAACACCGATCAGTGAGACATTTTTTGAAAGATATCTCGCATTCCCAGAAATGGATGAGTGTTTTCCGCCTAACAAGTCGAGACAGGATAATTTCATTTTCACTCGCATTTCTAAATGGCATATCACTATTTCATTCTTCCTTTGCTTTATATTAAGTTACAAGCACACTTTATGTAGACCTTCAAACAACATCTAATACCAGGTACTTTCCTTTCCGTTCGACTTTAAAAGCGCATCATAAGAAAAGCGCGGCGGAAAAAAATCGTCGTAAGAGTGGCAGACGCGGCGAAATGGGTGGGGAGGGTGGCGTAGGCGGGGCGTCTTGAAGACGTAGCACAAGAGGAGCAACCAGGCTACTGTAGCGATCATGACGGTATCAGGAGACGCGCGGTGCAATTAACGACGCTCATTAGCCTCCTGGATACGCGGCGGCACATCATACGGGTACCTCTTGACCGTTCCCCGCTGTATTCAGAACCCTACGTACAATAGTGCTGTCTGAAAAAGCAACTGTATCAACTTCGGATACCGCAGCCACATTTTGATCACTCTAATGACGATGAACACCTGGCCAATCATAAACAGAGTAGGAAAAAAGCTAGCCTGCTCGTTGCACAATATTTCTTCGAGACGTTTGATGAGCAGGTCCAAAATGATTCGCTCTGAGACCTTGTGTATAACACGCAGCAGTGAGATTCCTTAATAGTTTGTGGGTTCGTTGATGGATAACTTCTTTTGGAGTGGAATGATGATGTGGTGTCTTCACGTGGCAGGTATACATTTATCGATCTACATTGAACGGATAATTTTCGTTAGTTCACGAATGCCTAATTAAGGGAAAGATTTCAGCATTTCTGCGCTGATTCTGTCGTCTCAACAAGACTTCTATTCCTTCTTCTTTTCAATAAAGACCACATTCTTCGATTCTATCGGTGGTTCTTAGCTGACAGCGTATATCGGTCGCTGCGCGTGCTCAAGAAGAGGAGCCAATGGTGGTTGCCGCTTCAGCAAGGTGATGAAATGCTCTCCAAATGATGCATCGACAACGACTCCATTAGCAGTGTCAAGGACTGGAGAACATCTTCTCATTTTGACGCCGCACTGTCTTAGTAAGGTACAGGCTTTCTTCAGAGTTTTGTCCTCCCATGCTTCTTCAAATGCCTTCGCTCTTGTTAATTTTTTGCGGTCTTGTTGTAGATGACGACGCAGCTTCATTCGCATTTACTAGTTGGAATCACCAGTACTACGGGCAGCACACACAGAATCATACCTGGATCTTGTCTCCGCAGATGCAAGACCAAACTTCTTCCTCATCTCTAGAACAGGGAGCGTTTCTTTTTCTTCGGTACACTATGTGAAGGAATCTCCATCGTAAAGCTTCTTCCTTATCAGTACTCAACATAAATAGATGCTCGTATGCGAAATTCAGTTGTACGCTTCGTCTTTCAGACCTGCAAGGTCAGTTTATGAACAAAGAAGAACACCTCCGTTTCTTTTTTGGACCTGTATCGTGACGGTGTGAAGAACTGGACGGTTGTCAGACTCGAAAGCGACGTTCCAAACAGCTTTAGATGTCTTGATATGTTTCTTGGAAGTGTACCTCATCAGAACGAGGTAAAGCTGAAGTTTGGTAGTTCTCATCTTTTGCTTGCGCAGGTCTTCAGGTGTTCATGTTCAGAATGGTTGATGCTTACCACAATGATGGTGACAATGATTGCTCTTGAACGTGGGAGCGATGACGAGGCCAGTTCAGGTACGTGGAACATGCCTTAAACGTCAGTATTATTCACCTAGCACATCGGATTGTTGTTCAATTCCCATCTTCGCATTCGCATCGACTGCAACAGTGACCACATGCTTACTATGTATCCTAGACATCAGAGCATTGTTGTCAGCATAAAACGGATCTTTGCTGTTCTCTTCAGTTGCCTCCGTACATGCGGGGGCACCTACAATCCAAAGTTTGAGTCCTCTGCGATTCCGCTGTGGTACAAAAGCGCTTCCTGACAGCGTTAAGCCGAATCTCTCTACCATGTTATTGTAGGCTCACTTCACAGCTAACACGCAACAAATGGTACACTGAGATATCTTAGATTTTTTAGACACCGCGGCTTGTTGGAGTTCGCTCAACAATGTACAGCACTTCAGCGTGACAAACGGATAGTTGTTGCAGAAGATTCCATGCTTCCTCCGGTCACTTTACATTTCAGGTTGTAAGCTTTGGCGAGGCTACTGAAGAAAGGCTTACGTGGAAATCTTTCTTTTCATATATTTCAATTTCAAGTTGAATGGAAGAGAAATGGAAACTGCACGAACCTGACTGAAAGCGCTAATACCAACAGCGACAACTGCACCACCCACTGCGGCGAAAGAAAACAGCAGACGAAACTAGAAAAGCATATGAACGTAAAGTACTTGCTTTTAACTGAGGCGGAAAGCGGAATTTCTACACATTTAGCTAGATCGAACTAAATAATGGTGTTTCAACCAGCTAGTAGCTAAACGAACGCAGTGAGTTTCCTAAAATGAAACGTACTGTAAAGCCGTAATACCACGACTTCTTCTCATCGATATTATGGCTCCAAACGTTACGCTGCTCTACGATCATGACCTCGTAAGCATTTATCGCTTCAAGAGCGTACGTGGTGAGTGCTGAAATAAGAGCTTCGGAGATAATTATTTTTCACGTTAAGAAACATCTAGCTGCTGTATTACGATTGTAATGTGAAAAAACTTGAACAAAGCACTAAAGTTGAGTTATAAGTACGACGATGCAGAACAGAAAGACGATTTTAGCTCTGACCACAGTTTACGACAGTAGATCATAAAGGATGAGGCATTCGACCCGAAACTTTTAAGGCCTAAATTTCAATGCAGAGGGCGTTTCATTCATTTTTTCATAGTGTTTTTGGAAGAATTAGTTCCAAATAAACATATTATAATATTTTCATCTTCGTCCTCTCATTTTCTACTTATTCGCTTGTTGTGAATAACTAAATGCCTTTCTCCAACTTGCACCTCACTCTAGCTGTGTGCAAGGACAGTGTGATTCGGAAATATGTATAGTAAAGCCAAAACGATATGAAGCACGTTGGAGTTGCCTTGGCGGATACTCTCAAAGCAGCGTGGTGGAGCGCAGCGATTAACATTGGAGGGAGGATCCTTGCTAGCACGATTCGATTCCAACGGTCCTTCAATGCGCCGTTTTGAGCGCAGCCGCATACGCAACTACAGTGCGCTTCACGTCGTTTAGACCCTACTATGTGTATGTATACTTGACAGTATCTCTATCGCCCACGTCTCGCTACTTTGCTACGCCGACTTTAGCGTCTAATACAGACATTTGTTTCAAACTCTACGTTGTGTGACAATAAAGTTTTGTGGTTAAGGGTTCGCAAAAACGTTTTTGTTTTTTTTTTCAGCGGCACTGTAAAAATTATCGTCCAGACTCACAACTTTCACCCTGAATGTTGCAAAATGTTAAGCAATGCATGACAGCCCGTAAGTTGTGGATTCTAAAAAGGTATCTTTTAAACAGCAAGTTAATGTTTTCGAGATAATATGATACAGTCAGGTCAAAACGCTGCTGAAATTGCGTAAGTAGTGGTACTCGAAGTAACGCCGGGGAGAGAGCAGTTGTTGAAATCCTCGCTAGCTCCACTCACTTCTGCACTTTGACTGGAGCTAGCGATGGTCTCAACTCGATAGCAGCACGGGCTTGTTCGTAGCGCTTCGAGCGCAGCAGCTTATGAAACTGCACCGAGCTACAGATCATTCTGAGCGGACCATATTGGAAAATGAGGTAGAAGGATAACGCAGGTTGCTATGAATGAACATTCCACTAAAACTACCAACATTTACAGCACACCTCTGCCTTTAACCTGATTATGTCTAGCTGGATGCAAAAACGCTGATAAGTGCACGGAATTTTTTCAGTAATAAGAGGAACAGGACCACATGAACATACCTAGTGAGTAGAAGGTAGTAGTTCCGTACCACGCAAGAGTACATTTATACATGTCCAAAAGGAGTAGACCAGGATGGTGAAGAAACAAAAACAGATAACCAGCGCACATCAAGAATGTTGAGCGGATTTCTTGATATGATGCTTGAGGATCCTGTGAAATTATAGCGAGTAAAAAAGTAAAAAAAAAACAACTGAAGTTCGCTCGGTGCAGCTGCGTAACCGGTGCGATGGAAAGTAGCAGTTAGGATTGACGGAGACTCTTGCTAGCAACACTCATCGCTGCAGTTCCCGACGGTCCCACCTCGATCCCATCAACCAGCTCATCCGCAACGCTTTAAGCGCAGCTGGTTACGCAACTGCAATGAGCTTCGTACCGTTTCGATTCCAGTGTTGGTATTTAGATTTAGATTTCGGTGTTGGTAGGTACAGATACAAATACATGAGTCAAATATTTGAATTGACGGAGAACTATTTTGTTGAAGTGCAATCGAGTGCAACTGCACTTCCACCCGACTACACTTGTGTTTTAAGTTTTTTTTAAGTTAAAAATTACAACATTTCTAGAACCGCTCACCGGTTCCATTCGTGGAATATGAATGAGGAGAAGAGCCTTTCCTATCATCAAGAATGTTTCGCTTGCAGTAAGCACAATAACTGAAGCAGTGCCTGCAGACATAAATGAACTCTGAAACGATTAGTTTGCACTGCTCTCCTAATACATAAATTCTCCCAATTAAGAATTTGGCGAAAATGTCGTTGGGAAGAGGGGGCACTCAGTGGGGCCGTTATTTCCCGAGGCTCTATCTTGCTTTTTTCTCTTAGTAAATAAGTTTACATGTCATAGATCCTCTAAGACTAATGCTTAGGCCTTAGGGCCCCGACTGATTTGATTATTTACTTGGAGAAATAAGGGCGCCACTGCTGCTGAAATAAGGATCTCCACCGAGTGCCCTCTCCCCCACTTTACCCTAGAATTCTACGTGTACTTAAGCTAACTTTTTGGTTCAATAGGTAGTACTTTATACATTGCTCACCTAACCAGTCAGGCGGTGTGACAAAGTCAATAAGATTCTACGGTATGGCCGCATGATGGATTAGAAGTTCAAACCCGTCCCAGTGCTAATCAAACCTTCCATTCCTTCGGGGTAGATAAGTTGGTACCAGACTTGGCTGCTAAGGTAGCTGGGATCACTCAGCCGCGCCCTCTTTCGCCTGCACTTTGGCGCGCAAAAAGGTGCATGAGAGAAATTGAAGTTTGCGCAAAAACCGTCCATAGAAGACAAAGGTTGTAGTTCATTTTGTTGTTAGTCATTAATTGTCTTAATTTAAATAATTTGCATGCTTTCCTGGTGACCGTGGATTGCTGTGGAAGCCATTTTCGATTTTTTTTTCTTTGAAACTCCTACATGGAATGACTTAGCTATTCTCTTCTTGTAAGCATGTTTGGAAGGTTTGTTATAGTTAAAGCAGAGGTTGTTCCGGGTCTGTCTTCCTTTTTTTTAGTAGCTTTAACCAACATATCACGACTTTATCCTTTATACTCTTACCTCAACCCAGCTATATTAGTACATCAGACATTCCTCTAAGGATAGCGCTTAATTTTTAGGGCCCAGACTAACTCAGCTATTCATTTCTGGTAATGATCTGTCGATTGATGAACTACCGCCTTCTCAAATGTTTTTCTGCTTTTCAAATGGGGAAGCCATTTGTCACGTAGGAATGATAACTCTGCTCTGTGGACGATTTTACACGCTGTACAAGTACAGTACAAGCCAAAGAGAGCAAGGGAGAATGTCTCAACCCAGCAATATTAGTACATCAGACATGTCTGGGAAGATAAGAACGCTGAGTTTATATATCGTCTAGCCCCCGCAATTCATTGTAGGTTAGTTATGGGTTTCAAAACCTCAAACGATTCTAAATTGTGGCGGTGGTGCATTCCAAGCGGATTGGTTAACGCCACACACTTTATCCTTTATACTCTTACCATTCAATCACCAACTCAGAAGTTAACTCTATCACTTAATTGCAACACAAACACGGCACATCACCTCAGTGAAGTTGTGATGGACGAGCGTGGCTTAGTGATCATAGGTGGATTAAAATATGCCTGCTCTGGCCTACCGACAGCCTCTTCTGCAGGCACTTACTCGGCTGCGGGTACCTAACGACCGTCCCCCTCCCCTCATCACCAAGATGAATAAATATCTCGAAGTTCAGGTGGAATACCATCACTTCTATAGTTCTTACCTCATTTTGTCCATTAAATGACATATGGACCTTCGATATCTCACAATGAGTTCCACCGAAGCCCTCGTCACAAGCACAGTATGCCTGAAACAGGACAAACCAAAGTGAGATGGCTGCTTTATGTCTTATGTGGATCTGGCGCCCGATTGTGGTTGTGCTGTCGTGTGAGATCTCTAGACAAGTGTTTTACAGGTAGATTACTGCAGAAAAAGGTACCTGGTCGATTGTTGTCACGCATTTGCCATTTTGTCCACAATTCCATTTTTGCAATTTACACATATCTGGGGCACTAAAACATCGATGTCCCTTAAACGAAATATTCTATTAGTTGACATCATAGGCAAAAATCCTCTTTCTCTTTTATTTCTTGCACATAGGCTTCCACAGAATCTTGTACATTACTATTCTTTACTATTCTATTATTCTTATTCTTATTATTACTTATTCTTTACTATTATTTAACAGGACGGGTGTAGCGCAGTTGTTTAGAGGTCCGTTGTAGCCACACGGTCGAGGGTTCGAAACCAAGCCTTTCATCCCTCCGGGGTCGATAAATTGGTACCAGACTTGTCTAGAAGGATAAAAACACTGACTTGATCATCGGCTGGCCCCCGCAAGTCATTCTGTAGGCCAACACGCGTTCCAAAACCTCATCGATTACGGATTCCAGTAAAACACGTTGGCACATAGCAACCGATCCTCCCGCTACGACCCTCGAGGGGAAAATCCCAAGTGGATTGATACGCCAGTGACTTTATCTTTATCTTCATCTTTATTAGTTAATATTCCTATTCAAAGTGTGTTGCGACCGTTAAAAACCTCCACGCACAAACCTCGCTCAGCTACAGTCGGGCTGTGAAGTTGAAATAGGGTCTCGCAGCGCCATCTCGAACGCTGGCACGTGGCGACCAGTTACCCACAATCGGATCACGGTTGAAACGATCCCATTCAGGGTCAAATGTGTGATGGGATTTTCCCATCGAGGGTCGTAGAGGGAGGATCGGTTGCTAGGGAGGGGGGTCGTAAGGGAGTGAGGTGGGAAATTCAATATCTCACCGCACTCCCTTGCGCGTGCATGTTTTTAACGGTCGCACCACACTTTGGATAGGAATATTAACTAATAAAGATGAAGATAAAGATAAAGTCACTGGCGTATCAATCCACTTGGGATTTTCCCATCCAGGGTCGTAGGTTCAATATCCCAGAGTAACTTAGCGCGAAGCATATCGTCTTCCTATGTGTTTTGGCCGAGCATTTTCTCTCTGAACTTTGGTGATGTTTTGAGATA
Source organism: Necator americanus (assembly GCF_031761385.1). Classification (NCBI taxonomy): domain Eukaryota; kingdom Metazoa; phylum Nematoda; class Chromadorea; order Rhabditida; family Ancylostomatidae; genus Necator; species Necator americanus. Next base: position 33,656,524 of record NC_087375.1, read on the forward strand.
ACTGAATGTTCTTCTAGTTAAGCTAAGAAGATTGCGTAGGTGGCACATACTGAAATGCCAGATTGCTAATCAATTGATCCTGGAAATAAAGATATAAAGAAAATATAATTTCTAGCAAGTAAAGAACCTCGAAGGGAACCGTACGAAAACTTTACTACGAATTGCACAACATTGCATTGCACTTCGAAATATTTACCTACCGTCCATCCTTCGTTACAAATACAAGAGAATCCTTCTGGCTCTATAGAACACGACGCAGTTCCCAAAGCATGACACTTCTCACAAGACGTCTGTACCTTTGTATTCCAGGAAATTTCAACGCCCTCAAGATCTTCATTTGTATCTGAAATACCAAAAATTTCTCAACGAAAAAATGTTCGTTGATGCTCGTCCAAGAATTACTTGGAAACCTGCGTATACATTTGCAACGTATACTTGAAACACACCAAAATTTTATGCCGAATTCTCATCGACACGATTCTCATTGTCTCACACATCGGTTCTCCGGTGCATTCAGTCTAGCAGCGCTCCATAAAAGATCGCATTGTTTCATGTATCATCGAACCCCAAGTAAACGAAGTTGTGTGATAGGGTCAAAACTATTAAAAATCTGGGAAACGGCGACGCAACGGAACTAGCAGTTGCGATCGAGATGGGACCCGTAAGCCCCACTCATCACTGCAGCAGTGCAGAGTGAAACTAGTAATGGTCCAACTTCGTAAGCAATGCTTTCACGCTTCACCACCGCTTCCGTCACATATGCTACTGCACCAGGCTTAAGGTCGTTATCGTTACTTTTAGTTCGTCTACCTCGTGTTGGTCTCACTCTGGAGAAAAGGCGGCGTATCATCGTTTCGAGTTCATCTCTCAGCCGAATATCAATTCAGGTGCAATTTCGCTAAACCACCTTTTACTTTACAGTTGACTTGGCTTGGATGTGGTCGAATATATCCTCTCTCTCCACAGCTGAATGTTATGACAGTGTTACTTTCGGGGGAGGCACATGAAAACCTGGAAATTGTGATTAAAAATCTACCGAAGACATGGTCTGTAATAACAATTAGCTTGGACAAATCTGTTGTGTAGGACATTAACGTTAGAGCGAAACCTCAAACCATCAGAAAATTAGAACGAATAGAGTGCTTACTTGATTGTTTCACCTATGTTCATTATTGTCAGATCCCTCGGAATGATCAGCTCCTTTTCTTTACCAAATTCTGCGAAATCGCTCAATTCACAAGAAAATGATGAACAATGCTCTGAAATGCAGTGATAATGAAACTGTGGTGTATGAATATTCTCTTTTTGAAACATATACGTGTTGTCTCAGCCTTTCTTACAAGCACACAAAACTGCATTTTAACAGAATCAGAGGCAATACTAGCCTATTAGGAGAACTTTTCCTACAGTTGTTTTTTTCTGCAGAAAAATGCTCGGCGTAAAATATAGTCGGGTCAAAACGAGCGTAGTTGCGGTGCATTTGCGTACGTGGTCGAAACGGCGCGGTGGGAACAGCAAATGGAACCGAGGTGGGACCGCAGCGATGTGTGGTGCCAGCAAGGGTTTCACCACGCTCCCAGTCGCTACGCTGCACCGAAGCGCCTCGAGAGAAGCCGCGTACGCAATTCCGTACGTGCTTCATGCCGTTTCGACGCTACAATTCGGCCTCATTATTAGTTGTTTTGCTAGCTTTCGATGTTCGGATATTTGAACCCTCTCTTCGAATGTTTCAACTGCAGTGAGAATCGCAAGTCAAGTCAGAATCTGCCAAAAAAAGAGGGAGTGAGGTATACATAGTCGGGTCAAAACGACATGAATCATAGTGTAGTTACGTAGGCGGGTGCGCTAGAAGCGGCGTGGTGGAGCGTAGCGGTTGGAGTCGACGTGGGCCCATCGCAAACTCTAACGATGGAAGGTGCTAGCAGTGGTCGCCATTCGATCCTAACTGCTACGTTCCACCGCGCCGCTTCGAGCGCACTCGCTTGCGAACCTTCACCATATCTCTTGTCATTTGGACCCTACTATACGTACCATACATGCACATCTTTTTCTATTTCTATTTTATTTCTATTTTTATTCTTGACGTTATGGTGATGTACTGCGGCGGTAGATGGGAACTTCTCTGCCAAAGCTGCTTTATGACAGTTGAAGTTTTCCAAAGTCTCATCAATATTTGGAATATGTGTAAGGTGTAATGTATGTGTGAGTCCCAGAGCCAACGCTAGACCACCAAGGGTTTTTAGCCTAATGTTTTCTTCGACTTTTTTCCTCATTCGAAATGATTGGACATGCGGTCGAGTCCAATTGACTGGTTTTGTGGTTTCAGTGCGTAAGGGTGAGGGTTCGTGAAAGGACCTTTGCCAGCTATAATCTGGCTGGCGAGGTTCCACCACCCGTTTAGACCGGAGCAATAACCCATGCAATTGCAACAGAAGTCAGCTCGTTATGACCTGAAACCAATAAGCACATACTTGTCCTTCTACAAAGTGCTGCCACATCACGGACGACCTCGTTAGCAGACACAGTGGAATTTATAGTAAGTGTAGACCCGTCTGTTGCACTTATGTCGACCAGCCGCAACTTCCCTCTATGTCGAAATGTCCTCTCGTTTATGAAGAACCTGCTCGTCGATATATGCATATGTTGACTGCAATGTGCAACTTTACTTAGGGAACAGCAAACTTCTAGGATATAAGCTTTTTAAAACGTGTTTTTTCGTCTCGAGTAATTGGGATTGCAGTCGAGACATCTGAACCATTTTTTTTTTCAAGAAGAAGAGTTAGTCATTCCCAAGAGAACCTGTAGCGCAAATAGTGACTACAGAGTAAATGCAAATTATACTTTTATTCAACTTTAAGTACTAAGTAAATTCCATTCAAATAGGCTTGCTGTCTTCCCTGCTAATTGAAAAGAGCTATCCTCTACTTAAAAAAGCAGATTTGAATGAAGAATAAATGGAAAGGGAAGAAAAAGTCAGGATTTTGCGTCCCGGATCATGAAACGTGTTGCAAGAAGACTTACCTTAGCTCCCTTGTGATTCGGATAACCTCAGGATTAAGAAAGTCCGTCTGACGAGCCAGGTCTGAGTTATCGCTTGCTTGACAAAAACCCAATGCCTGAAAGCACTGCTGTCTTCCACTGCATAAACTTTTTTTGAAAGATCTCAAATGCTACTCTGCTCGTTGACCTTGGAATAGTGTATAGTGGTCCCGCTTTGATGTAATTTACTTAGTGCGGTAGAACACGCATGTTAAGCTCACCTAGTCATTCTTTACTGAGATATAAGTGATGGTGAAACTCCAATTATAACGACCTCCTACTATAGAATTTCCATCATCACTACGTATCTCATCCTCCTTCGATAATCACAGCAAGTAATTCTTTATTCTGATGTGTGATAAGGTGGTCAATTGTTTCAACGTACTAAATTAGAGCACATATTATGTTGAGTCGAAAGTTCTCGGACAAATTGACAATATTTTTATTTACTTTGCAGTTTTCAAACGACAACTGTGAATCATTCGAAGTATGGGTAATTGGCATCGACGGTCTTCTGCCAACGTTTAAGCAGATCGTAGATGCCTTTGCTCCTGAACGCTGGGGACTGTCCTTCAAGAACTGCTCGAGTGCCTTTTTGATGTCGTCGCGGGTTTGGAGGTCTCGACCATCCAGATGACATTGGATATAGGAACAAAGGTGGTAATCCGAGGTAGTCAGGTCTGGGGCGGGTGTGGCAAAATGGTCCGACCGAATTTCATCAGTTTCAGCCTTGGTCGTTCTTGCAAGCGTTGTCGTGGTGGAAGTAGACTTCGCACTGTTGTGAGCGTGCATTTTCGAGATTTGCCTTCAGATTCCTCAGTTGCTCAACGTAGACGTCTGCGATCACTGTACATCCCTCAGCGATCAGCTCCCAGTATTCGACGCCGTGTACGCTCCACCAGATGCAGAGCATAATCTTTTTGGCGTGTACGTTGAGTTTAGAGACGTCTTCTGCATCCGTACCTTTGTCAACCCATTGTCAATCCACTTCTCACCTCCGGTGACTAGGTGCTCAAGCCACGTGTGGGTGCGCTTGAGCGTGAGGAGAGAAAGTGCCGTATTAACGCGGCAGTCCATCTCATACTGCGTCAGAGCATGTGGTACCCATCGACCTAGTTTTCGCGCCTTGCCGATTGACTTCAATCCGCGAACAACTGTGGTTTGATTCACCCCAAGAGCGACTGCCAGTTCGCAAGTGGTTTGATACGGATCGGCTTCCACCTGTCTCCGCAGCAAGCCCAAATCCAACTCCATCGGGCGTCCCGAACGGTCTTCATCTTCGATGGAATAGTCGCCCGATGTGAACTTCGAGTGCCACATGTAGACGGCACTCCTAGCGGCGGCGTGCTCCTTGTAAACTTCCTTGAGACGTCTATCGATATCCGCGGGTTCTTGCCCAGATAGATGGAGAAAGAGTATGACGTTGCGGAGGTGGAGTGACGACGGCTTGAAATTGCGCGACATGGTAACAGGAAGGGAACTAGCTCAGTGTAATTGTTAACCTACGCTTTGAAGAGCCTTTTATACTCTATCAAACGGTAGCTAACTCATCCATTTTTGTCAGCTCTTTGCTGAGTGATGATCTCCAGAAGTCATCACTACCACATTGTCCGAGAACTTTCGACTCAACCTAATAAAATAATGCTATAGGAGGATAGTTCCCCTTTCTCACTGTTCAAGTGCATATCTCAACCTCAAACAGAACGCACATAACAAAGTGATACCACGAATCCAGTAACAAGAATGACATAGTTCACTATCCTTCTGCTCAACAAACACAAGAGGTCGGTTGTTCCACACAGCAATCTCCATGTGCACTAGTACAGAGGAAAGACAAAAATCAATGGAGCTTGCAACGAAAATCGTGGTCAATAAAGGCTGCAAAGTAATGTAATGTCATTCGACGGTATCTGAGGAAGACAAATCTTGAAGATTCTGATATGACCGTTTCGGCACTATACCGGACTGGACAATATGTCCTAATAACAAAGAAGGCGGTTGCATGAGTTATTGCGTTGTTTATCTGATCTTCTGTATGTAGTGCGGCGATGAATATAGAGGAGAATGGGCCAAATCCCTATGTGTTTGAGTTAAAGAACATCTGAAGCGCAGAAGGAATTCACATGACTCCACTGCCATAGGTGTTCATAGGTTAGGGTGTCATAAGGAAGAAGATTCTGAAGACAGTCTCACGATATTGGCGTGCAAACATATAGTTGAGTCAAAACGGTCAACTTCCGGAGGCTTGCGCGCCCCATTACTATAAGTGGGTCAAAACGACATGACATGTTCGCCATAGTCCCATCTCCAATCCAGTCGCTGTCTCGTTTTGCATCCTCTTCAGGGGCCCAAAGTTGAACTGCAAAAAGGATTCTGTATTACACGGGAACTCGCCCCCATTTGAGTCTAACACTTGAAAGCGCTAGCATTCAAGTGTTAGCCTCAAATGGGACCCAACACAGGTTTCGAGCAGCGACAGGAAAGTCAACTGATGCTAAGGTTTTGTAGGATCGACACTTGTACTTGGAGCTGTGAGACCCAACAATCGAAGTAGGATTTTTCTGACAGCCAGATAGGGTGTTTCATCGGGTAAATCACTTTCGACTTTATCATTTCAGACTCTGAAGAACTCGAACTTGCCGAAACGTTAACAACGAAAAAATGATTATAATAACTTCTTTTCTGGTTCAATTTAAGAAAACAAATGATGTGATGAAGTTGTTCACATGTGGGAATTTCAATGACTTGAAAACTCTGAACCTAACTAATGTACTCAAAGGATACGATGTACATCTAGGAGGTGTAATTTGTGAACTATATGTGGGCTCAGAAGGAAACTCAGTTCCGCTCATTACAAGTTTTTTTTTGCCATTAGCAGGTTGCCACCTCCCTTTCTATTTTCAAAATATGTACGCTTGCATGAATTGAATTAAAAGAATTAACAGTGAGGAATGTTTCCATCACGGTTTTACATCGTCTGATATTGTATTTGTTCTTACTTTTCGGTAGGTTGTAGATAGGTTTATTGCAAGAATACCATAACAGTATGAAGGCCCCTCAACGTAGCCTCTTGGACAAGGCTTCTCGCATTCTTCCAGCGCCCCTTAATGATACCCATGTAGGTGGTAACATAATGTAATGATCTGAAAAAGAGAATAGAGATGTCTCTTACTTCTTGTTGTTTCTCTACCAGTTTCTGTAGATGTAGATATTGTCGTTGTAGATGACGTTTTATCTCTGGAACCATATGGCAAGGTTTTGAGACGTGAATGGTCTTCCGAGAATGAAGTCCCATCGATCCTGGCCAGCGTAGAAGAGAATATGGTGTTTGGAGTTGTTTCTGGTGAGGTGATTCTGGAAGTATAGCTTCCCACAGTACTTTTTTCTGTTCTGAGCTCGTCTTCTAATGTAGTTTCAGTGACCTGTAAGAACACTGCTTTGCTGCTAGGTGCTGAAGTCGAAGTCGAATTTGTGTGTCGTTGTGAGGATGGCTGAGAGGTTTGTTGCTCCGTAATAGATAACATAGAGCCCATCATTTTAGGCGGTGACGTGGAAACCAGCTCCGAAAAATGTCTTTTAGTAAGTTTCCCAGTTGTCCCTAACGTCGAAGTAGTTGCTGAAGTGTGGAAGGTTGTCCTTAGTTCCGGGTGTTCCGTCTCGTTTTTGAATTCAGTGTTTCTTTCAGTAAATTCCGTAATGGTGCTGAATATTGGAACAACCGTTAAAGTGTACGATGTTGTCTTGGATTCCGGGTGTTCTGTGCCATTTGTGAATCTGTCAGAAGCGTCAGAAAGCTCCAAAACGCTTTCTAACGTTTCTACTGTGGAGATTGTAGCCGAAGTGTTTAGCGGAAGTTCGTCGACTTGCTTTTTATTCGCTGATGTCATTGCTGACAATGTTATCAAAGGTGTTACTATGTTTTTTCTAGTTGTGGGTACACCTGTTACCCTTGTCGTTGTTTCTTCATCCGAAATATTTTCATGAACTTGATCATGAGTACTTGAATGGTAAATGAGCTTTGTGTTTTCTGGTATTGTTGAGGTGAATGTAGTAGAAATTGAAGCGGAAGATGAACTTTCGGAACTTTTAGTTGACTGAATTGTTCCTTGCGAGGACATGAAAGAAAAGGGAGTAGCGCTGAAATCACTTTTCGAACTAGTACCTCGAGCAGTTTCAGAGAAAAGTGGTGAGGTTGTGAGCAGCGTTCTTTCCTTTGTGTTTGGAGACTCAGCTGTTCGCTGAAGTTCTGGAGTATGTATGGAACTAGTGGTACTCCTAACTGCACCTGAGATTGTAGTGGTAGCTACACCCCTGTTACTTGTATGAGAACTACTAGAATGCGTTGCTGGCGCATCTTTTGGATTACTATGTGGCAACGTAGTTCTCTTCGAGTGAATGCTGAAGAAAGAGGTAGGGTATTCGAAGTCTGTTGCGTAGCTGTTGCTGCTGGACGATTCGCCGGTGACTGTTTTGTGAGTATTCAAATCCATTTTTGACGGTACTTCCTTGTAAGTGTGTAGTAATGTGGTGGTTATCCTCTGAGTCGTTAAAGTATGCGTTGTAGAAGAAGGAGTTCTCCAATTATCTTTCATATTTTCGGTACTGCTAACCGGAGCTTCACTGCTCTTCCTCCTGCTACTGCTTAACAAACCTGTGTTCTTGTTGGAGACAGTGAAACCTCCATATTCACCTGCTGGCGACTGGATTTTTAGTGAATGTGTAGAAGTGCTATCGTCATCGTTACCTGCGGTTGTAGTGCTAGGTAAAACACTGGTACTTCCTCCCGAATAACTAGGAACTGTAACCGACGTTAATTCTGGAGTGATGAATGGTAGTGTAGAGATTCTTGATTGAGTTCTCAGGAAGTGCATTGAAGAAGTGGCAGAACTAAGATCTTCCACGTCCCAGGTGCTTTTGTCTAAATAAGTTCTAGCACTTCGTTCAGGATAAGTGAATGTAGATGAAGTCAGTTTCGAAGAGGTTCCTTGTTGAGTTCTCGGATCATGCGTAAATTTCGCGGAAATACCCTTTTCTTCTGTTGCTCTGCCACTACTGGTACTACTTGGTAGAGCAGTGTTCTTGTTCGAGGCAGTGAAACTTCCGTTTTCAACTGCTGATGACTGAGTTTTTTGCGAACGTGTAGAAGTGCTATCAACATCTTTCTCTGCGGTTGTTACGCCTGATAAAACATTAATACTTCTTCCTGAATGACTAAGAGCTGTAACCGATGTTATTTCTAGAGTGGTGTGTGGCTGTGCAGACGTTATTGGTTGAGTTCCTAGGAAGTGCGTTGAAGAAGTGGCGGAGAATGGTGCAGTTGAAGCCAATTCTGGAGAGGTTCTTTGTTGAGTTCTCGGAGCATACGTAACTTTCGCGGAACCGCTCTCTTCTTCTATTGTTTTGGCACTACTAAACAAAGCTTTCGTTCTTCCTCTAGTATAACTAGTAGCAGGAGCTGATGTTACTTCTGAAGCAGTGTAGCCAGAGTCGTTATCTTCTGTCCTAGGAGCACTAGATGAACCGTTTGTTGCAGCATAATTTGAAACTGTAGCAAGGGTCACTTTTGGTGCATTGTATGGCTTTGTTGAGGTTCTAATTTGGGTTTCGTGAGTAGAAGCAGTCGACCTCCCAATATCTTCTGTTACTGTAGATGTGCTAGGTGAGAAGTGGGTTTTTCTTTCGTAATAGTAAGAGGTTCCCACTCTACTGGATCCTCTTTGGAGTTCTGATGAGTATGTAGAAGTAAAGTCGGTTTTTTCAGGAACTATGGCAGATGTTACTTCTAGTGCATTGTGTGGTTCTGTAAAAGTTTTAATTTGGGATACATACGTAGGAGAAGTAGACCTTCCAATATCCTCCACGAAGGTAGTCGTGCCATCCGTAGGGTGGGTTTTCGTGTCGTGATAATATGTGGTTTCAACTCTACTCGTCCTTGGTTGGAATTGTGATGGGTGCGTAGGAGTGGAGTCGGTGTATCCATCATAATAATGGGATGTTTCCACACTAGCCCTTGTGCGATGGATCCTTAACGAATAGGTAGAACTGATAGAGGTGGGGACATCACTTGCTGGTGTAGTTGTACGGGGTGTGGTGCTACTGCTGCCGTCAGGGTAGACTGTTGTCAACAGCGTTGTTGCTTCCGTCACTGGGTGTGAATGTGTGGAGAGGAGACGTTGTACCGACGTGCTATGCTCGATGATTGCCATAACACTCGCAGTGTTTCTGGAAAATTCTCCATCAACTTCGCCTTCTGCATTTCCGACTGGTAATTCACTTGTCGGTAATGTCGTTTTATGGGTAACACCCTCGCTATTTGCTTCTGAGTCACCACTTGTTTCACTTTCAGCGACCGACATGTTGATGTCGACTGTGAACAAACGATTATTCGGCACTGCAACTTCTTTCTCTAGAGGGATAACTAACACTTGAATCTTCTTTTTTTTCACACTAATGCAAAAGTTTCTCTTCGTAGTTGTATGGCGAATTTCTTCTTCCGATATTTCATTCGTAGTACACTCTTGGTGATAATCCTTGTTGCTCTGGCATGAAGTTTGCGTGAATGTAGGATTGGTGTTGCATTTCATAGAGCACTTGCATGGACATTCTCCGTACAAATTGCTTCGCAAATTTGCATTTGACTTCATGTCGGCCAGGAATGTCACACACTCATGCACAACCTCTCCACAAAAACTCTTCTCCGCGTTTGGGCCAGGTTTAGTATCGAGATCTTCTGCGAGTTTTTGTATCTCTTCTCGAAGGATTGAATGACATTTTGCTTGAACTACTCCTTCAAAAGAACTCGAATCACTGGAGCAGGTTACTTGAGCATCTTCGATGCGAGTATCGAAAGCTGAAATGATATAAGCATGAATAGATGTGAAGTTAACATGTACCTTGACGGACCCTTAATAGAATTTGCGTTTGTTTTTGCACAAAAATATATCTATACAAACCTTTCCCCAGTGACTTAAAGGCATCATCCCACGAATCTGAGGTGGCACGGATTTCAGGTGGAGTATTCCTACACGGGATCGTAAATTATGGAGAGAGGGATGATTCCGTTCATTTCTTCCTAATTGCCGTAAAAAACGGCCCGGAAGATACGGCTTCGGGCGTTCCGGCGCACTATTTTCTACAAAGGAGTTCCATTGGATCGCTCCAGCCTCGTGCACAAACCGTATCTTCCGGGCCGGTTTTACGGCAATTAGGAAGAAGTGAACGGAATCACCCCTCTCTCCATAATCTACGATCCCATATACGAATACTCCACCTGAAATTCGTACCACCTCAGATTCGTGGGGTGATGCCTTTAAAAATTAATGTTTTCTAGCAAAAGTACATATATTCATCAACTAGATACACGCGTTCGCATGTTTTGCCGGCGCTGGTGGAAGCTTGTTGCAAGGTAAGGTTTTTTTTGTCAAAGGTTTACATTGTTATGAGTTTTATGTCTTTGCAGAACAAAATTTCGAGCGCTATAAATAGCAGGCACCTTTGATTGAATTGCAGCTGTAATACCAGACCGATTTGAAGGAGAAATGATTGTAAGAAGTTGCAGAATTCGCCGACGCAATTTTTGTTTCTTGTGAACGATGACTGTTGTACTGCTCTCTTTTTGTCCTGTTTGTTGTTTGTTTATCGTTTTTTGTTTTTACAAAGAAAAAATGAAACTTGCATAACGCCTTGTATCGGATCGCATACGAATTGTTAGCGACAGCTGCAAGAAGTAGGGCGGAACTGATCAGAACCAATCGCATAGTCTTCATGGGAATCTCCTGCCGGATGGACTTGATTGAACCTCCAAAAATTAATGTAAAAAACAAAAATTTTACGAGGATGGTAGGTTAAATTACGTTCCGTATTTAGACCTTCTTAAGCGTCTTTTGTTTAGGTATAGATGCTGTTTTGTAGCTGCAACTCCTATTTGGGAGGTGTTATTTTCTACGCAGCGAGGAAATGTCCAGATCTTCCTCATAAAAAAAAAATTCATGTAATTGAAATGCATCACAGGAAAATGTTACTATTAAGACCAGAAAGTTGCTAAGATCATACTTTCGCAGGTAGAGTCACGAAAATGTTCCTTCGTATAGTAGTAGTGCTAGCTTTTTTCAAAAGCAACTAAGCGATTAATGGATGAAAACAGGATCATTATGAAGTTAATCAATGTTTTTTTTTAACTACTTTCTACTACTCTTTCTTTCTACTTCTACTACTTTGGGCTTTAAAGCAGAAAAAAAAAACCGTTAGCTCATGACAGCCACCGTTGCTCCAGGTACCTTACCGTCGATCCAAGAGCCTTGTCGATGCGTGGAGAAGAGACTCCTATATCTGCGCTTAGGCGAAGGCAGGAATTGAAATGGCGGCAGAACTCATTCGTAGCTCCACCTCTCATGCACCAGCATGCACTCTTCGCATAAAATAAATCGTGACAGATAAATTCAGTGACACACCATTTATAGTAAAGCCTATTTGAAATACAGATATGTAGGTAGTGCAAGCCAAGGTAATTATCATTGGGCGTACACATAGCTGATCGGAATTTTACAAATCTGAAAGGAACAAACTTGGTTACATCGAGGTGATCCCAGCAAATTGATTGTTTTATAGCTCTAGAAGTTTGGTTTTAAGTGTCAGCTTCGAACAGACCATAAAAGCCCCACACATTTTGTTCCAGGACCAAAGATTTACCAAGATGGACTTAAGACACTCGTACGCTGACCAGGTTGGATTGTAAAATATCATACGTGACATGAATGAGACTTGCTATCCATACGTAGGTGTGCAACTAGATTCTAACTTTATCCACCAAGAAAAAATCCTTTCGAAATTCTTACTATTCATGCCTTCATGTCCTTCATATCTCGAAAGTAGGCAAATTAACAGTAAACTTGTCTGAGAGGTGGGGTTTGCCGATTTTGCAGATTACTAAACCCCTGATGTTCATTGAAGTGGTCATAAAGATGTTCATAAACATCTATGGTTTCGAACGAAAATTGAACGAGCTGCCACGTTCCAAAGGGATTGATCAGCACCAAGTACTTTATCGTTTATCCTTCATCCTCAACAAAAATGAATGGTAGAATCAACCAGCGTGGTCGATAATTATCTGTTTAATGCAGCTACTTCTAGAACAAAGTTTCGATGAAAATGTTGTCTACTTTTCGCTGTAGCACACCGTAACATCTGATAATCAAGCTATAATCCTCTTTATTAGGTATTTCTACCCATTCAATTTTAACAGATCCATTACAAGGATTGTTGCTGCTATTTTCTGTCACTACGTCCGTCTTAATGAGTATCAAAGTTTGAGGAGTTTTCAAAGCTTTTAGGCTCAATTCTTCTCTATTAATCACAAAATACAGGTTAAAAACAGTAATGAGTGGTACGGTAAGTGGAGCTGAATGGGAGATTAGAGGAACATTCAGCACAACGATGCACTTATTACAGCATCCTTAAGTGCTGTTTAATGTGCTTAATATTACAAGTTACCAAGCAACCAGACCTTAGACGTCCTTTTTTTTAGAAAAAAAAAACTGTCCTCGAGCGATGGCTTATAGCTAGGTAACCCACGAGTTTATGGCTATGAATCCGAATTTTTTTTTTGTCGTCTCCTTTTAAGAGTTACATGAGTCTAGTAATTTTAAACGGAGTAACGGAGGTAATTAAGAAAATGTTAGCTTTAAATTAGCTTAATACTACACTCAAACAAGTGAAGGTGCCTGATGGAGAAGTGACCAATTTTTTCTGATTCTTATGGGATAATGGAAATTTAACAATACTTGCATAGAATTGATTGTCTAACAGCGGTTTGCTGATATGTTTCGTCGAATCACCTGCCTTTTGTTAGCGCATACGTCCTCACTTCTCTGCGCTGTCTCAAGGATCTGCGTAAACTTCATCTCCTGGGAGAAAATGTTGTCATCTCAGCTTTAAGAAAAAACCTACACACATTTTTTTTTCTCACAGTACTGGTTGTCTTTGGAATAGGTACCCAAAATAAGCGTTTGCGAAAGGTGAGATAGATTTTTTTGAGTTTTTGTTGGAAGTAAATTATGTATTGCATTGTTATGCAAATGATATACTGACAACAAGCCGTTGTAGAGGAAGCTGAAGGAAAACTGAATGCTGAACTGTTCATAATTCTCATTCTTCATGGTAGATCACGAAAGAAAAGGGAATCAGAGCGGATGAAGGAAGATTCCAATTAGTATAGCCGGCTATTTTGCGTTATGACCCCTTGAAGCTTGGAATTATGCTCTTCAATGAGTCACTAACGAGAAAAAATTCAGTGGAAGAAGTGATTGTTTGATGCACACCCAAATGTTCGCGACACTCTCTTTGAAGGCAGCATACCAAGAAATCGAGAATGTCAGAGGCTCCGTAGGACAGTGTGGAGTTAGGGTTGTAGATGACGAGTATGACCATGGTCGCGCCCAATTCCCTCTAGTCGACCTCAAAAAACGGCGTTAGAACGGCTTTCGTCTTTACGAGGTATGTTAGAATGTACCTTGTGCATGGTCCGCTTCTCTCAGCAACCTGTTCATTGGTTTTCAGTGAATAAACCGCTGACGACACTTCATTTAATGTGGATCGCACTGCATCGCAGTCCTGCCTGCGGTGAGACTCGTATGTAACCAACCAACAGTCCTCAGTTGCCTTATAGATCTCAGCTACAGAAAAGTGCTGAATTGATGGATCCGTCATACCTTGACGGATGTCACGAGGTACACTCGGTATTTTTCTCACAATATCTCTTTCTCCGCACCAATCAAAAGAAGTCTCTGAAAGACCTGGTTACTGGAGATGAGAGCTGGGTACCGTACGAGTCCAATTCCTTTTGTGCCGTGTAGCTCTTTTGAGAAAACCAGCCCACACAAGCCTTACCGGACATGCTGATAGATCCGCTCCTGAACATCAAATGCTACCCTTACGGCTGTCCTAAACATGTTATCAATGACTGATTTCCTGGTTTTCCAAGGATGAGCGGGAAAAAAAGTGGACTAATATGCTTTACTTCATGGTTTTCGAAACCATCGTGTCTTCCACTCACCGTTGGACCATTGTATTTCCATGTTAAAGGCATCACCCCACGAATCTGAGGTGACACGGATTTCAAGTGGAGTATTCTTATACGGGATTGTAGATTATGGAAAGGGTGATACCGTCCATTTCTTCCTAATTGCCGTAAAAAACGGTCCGGAAGATGTTTGTGTACAAGGCTTGCACGCCCCAATCGAACTCGTTGTAGAAAATAGCGCACCGGAACGCTGGAAGCCAGAGCCGTATTTTACGGCAATTAGGAAGAAATGGACGGAATCACCCTCATCTGCATAATCTACACTCCCGTACAAGAATCCTCCACCTGAAATCCGCACCAACCCAGATTCGTGGGGTGATGCTTTTAATGAAGCAAGTGTGACGTTGAAAGGCATCACCCCACGAATCTGGGTTGGTGCGGATTTCAGGTGGAGTATTCTTATACGGGAGTGTAGATTATGCAGATGAGGGTGATTCCGTCCATTTCTTCCTATGCCGTATACGAAAACACTGGCAACCATAGGCGCCAACTGTTGTCTTATAGTAAGATCTCTGATTTGTGCGGAATACTTGTCCGACCATCTAAAGACAATGCATCAGACATTCTCTGAGGACAACCATCAACCGTTTTACTGCAAAGACATATACATTGATTGACCTGTCGTGTTCGGTCTCATAGATCGCTTACATAGCGGTTTATGAGATTCGTTAACAATGCAGAAACATGGAAAGACTCCATTACAGGTGAGTTACCAGCACGTGCATTGCATAATATAATTGGCCCAGAAACACACGAATAATTGTCGGGTGGACAGGAATGAATTTCAGCAGTTGAACCAGCACTGTGTGCAGGAATGATGCGATGCTGTCTGTAAGGCTTCCCACGCAGCTCATGATAGGTCTTACCTTGAACGATGACAGAGTTTCAAGGGCAAGCTTGCTATCAGCGGTCAGCTTACGGTCAACTCACGGTTGTAGGTATAAATTTTGTCTTTCAAGAAGATTATAAAGTATTATAACAACCTCGCGTCCGGCTCAAGTTCAGAACACAACGCTGAGTCACTACAGTCGGTTTGGAATGATTTAAAGCATGGTGCAGTGCGCTCTAAGTTGCCTGGTAGAGTTAATTGTTGTGATCAGGGACGGACTCTCACTTGCTGCAATCAATATACGCAAAGATGATAATTGCGAATGACTCCTAGAAGAACGGTGAATTCACCTAGGTATACATTTTCCAATGGTTCTCGGCTTCTATACAGACCAGTAACTTTTTAGAGTTTTAAAACAAAGTGGGAATACAGCTTTCAAACAACAACAACAGAAAATAGACAACTATTTCGGGGTATCTAGAACGGTGGGAACCCACAGAACATCTCCATGTACAGTACTATTTATTAGAAAAGTGCAACATTACTGATTCGAACACAATTTCTCAACAAAGGCAAGCGTTTCTGTAGCTAAAAATATTCTTCGCAGAAAACTTCTTTATGACTGTAGGACTAACGTAGTGAATTCAAAAGCAGAAACTGAAGAGTGCAAAACTACAACGGAGCCGAACTTATAGTGCTTTTGATCTCTGAAGATAATCCCAGTTTTGTTTCGCCATCTCCCAAACGCGATTAGAAAATTCCTAAAAAAAAAAGTTTCTTAAAATTGAAAAATTACGAACGTAAAGATTTAAGAGTTATTACACGTAGTTCTTCCGCTGTTTTCTCCCCTCTCGTTAGCATCCAAGTTGGAGTGTTAGGTTCTCCGTTCCTTCTTCTGAATTTAATAACAACTATGTGGAAAACTACGAATTATACTATGTGACACAACATCTTTCCCAACTACGTTTCCTTCTCATTGAACACTTATTGCGGTCGTCAGAGGAAGCATTACGTAAAGATTGTTGCGTAAAGATGTAACCGCTTACACGTTTCGATGTGACATTGTGTTCTCCTCCTCTGAAGCAAGCTTCATATCGTCCAGCACCTTAAAGAACCAATAAAATGAGTGGTTCATTTTTAGTATGTCACAAGTCGTACCTGGATGCTAAGCAACTTCAGTGGCGTTCTTAAAAGTGGAATTTGCTCTGTGTTACCGTTCCTATCCATCGAAGTGATCATACACATCAGGAAAGGATCATATGTGTCACATGTTCTAAGGTAGTTCTCAATCGAGTTCTAAAAGCAAAGGTAAAAAGGTCAATATCAACTAGTTTCTATTGAAAAAAGGTTGGTTGTTGATATGAAATCAAAACAAAGGAGTAAAACACTAGCAATGCACTTCTGATAGTTCACTCTAGTGCAAGTACACTAATACAAGATCAGTCCAGTCATAAGTAGTTCAATTCTCCGGTACTACCTGTGCTTCCCCTGTTCGATTTGCTTAAGCTGCACCACTAGTATTCCCATTTGTCACGATCGTGGGCAAGCATTCCCGGTGGCTTCTCTTCTCGCGAGTGACTCGAAGAGCACCACACCTCTCTTTAACAGGCTCCAGGTAGAATCTGATCATCTGGTCAGAAGTCCTTCTGTAGCAGCTATGCAACATAAAAGCTATAAAATGAAAGTTTTTCTGATGTTTGATTGCTGACGTAAAACTGAACTCCATGTCACCCCTTTCACTAGTGGGATACTCCTGGCATCACAATTTCTTGAGTGTTCAATGATGCTGATTCCGTCTCCTCCTACTTGTGAGACTTTCCGAAGCATGGATCAAAGCAGGAAGAACGGTGGTGTTGAAAAGGTGATCACATTCGTTACTTCTCTTCACTACATCCCTACAGTCTTACCGATCTTTTCGCACAATTTTCGCAAATTCGGCAAGCATCCGTTTAGCATCAGTGAAACGGAGATGGTGTAACTGATGGCCGTCAACATTCACTGCAAGTTATCCTATTCCAATCCTCGCATCATGTTCTCGAGACTACCACTGAACATTTTGGGTGAGATTGTGTCGCTCTGTCGTAAGAAATCGAAGTCGATCCCCTCTCTTCACGTTGATTGTGGCATTTGTGTAGAACGGGGAAATTTTAGTCGTAAAGTTGTCCTTTGTTGTACACGGCTTCCATGACCGCTTCCCCCTCAATTGAGTCAAAGGTTTCTTCAAGTCGATGAAATTGAGACCCAGGGACATCTACTCTCCCGTTGAGTTTTTTAACGATATTTATGTAGCCAATCGTGCTGAACCTCTTACGAAGCCGTGCTTGCTCGTATGGCTATCCTTCACCCAATGTTCTTTCAGTCCTGTTTTGGATTACTCTTATGAGGAGCTTGTAGATGACAGAGAGTAAGCATCGGGCGATAGGTGCTGATGTCGTGTTCCATTGCTTAGGACGTTCCGAGGCCGCGCATGCAACTCTGATTGTTACCTACACGTAGTGGCCCTGCTTTCACCAAAGCAGGTATTTGAGTATAACCCTAAGAGCGTACGAGCTATATAACCCGCACTGTTATATGGCAAAAACTTCTCAGATATTGGAAAAGATGATTTCGTCCAGCATCCTGGTAGACCCCATACCTGAATAGGTCAAATGTCTAAGAAGAAACTCTAGCAAGAAAAAAAAAAACACATCTTTCTCGCAACGTTGAACTGCCGATCGCTATCAGAAAAACTCCAACAAGCCGCTCTGCCGAGACTACTGCGTCATCTCCATGCATCATTTACTGTGTTGCATGAAACAGGTATCAAAGATCGCCCATCATTTGCATCAATGACTATGCCATATACTACGGAATTGCTGATGAAAGGAATGTAGGAACCAGCAGCTGTGTGGAACAACTATAACAGTCTGGTGGAAGCGTTTGGATCAACGTCGTCAAGATGCATTTTTGCACGGTTGCGGGACCGCAGATGACTCAAACTCTGGTAACTCACGTAGCTACTCACGCTCCTAACCGCTGAGGACAATCACAAGGACAAGTTCTATTACTAATTCAGTGTGTTGACATTGAAGATAGCAAGTCAGCAGGAAATTTTATTGTCTGAATTGCGAAAGCAAAGAAGGGACTCGAACAACAACCCGATGTGCCTAAAAATGGTTCTATACCACGAAGCGTCTACATCGGAGAACGGAAGTAGTCTGATAGACCTTTGCAAAGAGACAAACCTCATCTTTGCATCCATGTTTAGGAGGACTCTTCGGCACCATCAGCTTACATGACAACGGACAACCCATTTAACGCTAGAAGAGCAGCGAAAGAGGAGAATGCCGACTTTTGAAGTCATCACCGCACGAATCAAGGGTGGTACGAATTTCAGGTGGATTATGCGAAGCGGCATCTTCCGTGCGGTTTTTTTACGGCAATTAGGAAGAAACGGAGGACGGAATCACCCTCTTCGCCACAATCTACGACCCCATATAGGGATGACACACTTAAAGCCTCCACCACCCCAGATTCGTGGGGTGATGCCTTTAAGCTCCAGCTCGATTATGTTCTGTCAAGGAACGTTCCTTTGTCAGACATCCAAAAATCTAGAGCAATATGGGACCTCTCATTCAATTTCGACCTCCGTCCAGTTCTTCACAGCTTGATGGTACGGTCCTAGATGAGGAGTCGTACAGTTTAGCATTGACCAAATACCGACTTTGCGAGTCTGACGATAAATGCAGAGAGAAGTTCCGCCAACAGGTGTGGATCAATATTGGATTACGGAGACGGAGACCAAGAAAAAAATGGATGATGTTGACTCTTTCACTGAATATATTCAGGATGCTGCAAAGAGAAAGCCTTCGATTTCAAAACCAAGGAAGAAGCTCGCCTTTGCGTGTGAGGAGATAAGATCCATGTACAATTCAGTATGAGTAGCTTCAGCTAGGACTCCAGCCAGGAGAAGCGTCTGAGAAAGCTGCGTCCTAGGCGAAAACGTGATCGTGAGAACAAATTGACGTCCAGGACGAATGAGTTTGAAAAGAGGTGAGAGAACGAGAACCCGAGAAAAGCCTATACTCTGTTGAGTTTTGTTATTTGTGCTCTACTGTGATGATCGGAGACTTGAACGGAAACGTCGACGGTGATGGAAGAGAAGCTGTATACACGACTGTTATGCTTTTTTAGCCGTTGGTGTGCCAAAGCGAAGAACTTTATTCAGAAATGAATGTTCTGTAACTGCTGGTGACACACGGAAATTTTGTAGGGTTTCTGATAAGTCACAAGGAGTCGTTTTTGCTTCTTTGGTCACGTATGAGAAGGTCGTCCCATCATCTTGTTCAATTTGTTCTGATGCTACCACATTCAAATTGAAAAGTGCTTCTTACAAGCACTCTTTACTCCTTCGTGCAACAAATTTCTGGATGGAGGTAAAAGATAAAGGATAAAGTGTCTGGCGTTAATCAATCCGCTCGAAATGCGCCACAACGTTCACTTCAATTCAGTATCGTTTGAACTTCAGTAACCTGTAACTGATTTATACTGACTTGTGAAGGCTACACGATGTGTCAAGTCAGTGTTCTTATTCTCCCAGACAAGTCTGGTAGCAATTTATCGACCCCGCAGGTGTGAAAGGCTTGCTGAAGACTAAGGCTGATTCGAACCTCTGATCGATCGTGCAGGTAGCGGAACCTCCAACCGCTACACTACATCTGCCGGTGGACAGAGGGGGAGAAAGAAAATCTGAGGACATTTGGGGTTAACAGGCAGTTCAGTCAGGACGTATATTTTCTCAGATTATGGAATAGCAACGAATGGATAGATTCTAGCTGGAGATCGACGAGGATGGGGTCCGATATGTCTAAAGACGACAAACCCCAGCGAAGATGCGGAAAATTAAGTTAGGTCATTGCATCCGCTTGCCGTTCGAGTCCAGTATGTAAGTCAGCAACCTCCAATTTCATTGCGGCACCCTCTACCAGCTGACTCTTATGTCTAGCGTAGAGAAGAGGTCTTCTGAAATTGCGAGTTCCCTATGTGGATTTCGTAGCAATCATGAGCACAGGAAGACTCTCTCCTCTTCGTTCCATTGCAACCGTAGGTGATAGTACAAGAATACAACAAAAGTTGTAGCTTCTGCGACAATACTTACATAGTAATCACTTCTCTGGATGCGACTGGAAAGAGTGAGCTTCAGAATATTCAAACTGTTAAGCACTTCGTAGTAGTTGGACAGAAGGTATTCCAGCTAAAAAGTATTTCTTTGAAAGTCATTCATTGTTTTCAAGTGTTAGTTTATAATTCAACAAAATGGTCATACTTGTTACTGCGAAAAAGTGCAAAAACAAAGAGTCCTTCAAATTTGGTGAAAAGTGGCATCTTTCGCTTACTTCTTCACCAGCACGAGTTCGTCTTGGTTTCACGGTGTCACTTTTCGGGTCGCTTCGGTACGTTTGAACAACCCAACATTTGAACAGATATCTGGAAAGCGCAGAAGAATTAAGGCGTATACAAGTGTAGTTTCTTGACATCCAGAAGCAATGCCCAGCATATTCTTTCGAATACCTTACGACTGGACGAGTTATGACGATGGTCTATTCCAGGAATCAATTAATAACTCAGAACAACTTTAGGCAAGGGCCGTGTACACAAGTTTCATTGCTACCTGCTCGTGGTGGCCTTGCTTTCACTAATTAAACATTCGAGTGTACGCATTGGGAACACACGAGCTGTGGACACAATTATATGGCACAATATTCCCATACATTGCAAAAAGGTGCTGTCGTCCAGTTCTGAAAGGTCAACTGCCTAAAGGGAGCTTGAAATTTTTAGCAACAAACCATTATTTTATTATGCTGAACTGTCAAACACTGTCGAGTGAAAGTTAACAAGCCGTCCCGCCTTGGCTCCAACGATATTTCTGTGTGTTGTTTGCTGCGCTCCAGGAAACACGTATCAGAGACCAGCTTGTCACCAGTATCACAGACTGCACTATTTGCTGCAGTCGATGAAAAGAAAATAGGAGACTGCGAGATAATTAAAAAGAACGACTATAACAACGTGGTGGAGAAATTTGGTTCAACTACATGTGTCTTCTATGATGAACTCAATGCGTTCTTGTCTAAAATTCTTGTCTAAAACCCAGCCAGCAGCTAATCACTGTCGGAATCGGAAACGTCGAGGGTGATGGAGAGGCTTAAATGCACTGAAAGGAAGCTGCGTAGACGACTGTATTTGCTACTTTTGGCATAGGGTATGCCACAGTGAAACCAACAGCGAACAGGGGGACCACTTTGTGCTTGTATTAGAGAACATCCAAATGGGATGAAACAATCGAATGCAGCCTCTTGCAGCTCACCACAGACAATGTCATGAAAATGCTCCTTTTTGCATTGCTGCCACCACCGTATCGTACGAAGCCGAAAATGTGGCTCACTAAACTCTAGAGGTTTTTGGATAAATCAAAAAGGTCCGAGAATGAACAGCAAGAAAGAGTGCATAGATGTCACCAACGAGATTTCTCTGTATCAAGATCTGTGCAGGTTTTGATCTACATATTCATATGGCACAACGATTTGGGCTCTTTTGATTCTTGGTCATAGGTGTAGTATCTCAAGGGATGCTGAGTTGTGAGGCTTTGAGAGGATATATTCCAAATGTCCTGAGTTTGCACGTTCTGACGACGGTGACAACGCTGAAGCGATAGCCGTAATAAAGACTGTTGAAAATCTTAGCTCCTGCTTCACATCGACAATCGGCAGATTTCATTCATTATGTCAAAATTTAGAGAAGATCGAACTTTTACGCCCCTGACAAATGGATCTGTGCAAGCTCTTGCTGAGGATGAATTAGGTTGGGTGGAGCTGTCGTTAAGGGCGACACACCTCTGCGAAGATGCAGGCAATCGCGTTAGGCGATAATATCAGGCCATCGATTAAGTCAAAGCAAAGTTCACGTTCCAAGTTATCACGTTCGTCCATTTAATTTTGTCCCTTACTACAGTAGTTGCCTGAGTTGAAACTCGTCCATGCATTTCGAAATCGATACTCATGTTCCCACTTGGATAGTAATAACGTTTGATCACTTTCACTCAACGGAGGGGCAAATGTGTTAACTACGTTCGTAGCATACATTTACAAACAATATGGTGCTGACTTTGCTTACTAAGTCGTTAATAATTTATCTACAAGGAATGAGCCTGCTTCCTTGTTTCTTTTTCAGAGGGCATCACTCTAAGTGGTGGGGTCATCGGCAGATATCTTCCGATATTCGCGGGCCTACTATAGGAGAAGTCAGCTCCTGCGCACTTTTTGAAAAATCTTTACAATTTTCCCAATGAGTCAGCGTTCTTTCTATTCATCTTTGTTGACAAAAAGTGAGATTATATTTCACTTAAATTTGATTCGATCAATTCGTTACTGACAAATAAACAATAACGCTCAAACATATGTAGGAGTACAAACTAGCACTTGCCCTCAAGATTTAAATTTGAAGCATGAAACTGACCTTAGTTGATCTAGGACAGGTTTACTGTATTCATATACACCATGGTCACATAGTTCCTTAACGAACACTCCCTTAAATGAAACTTAACTGTGAAAATTATCGAAGCTGCTAAATCAGGATTTCAGATTCTAGTGATGATTGGATTTATCAATATTAGGAAAGAACTACTGACCCAGATAAGTTCGGATTTTGTCCTGCTTTCCTCCTCTACCCTCATTTTAGCGTAGGTGCGCATCCAACACTTCTTTATGCGACCACGTTTGCATTTTGGAACGTAATGCTTGAATGGAACAAAAAAATATGTTGAAATTGCACTACGATGTGTATGGCGAATGTGAGTCGAATAAACAGGGCAATAAAGTGAAAGTTCACTTCAAACGCTGGAGTCCATGGATATATCGCGTTGTTTTGTAAAATTTCTACTTTTCCTCCATATTTCCTAATTTTACTCCTTTGCAAAACTTCTCCTCTTGTCCACATAGTTACCGGATCACATGCAGGTGATATGCTCTTAGGCATTGTTCTCATGGCCAGCTGGAGTGCTCTGCTGTACGTCTGTAATTAGGTCGCTGCTGTTAACAGCCTTCAATATAGTGAACGAAGAGGCGAACCGTTGGAGTAGTGAGCACAGATTGGAGGATATTGCAGACGGTATGGAGTAGTGGAATTATCATTGTTAGTCTGTAATCGAGTTTGTTTCAGACGAGTGTCAAATAAATACTGGATAGTAAATACTTCTTCCGATAGCCAATGTGATACTGAATTGTACGGATGGAACAGAGTTTTTGACTTTACCTCCTATTGCAAGAAAAAAGAAACGAGTGGAGAAATAGAGCAACCAAAAACGTACAGATTCAGAGATGTGTCCATCGTCCGGTAACTTGATGCTGTCTGCAGAATCCAAACTCCACACAATAGCCATGGCCCAATGAACGTGAAGTAAATATCCCGCTTACACTAATTCAAGAAAAATTCAAAAAATTAATTCAAAAGATCATTATAGAGACGCTTAAGGTTAGCTACAGCTAAAGGGGATGATCAACAAATTACTGCCTTATAATTGATATCCACAACCATGAAATGAAATTTCATAGCTATGAATTCATGTGAGTGAGACTTTACTAGTTTAATATCAACATCGTGTATGTACCTGTATAGGAAATTGCGCCATTAGAAACCAACCTACAAAATTTGCTTCCTTGTAGTTATACTACATTTCACCGTAGAATGCTTATTGAACGGAACTGCTTTAGAATTATTCATAATTATTCTTAGAATGTGAACAAAAAACAAAACCACTTTGCTCCTCTCCACCAGAATAAGAAAATATAACTATACTTTTACCTTCTCAACGTTGCTCCGCGCGGCCAAATCCAATTTCTCTGTATTCTTCTCCATTTTCTCTTCGTATTGCGGCAAGTACCATTGAATAAATGATGCTTTGTACGAATAAGCACTAGCAGCTAATGCAAGTATCAAATTCAGAAGAACTAATGGAAGCCATAAATTTATAGAGTTCTGCGAATAGATCCCCACACAGGTCCATTGTGTGGTGAGCTGAAAACGGAGAGGTAAGTGACGTTTTATAAACATTTTTCAAAAAAGAAAAAGTAAGGTTATAGATCTCAGCAAGTCACCACGAAACAGTATGGTATCTCGTCTTCCAAAGTATTAATGTGAGCTATCACTGTGATGTTCTTCAAATGTCGTGGAGCATATATTGTTCTGTCTTCTGCTTTGAACTGTACGGATTTGAAAACCCATCATGACTTCACGGAGATACAATACATGTACTATCTTATCCATCAACACTTTCCATCTTATTCAATGCACGATTTCGACTTCACTACATAACTAATGCATCAATATTTCAGTGAAGGCTATTGAAGGAAGGTCTTACATGATGGTGGGGACACTTAGCTGTGCCCTGTTTGGCTTGTACTTCTGCATGCACTGCAAAAATAGAGCACGAAGATTGTAATTTATTCCGTTTTAAGTCATTTATTGCTGTTAAGTCGTTTCATTGGCATAATTGCTGCAAAAAGTAACTTGCTGACTATCCGGTATTTCACTCCGATTTTCAAGTGTCCGAAACTTGCATCAAAGTCTACCAAGGAGCTTGATGAATGCCCAGCTGATCGTGGACTACTTTTTTTTAGTAGCTTTAGTCTCTATTTCACAGATCTTTTAAGAGTTATTCTCAGGTTTTAAGGCGCCGACTGACTTAGCTGTTCATTTCTGATAATGACCTGTCGATTGATGAACCTCAAATTCTCAAATGATTCTCAAATTTTTTTCAAATGGGAGAGCCATTTGTCACTTGAGAACGATCCTTCTCCTGTGTAGGCAATTTTCGGCGCCTTTACAGTACAAGTCAACGAGGGCACGGCTGAGTGGTCCCAAGGATACGCATTGTACGAACCTGATTGAATGCGCTAGCACCAACTGCAATAACGGCACCACCCACTGCGGCGAAAGAAAACAGCAGACGAAACTAGAAAAGCATATAAACGTAAACGTTTTCCTCTTAACTGAAGCACGCCCTTTCTACACACTCAGCTAGATCGAACTGCACAAAGATGCTTCAACAAGCTAGTAGCTAAACAAGCGGAGTGAGTTTTGCAAAATGAAACGTACTGTCAAGCCGTAATACCACGACTTCTTCTCATCGATATCAAGACCCCAAACGTTACGCTGCTTTACTACTATGACCTCGTAAGCATTTACTGCTTCAAGCGCGTATGTGGTGAGTGCTGAAATAGGAACATTGATATCATTATATTGCAGGACACGAAATATCTAGCTGTTGTAGTCCGGTATTCGACAAAATATGAAGAACGCATGAACAAAGCACTGAAAATTGAATTTTAAGGACAACGCTGCAGAAGAGTAACATGATTTTAACTTTGGCCACAGTTTGCGACAGTAGATCATAAACGATGAAACATTCGGCACAAAACTTTTCAGGCCTAAATCTCAATGCACCTTGTTTCATTCATATGTTCACAAAATTTTTTTTGTAAGAATAGGTTCCAAATGAACATACTGTGATATTTCATCTTCCTCCTCTCATTTTCATCCTAATTGCTTGTTGTAAATAGTCAATTGTCTTTCTCCAACTTACACTTCATTCTAGCTGGGTGCGAAGACTGTGTGATTCGGAAGTATATATGTATACCTGACAGTATCTCCATCGCCCACCTTTCGCTTATTTGCTAGCGAGACTTTATCGCCTAACATAGACAGTTGATGTTTCAAATTCTATTTAAGGAACATAAAAATATTGTGGTTAAGGGTGCGCAAAAACTTTTTTCGTTTTTTTCTTCAGTGCCATTGCAAAAATTATCGTCCACATTACTCACACCTTTCACCTTCAATGTTGCAAAAAGTTATGCATCACTTGACAGCCCATAAGTTTGCACTCTTAAAAGATATTTTTCAAATAGCAAATTAATTTCTTCGAGATAATATGTAACATAGTCAAGTCAAAACGCTACTGAAGTTTTAGCGGGTTGATGACAGGATGATGAGATAGAGGCCCTTGCTAGCTCCACTCACACACACTCACACACAGCTCCACTACACTTTGACTGAAGCTAGTGATGGTGTCTCATCTCAATAACAGCACGGGCTTTTCCATACCGCTTCGAACACAGCAGCTTATGAAAATGTACCAGAATACAGGCCATTTTGAGTCCACCATATTAAAGAAGGAGATAGAAGTATAAATTGCGACGTTGCAGGTCGCTTCGGATGAACGTCTCATTAAAACTACCAACGGTTATAGCACACCTCCGCCTTTAAAAGCAGCATACCACGAATCTGACGGGGTTGTAGATAGCGGGATTCCGCTCACTCCTCCCTAATCGTCCGTGGGAAGCGCTTTAGTTCCTACGAAGAACGTTAGAACGCTCTTCTATGTATTCTGGTACCCTCAGCAACCTATTTATTTGTTTCACTTGAATGGGCAGTTAAGGAGAACTCACTGGCTTTTGACCACTGCGCAGCTGGATGCGGCGATCGAGCGATCAGGTGTGGCTGCGCTCATCTTTCCTTAATCGTAAAAAACGGCGTGAAAGACACCGCTTTTCATGACGATTTCAGTCGTAACGCTCCACACTTTGACAAGTGTGGAGCGTTGCAAGTCCGGTCAAAAGCCAGCGGGTTCTCCTTAACTACCTATTCAAGTGAAACCAATGAATAGGTTGGTAAGCGGACCAGAATGTACACAAAGAGGAGCGTTCTAACGTTCACCGTAGGAACAAAAGCGGTTCCTACGGAAGATTAGGGATGTGAGCGGAATCACACTATCAACAACTCCATCTCTAGCTTTTCCCGCGGATTCGCTCATCAAATTCATGGTATGCCGCCTTTAACCTGGTTATGTCTTGTTAGCCGCAAAAAGGTTGATCTGTCTACGGATTCTTTTCTCTAATAGGAAGAACGAGATCACATGAACATACCAAGTGAGTAGAAGGTAGTAGTTCCGTACCACGCAAGTGTACATCTATACATGTCCAGAAGGAGTAGACCAGGATGGTGAAGAAACAAAAACAGATAACCAGCGCACATCAAGAATGTTGAACGTATTTCTTGATATGATGCTTGAGGATCCTGTGAAATCATTTATAGCGAATAAAAAACCCAACTGAAGCTTGCTCGGTGCAGGTGCGTAACCGGTGCGCTGGAACGTAGCAATTAGAATTGATGGGGATTACTGCTAGCACCAATAATCGCGCAAAGTCCCACCTTGATCTCCATTCCTAGCTTCACCACAACGCTTTGAGCGCAGCTGATTGCGCAACTGCACCGATCTTCCTGCTGTTTTGCTCGAATTGTATATATTTGTCGGTACAGATACAAATACGAGTCAATTATTTGGGGAAAAATGTAGTTGGGAAGGGAGGGGGGAGCACTCACTGGCGCCCTTATTTCCCGACGCTCTAACTTACTTTTTTTCTCTCAGTAACTTCAGTTTACATGTCATAGATCCTCTAAAACTAACACTTAGGCCTTAGGGCCCCGACTTATTGGATTATTTACTTCGAGAAATAAGGGCGCCGAAATGAGCCGAATGAGTGCCCCCCAAATGATGGAGAACTACTTCATCGAACATTGACACAAGTGCAGTCGAGTGCAACTACACTTCAACGCGACTACACTTGTGATTAAGTT
The DNA here is from genome assembly GCF_031761385.1 of Necator americanus. NCBI lineage: Eukaryota > Metazoa > Nematoda > Chromadorea > Rhabditida > Ancylostomatidae > Necator > Necator americanus. The sequence continues at coordinate 33,684,135 of NC_087375.1, forward strand.
CTTTTTAACTTGAAAATTACAACCGTTCTGAAACACCTTACAGGTTCCGTTCGTGGGACGTGAATGAGGAGAACAGCCTTTGCAATTATCGTGAATGTTTCGCCTGCAGTAAGCGCTAGAGCTGAAGCAGTGCCTGGAGACAGAAATGAACTCTGAAATGATTAGCTTACAGTTTTCTCTTGATGTTAATTCTTCCAATCAAGAATTCTGTATGTACTTATGGAAACTTCCCGTTTCAACAGATGGTGTTTTATACATTACTCATCTAAGCGTTCAATCGTTAGGATGAATGAATCGCGAAATTCAGGTATTGTACCTGAATTTCGAGATTGAATAGTATGCCATCCCTTCTGCAGTTCTTACCTCATTTTGTCCATTAAATGAAATGTGGATCATCGATATTTCACAATGAGTTCCACCGAATCCTTCGTCACAAGCACAGTAAGCCTGAAACAGGGCATACCGAACCAAGATGGGTTCTTTATGTCTTATGTGCTTCTGGCACCCGATTGTGGTCATCATATGAGATCTTTAGACGCATGCTTTACAGGTAGATTACTACAAACCTTTGCATTTTGCATCTGAGATATACAGTATTCAAAGCTCTCTCGCCGCAGAATGTGACGACCCGTCCTCATGTCAAGGAGTATAGAAAGTAAAACGGTACCTGGTCTATTATTGTCACGCATTTACCATTCTGCCCACAATTCCATTTTTGCAATTTACACATATCTGGTGCACTAATACATCGGTATCCCTGGAACGAAATATTCTAATAGTCGATATTGAGAGCAAACTTTTTCTTTTATATATTGAACATGGGCTCCTACAGAATCTTGTAGAATTACTGTTATTCAAACTGTGGCACTACCGTTGAAAACCTCTACATGCAACCACGGAGAAACAGCTAATACACCTTGGAAAGGAGCGAGTGAGCATTATCCTACAATCGTGTTTCAAAAAAAAGGACGCTACAATCGAGTCAACACGACCTGATTGTGGCCCGTAAGCGCTTGTGCTAGACCACCGCTCAGCTACAACATGGCTCTGGAGTTGAACTAAGGTCCCACACCGCTTCTTCAATTTCAAGCACGAAGCGGGGCGGTGATGATGGCGGTTGGAATAGACGTGGGACCATCGCTAAATGAATTGTGCTATCAAAGATCCTCTCGCGATCCTAACTGTTACGCTCCTCCGCGCCGCTCACGCTACAGCACCATGCTTCACGTCGTTTTGACCCTACTACGCTAGCTAGCCAGTCGGACACCACGATTGGAATGACTTCATTTATAGCAATTTGCATGGGTCTTTGATGAGATTCGATTGAATTTTCGATGTTTTGACATATTTGAATTATAGAGTGGGTGACTAGAGGCTTAAGGCTTCTATTAGAATTGAGCAGACCGAGACGATGGTTCAGTGGAACGTATTTATTATATGAGTATAGATAAACAGAACAGTTGCAAGCAATGTGATCAAATGAATGAGTGCGCAGAGTGTTGTCTCGTGGCCGGTACAAGTAGTTATGCCACGAAAATAATCACAACAACGAACGCCACGCCCCTTATCTATCATCGGGATCGATGATACGAATATTCTCTCCAGTTAAGTCTGGAAGAATACCTAGGTGGTACATACTTAAATGCTGGATTACTTAAATGCCAATTAATTGGTCATTTAAAGACATCACTCCACGAATCTGAGGTGGTATGGATTTCAGGTGGAGTACTCGTATACGGAATAGTAGATTATGGAGAGGGGGGTGATTCCGTCCATTTCTTCCTAATTGCCGTAAAAAATGGCCCGGAAGATACAGGTTCAGGCGTTCTGGCGCACTATTTTCTACAAGGAGTTCGACTGGAGCGCGCCAGCCTTGTGCGGCGCCGGATCTTCCGGGTAGTTTTTACGGCAACTAGGAAGAAATAGACGGAATCGCCCTCCTCTCCATAATCTACTACCCCTTATAAGAATACTCCACCTGAAATCTGCATCACCTCAGATTCGTGGGGTGATGTCTTTAATAAATGTGTGAAAAACATGTGATTTTTGATAAGTAAGAAAATTCCAAGGGAACCGTGTACCGTGAAGGCTTTTTCAAAAATTACACAACTGGTCTTCGAAATGTTAACTTACCGTCCATCCTGGGTTACAAGTACAAGAAAATCCTCCTGACACAACAGCGCACGAAGCAGTTCCCAAACTATGGCACTTCTCACAAGATGTCTGTACCTTTGTATTCCAGGAAGTTTCAATGCTTTCCTGATCTTTACTTGTGTCTGAAACATCAAAAATTCCAAACGAAAACACTTTCTTGATACCAGTTCAAGAATTACTTGGAACCCCGCACACCAATTGACAATGTACATTTGAAATAGACTAAAATTTTATGCCGGATTTCCAGCGACACGCTTTTCATTCCCTCACAACATCACTTGTGTAATCTTGAGTCCTGTAGCGCTCCATAAAATATTGCGCTGTTCAAAGTATCTTCGAGTCCGAAGTAAATAAAGTGGTATAATGAAACGACATTACGCTTGGTACATGTGCGTAAAAGCTGGCGCTAGTAGCGATACGATGAAGTTAGCACTTGCGATCGAGAAGAACTTTCGGTAGCACCACTTAGCGACTGGGGTGGGAGGGGGGCGATCGTTAGGTAACCGCAGCCGTCTGCAGCCGAATAAGTGCCTGCAGAAGAGGCTGTCGGTAGGCCAGAGCAGGCATATCGTAGGGTAGCTGTGTTCACTAACCCATCCATCACCGCATCACTGAGGTCATGTGCCATGGTTTGTATTGCAATAACGTGGTAGAGTTGACTTCTAGGAAGGTTCGAAGAACGAAAAGGCAACAATGTAGCAACGTAGAATAGAAAAGCCGAAAAAACGTGGAGAATGAAAACGCTAAAAATTAAGCCAAAACATGGAGGATTTGTACAAGAACAAAACAACAAAGAAAAAAAAAACTAGAAAGAAAACTAACTGAAGCTGAAACGTTCCAAAATAAAAGATAAAAAGAGTAAAAACAACAACTTAGACGTTGGAAGGCGTACATTTGTGACTGAAGAAACTATATAGAAGATATAGATATATTTGTATTCATACAGAGTATTTAATGCAGGTAAGATACTGCAGTAGTTTGTAAGAGTTTCGATTTGTTCGTTTTACACAAATAAAACACTATCATTTTCTATTTCTGGTATTTCGTGTGCAATCGTTCGATGTATCTCTATACGTAAGTGATCGATACTCCGTACAGAAGCAATACAAGAGATAACATGCTCCTGCGAGGCATGTTTCGCACTTCACTAGACCATGAGGGCAGAAAATGGACGATGTGATGTACGGGACATAAGGCAAACACAGCGCAATGCTCTGCTGACGCTATTAAAGGCATCAGCCCACGAATCTGAGGTGGTACGGATTTCAGGTGGAGTATGTTATACGGGATAATAGATTATGGAGAGGTAGGTGATTCCGTCATTTCCTTCCTAATTTTCATTTAAAAAAAAAACGGCCCGGAAGATGCGGCGATGCACAAGGGTAGCGCTCTCCAATCGAACTCATTGTAGAAGATAGTGAGCCGGAACGCTCGAAGCCGTACCTTCCTGGCCGTTTTCTACGGCAATTAGGAAGAAATGAACGGAATCACCCTTCTCTCGATAATCGACGATCCCGTATACGAATACTCCACCAGAAATCCGTACCACTCCAGATTCGTGGGGTGATGCCTTTAACTGCTACGCAGCGCAATTAACGAACGCCGCTGGCAGTCGTTTCCCTAAGGATAGGTTGTCGAGGAGGCTGTGGGTACCTAACGATACACACCCCTTAGCGACTTGGTCCCACCTTGCTGTTAACTGCTGGCTTCACCGCGCCGCTTCGGGTGTAGCTGGTTAACAACTGCACCAAGCTTCAGGTAGCTGTCTTTACTCTTACTTAATAGCTCGTGTTACTCCACCCTAGAGAAACAACGTATCATGATGCCGAGTTCACCGCTCAGCTGAATATCAATTCACTTGCAATTCCGCTAAATCACCTTTTACGTCGCAGTTGACTCTGCTTGGATGTGGTCGAATGTTCCCTTTGTCTTTACAGGTGAAGGTTATGACAGTGTTGCTCTCGGAGGACGCACATGGAAGCCTGGCAATTGAGATACCGAATACCGTGCATACAATAACTTGGACAAATCTGTCGCGTAGAACTCATGTTTAATGTCAGAACAGAATCTCAAAACCACCAGAACATTAGAATGAGTAGATGCTTACTCGATTGTTTCGCCAATATTGATTATTGTCAGATTCTCCGGAATGATCAGCTCCTTTTCTTTACCAAATTTTGCGAAATCGCTCAACTCACAAGGCAAGGATGCACAGTACTCTGAAATGCATTGATAACGAAATTGTGGTATGGTTGAGTCAAAACGACATGAAGCGGACAGTTGCGTGAGCGGTTGCGCTCGAAGCGGCGCGGTGGAGCGTAGCGGTTGGAATCGTGTAAGAATCCTCGCTACCGCCACTCATCTCCGTAGTCCCGCCTCGATTTTTTTTTTTTGCCTCCACCGCACCGCTTCGAGCACATCTGCTTGTGTAGTCTGTGTTTCATGTCGTTCTGACTGGACTCTATGCATGAACATCCTCTCATGAAACATATACGTATCTACTTAGTCTTTCTTAGAAGCACACAAAGCTGGATTTTAAAGGCATCTCTCAACGAATCTGGGGTGGTACGGATTCCCGGTGGAGTATTTGTATACGGAATCGTGGATTATTGAGAGAGGGTGACTTCGTTCATTTCTTTCTAATTACCGTAGAAAATGACCCGGAAGATACGGCTTCGAGCGTTCCGGCTCACTATCTTCTACAATGAGTTCGATTGGAGCGCGCCAGCATTGTGCGCGCGCCGCATCTTCCGGGCCGTTTTTTACGGAAATTAGGAAGAAATGAACGGAATCACACTCCTCTCCATAATCTACTATGCCGTATACGAATACTCCACCTGAAATCCATAGCATCTCAGATTTGTGGGGTGATGCCTTTAAGAGAATAAGAAGCAGTGCTAGGCTTTTAGAGAAACTTTGTTTACAGTTATTTTCTTGTGCTGCCACTAATGTCGAAGAGTGATTGCGTATCAGGAGGTACTCGAGCTGATTCAGTTTAGCCGACAAGACAAGACAAAGTTAGTTTCACCAATGATCCAGGAACTCCAAAACGCAATGAAGTGAGTAGCCAGGGAAGAGCTTGAAGCTAAACTTTTACTCGTACAGGAAAGAAATATATCATATACATATACTACAAATATATCTCTTACGTAGTCTTCTGCGTAACAAGGTGGGAATTTCAGGGCAGTACTCGCTGATAGTCATTTTCGTGACATAACTAGTAGATTCCAATTCTTCACACGTGTTTTGAAGCATTATATATTTATGCGCATTTATATAAGGAAACTTTGAAATGTATCAATTAGTTTGTGGTAACTTGTCTTAACTTGTCTTCTCTTTAATTGTCGGCTGCATCCAATTAGCTCGGGTACGTCCCGAGCTCCCCCCACCGAAAAATAGCCCACCCATAAATTAAATATCATCCGTTTCGCGTTCTGACTAGTTACGTGAGCATTCGATATTCGAGTGCCTCACTTTGAATGTCTCAGGTGCAGTGAAAATCGCTAATTGAGCTCAAAATTATGCTATCCAAACGGAGGAATAGAGACACACACTCTATACACACGCATCTTTTCTTTGTTTCGTCAATTGTTTTATTCACCATATCGCTCTAAGCCTTATGGTGGCGTGGAGTTGACTCGTAAACTGCGATACAAAGAGGAACTACAGAGGAATCCTCAGGCAGGGGCTCACCAGCCAGCTGAGAAGGAGCTCGCCACCTCCATGTTCTCGGAATCGTAAGCCGAGTTAAGAGTAAACCGCTGCTAAGATTCATCACCGTCTTACTAAAATGTTGCTCTCTGATAAATATAGATTGTGCGGCGAGCTGTGGTAAAAGATACCTCACCATAGCAGAGCTTCTCAGTATGGAGAAAAGTGCACATGTCGCTCCAGCATACAGTGCTTCAATACACTGCTCATTGAGCAGTACCGCCTCAGGCTTCAGACGGTATGGCCACCACTAAGAGGCGATGAAATCTCAAATTGCTTAAAATGACTTGTATTCCGGACCAAGGCGGCACGTCTACAACTAGTAATGAAGACTACTACGCGAGAACAGTATTTACAGATGCTAGCCTACGTGCCCTGCTCTGAGCTGTATAGCATCATCAAATTCCACGTGATTGTTCTCCAAGAGACTAGGAGCAGAACGAGCGACTTGTGACAAATGGATGACGGTACAGTAGTCATTTGTGGAGAAAAAGTTGCAGAACGAAATGCACTGATGTTGTTTTTGTTATGCACCCATCTGTCGTCGTTGTCGTCAGCCCCCTTGACACCTCGTCGGGTCATTCCCCCTCCCTCTGCAGCAAAAAATTCAAGACCATCATCAAGTGCTAGCCACCAGCATCAGTAGCTGATGAATCCGAATTGGAGGCGTTTTATGGGGAGCTGTAGGAAGTGATCTGCAACAAGAAGCCCCTCTACAAAATTGTTCTCGAAGTCTTTAAGGCGAAACTTTGGAAACACCACCGAAGAAGTATATAAAGATTTACAGTTGGGGATAGGAACTGAACGGCAATCGTCTCGCAGGCTGTTGTCTGCCACTCGCCTTTTTCATGAGAATTCTTCTTTTCATGAAGAAGGATTATCGTCAGTGGACAGTGAGCGAAACTATTCGATATAACATTTTGATTACTTCTCCTTCCGTCGTCAAACAACAGGCACAAGCTACACTTGCACATCACGCACGAAAGGCAAAGATACAGGCGATGACGGTTTCGCCGCTTCATGACCATCATCAAGTGCTAGCCACCAGCATCAGTAGCTGATGAATCTGGATTGGACGCGTTTTTCTGGCGATATGCCGCAGTTTTCAGCGCCAGTTGGCTCACCAAAGCCTCAACTACTTCACTACTCCTCCACCCCACCTCTTCTACGCTCTTTCACACAGCCCTTTTCCCCGCCAGACGCAGGGGAAAGAATCGTTGCAGCATTAATCCACCGTTACGTTGAGTGAAGTATTTTATTACTTTGTCTTCCTTATTCCGTGGTGGGCTCATTTTATTCGTATTGAACCACCTTTCTGCCACACAGGATCGATCGTTTCGTTTTTTCGCTTCACTGCCTCCTCATCTCCCACTACCGTGTTATTCCATCACCATTTATTGTGTGTAATTCTGCGCTTGTTGTGGATACGCTACGCTGTCGCTGCTATCGCTACATTACCGCGTCCTTGCACTGGCTATTACGTGTACGTCTCCTACGTATTCATCGAATTCATTGTCCAACCAGACGTAGATAACAAGCCCGCATCCAATCCCGATTAGAAGGTTACCTAACTTTACGTTTATTGTCATACGATATCGGTTATCGTTTATGTTGTTTTGCTCAGATAATTGTTTATGGTTATAATGTAAATGTTATAATGCAATGTTTATGATCATAAAGTTTAATTACCTAAGCCTCGAGAGTGCGAACAGTAAATCCTGCATAGCACTGTATTGGACAGGGGAGTATGCCCGACAGAGAATCCAACCTACCGCCTTCCAGCTTAATCATGAATCATAGAGGTTTGCCGGGAATATCGCCTGGCTACTGTCGTGTATAAGAAACCCTTCAACAATGTAGAATCGAATGAAATACTGTCAACGCTGGCCGATCGAGTTGTGACCGCGTCTTATGGGAAGACATTAGTCAATTGCTACGATCGACACGATACTCCCCACACTCTTTGGAAAGAAGGTACGACAAGGACGATGTCTATATCGCCAAAGCTGTTTACGGTTACATTACAGTGGATGGATAATGAAATTACTTGCTTGGGAAAAAAGTGGCATACGTGTTGGTGTTCGTGGAGGATTCCTTTCAAACCTCCGTTTTGCGGACGATATTGTCCTCGAGAAGTACGAGTGAAGCAGAGAAGATGGTCAAGGAATTAAACTAATTAAACTATTAATCAAAATAATCAGGAAGGAAGAGAATAGGAATGTGAATAAACAGAAAGAAGAGAGTTCATGAAGGAAGTCTACAGCGAGGACAGAGGAGTACACCTTGAAGGTCTCCAAATCGTAGAAACTTCGACATACGTGTACCTCGGAGATTCTATGAGTATGACGAACGGCTTGAAAAAAGAAGTGAAAGGATGAGAACAGCATGGGCAACATTTCCACCCGTCAGGGAAAGGAGCAACTGACGAACCAAGAGGTGCGTGCCCATTTTTTTTTACTTGAGGGTTCTTCCAGCGCTCTGTTACGCAGCGGATACGTGAGCAGACGTAGCTGCTACGTCTACGAAGCCATTTAATGCCCAGAGTACCCGTAAATGTCTTATAAAGTTTAACTGCTGCACACGACACCCAGCCCATCTTCCCAGCTCCGATTTAAGACCAATGTCCCGTCCTCGCGACCCAGCAGAATGTATATTGAAATGAAGGTATAGATGGAAAGGCCATATTATGAGAAAAATCGACGATAGGTGGGCTAAAAGAATGCTAGAGTGGATCGCTTCAGAAGTCAGGCTGCTTTGACCTGATATCACCCGATAGGGGGGGGGGGGCTCAGGAGTCCAGTTAGTCGCCGAGCGAATTGGGTGCAGCCGATCGGTGTGCTAGTAGCAGTAGCATCGCCGCTACGTCTGTCCAGCGCACTGTCCATCCTTAGGCTCCGCTTACCCCTTCCACCGAAGACGCGAATGATATCTCTACCTGGATACTCTGACATAACTAGAGTAGAACTTGAATGCAAATCTTCACTCGTGCAGGAAGGTAAAAATCGTAGCTATCAGAGTATAGTTTTGAAAGTAAGTTTTCCCGTTACTTCACTCCATATTTTTTCATGTTTAAGAAAAGTTTTGTCTAGAAACATTCGTTGACCCGCGATCATACGGCGTCCTGTCCGCAAGATATGCCTCCAGGAATATTGTGTGCCTGCAACACAGTTTTCGCAGTTGCCAGGACGATTGATAGCATCAATATCACTCGAACACCAATAAAACAATCTAATATAAACTAATGTTATCATAACTATTACTTATTATATATTACTAATATTATATAGCACTTGAAAAATAAAGAGAGTACGAGTGGGATTTCAGAAACAAATAAAACGAAGCTTTAAACTCTTCAAGATCTGAATCCGATAAGAAATAAGCTATCTCACACCACCCCATGCACACTTTCCCCATCTACGCGGATTGCAGTGGTCATTATCGCAATCTGGAGTTCTCATAACTTTGATCAGTCTGCCTAGGCTCAGCCGCAGAAAGTAGATGGGCGGAGCATCCTGCATGCTGCCGACCGCAGCGCAGCGCAATCATCGACGCACCTAAGGGTATATTCTGACAGCCGCTCTGGGTACCTCCTGATGCGCACCACACCCGATATCATGATATCATAAGCACATACTTGTCTTTCTGCAAAGTGCAGCCACATTAAGGACGACCTCGTTAGCAGACACAGTGGAATTTACAACAAGTGTAGAGCCGTCTGTCCCATTAATGTCGACCAGCCGCAACTTCCCTCTGTTTCGGTATGTCCTCTCGTTTATGAAGAACCTAGTCGTTGGTATATTCATTTGTTGGCTGAAATTTACAACTTTAATTCGGGAATAAGAGAATTAAAGAAGAATTGAAAATGGCAGCTTTTGGAAAATACAGTTTTTTCAAACAGAAATGCTTTTTTCCTAATTTCAGTCCAATTTTTTCATTTCATTCAATTACTGCGATCGACACTTCTGAATCATCGTTTTTGTTAAGCGAAGAGATGGTCATTTTACAAGAAAGTAATAGTTAATAAAGCAACTAATACAAACATCAGCAACTGAGTAAAATACAAGTCATACTTTTGCGTAATTTTAAGTACTTATCATTATTATGTCTTGCGCTCCTCCGTTGATCGAAAAGGAGCTATCTTCTTTTTAGAAAAAAAAAACTGTGATAGATGAAGAATAGAATAAATGTGGTAAGCGGAAAGGACAGAAAAAGGTATACATTTTGCGTTACAAATTTATGAAACATGTTGCAAAAAGAACTACCTTAACTCCTTTGCGACGCGGATAACCTCAGGGTCAAGAAAGTCTTGTTGACGAGCTAGGTCTGAGTTATCGTTCGTCTGACAGAAACCCAGTGCCTGAAAACACTGTTGTATTCCACGGCATTAAATACCTTTTTTTCTAACATCTTTAATAAGACCCTGTTCATTGATCTTATAATAAAATGTTGTGGCTCTGCTTTGATCTAACTCACATAGTAAAATTCGCATTATGAGTTGTCCTAAGTATTCCTCACATAGAAATTAAAGATGGCGAAATTCCATTTCTTACGTTCTCATCCTTAAAGAAACTCTACAAGCACTAAATATCTCATTCTGCCTGAGTTTTTTAAATTATATTCTTTTAAAACAAATCACACAGTTATTCTACCCTTTGTGTAAATCTACCCTTTGTGTAATAAGGTTGGTGTTTACTCGACGAGTTTCTATGATTTGAAAGCTTTTCACCTACACCCAAAGGATATTATGTACATATGTATTTAAAAATTCGTTAAATGTTGGTCGATTTAGAAGAGCACTGAGTTTTACCCGTATGAGTTTTATTTGCTATTATCAAGGTACTACTCTATTTTCTATTTTCAAAAGTTGCATCCTTTTGTGCGTGGGTGGATCTTCACTTTGTTTCATCAAGATATTTAGTGAATGATATGTATTGTGACCTTTCTCGTGTTTCTTTTTGGTGTAACTATAGCGAATGCCAACGATGATTTGCATTATGCATGTACCTGCTTTGATGATGTGCGTGTATTCTTACCTTTCGGTAGGTTCTAGATAGTTTAATTGGAATAATGCGGTAGCAGTACGCAGGACCTTCAATGTAACCGCTCGGACAAGGCTTCTCGCATTCCTCCAGCGCTCCTTAATAGTACCCATGCAGGTGATAACATAATGTAATGATCTGAAAAAGGGAATACAGATTTCTCCTACTTCTTGTTGTTTCTTCACTAGTTTTTGTAGATGCAGATATTGTCGTTGTAAATGACGTTTTATCTCTGGAACCATATGGCAAGGTTTTTAGACGTGAATGGTCTTCCGAGAATGAAGTCCCATCGATCCTGGGCAGCGTAGAAGAGAATATGGTGTTTGGTGTTGTTTGTGGTGAGGTGATTCGGGAAGTATAGCTTCCCACAGTACTTTTTTCTGTTCTGAGCTCGTCTTCTAATGTAGTTTCAGTGAACTGTAAGAACACTGCTTTGCTGCTAGGTGCTGAAGTCGAAGTCGAATTTGTGTGTCGTTGTGACGATGGCTGAGAGGTTTGTTGCTCCGTAATAGATAACATAGAGCCCATCATTTTAGGCGGTGAAGGGGAAAACAGCTTCAAAAAATGTCTTTTAGTAAGTTTCTCAGTTGTCCCTAACGTCGAAGTAGTTGCCGAAGTGTGGAAGGTTGTCCTTAGTTCCGGGTGTTCCGTCTCGTTTTTGAATTCAGTGTTCCTTTCAGTAAATTTCGCAATGGTGCTTAATGTTGGAACAGCTGTTAAACTGTACGATGTTGTCTTCGTTTCCGGGTGTTCCGTCCCATTTGTGAGCTGAACGTTTCTTTTAGTTAGTCCCAAAGCGGTGTTTATCACTGGGATAGCTGTTGAGCTATGAGATGTTTTCCCGAATTCTGGGTGTTCTGTGCCATTTGTAAATCTGTCAGAAGCGTCAGAAGGCTCCAAAACGCTTTCTAACGTTTCTACTGTAGAGCTTGTAGCCGAAGTGTTTAGCGAAAGTTCGTCGACTTGCTTTTTATTCGCTGATGTCATTAAAGACAAGGTTGTCAAAGGTGTTACTGTGTTTTTAGTTGTGAGTACACCTGTTACCCTTGTCGTTGTTTCTTCATCCGAAATATTTTCATGAACTTGATCATGAGCACTTGAATGGTGAATGAGCTTTGTGTTTTCTGGTATTGTTGAGGTGAATGTAGTAGAAATTGAAGCGGAAGATGAACTTTCGGAACTTTTAGTTGACTGAATTGTTCCTTGCGAGGTCATGAAAGAAAAGGGAGTAGCGCTGAAATCACTTTTCGAACTAGTACCTCGAGCAGTTTCAGCGAAAAGAGGTGAGGTTGTGAGCAGCGTTCTTTCCTTTGTGTTTGGAGACTCAGCTGTCCGCTGAATTTCTGGAGTATGTGTGGAACTAGTGGTACTCCTAACTGCACCTGAGATTGTAGTGGTAGCTACACCCCTGTTACTTGTATGAGAACTACTAGAATGCGTCGCTGGCGCATCTTTTGGATTACTATGTGGCAACGTAGTTCTCTTCGAGTAAATGCTGAAGAAAGAGGTAGGGTATTCGAACTCTGTTGCGTAGCTGTTGCTGCTGGACGATTCGCCGGTGACTGTTTTGTGAGTATTCAAATCCATTTTTGACGGTAGTTCCTTGTAAGTGTGCAATAATGTGGAGGCTACCTTCAGAGTCGTTAAAGTATGCGTTGTAGAAGAAGGAGTTCTCCAATTATCTTTCATATTTTCGGTACTGCTAACCGGAGCTTCACTGCTCTTCCTCCTGCTACTGCTTAACAAACCTGTGTTCTTGTTGGAGACAGTGAAACCTCCATATTCACCTGCTGGCGACTGGATTTTTAGTGAATGTGTAGAAGTGCTATCGTCATCGTTACCTGCGGTTGTAGTGCTAGGTAAAACACTGGTACTTCCTCCCGAATAACTAGGAACTGTAACTGACGTTAATTCTGGAGTGATGAATGGTAGTGTAGAGATTCTTGATTGAGTTCTCAGGAAGTGCATTGAAGAAGTGGCAGAACTGAGATCTTCCACGTCCCAGGTGCTTTTGTCTAAATAAGTTCTAGCACTTCGTTCAGGATAAGTGAATGGTGTAGATGAAGTCATTTTCGAAGAGGTTCCTTGTTGAGTTCTCGGATCATGCGTAAATTTCGCGGAAATACCCTTTTCTTCTGTTGCTCTGCCACTACTGGTACTACTTGGTAGAGCAGTGTTCTTGTTCGAGGCAGTGAAACTTCCGTTTTCAACTGCTGATGACTGAGTTTTTTGCGAATGTGTAGAAGTGCTATCAACATCTTTCTCTGCGGTTGTTACGCCTGATAAAACATTAATACTTCTTCCTGAATGACTAAGAGCTGTAACCGATGTTATTTCTAGAGTGGTGTGTGGCTGTGCAGACGTTATTGGTTGAGTTCCTAGGAAGTGCGTTGAAGAAGTGGCGGTGAATGGTGCAGTTGAAGCCAATTTTGGAGAGGTTCTTTGTTGAGTTCTGGGAGCATACGTAACTTTCGCGGAACCGCTCTCTTCTTCTATTGTTTTGGCACTACTAAACAAAGCTTTCGTTCTTCCTCTAGTATAACTAGTAGCAGGAGCTGATGTTACTTCTGAAGCAGTGTAGCCAGAGTCGTTATCTTCTGTCCTAGGAGCACTAGATGAACCGTTAGCAGCAGCAGAATTTGAAACTGTAGCTAGGGTCTCTTCTGGTGCATTGTATGGCTTTGTTGAGGTTCTAATTTGGGTTTCGTGAGTAGTAGCAGTCGACCTCCCAATATCTTCTGTTACTGTAGATGTGCTAGGTGAAAAGTGGGTTTTTCTTCCGTAATAGTAAGAGGTTCCCACTCTACTGGATCTTCTCTGGAGTTCTGATGAATACGTGGAAGTAAAGTCAGTGTTTTCAGGAACTATAGCAGATGTTACTCCTAGTGCATTGTGTGGTTCTGTAAAAGTTTTAATTTGAGATAAATACGTAGGGGAAGTAGACCTTCCAATATCCTCCACCAATGTAGTCGTGCCATCCGGTAGGTGGGTTTTTGTGTCGTGATAATATGTGGTTTCAACTCCACTCGTCCTTCGTTGGAATTGTGATGGGTGCGTATCAGTAGAATCGGTATATCCATCATAATAATGGTATGTTTCCACACCAGGCCTTGTGCGATGGATCCTTAACGAATAGGTAGAACTGATAGAGGTGGTGACATCACTTGCTAGTGTAGCTGTACCGGCTGTGGCGCTACTGCTTCCATCAGTGTGGACTGTCGTCGACAGCGTTGTTGCTTGCGTCACTGGGTGTGAATGTGCAGAGAAGAGACGTTGTATCGACGTTGTATGCTCGATCGTACCGTTAATCACTGCCGTAACACTCGCTGTGTTTTCGGGAAGTTCTCCATCCACTTCGCTTTCTTCATTTCCGTCTGGTGGTATCGTTTTATAGGTAGTATTCGCGCTGCTGCCCTCCGAGTCGCCACTAGTTTTACTTTCAGCAGCGTCGATTATGAACAAAAAAGTGTTCGGGACAGCTTCTGTTACTTTTTTCTTCGAAGAGGTAACCATCGCTTGTATCTCCTTTGTTTTCACACTAATGCAAGCGTTTCTCTTCGCAGTTGTATTTTGAGATTGTTCCTCCGATGTTTGATTCGTAGTACACTTTTTGCGAAAAGTTATGTTGATGTGGCATGTATTTTTTTTTATATGAGGATTGTAGTTATAATCCAGAATGCATGTGGAGAAATATTTTCTGCCCGAAGTGAGATGTGGATCTGTATTTGATTGTGTCTGGCTCAACGTTGTGGGTTTCATACAACATTTCACAGCCTCTTCACAAAACGTTGACTCTATCTCGTCGAAGTGTTTCCCGCTTTCAACGTTTCCAAGATTATTCAAGAGTGAGTGGCACTTTTTTTTGACTTCTTCTAAAATAGTCGAACCGGATGAGCTGTCATCACCTTCGATACAAATCTTGGTGGCTGAAACATTAAGGACATAACTGGATATGAATTTACTGTGTCTCTTGACGGACGTTTCTTTTTTTTGCAGGAAATCTTTACACTATTTTTCTCCGGTGCGCTTAGAAATGTATCTGTATTTGTGATGTGTTTTTTTTTGCATTGAAAAAGTATTTTTCAACAAAAATGATATACGGAAGATTGTCAATGTGAAGCAAGAGCTAAGATTGTTAACACTCTTTATGACGGCAAACGTTTCGGCGTTGGGGTCTAATTTTGTTCAAAGCATGTGGGGAACAATTCGGTAAAACACGCGGATGCAGCGACCTTTCTTGGAGCAGACAAGGTCATCAAAATGCTCCTTTCTGCAAGGTTGAAACTATCCTATTGTACGACCCGAAATTGTGGCACGCAGACCCATTGAGGCGTTTTGGATGAGCACTAAATGTATAAAAAATGAATTGAAGGCATCATTCCACGAATCTGGGTTGGTGCGGATTTCAGGTGAGTTATGTCTATACGGACTCGTGGATTATGGGGGATTCGTGGGCTGATGCCTTTGGAAGGAAGAGTGCATAGTCATTTCCAACGAGTCAGCTCTGCATCAAAAGATTTGCGGTTTTTGATCTGTGGGATCACATGCGAGCTGCAATCTTATTAGTATTAGCAAAGCGATTCCATACCGTAACATCGTCGGAGAGCATCGCATTTTTCTTTGAAGGACTTCGTAAAGAGGTCTGACCACAGGGTCAGCGGTCTTCCTGCGGTCCGTTTAATGTCGCGTGGTATGCAGTCGCTTACGGCTCTGGTTCAACGATTGTCGTTGGAACCCATCACGTGTTCGGACCACCTAATTTTGCTTTCCTTGGCATATGCGGCAGCGTCTTTGATCTTCGATCGGTGACGTATGAGTGAATTTCGAATCCCTTCCTTCACTTGCGTAAAGAGGGATACTTCTAGCAACACCGTTTCAATTCCGCGTTCTATGACGCCGATTGCATTTTTCTTCTGCCTGCGAAACGCAAACGTCTTTGAAGCGTAGGTGAAAGCAGGAAGAACGGTGATGTTGAATAGGTGAGCACGGAGGCTAATGTTCTTGGTCCTCTCCACTACATCCTCGATGCACTTGAATGTTCTCCAAGCCGCTCGTTTTCTTCTGCCCAGCTCGGAGGTCAGGTCGTTCATCATGTTGATTTCCCGACGTAGATATACATAGCTGAAGCATTCAGATATGTTCTTGAACGTGAATGAGGCATCAGAAACCCATCCGTTCCTCATAAACATCTTCTCGTCTAGGTTCAGCTGAAGACCGATCTTTTTACACGTTTCATCAAATTCGGCCAACATCCGTTTAGCCTGATTGATGCTTGATATTATAAGAAGGATGTAAAGCGAAACGAAGGTGGTGTAAATGCCAGCCGTCAACTTTCACTCCCATATTATCCAATTCCAATCCTCGCATTGCGTTCTCAGGGGTGGCACTGAATACATATTTTCGGTGAAATTGCATCACCCTGACAAAACCCTCTCTTCACGTCGATCATGACATTATTGGTGAATGGGAAACTTTTGGTCGTGAAGCTACAACTCACGGAGTATCTTTATGTATGGAGTAAGGACGCACTGGTTGTTCAAGGCCTCCATGACCGCTCGGTTTGAAGTGTACCAAAGGCTTCCTTCAAATCGAAGAAAGTGAGACAAAGCTGGAGCTTGTACTCTCACGATACCTCTATGGGTTTAACCGTGTGTATGTGGTCAAACGTACTGAACCCTTTTCAAAACCCTGCTTGCTCGCATAGCTGTCGTTCATCCAAGAGTTTTTCCTATTAAGGATCTCTTGTAAAGACCTTGTAGATGACGGACTTTAAGCAGATTGGGCGATAGTTGCCGTGATCATGTGGATCTCTCTTTTTATACAACAACATGGTCTTAGTGGTTTTCCATTGCTTAGGAACCTGGCATTCCAACAGATAGCAAGTGACGACAGTGTGTTGATGAGGACTGGCGGTAGGTTCTTCAGGTGTTCTGGTCTAATTCTGTCGGGACCGGGTCGTACGATTTCTTACCGAAATGATAGCATGTTAGACTTCGGAAAGGAGGACCCTTGAAATGACATGTCCATCTTCCCTCAGATGGTGAGGAGGCAAATGGATGTAGCTGTCAAAGAGATCTGAGTAGAAGTTGAATGACATTTTCCATCCCCTTCTCTGCGATTCTTCCATCTGGGATCCAGTCATTATTGTTTTACGATTGGTGAAGTTTCGACGGGAGTAGTGAATGCTCTATCCCGCCTGTGTACCTTCAGCCAACACTTCTGCTCTTCTCTCTTTGAGTTCTTCTTTTATCGTCTCTCTGGAAAGCCTTGCGAGGTCGTACGTAAGTTCTTTGTTGCTTGCACCTCTCCATGCTGGGTTGCACGAGTTGCTGTTTGCTCAATATTATCAAGTTGCTGAAGTTGGTGCCTTTATTTCACTTAGGATTGTAGGTCGATACTTCCAGGCCATTCGAAATATTCACAGCACTAATCCTAGTCGTTTTAAGATCCCTGTTTTGCTGCTTCTTAACTAACTCATTCAGCTGTCGTAAGTGCTTATATGAGTTGCTAGCATTGCGTGCGATTTCAAGCACTTATGATGGATGAACAGCTTTTAGTGATGAAGTTGCCTGTGATTATTTGACTCACTTCGTACAAATTCTAGATTAGTAAACATGGAGCACCAAGTAGTCTCCAACAATCAATTTTACTTTTCAAAGAGAAACGCCGTTGTATAGCAGGGTCAAAATGACATGAAGCAGGCACGCAATTGCGTACGCGGCTTTTCTCGAGGCGCTTCGGTGGAGCGTAGCAGTTAGGAGAAACTGTAGTTGGCACCACCCATCGCTGCAGTTTGCTACGGTCCCAACCGCTGCCTCCACCGCGCCGTTTCGAGCACGAGCGCAAATGCACCGCAACTACACTCGTGATTCATTTCGTTTTGACCCGTCTATATCTGCTGGCTGAAATAACTTTCACAACCCTGTTCTGTGACCACTCGATCATCGAAACAGTCAAAGGCTGTTCGCAGCGTCCCATCAGCGACGGCGAAACACGCAGAACTTTTAAAGGTAGCATACCACGTATCTGACGTGGTGACGGATTCGGCGGGAAAAACTAGAGATGAGATTGTAGTCTGCGGAATCAGCGCTGGTTCCTTGGTCGTCGTAAGAAACGGCGTGGGAATAACTTTAATTACTCTATGCAAACGTTCCTGCCCGCTCAGCATCCTACTCATTGGTTTTACTTGAATAGACTGGTAAAAAGACATCACTGATCTTCGACCGATCGCTCTTGGATGCGGCGCGTGCATAAGGGTGGCGCGTTGCTAGTGAAATCTTCTTAAAAAGACGCCGTCTTCCACGCTTTTTTTTGCACGTTTCTTACGACGATCAGGAAGATATGAGCGGAAACATTCCTGATCCGGCAAACTGTAACCCTAACTGTAGATTTTCGCGCGGATTCCATCACCACGTCAGATTCGTGGTATGTTGCGTTTAATGGTGTCGGTAGTAGCGTCACGTTGCACAGGAAGGTCGTCCTATTTGGAACTTCCTGTACCATCTTTCTCCGTTACATTATCTGTGAACAACTCGAAGTCCTTTTACGTACGCTGCCATACCTCTGGCCACCAGGAAATATTGGTCATTTAGGTTGCCCACAGAGTACACAATCTCGCTTGCGTCTTAGATACACTCATGCGAATATTTTGCCTATGCTGATGGAGAAGTCTAGATGTGTACATTCGTGCAAACTTAGAACTTCATACCTCTGCAGTTCTAAATTTCGGACGCTATAGCTTTTGATTTTGGATCTTTTGATTGTCTGAAGTTGCAAGTTTAAAAGAAGAACGATTGGAATAAATTCCGAGTTTCCTTGTCGATGCAACTATTGCTTCTCGTGTATGAGGACTGTCATGCTATTCTGCTTTGGTCCTCTTCTTTCTCGCAGTTTTTTTTTTCAAGAAAAGGAATCAAACTTGCATAATGTCCACGCTCCCTCCACATATGAATCGTGACCGACAGCTGCGAGAAGAATGGCGAAACTGAGCAGTCGTTCAGTCTTCATATAATCCCCAGGCGGACAGATTAGTCTGAACATTCTGAAATTCTAATGTAAAGGTGTAAACTGCGGTAAGAACATGGTAGGTGAATTAAGATTCTCTATTAGACCGCACTGAGTGTGTTGTGTTTAAGTATAGATGCCATTTTGTAGCTGCAGTACTTATTTAACAGTGACTATTTGTACGGACCGAGGAAATGTCCAGATTTTCCTTGTAGCAAACAGTTTATAGAAGTGAGGTGTATCGCAGGAAAATGTTAATATTGGGACTAGAAAGTCAGTGGGATCACTTTCGCAATTCAAACCACGAAAATCCTTCCTTCATTTGATAGGTTTGTATTTCTAGCTATTTTTGAAACAAGTAATTGCAGCTGCAACCACAACTGTCCAAGTTACCTACCTTATCCGTCCTTACCTTTCTCACCCTGCCGTAGGATTTGAGAGACTTGTCGATGCGCAGAGGCAAACTGCTATATCTGCGCTTCAGCGATGTCAGGAATTGAAACGGCGGCAGATCTCATTCGTAGCTCCACCTCTCATGCGCCATTAAAACCCCTTTGTCGCATAAAATAAATCATGACAGTCAAATTCAGGTGCACACCGCTTATAGGAAAGCGTATTCGAAAAACAGATATGTAGATAGTGCAAGCCAACATAATCATTATTGGACGTACAAATAGCTTAATTTTACAAATGTGAAAGGAACAAACTTGGTTACGTCGATATGGCTCCAGCAAATCGATTGCTATATATACCTCTAGAAGTTTCAGCTTCGAACATACCATAAACTCTCACACATTTTGGTCGAGGACTAATGATATACCAGGATGGATCTAACACACTCGTACGCTGACCATTTTAGATTTCATCACAATAGCATTGTTTGATTTTGTCATTACATTCCACGTAAGTTGAACTGTAAAATAACATCTATAAGTGACTTGAAGTAGATTTGCTATCTGTACTACTATCTGTTCAACTAATTTTTACCTTGTTCCTTCGAGGAAAGAATAAAAATTCAAAATTCTTATTTCATACCAGACCTTCGTCCCTGGAAGTTGATAAACTTAGCGGTAAACTTGTCTGAGAGGTTAGGTGCACCTTATGGCATATGACACCTTGCCCAGCCCTTCAAGGTCATTGTTCTACCGTATGCAATTCATAATCCTCCACAATTTTGGATTTGAAATGGAAGGGAGTGGCATATTCCAAAAGGATTGCTCAGCAACATGAATTTTATTCTTCATCCTTCATGCTGAACAAAAATGAGCGAAGAGATCTATCTGCGTGGTAATTATATCTGTCTATGCCAGATACTTCTTTAATGTACGTATTGTCTATTTTTCATTGTACCACATGCTCTCTGAAAATTCACCTGGGATTCCCTTTATTCGACATTTCTACCCATTCAGTTTTAACACATTGATATAAGGATTGTAGCTGTTACTTTCTGTTATTCCTTAGCAATGAATGTCAAAGTTTTGCGTGATTGCGAAGCTTTTAGGGTCATTTCTTTTCCAAAATACCAGATTTTACTGCGAGGACACTTTTTGGCTAGGTACGGTACGTGGAGCGAATGGGAAACATGGGGAACATTTAGCACTTAGATGCACCTCATATGACATCCATGAGGTGCTGCTTAATGTGTTCAATGTCAAGTTACCGAGCAACCATAGCTAAGGCGTTGGGTTGGTAGAAAAAGCGCCGTTAAGAGATGACTTAGAGCTCAGTAATGCACGACTTCAAAGCTAGATTTATAAACAGACAGAGAAATACCTAAAAGTTGCTAGTGGGTTCAAATCAGCTTTAGTCAACTTGAACAAATGGAGATGCTCAATAGAGAAGTAGTCAATTTTCTGTGATTCTCATTAGCATGCTGGAAATCCAACCATGCATGGATCGAGTTGATTGTCCTTAAGAAGTTTGTCGATGCCTTGAAGTCAAACCATGAGCCTTTCTTTGCGCATAGATCCCTTTTTTCTAGAGCACAGTTCTAAGAATCTGCGTAAACACCTTCCGCTGATAAAAATTGTTGTCATCTCAAAACGGCTCTGAAAGAGTCTCACCACCTTCCCACATTTTACTTTTCGTACTATAGTGTTATTTCTTGCGAAAAGTACTTAAAATAGTGTAGAGCTAATGTTATTCAAGTGTATTTATGTAGTAGTGTCAAAACAACATGAAGCACGGTGCATTTGCGTAAGCAAGTGCGCTCGAGGTGGTGCGGCGAAGTGTAGCGGTCAGAATCTAGAGGGGACCTTCACTGGCACCATTCTTCGCTGTTGTTCGTGATGGTCCCACCTCGACTCCAACAGCTATCTCCACCATGCCGCTTCCAGCGCAGTCGCTTATGCGACTACTATGTTCTCCACGTCTTGTGACTCTACCGTATCAAGTAGGCATTTGCTGAACCATAATTTTTTGGTTGTTTTCACTCTTTTTACTTTTCTTTCTGGTTTTTTCATTTTCTGAGTTTCTTTTTTTTAGTATGTTATGTTTATTTTTGTTATGTTTGCTACGTTTGGTTTTGCTATGTAGATCTATATTATATCTGTATTGCTCTTCAGTCATTGTATTGTTTTTGTTCGTGCCTTTTGTTTCATATTTTTTTGGTTTGTGAGGAAGGGAGGGTAGGCGAAGAAACAAAAAAAAAAGAATATTGACATAGAAATAAATACATTTTTGAACCAAACTTTAAAAGCAAAACATGAAAAAAAGCAATACAACAACTTAAGAACAACACAGATACAATATAAATCTACGTAACAAAAGCAAATACAGCGAACATAACAAAAATACCGAAAAGAGATTTAAAAGACGAAAAAACTGGAATGAAAAGAAAAAATGAAAACAAACAAAGTATTGAGGCCAATATCGATCTAAATGAAGTCACTTCACATCACTTTGGCAAATTGCCAGGCAGACCGCTCGCAAGGCGCTGCGAGCAAGAAACCGTGTTGCTCCATCCGTTGCGACCGCTCGTGTAACTACACTGCTTCATGTTGTCTTGACCCGACCACACCTTGGTGGGATCTGTGAAGGACCAGCACCACAGCTTAAATCTTACTCAATCGTAGAACGTCTTAAAGTTCAGTACAACTTTAGGATCCAGTTTATCTCACAGATTGTTCATGAAGACTTAGAGACGCAGAAAACTTCAGGATATCTGTGAACATCTCTGCCTTAATGAACTTTGCTGTGATATTGGAAGGATAGAGAAACTACTACTCCTGACTAAGCCAGAAAAAATTGAATTTAAAGGCGAATTAAAATAGTAAATTAATAACGAGCAAACGTAAGTGAGAGTTCGAAAAAGTGTAAGAGAATCTCAGAAAATGTTACACCTCACGCCACGTTGTTCACTTTTCTTTTGGTCAAAAGTGAGCCGTAGAGTCAATTTTAATGCGAAGTGAAACTAACTTTCGCGAAAACGTAAAAGTTATTCTTACGTTCTATTTCTCTTGAACCATTAAAAAAACAACAAAAAAAAAGCGACAAGATAATCCAACTCTTCCTTATCATCTCTACGCTATTTGAGCGCAGGGACGATCTAACAAGTAGTTTTTCGATTTTATTTTTTGAATTTTTTTCTTCTTTATGAGCTTTATCTCTGTGAGCTTTGAGCCGAGGCCTGAAGTTATCTCAAAGAACGATGCAGTTTCTCTGTAAAGATGAAGTGGAACGGTGCCAATGGATTTATATCACATCCATGAGTTGTTTTCCGTATTTTCTCAGTATACTGCTTCCAGACTGGAATATGCCTAGGAAATACTTGAATTCTTGTGTAATTAAGTCAATTGGTAAAGTACGCCACCTACTAGATCGTTATTTCAGAAAATGACATCTAGACACTCTCATAAAAACTATATTGCTTTAGTAACGTAGGTGTACATATACCGACCTTATCGCTATACGACACCATTGGGTCTAATTGAGAATTGTGGTAGTCTCCTATAAAAAGGCACAGAAATTTCGACCTCGTAGCTACTGTCGCCCGCCGTGCTTTGGATTTCTCATCACTCTTTTCCGTCAAATATAGGAATTTTCCAGAATGTTTCTTTGTTTTTCTGTCTGAAATTACATGAGATGGAATAGCAAAGGCTCAAAATTTAGGAAATAGTATCACAGGGAGTGATTATTCGATCAATCCACTAAATTTACCCGTCACAAATCATTTCTTCAATGATAATTTCCTCTTTTCGCATGTTAGCAGCAAGATCAGGCAAGAACCAAACAAAATTTCAAAAAATGCTCTCCTTCCATGTGTATCAACAAAGACGTAGTGACCTTTCGTCAACGGTATACTCTGCTAAAATCGAAGAACAGTGGCGTTTACTCATAATTTCTGTAACTGCGGATTTTACTAGATTTATGTAGTTCTAAATTCTTTGAACGTGAAATCTTTACCTTGACGTAGGACGATAAGAACCCTTAGACACAATTTTTTTTTTCGACTAGTCAAGAAGGTTCTATCCAGAAAGTACAGTTTTTTTTTTGTCTATTTGAATATGCGCATTTCTGACACCCCAAAAAAAGGGACATTCTGTTAGTTGCTAAGCTACATGGGAAGATTTAATTCGAAAAAATAATTCTGTTTAGCTTTCTCAAATGAGCTTATTTGTATGCTGAAAGCTATTTTGCTTTGTCTTATAGACGCGAGCTGTATGCTTGATTAATTCTGAAATGTAAACGTTCTCACGGATGTCATACCAAATACGGAAATCATCATCAACGAAAAGATGAACGCGTTCCTAACGATTTACATTAATTTTTGATCTAATTGTTTTATTATAATTGTTATCAAAGGGTCCACACTTTTAAAATTATTCCAACCACTATTTAATGACAAAAGATTTACTCATAAGCATTCTATACTATCATTCTGTACCATCTATCAGCACTCAAAAATGAGCGATTCCGAGATCCGGATTTCACATATTTTCAGAATTTCTGCTAATGTTCATTGCATAAAATTACAACAATTTTAAGCAATTCTGCCTTTTTGATTTTTAGCTCCACAGAGAGTTAGATACCACATAAAACTTCATATTTTCGAGATTTCGAGACCAGAATAATGACCGGGTTAAACTTTTTTCATGGAATCTGGAGTTTAATAACTGACATCTCCAAGAGTTTCGATGGGTTTAGCACCACTGAACATTTTTTTTTTCGTTTTTTTTTTCAATTTTGTTATAATCTGTTACTTTAAGTAACCCGTTTGAAGAATTTCTAGAATTTATTTTGAATGTATACTTTAGCGAATAAGCTGCGAAAAAAGAAATAATTTTCCTTTTCCTCAGGAAAATGCTGATAGCAGGTTCATTGGAGAAAAAAAAACACGGAATTTTATTTTAACGAATATGTCAGCTACTAATTGGGAATGCGTTATAACTGGTTTTCTTCTTTGGAATATATTGAAAGTAGCCGCGTCAGAGAAAGGGGATAAAAAGCAGCAGCAGAAATTTGGTAGGAGACCTTTTTTTCAAGGAAGTTGCTGACTAACTGAGAAATTCAGGTTTTTCTTTCAAAAGATTTTTTTTAACATCAAAATTGCGCCTATATGCTGTATGATCAGATTGCGGCTAATCGGATAGGGCGTGACTACTTCCTCCTCCCTTGTGTTAACTTGGTTCCATTCATTCACCACGCTTCGAGTTGGATTTGACTTTAGACACTTAGGTGATCTCTGTACTTCCTCCTCTTTTGTAAATTTGAAAAAAAAAAACATCTAACAGAGATGATTACTTTGACCTTTGATTTGTCTAACATTAATAAGTTTGCATATGACGTTAACCTTTTCAGGATAAAAAAGAGCCTACACATTAATTTTGGTGCTATTTTTACATGGGATCAAATCCAGTGAGTAAAACATCTAAAAAAAAGGATGTGTGCAGCAGCATAACATTCCACTCGAGCATGACGTCAATAAATTGTTTTTTTAATGTTTGCGTAGGACTTCTGCTATTAATGTTCTTCGTAAAAGACTCGACATAAAAGGAGCAAATACTCCAGCAGTAAATTTAAGCTCTTTTGAAGTATTTCTACTTTGCTTTGTTTTGGTTTTTTTTTGTTTATTTTAGATTAAAAGTAGATCCACTATAAAAGGTATACTATAAATTAAAAATAGTTGTAGTATTTTTTCTTTGTGGTTAGTTTTTTTTACTGCGTAGGAAAATCTTAAAATAATACTTTCTGGAATCTAGTGTAACATGTTGATAAGAAAAGAGTGCGCAAAATTCGATAGTTCTCGAATAAACGGATTTAGGGGCTAATTGATTCTAGGACGAGGTCCAAATTCCTTTACTTTTTTTAAATGAAATGTGATAAGAAATTTCCGACGCCGTCCTCTTTTTTCTAATTGTTCTTCCACTGGAAATAATGCAAATTTTGCTGATTTTTCGTCATTTAACTGTATGTAGGAGTTGTCTGATCTACTAAAAAAAGAATGTTTGTCTCTTTAGAAGCTAGTTAGCAGCTAATTATCAGCGGAAAGCATTAGCGAAAATCATGAGCAATACTTGTTTTTCGTAGATTAAAAATAATGTTCATAACAGGAACCGTGATTCATTTTAGACATCAAAACCCATTTATTTCCATCCCAAGTTCCCTCAGTCGTTAACCAGGTCATCCATAATTGTTTTTAATTCAATAAATGCTTTTTTGACTTCTCAGAGTTTGTATTTTTATCGTTTAGCAAGTGGATTTCGAATAGAAATTCGAATATATGAATATTCGAACAAATGAAAATAGTTAGAAAAAAAAATTAATGGACTTATTCTCGTTCATCTTGATTACAGATTCAAATACGGTAGATAATTACGCGCGAAATGTTAATGAGTCTCTCGCCAATAAATAATGGATGAAGGTATAATACATAGCAAATTAAAAACCTATAGCGTAATTACATCATCCATGCGTACATCGGTTACCGGAATCCACCCATTAACATGAAAAAGAAAGTTGATTCGCTATGTTCTCAATTTCAAACGTTTTTTTTTTGCAAGCTAAAGTTTTCTATGGAGGTACTATGGAGTTTTTGTGAGCAGATTTTTTTTCCTGATTCCGTAAAGTTCCACCTCTTTTGTTCTGCGCTCAGACGCTACAAATTCATCAAACTTTTCAGCGTAATCAGAAAAAATTTGAAAAGATAAACATATTTGGAAATAGAGACGAAAAATAGAAAATATTTCCCTTCAACTTGTTTGAGAAATAAGTTATCCGTGGAACGCGTTCGAATCTTTATCCGTTTCTGAGGAAAGTAGCAATTTATCAATCCGCATGTTTTTTTATCCTGAAAAGTAGGCAAGCGAACACATTTATCTTCTCAAACATAACATTTTATAGTTGTTAGAACGTAGAGGAGATAGGAGAGAAATACTAGTAATTGAAATCCAAGTGCGAAACTAGCAGAAACACACAACGGAGACCATATTTACTCGCCCCACACTACAACTTAACTTTTATATTTTTATTATATATTACTATTATATTTTTACATGTAATATTCAGTTTTCTTGTCAAATACATAAGCATTAAATCACACAAAAATGGAATAATCGTTGTACGAAGTTTGACGTGTTTTTTGTTTTTGATAACATTTTTTTCTTTAAATTTCACATAATGAGAACTAAAACTGTTCAGAAATGAAAGGATAATCTCGTTGACTAGCAGATACCTATAGTTATGAAAACAGTTACTGTAGTTATGAATGCTATTATTTCAAAAAATTGCAGCCAATGAATAACTAATGAATTGAGTTTTTGCATTTCACATTACATATTTGCTAGTAAAATATCATGCCCTACGCCAACGAGCGTATTCCTTCTTTCCTTGCTTTTTAAAGAATATTCGAAACTAATGTAAAACTTCCCATATGAATACATTAAGAAAAAATATATGTAGAGAAGAATCATTATATATATATGTATATATATATATACTCATCTGCACGAGTTTTTTTTTTTGCCAAAAGGATGAGAAATCCTCGTATTTCGATTTGTAGGTGGTTGTCCTTCTGTGATTAATTGAAGATGAGGACAAAATAAGAGAGCATATGAAAGAATTTCAGAAATATCTTCTTTTTTTCTACTTAACCGCACATTTTTTCTTTGAAAGGAAATATGAATTTCAAAGTTGCTCTAAGAATTAGATCTATATGAATTTAAAGGGATCGTAACAGAGGTTAGAAACTTGTTCTGGTTGGTATTTGCTTTGTAGATGAAAATTTTAAATATTTTTATGCAAGGATAGGTTATATTTGATGAATATTCATCATAAGCTTTTATCATATTTTCAATTTTCATGAATATTTTTTGGAAGAAGCCGGGAACAAGTTTAAGATCCGCTTAACACGAACTAGATATAGAAACCGTAATTAATTTAATTAGATATTTTTGTATTAGCTTACCTATTTTGCCAATGTTTTTGACACATTTGAATCATTTCGAACAGTTTCTACTCTGTGTTCTTCTTATATTCAAAGGAAAATTTTATTTTAAAAAAAAGAAATAATATATCTGGAAAACGCTCCTTAACCATTTAGTGGGCTTCGGTTTTTGAACCTACATAAAATTTCAAATTTTTAAAACTCAGATAATTTTTCTAATAGAGTTTTTTAAAACCTTCTTTTCCATATGTTCCAGGTATTTATCGTAAGGAAAAAGGTCTAAAGGAGTATATAAATGGAATCGCAGCATTTCTGTACTCTGTTTAGGTCCCATCTGAATGTTTTGGGCTCATCTGTGCGCACAAATCGTGGTCATTGCTCAGCTTCACGCGTTTAGAATGTCTGTCTGTTGTTTCCGTGCCCGTAGCGGAACATCTTTATGATATCACGTTTTATCCGCTGTTAAACACCACAACGCTTCTCTGATTCCTTCCATTGTTCTCCCACACAAATAAAAAAAGCAAAATTAAAAGGGGTTCTTCTTTGGCCAGCTATAAGCCCCCATTAAAATGTAAGAAAATGTTCTATTTGTGTCAAATCCCCCACTAATGACATGATGCTGCTCGCAATGAATTCGAACGATTTTTCTCTTGAAATGAGAAAAAAAACTGTGACAACTTGTGTTTAATTTATGCTTCCATCAAATTCCTAAAAAGTTGTAGACAATGACGTGATGATGAATTCCTAATCATTTTAGAATAAGAGTGGAGGAGGAGTTGCTTTGCAGGACTTTTATTGTTGCTGTTGCTGTTGTTGCTGTTGTTGTTGTTGTTGTTGTTGTTGTTGTGAAGAAGTAGTTTATAATGATTTGAAATTGTGAAAATGGAATATTTGACCCCTAAATTCAGGAGTTTCAAAGTGAGACGTTGGACACATTATGAGATTTACGATTTTAACTTCAATTTCTCCCCCCTCCTTAAGGATTTTGCTTTTTCCTCCGTATGTATAACAGGATTCTGTTCATTTTTCCCCTAAAATCTTTCTTCCTGACGTGCTTTATTTGGAATGGGAGTGGACAAAAAGAAAAAAAAAATGCTGCAAACATGAGCAAAATTAAAGAAAAATGTTCGAATGTTCTCTTGTCTTGAAACCTCGGCCTATTCTGTCTGTGTTTTGCGAAAAAGCCGAAACGTCAGGCAAATAAAAGTTCCATCTAAAAACATCGCAGGCACACTGTCACAAAACATAAAGAAAAAAGCTTTTTTTTCGAGGTTTTACTTTCACAGGGATAAGCCAACATTTCATAACGATAGACAGATGTCGCGATTATATTTGTCAGATACAATTTTATATCCTACTGCAGGGAGGATCGCTGAGCGAAAATCTGCATACATAAGTTCACTCCATTCACTCCATGGAATTTCTCCTGTTTGAAGTCTCTGTTATTCAGGACATATGAAATATTCTGCACTAGTCCTGCAAAGTGTTTGTTCGAAAATACTATATTCGAGAAATGCGAAAGATGTAAATAAAATATTCGAAAAGTTGAAGATTTGAAATCCGAAATACTTCAACATTCAAAAATTCAAGTATTTGAAATCTTGAGTAATAGTAATTTCATGTGTTGGAATCCATGACGAATTTGACAATTGATATTTTCATTGTTTAGTCAGACATTGATATTTGTCTTGAAAATCCAAAAATATTTGGAATCCTATTGTAGAACTTTATTCCAAAGGTAAGGGCTAGCTGAAATAACAATGTTTTTAGTAGTGTTTTAGTAGTCTTGCGGAGCTTCTGCGAAATTCGGCTCCAAATTTGAGCACAACATATCGGCTTAATTTTTTTTTGAAATTAAGTCTTGAATGCAGAAATTATGGATGCTCTTTAATTTCCGAAGCGAGGATTGTTAACTTTTAGCGATTTTTTTCAACTAAATGAGCACTACATTAAACAGGTATCTCAGAAAATGTTCGTTAATAATGAAATTTTCTAGTGAATCGTTATTAAATGCAATTCACATCTAAAATTATCCAAGTTCAAATGCTAAACTCGTTCGTCATAAATAACAAATGATATAAGACAGGTGATAATGTACTTAGGTATGTAGCCGTGGGCAAATATGATGCTATTTCACCTATGAGCATGCCTTGGCTGAAATGTTTCACACTTTTCATGGCTATTTCTAGAAGAATGCATCCGACATTTCTTGCTGTGAATACATTTATTCTCTTATTAGTTTAGTTAGTTTTTTTTCTCGCAGTTGTCATATTCTCTTCACAAAGCGGTCTACGGTAAAGAGTTCAGGTCTCCCTGAAATATTCCTTGTATTTTTTGAATTTTCTTATTTCAATTTTAAGTGTGTTCTGTATTTTTTGTATTATTTGATTTTATGATTTATTTGTATTTTTTCTTAAAGAGAGGTCAGTTGGGCCCAAGTGCATTGAGAGATTTAGAATTGCACAATTTTTTTCGCTTCATATATAGCTTTGTTAAAAAAATTCGAATACTGGGGAACTTTAATAAGAGTTTCAAGAAAAAAAAACCCAACACCCCAAAAATCCATTCAACATAAGTCTGCAGGCTTAAGTATTTTACTGTAACCTTAAGTAATTTACCCTTCTCTATTCATTCTAAAAAATGACCTTAAAGAAAACCATAAAAACTCATCAATCGCAAGTTGACTGAGCTTTTCCTCTATAATTGTTTATCATTACCCAAAATTTCATGTCATATCACATATCTCTTTGATTTACGGTCGCCTCATTCGATCCTCGAGGGCATACTAATTGAGGCAACTTGGCTGAAATACCGAATTTCAGACGGTCCGTTAAACAGAGATCACACAATAAGCCAAAATGCGATTGTTGCTGTTCGTTCTGGCTGTTGTCGCTGCTGCTCAGGCATTTTTCACATTTCGAGGGCAGTCACCGTGTGAGTTTCCTGTTGTTGCTTACTCTAATAATAGGTTTTTGTTGGAGTTCTGTAAAGAAAAATAAGGAGTGACAATCGCATGGATATCGTGTATAAATTGATTTTGAGAGGTTTTTTTCGTGCTAACAAAAATGTAAGTAATAGAAATACATTAACAATACAACACATACATAAATAAATAGAAATATTGAATAAATATTTAGAATTTAACTTATCAGACAGATAAGTGAAAATGAGAACAACTGCCTTCCATCTCTTCATAAAATTTTCTAAAGGAGAGGTGGACAGCATCTTTCTTATTTTTTATAACTCAACTTTATTGAAAATTTGAAAATTGACACTTATTTTAATTTGAAAATTGACACTTATTTTGGGAAAAAAAACTTTAGCGAATTCCTAACTATTTCAATAAAAAACGCACAGATATATGTGGAATCCATAGGAAATTTCCCTCACTTCAATATGCCAATTCTTGATTACTCGTAAATTACTACAATAATCTGTGAAATTCTCACAGAGCGCGTCAAATTGTTGCCTTTAACATACTGATTTAAGGAATCTATGCATTTATTTGTGAACCTAAGGAGCTCTTTCGTTATCGCTTCCGCTAATGACGTTGCCACGAACGCTTAAGAAGAGGATAGGAGTTTTTTTTCGAAGAGGAAGAGAGAGAGAGCGAAATCGATCAAATACATGCTTCTGCAGATCTGCGATAGTCGGAATTGATAAGAAAATTTGTAAAAAAATACGCTTTCGGCTCTCTTTCATATTTCCAGATAGTTTTCTTTCCATAGCTGTTTCTAATGTAGTGTATGAGAACGAGAAAATTTTCAAAAATAGGCAAATGTATTAAGACATTTAGAATTTTTAGGATTTCTAACAATTGTACTAGCAAAATACCTTATTTTACGTGTTTTTATTAACAGTTTGAGTGTAGATCAGTGCTGCTTTATTTGAAAAAATAATTGGAAAAAAGTATTTCTTGAGATTTCCTAGAATTATGTGTAAGGGATCATTATTCAGTTTTTTTTTTCAACTGAATAACTTTTGATTTCTCCTAATTTCAGCTGACGAATTTCGTGTGGTTAATATACCGGTGAATGCGAATGCAGTGATTTCGCCACGATTTCGACCGTATCTTAAACGACGATTTGTTCTACCACGTATGGGAATGCCGACTTACGTTCGTGAAGGTGATCTTCCTAGAAGGAATTGAATCACTTTACAAAAGCACTCAACTAAGAATTTTTTTTCGTTATATAACGTTATAATGTAATATGTTAGTGAAGAGTATAACCTCGTAGTAGTAACCTGTGCACAAATCCCATTCACGTGTGAATAAATATGTTGCTGAACTTGTGTATAAATACATTTTTCACGTACCAAATAATCAAATAAAATAAATAAATAAATAAAATAAATAATAATCAACCAAATAATTCGATCCATTAATGATTATCGCCGTTGTTTTGCGTGAAAAACTACCGAACTCGTGTTTTTTTTCGTGTTCATGATCTTTGCCGTCATTTTGACTTCCAATTCCATGAAAAACAGGTTGTGGATGTGGAAAATCGTCGTAAAAAAGCAATAAATGCCTGAATCGGGCGAATTCTGTTCGTCGATTAAGAAATATTCTAGTTTTTGACATTATCAACAGTGTTCATTAGTTTCTCTTGCTTTATGAACATGAACGGTCCATACATCATTTAATTGGGCGTAAAATGCTGGAAAATTTGCGAATATTCCTCTTTGAATGGTTATTTATACGTAGTAGCAAAAAAAACCAAAAAAATAGAACGCGCTAGACAGAAAAAAATGAAAATTTCTGTGGGAAAGTAATGTAATAATTCTCATTCATGTATAACACTATTAGAACGGAGAAAATTCAAGGGCTCTGGACGATCGATGGTTCGAGACGGATCGGGGCCAACAAATCCTTTCACCCCTTTGGATGCAACGAATTGGTTACGATTTGGTCTGGTAAACTAAAAACATTGATCTAATCCTTCGCTTGTTTAGTGTAAATCTTTAAATGTTGCATACTCCTGTAACGATTTCGAATAGAAGTAGAACTCGGTGACTTCAGTCCCTTCTCCTCGAACTCTGGGTAATGTATCTTTTTCTTTGTCCTAATGTAGTCATCATATTCCTTTTTCTTTTTTTCATCCATTTATTTCGTTTTTTCATTTTGCAGTCGGTTTCAAGATTAGACAGTCATCAACAGAAATAGCACAAAAAAGTATTTTGAACAGAACAAACAGAATAAAACGAGGGAAAAAAGGTATTTTTCAAGAAATAGCAGCATATCTGGTGATTTCTTCATTCGTATCCTCATTTGCTTAGTCGAATTAGTTGGGAGGCTCGAATAATAATTAAAACCATGAGCATTACTTTGGATATAATAATTTTTAATAAGGTATTCCAATACAACATAAATACATAGATATAATAGTATGATATTATGCACAGTTTCAATTAAGACCCTCCTGATTAATATGCAAATGTTGTCCTTTGTCAGCACCATTACAATAATGTTTTTTTTGAATTCGGTTCAGAAGAAAATAGCCAGTAATATTATGCAGGAATATGTGCCGTAAGAGATCTACGGGAGGATGCGCCCTCTTGACAACGCTTGGTCAGGAGATTTACGTCCTGGTACAGTATTATTCTGTTAAAACTAGAAAATTAATTCAAGGTGAAAAATATTTTGAAATTTCACCTTCTTAAGACTTACAACTCTTATTTACTTCACTAATTCCCAGTTTTCGAACACGAATTTTTCAAATCCTCTCCACAATTTAGAGAACTGTGAAATACCGCTGTAATATACACTTTTACTACTTTGTTGTTCCGGAATTTGAACAGTTACAGGAAATTGATTCCACGGAATTCTGGCGATTAGATATCCTCGAAAAAAGAGCTCTTGATCTTCTTACTATTTCTACATAAAAATTTCTACTGAAAAATTTCTGCAGTAGAATTCATCAACGCCACCTTGTTCGTTAGGAATTTGACCAGTTTCGGGAAAGTGATTCTGCGGAATTCTGGTGTGTTGAGATCCTAGAAAAAGGAGCTCTTGATCTTCCTACCATTTCTATTGAAAAATTCCTGTTGTAACTGTAGAATTCACCCTCGCCACCTTGTTCTTTGGGAGTTTTACCAGTTTCGGGGAAGTGATTCTGCGGAATTCTGGCGATAGGAGATTCTGGAAAAAAGTGCTCTTGATCTTCCTACTATTTGTACTAAAAAATTTCTAATGAAAAATTTCTGCAGTAAAATTCACCCTCGCCACCCTGTTCTTTAGGAATTTGACCAGTTTCAGGAGATTGTTTTCGCGGAGTGCTAGAGAGTGGAAAATTAAAAATTTTACAGCTGTTAGTCTTTTTGCCATTGCTTATGAAAAATTTCTGTTCTTGCTATTTAAAGATCTCTATCTAATAACATAGAAAATATTTGCATCTGTATCCACGCAAAAGGGTAACTGTACAACAGTTGTCTGTCATGATTTTCTCAAGATTTTTGTGAGAAGGGATGTGCTAAGGTAAAAAAAAAACAGAATAACCGTAAGGTTTCACGTTTTGTACATCTAATATGAAAAACCACCTATTACTTATTTGAGATTGATTTTAAGAAAGGTGGGGTTGCTTAATAATGGGAGCTTTGTCAGTATAATTATTACTTTACCTAAACGGACATATAATAGTGCTCAATACGGATACAGAAAAGTGCTGGGGATTCGTCTTGATTGCCTAGGTGACCCTACCTTGAGGGAAACATCTCTGTGTTGGTCACTGGCTCTAAATGATTTGCAGTCAGGATTTATCTGCAAGCCGCTAGAGTCCGTGGGATTCTCAGAAGCTATTCATCACCTATGTAGGGGTTGACTTTTATAGTGTTCATTGGTCGGACTTGACGGATGTAAGCTTATTGCGTACGCGAAATATGATCAGATTGGCGAAACATGGTGTGGAACGACGTACATATAAGTTCGTGATCACCTAGCGTTCATGTGTAGTGCAATACTTTCCTTCTACACTCGTCCTCCATGTCCTTAAATTCTTTGGTTGGTTCGTAAAGTTCTCTTATAAAATAGTTTGCAGTATTTTGACCTGTCTCACCTTTTTTTTCTATTTCCATCTATTTGGTTTTCTTCTATGTTTGGGTCACTTATGTTCTACTGTTAAGAATAGATAGTGACCAGTGAAACTGTTCAGTTTGATAAGAGCAAAGAGAAATGGAGAAGGAATGCTTGTCAAGCTGTAAAAGAGCGTCTTTTGAGGCATCTGTCGCTCGGTTAAACCTCGTCGGTTACGACTATGTCTATATGTTGGATACATTCTTGACGCTAGTTTTAATTAAGGATTTGTTGCACTTATTGCCGCAAAAGTCGTCTGTAGAAAGCGCCGATGTTTCAAGCAATATATCATATCATCT
This sequence comes from Necator americanus, assembly GCF_031761385.1. Lineage (NCBI taxonomy): Eukaryota > Metazoa > Nematoda > Chromadorea > Rhabditida > Ancylostomatidae > Necator > Necator americanus. The sequence goes on from NC_087375.1 coordinate 33,718,794, forward strand.
ATTCATCGTTTAGAATTACATATTTAAATTAATGGGCGGGTGTAGTTTAGTTTATGTTTAGAGGTGTTTAGAGGTGTTTGTTTAGAGGTGCGGTGCAGCCCTACGGTCGATGTTTCGATACCGTCCTAGTGCCAACAAAACCTTTCATCTATTTGGGGTCGATAACTTGGTACCAGCCTTGTCTTGGAGGATAAAATCACCAAATTGATCACCGGCTTGCACGCGCAAGTCATTGTCATGCCATAGGCCAACGCGTGTTCAAAGACCCCAACGATTGCGAATTACAGTAAAACGCGTTGGCGCGTCCCAAGTAGATTTAAACGACGGTGACTCTATCCATTGCCTTTACTTTTATTTGAATAAATGAATAATTTCCTTTACTTAATCAGAGGTTTTGTACTGTTCTCTGAAGCGGTCGCCAGCATATTCTCCGAATCATCCTTGAACATAGATCTCCCCAACGCTGCTAAAGCAAAAACTTGCAGACAATCCTTCTATTCGTCACGTTCTTTCATAAGTTGCGAGACCCGCTTGAACTGCCTTTGGCACCGACAAACTCTGGTACAACAAAGCGGAAAGTTGTTACCAAAGGTCCAGCTGTTTCATCTATTCGGGTTGGGCTTTGGTGGTGTGCTGGATTACAGCACCTCCTTGCAGTATCTAAGTAACTTCGACCGTATAACTGTAAGTTAGTGTCTGCAGTGCACGTGCTCAGAGCGTATACTCAAATATCTGATTGGATCTAGTGGAAGCGGGGCCATCATGGCAGGTTGCAATTGGATCGTTGGGATCGCAAGTGATAGTAATGTATGAGCCTTAGCGTTGCACTAGAATGACAGTATAATGTTCTGTTGTACTCTGTAATAATATCCTATTTGGCCTCTTGTTGTGGTATTACCATTGTATTGTATTGTATGTTACCAGGTGAAAGTTGCTGATTTGATTGATTAAAGTTTGATCCAAGACCATCGAAATTTCAGTGTTTCCTCTTATTCATCTATGATATCCTGGTGTGTTGGTTATCGTGTATGTCATAACAAAGCATCTCTTCACTCTTTCCAGTTTGTCCTCGGGCCAACAACAATCAAAACATATTATGACGGTACTTGGCAAAAACGATCATGCTTTTCTTCCTTTTATACTCCTCATTTGATCAATAGAATCGAACTGCTATAAAATTGGCGTAATTTTCACTTTCGATCATTTCGTGTATTTTGCAGAATAAGGCGTTTTTGGCAGAAGATGTACTTGTTTCTTCTGATTCTTGTCCTTATCGACTTCATTGATTCAGCTCCTCAATGGGGTGGAGGCGGCCCAGGTAATTTTATTAGTATTTTTATGTGAGGAACTGGCACCGGGACGCTAACACCCCTGGGACACAACAAAGTTGGACATCAGGCTAGAATATACCCGTAATGAATATATACCTGTAATGGTAGCCACTAGGCTTGCGCTCGACATCAGTGGTTTCGCTGTGCCTCGCATAGACACCTACTGAGAGGACCTACCTACTACACCTTTCCTATATTTTACGCTTTCTCTGGCCTCATGTCGGCTCAAACACTTGTAAAGATCCACAGGCAGTCGCCTCGGCACGCTCCCTGTCGAAATCTTTCAACCTGTCGAGATCCTTTGGAACACACACACATATACATATGGATTGCTTTTTAAATTGGTAAAAACATAAAGTGGAGAGTAGAAGTATTTTTTTGTAGATTGATACTCTGAAAGAAAGGGAGTCATACGTGGATAGGTAAATGAGGTTTTGGATAAAAGACTTGTTTTTGGATTTAAGATACTTGTAGATGTAATCAAAATGAGGATTAGATGTAAATAGATCTGTAACTTCTTTTTTAATTTCTTCTAAGTTATAAATGTATATTAAATTTAGCGAGATCGCAATTATTTTTATAATAATGGTCATAAAATAATTTGTTCGAATGATTTTTATTAGGAATGCCACTTATATGTTCTCTAATTCTAATTTTGAGTTTTCTGGTTGTTATACCTACATATTGTAGATTTCATGTAGAGCAAGTGAGGCAATATACCCCATTATGTTCCATAACATATTGGATTTGTTCCCAACTCTCTTGTGGCTCCTGTGTGCTCGACTGCATACTACACTTTGTACTCACTTTTCTACTCAGTCCTCATCCTACTCTACGAATATACACATACTAAAATGTAGAAAGGGGGCAGGGCCCAGCTCTCGCCAGTTTCTCCTGTCCCTCCTCTGAATAAAGGTGTTGCTCGAGTTTTGCGCTCCTCGTGTATTAGGCTCTCTTCCGCTCTTCTTTCCGTTCGGCTTGCTGATCCAACAAGAGCTCGAATGAATTTCAAAAACGCTGCCGTTATAGAGGCAGACGTTGGCGGGGCGTAAAGCGCGCAATGTAGGAACACCGCTTTGGACCTTGTCGTGCCGGCCCCGATGGACACCTTTTGGATAACATGTAAAAGAGTGGCGTCGAATACGCGACACCCTTCATCGAAAAAGAAAGATTTAGATTTGTTCAGCAACGTTTACACCCTTCATCAAAGAGAAAGAGTAAGAATTGTTTCGCAACGTTTTTCATTAACTTGCTGAATTAAGACATGTATTGGGGGACCAAAAAATGGGATAATCACAACGATTTGTGTCTTCTGAATATCCCATACATCAAACACGGCGTGATCAATTTGGATCTCCGCGGACAAGTTTGCATCTCCTACTTGCACAGTAAATACTGTGTATCGTTTACTGGTGCTGGTATCGTTCACTGGTGATGTGCTGTCAACTCGTACACGACGTTTTTGTGCACAAAGACAGACAAAGACATAAGAATTAAAGAAAGAAAGAAAGAAAGAAAGACATAAGAAATTATTTCATGTAAAGTTATATAAAGATTTGAGGCAGGCTACCAAAACTTCTAATTTTTAAGGTGGCTGGAACGGACCAGGAGGTGGACTTGGACCAGGTTGGCGCTATTTTTTTTAAAAAAAGAATTAGTGGAGTTGCAATATTCAGAAAAGATAATTTTAAGGTGGAGGCAACCTTTGGGGAGGACTAGGTTTCCATTCATTTATACGATTAAAAAAGGAAGTGATAACAGATGTATGGATGTTCTGTTAAGGGCCTCAGCTACCAAATGAAGGAGGCATGGGAGGTGGACGAGGGCCAGGTTAGTTGCGCGCTTTAACAAATTGATGTGGATGCAAGACCTAAAGAACAGAAAAGACTTTAAGGTGGAGGCGGTCCTTGGGGAGGAGAAGGAGGACCAGGTTTTTATTTATCACTACATTAAAGAAGGAAGTGATAGCAAATGTATAAATGTTGTGTTAAGGTCCTCAGCTACCAAACCAAGGAGGCATGGGAGGTGGACCAAGTAGAGGTTTGTTACGCGCTTGAACAAATTAATATGTATTCAAAATCTGAAAAAGAGAAACGACTTTAAGGTGGAGGCGGCCCTTGGGGAGGACAAGGAGGACCAGGTTACATTCATTATTACGATTAAAAGAGGCGACAGCAGATGTTCGGGTATCTCTTAAGGGCCTCGGCTACCAAATCGGGGAGGATGGGGTGGACCAGGAGGTAGGCTTTTTTTTTAAAGAAAAATAGGTGGTATGTGAATATACGGTGGTACGGCGTTGGAATTTCAGTAATATTTGCAATTTCTAGGATGGTTGTAACGGAAGAGGCCAACAGCAACTGACTGCTTCTGAGAATCGTTGTAGATGTCTGAGCTACATTTGTCCATTTATCTCAAGAAACCTTCTAAAAGTCACTTCACTGAATAAAATGTTCTACGATTCTATCCTATTCTCTTCTGTTTTTTTATCACCGGTTTTTCTTGTTGCTATAGTTTTGGACTAATTAGAAGGAAATGATTAAGTATAGAAGTGATGCATGGGTGATCACAACTTTGAACCAATTACATGGAGTGTTTGGATTACGAGCTGTTTTTCATCGGGACCACATAGTTGGCGGCGGATATGTCCAACCAAATAACTGCAATGCACTTCGATGGGGTTGCGACAGAGGGAGCCTGTGTCAAGCGGTGACTAAACCTGCGGTGCTGCACATGTATATCCCTTTCCCGTATGTACACATTCATTTGGTTATCATTTTTGGGATCAGTTCAAGTTTCTTAACGAATATCTCTATATTTTGACTTAAAGGTTAGAGAGCCATAGGTTATTAGCGTTGGTTTTAATCGGGCATTCGACGTGCATCTATCTTTATTAGTATTATTACCAGTCTGAACATCCAGCTAACGTCGTACGTCAGACTTTCTCTGGTGTTCGCTCCGCTCGCTATCACTGACTAATGAAAATAAATTAATAATAGTGAAAGTTTCTGTAAAATTGGAACTGTGTTTTTCTAACAACGTTTTCTTCTTTTTCTTAAAGGAAATTTAGGCTGAAAATTTCATATTTTTCTTTGTAAAACGTCTTTTGCGTCAGTTCTGCATTTGGAGAACACTCAAACTTCACCATTTAGCTTTCACCTTCGATACCAACGTAATATAGACACGACTTGGAATCGTTTCTCGGAATATAGGTTTCCCTTTTGTTTTCCCCAACAGTTATCGCAGAATGATGTTTCACTTAAAATGAAGTGAACGATATCATCATACTGATAAAGATGGCGTTCCACATCCACAGATCACGTAAACAGTTGGCTACTATACAAGCAGCAGCTAGTATTCGTGTTTCCACTTTCTGAAGAACGGAGGAGTCGTAGAGGTGAAAAGCAACGCGGAAAGCGGATACACCTATGAAACGTTTGGAACGTCCCATTTACCTTTTGCGATATGCACAGGAAGGTACTGCACAATACTTCTACACCACGACATATGAACTCAACGCCGGTGCCGCCCCACTTTTCGAATTTTTTGACACACACACACACACGCACACACACACACACACACATACGTGACAGAATAAACCCGTTATTATATATCATGATTATTATTATTATTATTACTATTATTATTATTATTATTATTATTATTATTATTATTATTATTATTATTATTATTATTATTATTATTATTATTATTATTATTAAAGGATAAAGGATAAAGGACAAAGTTTCTGGCGGTAATCAATCCGCTTGGGATGCGCCCCCACGTTCACTTCAATTCAGAATCGTTTGAGGTTTACGAACGTGTATCTGGCCTATACAATGACTTGCGGTGGCTAGCCGATGTGTCAAGTCAGTGTTTTTATCCTCTCAGACAAGTCTGGTACCAATTTATCGACCCCGGAGGGATGAAAGGCTTGGTGAACACTAGGATTCGAACCTCCGATCGATTGCGCAGTAAGCGGAACCTCTAACCGCTACACTACACCCGCCCATTATTATTATTATTATTATTATTATTATTATTATTATTATTATTATTATTATTATTATTATTATTATTATTATCATTATTATTATTATTGTGTTTTGAAGTAAGAACGCGGATGAGTGTTCTTCTCTTCTCAACCACATTTTCCCCTAAAGGCATCACCATATTTTGATTCGACCCTGGGATCACGTAAGGGAGGAAATTTGGCACAATAGTAGGTGACAGGTGCAACATTTCCTTAAGGAATCATCTACTTCTGCCAAAACATGTATAGCCGATAAAAGTAGAATGATACACTCATCGTCATAAGCACAAGTTCATTATCTCTCTAGGAATTCTTGGTCCTGAAGCGAGGAGAAGCCAGCCTTGAAGGAATAAGCAAGCTTCAGGCTGACATAACTTCAAAATCTATTTACTCTACTTGGTCATCGTGCGGTATCATACAAAGGGCAGAGAAACCTTCGGAATCCTGAGGACAAAACTCAAATGCAAATATTCAACAGTACTGACCTGGATGTGGTCTACTGCCATTTCTGGACTCGATTTTGAATGCACAGCACATGCAACTTCCTACTTTTTCCCTCTATATGTCATTCTGGCCAATTCTTATCCAATCCGTTAGCTACTTTCACTGTTGTGAATATTTTAGAAGAATGAGGCTCCGCCACTTGGGCCAATGCTAACATCCCGCGAAATTTAAAATAGTGCAGTGGGTAACCAATTTCTTGCGTTGAATTTATAGGTGAGCTAACTATAGCTCATAGCTAACCGAAAAAGCAGCGCTAGCAGCAGATCCACTTCAATAGGACAGAACCGGCTAAAAATCCACTGTCGAAGTGGAAACACCTCCAACAGAATCTCAAAACCAACCGTATGGTAGGCGACTGCGCTCAAGCAGTTTTCTGTTTAAGGCGAGTCACAAACCTTCTGCAACTAATGAGTTCGTTGCAATATGCTGTACGCGAGGAAGAAAGAGGACAACAACTTGTGCAAGGATGCGTTCCTTCTTAAAATCGTTTATGAGGATTTTTGCGGAAAACTGTAGTGGTGCTGCTCTCAGGAATATTCATGGAAAAACTGTAGCATCGAATAACACGTGTAGGCGCTAAAGAGTGCAAAATGTTTAGTTCGCTTAAGTATATTTCAGTGAAAATTTTCTCTCTCTCATCGCATTCCTCCCCGTTATCATAACCTCTTTCGTTCGTTTTGGATTTCAGGAGTGGAAATATTCTCTCTATTCTCACTTGCTCCTCGAGACCGCTATTTGACTTGTTCTGGATGAGGCGTTTGAGAGGATATGTTACAAATGACTTTTCTGACTCTGGCAACATATATGGAGAACGGAGTATAGATGGGTCGGTGAGATTTTGATGAGAATCGACGTCAGCTTGACAGAGAGGACGTTGGCATGAATTCAAAAACGTGTTCGACAAGGTAAACTGCCAACGAGAAAGAACATGAGAGAATCCGCTGACGTCTTCTGGATGTGGCTTAAAAACCTGGTCAAGGTCACCCATGAGACTTACGAATATCTTGAGTAAAACAGTAATTGGTCACATGATTGTGAGACTATGATACTCCTGTTTATTGCTGCTGCTCTTTTTCGTTTTGATTTTTCGTCTGTGCAGCTTTCAGTTATACTTTTCCAACATTTTACATTTTCCTAAGATAGAGTAATGTAGCCGATCTATTTGCGTATTGTCCTGTTCAAGTATTGCTGCCACTTAAACATGATCGAGCGCAAGCGTACGAACGTTATGAGTTCAGATTATCACCTTAGTCCTTTTCCGTTTCGGTAGCCCACATGACTCCTGCAACCCCCTCTTTCCTGGCGCTATCGTATCCGGCTTTCCTCCAGAATCCAGAGTCTCTTTTCTATTACCGTGTTTAGCATATACGTTTAAAACTTGTGGGCAGGCTGCAGGCCTCTAGTCATATGAGTTTTGGGAGGGCGTTACGTGCTCCGGTGAAGGACAGGTGGAGCTTATACGTTGACTAATACTGACTTATTTGATTTGAGGTGCAACGAAGACGGTTTGGAGTTGCCTCCAAACTCCCTCGACTAAAAACCGCCTTCGTTGCACCTCGCAGGCACTTGATTGCTGGCTTTTCACTGGACCGACGTGAAGTACAAGATCGCTTTTGGTTCGCGATTTGCCCCCTCTCCGCCACCTGCACACGCAAACCTTGTGTCCAAATGGGTGTCACCCCTGAAATAAGGAAGATCCGTGGATCCAGCATTACACATAGCTTCTAACTTTATTCTAGCTATTTACAGAACAAAATAACTAACAAAGATTAACTTCTTTTGCAGCCACTTTACTTTAGTCTTGAGGTGTTCGAGTCCGAACCTTCTTGATCAATTCTTGGCATTCCAGTACCCAAAACAAAAATACAGGATAAACCTGTTTCGTATGTACACTTTGAATTCAAAACACTGAATGAAAGCGTAGCAGCAGGAACGTTTAGAAACAATCCTGATCTTTTATTACGATCGAGCCCGAGTCTTCCTTGTCGATTTTTACTTGTTTGGAACCTTTAATAAAACCAACCTTTAATGAAAATCCAAGAATAATCTGTTTTATACGTCCCTTTGCATTTTCCTAATTAAAAGAAAATGTGATGCAAAAGAAAGTTAGAAGGAACCTTCACCTTGGTTCTGAAAGCCTGTCTTCTTCGATTTTTTAGCAATCCGGAACTAATAACAAAAAACCACGATAAATGTATTTCAAACGTTCTCGTGAATTGAATTTTCGCCATAGTTTTGTCTGAGTTCAATAATAGTGTGCCTACAAGATTGATAGATGAAACCTTTATTTGCCTGATGTTCTGTATTTTCAAAATAATTTCCTGTCCACTTGAGAATGCTGCAATTTAGGTATTAAGGCCATAAGCTTCCATTTAGTTACCATGTAAATATATCATCTCGCATAGAACTAGCGCCTCATTGTTTTTCACATTCGTTTAGAGTTCGGTCACATCAAAGGACTATCGCGCAGGCGTCTTCAACTCTCACATTGCATAATCTTTCAAAGAAATGGTGCTTGTTCGACTAATGTGATGATATTTTAGGCGAAATCTGACTCATAATTTTATTAAGAAATCGCTTGAAGCCGTGCGGTGGAGACAGAGGTCGGAGTCGAGGTGGGACCGCTGGGAAGTGAAGTGAAGAATGGTGCTAGAAAGGTCCTCCCACGACGCGAACCGCTACGGTTCACTTACCCAACTGCACCGTGATTCGTGTCGTCCTGATCCCATTAAATTCCATTAAATGCGTGGGACTCTCGCTAATCAAAAGAAATCAGTCACTCTATCGAAATTACTTTCCTAAACATGTATTTATCCAATTTTGCGAGGAACATATTTAACTTGTGTTTAAAGCTTCCAAACCAACACATGCCCGAAATTATGGTGCACGTATTAGCGCTGAAAACGGTGATGGCTAGACAAACTGTGCCCATTCTTGAATTGGTTGATGCTGGATTGCGTATAAATACTGTGGTCAGCACAGAAAGGGAGAAAAATGCGTGAAATTGTTTCAAATGAAAGTATTTGCCCACAAAAAAGAAATATATTTATTAACATTAACATAGGGAATATTTCATTATAAACATGTGCAGCAGATGTTTAAAATGCTGAAATGATTCTCTATTTTTAGAAGCCGTCTTATCATATGTATATAGAGTGCGCTTGACGAAAATACTTAATGGAACATCGCTTTTTATACAAGATAATTCGCTACTGCTGCATTTAAGATTAAAAAAAAATTGAATTTTTAATAGAGGAAAGTTGCTAGGAATAAAAAAATACCATTTGCATGCTAGCTCGAAAGGCAACGACTCTAAGAATAGAGTTATTCGAAAGCCAATAACCGTGCTCGAAAACGGCCAAGGACTGTGTTCATGGAAGTGAGAACGAGGCGAGTCTTACGGGATCAAATCAATTTGTTTGAAGGCTGGTGCTGTTGTGAGTACACGAGAAATATTCTTTTTTCCATCTCCTCTTTAAGTTTTTCTGTGGACGACGTCTTCAACAACACGATTATTATCTACTACCTTTAGAATTCGTCCTTGTATCAAAAACTGCATTTGGTTGGGTATCTCCTGAGTAATATGTAAAAAGATCAAAAATTCCCTGGAACAATTTCGACATGTGGCGGCAGTGCTTTCGTTGACAACTGCTATGCGTGGGACAAAGCCTTAGCGGAGAAATCCCAGTGAATGTCTTGCGGTTGTCCGGACAAACATAAGTATTAGCACCTAGTTTTTATTCCTTGTGAGAAGAAAAGAGCGTTTGTAAAACAATCGTTGGGCGTAATTTGGAGCGTTGCAGCAAAGAACTGCTGTGTTACGTGTCCCTCTCTATCCTCGCTTTTCTTTTCTAGTACAGCTTTTCTAGCAGAAAACAGAAGAAAATACTGATGAATGCGGAATGGACGGCATTATGTGCCTTTTGACATTTTCTGTGTAATCAAGTACAATGTTTTATGTTTTAATGTAATCCACAAAAGAAATAGAAAGCGTTGAAGTCCAGCAAGAATGTATACCGTCTTCTGCAAAAAGAGGTTCGGACGTGAACAACCTTTCCCTCTATGTAATTTGGTTTTTAACTCATGATATGGTCAATCACATGATTTGTCACTGTAAACTTCAAACTTGGGTAAGTTGATTTTGGCCCTGTAACAGAGAAGATTTCGTAAAAGGAATCATTCATTTTTAAGGAGTACCGCTTCGTGGTACACTCACTAGTTTATCTAAACGGACATATCCTAACGCTCAGCAGGGATGAAGAAAAGCGATGGAAACTCGTTTTGATTGCTTAGCTTTCCGCACCTGACGCTACCTTGAGAGAAATTATCTCTGTGTTTGTCACTGGTTCTAAATGATTTGTAGTCAGGATTTTTCTGGAGACTGTTAGAGTCCGTGGGATTCACAAAAGCCATTCATCATTTGCGTAGGGGTTGACTTTTACAGTGTTCATTGGTCGGATTTGATGGATGTAAGCTTCTAAGACATGCTGGGTACGCGATGTATGATCAGAAAGGCGAGACATGGTGTGGAACGACGTACATATAAGTTCGTGATCACCTAGCGTTCATGTGTAGTGCAATACGTTCTTCTACACTCGTCGTCCATGTCCTTAATTTCTTTGGTTGGTTTGTAAAGTTGTCTTATAAACTAGTTTGCAGTATTTTGACATGTCTCATTCTCTTCACCTTTTTTTTATTTCCATCGATTTCGTTTTCTTCTATGTTTGGGTCACTTATGTTCTACTGTTAAGAATAGATAGTGACCACTGAAACTGTTTAGTTTGATAAGAGCAAAGAGAAATGGAGAAGGAATGCTTGTCAAGCTGTAAAAGAGCGTCCTTTGAGGCATCTTCACGCTGTCGCCCGGTTAAACCTTTTCGGTTACGACTATGTCTACATGTCAGATGCATTTTTGACGCTAGTTTTAATTAAGGATTTGCTGCACTTATTGCCGCAAAAGTCGTCTGTAGAAAGCGCCGATGTTTCGAGTAATATATCATATCATCTATTCATCGTTTAGAATTACATATTTAAATTAATGGGCGGGTGTAGTTTAGTTTATGTTTAGAGGTGTTTAGAGGTGTTTGTTTAGAGGTGCGGTGCAGCCCTACGGTCGATGTTTCGATACCGTCCAATTGCCAACAAAACCTTTCATCTATTTGGGGTCGATAACTTGGTACCAGCCTTGTCTTGGAGGATAAAATCACCAAATTGATCACCGGCTTGCACGCGCAAGTCATTGTCATGCCATAGGCCAACGCGTGTTCAAAGACCCCAACGATTGCGAATTACAGTGAAATGCGTTGGCGCATCCCAAATAGATTTAAACGACGGTGACTCTATCCATTGCCTTTACTTTTATTTGAATAAATGAATAATTTTCTTTACTTAATCAGAGGTTTTGTACTGTTCTTTTAAGCGGTCGCCAGCATATTCTCCGAATCATTCTTGAACATAGATCTCCCCAACGCTGCTAAAGCAAAAACTTGCAGACAATCCTTCCATTCGTCACGTTCTTCCATAAGCTGCGAGACCCGCTTGAACTGCCTTTGGCACCGACAAACTCTGGTACAACAAAGCGGAAAGTTGTTACCAAAGGTCCAGCTGTTTCATCTATTCGGGTTGGGCTTTGGTGGTGTGCTGGATTACAGCACCTCCTTGCAGTATCTAAGTAATTTCGACAGTACAACTGTAAGTTGGTGTCTGCAGTGCACGTGCTCAGAGCGTATACTCAAATATCTGATTGGATCTAGTGGAAGCGGGGCCATCATGGCACGTTGCAATTGGATCGTTGGGATCGCAAGTGATAGTAATGTATGAGCCTTAGCGTTGCACTAGAACGACAGTAAAATGTTCTGTTGTACTCTGTAATAATACTCTTTTTGGCCTGTTGTATTATTATGGTATTGTATTGTATGTTAGCAGGTGAAAATTGCAGTTAAATCATTTGGATAAACTATCCGACAAATCTGTGGATCTCTTGAAAATATCCGAAGATAGTTCTCTATCTACGACTCCACTGAGTACGAGATCGAAGAGGAGAGATTAAGAATCTTCTTTATTTTTGACCCAAGACCATTTTTTATCCAGTTATGTGTCGCTATGGGGAATCATTTTTTCTAAGTATCGAAATCTCTGTATTTTCTCTTATTCATCTACGATATCCTGGTATGTTGGTTATCGTGTATGTCATAGCATCTCTTCACTCTTTCCGGTTTGTCCTCGCGCCATAAAAATGGCGTAAATTTCACCTTCGATCATTTCGTGTATCTTGCAGAATGCGGTATTTTTGGCAGAAGATGTACTTGCTTCTTCTGATTCTTGTACTTATCGACTTCATTGATTCAGCTCCTCAATGGGGTGGAGGCGGCCCAGGTAATTTTATTAGTATTTTTATGTGAGAAACTGGCACCGGGACGCTAACACCCCTGGGACACAACAAAGTTGGACACCAGGCTAGAATATACCCACTCGATGTAATGGTAACCATTGGGCTTGTGCTCGACATCAGTGGTTTCGCTGTGCCTCGCATAGACTCCTACTGGGAGGCTCTAAGGATACCAGCACACTTTCCTATACTTTACCCTTACTCTGGCCTCATGTCGGCTCATTACACTTGTAAAGATCCTCAGACAGTCGCCTCGGCACGCACCCTGTCGAGCTCTTTTAACCCCTTTGCAACACACATATATATATTAGTAGTCTAATACAGTAGAATAATACAATAATAGAAAATAGATTAGTATATAGCTGAATATTAGTGAAGTAGCTTAGAATATAGTAAATACTTCCGTTTCGCTTCTACCCTTAGACGGAAGGAGTAAAATACAGAATAGCAGGTAAAGATTAATTAGGAATAATAAGTGCAATTCACTCCCGAAGCTCTTCAGTAAGGAATAGGGAACAGAATGTGGAATAGATATAGAGCCTGCTATTTATATCCAGCTAGGGCTCCAAAAAAAGATCATTATATGAGTAAGTGTTAGGTCAAGGAGATCATAAAAACAGACTAGATACAAGCGTATTAGTAAATGTCTTAAAACTACGTATTCCATATTGTTCAGGGTGCTTATAAATGATATGTTTGTTATTAATAAAGCATTTAAAAATAGCCTAAATAACGTTCTTGTCATATTTTAAAGTACTCAGAAGCTTGAGCATGATCTGTAGTATGTCTATAAAATATGAATAAAAACTACAGTTCCTAGATATTCGGTGAGTCTCAGCATTTATGATAGCGGTTTTAAGAGTATTAGAAATAAAAGCGTTGCCATGACAGAATCTAGAGACAGTAAAATTGAATAAATCTGTCTTGTCTGTAGTATTGTTTAATGTACAAATGGTCGTTAGAACATTAAATATGTAGATCTAAAAAATAACATTGGTAATTTGTACTATTAGATTTTCCAACGTCAAAATATTGTGGTAAGTTCCGTCTAGAATATTTGTGAGGATTTTTTCTTCGGCATTATGTATGATTAGTAGATCATCCATATATCTAAACAGATGAAAATTAAATTTGGGATTATGAATATTAGAGGTGCAAATGTACTCGTAATATGAGAGGGTAAAGTCCGCCAGAGCTAGGCTGGTATTGCTACCTTGTCGGACCCCTACGACTTGTTTAAATAATCTGTTTCCTACTTTACGAAAACTATTCTCTAGAATAAATTCGAGTAAAGTTATAAGGTCATAAATGCTCTAATTTCTATAATTAGGTTTATCTATAGATACATCGGAGTAAAATATTTTGCGTTTATAAATTATAACAAACCTTTCTCGAGCGTTTTTGAAGCATATTTTGATAATTTCTATGATATTTCTGATAACTACCGCACGAGAAATGTTAGTAAACATGTTGATAAAATCTGCAGAGAATAATTTAAGCTCATGTCCTTTTATCTATGTTATATCATGAATTATATTTATATTATCAATAGACCAATAAGTGTTTGAGCAGTTTTTATTATTATAGACGGCTTTAACGTAATTACGAAAATGTCTTTTGAAGAAGCAGAGAATATTCATTAATTCTAATGATAAAGGTTTGACACTGCTATTCGAGACACCTGTGATGAATCTAAATTTAACAGGTGTTTTATGCAATTTTGGGATAGCAACTATAATTGGAAGATTAGGATCGCTAATATTGGTGAGGCCTAGATTTCTTATATATTTTGCGTGTTTATCAAGTATATCTAAAGGATTATCATGATTTCATGGTAAATGTTGGAGGAATTGTTAAGTAAGCCCATTTCTTCAAGGATAGAAATAAGGTAGTACTTTTTTGCAGGTAATGCCATAATTAGAACAAGCTTTATCTAAAGGGCAAATAATAAAGTATTTTTGCATACAATTTAGTTCTGTGTAGTATGCGGAAAATCCAGTGTTACTAGTACTGTTGTAAAGAATGGAGCGGTATGTAGTATATAGAAAATTCTTATAAAAGTTAGAAAAGGTATAAGTATGGCAGTCACTTAATTTATACCTCATTTTAATTTTAGATGTTACAGTTTTTATGACATTATCCCATAGATGATATATCTGTGTATTAGTTAAATTCATAGGTGGTCTGAATTTTGAACCTTTGTTTAGTATGTTGTAAATCTTATGATTTACAAATATATTAACATCTCCTGTTATAACATGTTTATGGTGTGTGTCAATAAAGTTTTTAAACTCACTACAAGCACAAGGGATGGTAGTTATATTTAAATCTTGAATATTTTTGAGAAACCTATTGTAATTGTATATCTTAGTGGATAGGTTTAGGATATTCGAATATTATTCTAATTAGGAGGGCGTTGTTTGTTACTGTTATTTCGAATAATGTCAATGATGAATTTATTACTAAGGATTTTGGATAAATTATGGTTATCAAGTTTAGCAGAGTAATATGGAATCGTAACTAAGATATGATTATTATTAAATATGTGTTTATGTCGTAAAATGTCTTTAGGGTTTTTAGATTGGTAAAAACATAAAGTGGAAAGTAGAAGTGGTTTTTGTAAATAGGATATTCTGAAAGAAAAGGGTCATACGTGGATTAGTAAATGAAGTTCTGAATAAAAGACTTATTTTTGGATTTAAGATACTTGTAGATGTAATCAAAATGAGGATTAGATGTAAATAAATCTGTGACTTCTTCTTTAATTTCTTCTAAGTTATAAATGTATATTAAATTTAGCGAGATCGCAATTATGTTTATAATAATGGTCATAAAATAATTTGTTCGAATGATTTTTATTTGAAATGCCATTTATATGTTCTCTAATCCTAATTTTGAGTTTTCTGGTTGTTATATATGGATTGCTTCCCCATTCTCTTGTGGCCCCTGTGTACTCGACTGCATACTACACTTTGGGTTTCTACTCAGTCCTCATCCTACTCTGCGAATATACACATACTACAATGTAGAAAAGGGGCAAGGCCCAGCTCGCGGCATTTCCTCCTGCTCCTCCAATGGATGAAGGTGCTGCTCGCTTTTTGCGCTTCTTGTGTATTGGACTCTCTTCCGCTCTTCTTTCCGTTTGGCTCGCTGATCCAGCATGAGCTCGAATGAATTTCAAAAACGCTGCTGTTATAGAGGCAAAAGTTGGCAGGACGTAAAGCGCGCAATGTAGAAGCTCTGCAAGACTTTGTCGTGTCCGCCCCGACGGACTCCTTTTGGATAAGATGTAAAAGAGTGGAGTCGAATAAGCGACACCCTTCTTCAAATAGAAAGAGTTAGATTTGTTTCGCAACTTTTTTCACTAACTTGCTGAATTAGGACATGTATTGGGGGACCAAAAATGGGATAATCACAACGATTTGTGTTTTCTGAATATCCCATACATCAAACATTTGGCCTAATCAATTTGGATCTCCGCGGACAAGTTTGCACCTCCTACTTGCACAGTAAATACTGTGTATCGTTTACTGGTGCTGGTGTCGCTTACTGGCGATGGTGCTGTCAGCTCGTACACGACGTTTCTGTGAGATACGTTTCTTTCTTTAATTATTATGTCTTTGACTGTAAGACAGTCAAAGACATAATAATTAAAGAAAGAAGAAAAGACGTAAGAAATTATTTGACTTTATATATTTCAAGTAAAGTTATACAAAGATTTGAGGCAGGTTACCAAAACTTCTAATTTTTAAGGTGGCTGGAACGGACCAGGAGGTGGATTTGGACCAGGTTGGTACTATTTTTTTAAAAGAATTAGTGGAGTTGCAATATTCAGAAAAGATAATTTTACGGTGGAGGCAACCCTTGGGGAGGACTAGGTTTCCATTCATTTATACGATTAAAAAAAGGAAGTGATAACAGATGTATGGATGTTCTGTTAAGGGCCTCAGCTACCAAATCAAGGAGGCATGGGAGGTGGACCAGGACCAGGTTAGTTGCGCGCTTTAACAAACTGATGTGGATGCAAGACCTGAAGAAAAGAAAGAACTTTTAAGGTGGAGGCGGTCCTTGGGGAGGAGAAGGTGGACCAGGTTTTTATTTATCATTATGAATAAAGAAGGAAGTGATAGTAACTGTATAAATGTTGCGTTAAGGTCCTCAACTACCAAATGAAGGAGGCATGGGAGGTGGACCAGGGTCAGGTTTGTTGCGCGCTTGAACAAATTAATGTTGATGAAAGACCTAAAAAAGAGAAAGACTTTAAGGTGGAGGCGGCCCTTGGGGAGGACAAGGAGGACCAGGTTGCATTCATTATTACGATTAAAGGAGAAGACAGCAGATGTTCGAGTATTCTTTTAAGGGCCTCAGCTACCAAATCAGGGAGAATGGGGTGGACCAGGAGGAAGACCAGGAGGTTAGGGTGTTTTTTTCAAAAATGGGTGGTATGTGTTGAAAGTGCAGTAATATTTACAATTTCTAGGATGGTTTTAACGGAAGAGATCAACAGCAACTGACTGCTTCTGAGAATCGTTGTAGATGTCTGAGCAACATTTGTCCATTTATCTCAACAAACCTTCTAAAAGTCACTTCACTGAATAAAATGTTCTACGATGCTGTTGTTTTTTTTATCACAGGTTTTTTTTGTTGCTGTAGTTTTGGACTAATTAGAAGGAAATTATTAAGTATAGGAGTGATGCATGGGTGATCACAACTTTGAAAAAAACTACATGTAGTGTTTGGATTATGAGCTGTTTTTCATCGGGACCATTTTGGAACACACATTGTTGGCGGCGGATATGTCCAACCAAATGACTGCAACGCACTTCGATGGGGTCGCGACAGAGAGAGCCTGGGTCAGGTAGAGACTAAACCTGCGGTGCTGCACATGTATATCCTTTTCCCGTATGAACACATTCATTCGCTTATCATTTTTGGGATCAGTTCAAGTTTCTTAACGAATATCTTTATATTTCGACCTATAGGTTAGAGAGCCGTAGGTTATTAGCGTTGGTTTCAATCGGGCATTCGACGTGCATCTATCTTTATTATTATCTTTATTTTTGTTATGTTTTGGAGTGAGAACGCGGATGAGTGCTCTCCACCTCTCAACCACATCTTCCCCTAATGGTCCCACCATATCTGATCTGACTCTAGGAGCACGTAATGAAGGTAATATGACACAACAGTAGGTGACTGTTGGCCGAGCAACATTTCCTTGACGAATCATTGCTTCTGCCAAAGATATGTAGCCGATAAAAGTAGAAGGATACACTCATCGTCATAAGCACAAGTTCATTATCTCAATGTCTAGGAATTCCTGGTCCTGAAGCGAGGAGAAGCCAGCCTTGAAGGCGTGAGCAAGCTTCAGACTGACATAACTTCAAGATCTATTTACTCTACTTGAACATTGTCCGGTGTCACACAAAGGGCAAAGAAACCTTCGAAATCTTGAGGACAAAACTCAAATGCGAATATTCAACAGTACTGTACTGGATGTGGTCTAGTGTCATTTCTGGACTCGATTTTGAATGCGCAGCACATGCAGCGTCCTATTTTTTCCCTCTGTATGTCATTCTGGTCAATTCTTATCCAATTCGTTAGCGGATTTCACTGTTGTTGTGAATATTTTAGAAGAATGAGGCTCCGCCACTTGGACCAATGCTAACATCCCGCGAAATTTAAAATAGTGCAGTGGGTAACCAATTTCTTGCGTTGAATTTATAGGTGAGCTAACTATAGCTCATAGCTAACCGAAAAAGCAGCGCTAGCAGCAGATCCACTTTAAGAGGATAAAACCTACTAAAAATCCACTGTCGAAGTGGAAACACCTCCAACAGAATCTCAAAACCAACCTTATAGTAGGCGAGTGCGCTCAAGCAGTTTTCTGTTTAAGGCGAGTCACAAACCCTTTGCAACTAATGAGTTTGTTGCAATATGCTGTACGCGAGGACGAAATAGGACAACAACTTGTGCAAGAATGCATTCCTTCTTAAAATCGTTTATGAGTATTTTTGTACAAAACTGTAATAGGTGCTGCTCTCAGGAATATTCATAGAAAACCTCAGACATAGAATCGCACGAATGTCTAGGTGCTGAAGAGCGCAGAATGTTCAGGTCGCTTACATGTATTTCAGTGAGAATTTTCTTCCTCTCATCGCATACTCTCTTCTCGTCATCATAACCTCTTTCGTTCGTTTTCGACGTTAGGAATCTAGATATTTCCTCTATTCTCACTTGGTCCTCGAGACCGCTATTTGTCTTGGTCTCGTTGAGGCTTTTGAGAGGATATGTTGCAAATGTTCTGCTTTTCCGACTCTGGCGAAGGCGACAACGCCAAAACGTTAGCCATGAGAAAGAAATGTAACAATCATTGCTTTTACTTGGTATACTTGACCGTTTTCATGCTTCCGTGAGGAGTATTGTATAAGCAAATTGTGTTCTACATGCAAGAGAACCGTTTTCATGTCTCCTGAAGTTTCACAAGCGCATACAAAGCTTAGCCAGTCCTTGTTGCTCCTATTTAGGCAAGAACTCCCGTTTTTACAATACATAGGACACATATGGAGAAGTATAGATGGGTCGGTGAAATTTTGATGAGAATCGACGTCAGGTTGACGGAGGGGACGTTGGCGTGGATTCAAAAAATGTGTCCGACAAGGGAAACTGCCAACGAGACAGAACATGAGAGGATCAGCTGATGACTCAGCTGGATGTGGCTCAACAAGGTCAAGGTCACCCATGAGACTTACGAATATCTTGGGTGATGAATCCGGGAAAAAGGAAACAATGAATTTGGGGTTTGGACCCGCACCACCAGTGAAGATAGACCATTTGAGTGAATAAGTAGTTGGTTACATCCTTGTGAGACTATGACACTCCTGTTTATTGCAGTTGCTCTTTTTCGTTTTGATTTTTCATCTGTGCAGTTGTCACTTATACTTTTCGAACATTTCACTTGTCCTTAAGACAGAGTAATGTAGCCGATCTGTTTGCATGTTGTCCTGTTCTAGTATTGCTGTCACGTAAACATGCTCGAGCAGACCAGTGCAAGCGTACGGACGTTATGAGTACAGATTGTCATCTTAGTCCTTTTCCGTTTCGGTAGCCTACATTACTCCTGCAACCCCGTCTTTCCCGGCGCTACCGTATCCGGCTTTCCTCCAGAATCCAGAGACTCTTTTCTATTACCGTGTTTTGCATACAAGTTCAAAACTTGTGGGCAGTCATATGAGTTTTGGGAGAGCGTTGCGTGCTTCCGTAAAGGACAGGTGGAGCTTATTCGTTGACTAATACTGACTTGTTCGATTTGAGGTGCAACGGAGGCGACTCCAAACCGCCTCTGTTGTACTTCCCAGTCACTTGATTGCTGGCTTTTGGCTGGACCGACGTGTGGGATAAAAAAGCATTATGAGCCCATCCTGGCACAGCAGAAACAAGTCCTTCGCTGAATTCTTCTGCGTCCCAGAGCAGGTACAAGGTCTCTTTTGGTTCGCGATTTGCCCCCTCCCCACCACCTGCAGACGCGAACCTCGCGTCTAACCGGCCGTGTTCCCTCAAATAAGGGAGATCCATGGATCCAGCATTAGACTTGGCTTCTATATTTATTCTAACCATCTACAGAACAAAATAAGAAACAAAGATCAACCTCTTTGGCAGCTACTTTACTTTAGTCTTGAGGTGTTCGAGTCCGAACCTTCTTAATCAATTCTTGGCATTCCAGTACCGAAAACAAAAATACAAGATGAACCTGTATATACACTTTGCATTTAAAACACTGAATGAAAGCGTGGCAGGAGGAACGTTTAAAAACAATCCTGACCTTTTATTACGATCGAGCCCATGCCTTCTTTCTCGATTTTTACCTGTTTGAACGAGGGGTCGGAGTCGAGGTGGAACTATTGGGAAGTGCAGTGAAGAATGGCGCTAGCAAAGGTCCTCTCAGGATGCTAACCGCTACGGTCCACCGCACTGCTTCGCTTACCCAACAGCACCGTGATTCGTGTCGTCCTGATCCCATTAAATTCCATTAAATGCGTGGGACTCTCGCTAATTAAAGGAAGACAGTCATTCTATCGAAATTACTACCTTAAACATGTATTTATCCAAATTTTGCGACAGTAGGAACATACTTAATTTGTGTTTAAAGCTTCCAAACCAACACATGCCCGAAATTATGGTGCACATATAGGCGCTGAAAACGGTGATGGCCGGTGAGACAAACGGTGCCCATCCTTGAATTGATTGATGGTGGATTGCGTACAAATACTGTAGTCACCACTGAAGGGGAGAAAAATATGTGAAATAGTTTCAAACGGAAGTATTTGCCTACAAAAAAGAAAGATTATGGAATATATTAACATAGCGAATGTTTCGTTATAGACATACAGCAGCAGATGTTTAAAATGTTGAAATGATTTTCTATTTTTGGAAGCCGTTTTATCATATGTATATGGAATGCGCTCGACGAAAATACTTAATGGAACATCGCTTTTTATACAAGATAATTCGCTACTGCTGCATTTGAGATATTGGAAAAAATTGAATTTTTAGTAGAGGAAAGTTGCTAGGAATAAAAAATCACCATTTGCATGCTAGCTCGAAGGGCAACGATCCTAAGAATAGGGTTATTTAAAAGTCAATAATCGTGTTCGAAAACGGCCAAGGAATATGTTCATGGAAGTGAGAACGAGGCGAATCTTACGAGATCAAATCAATTTGTTTGAAGGTTGGCGCTACCAGAAATACATGAGAAATATTCTTTTTTCCTTTTCTCTTTATGTTTTTCTGTGGACGACAACACGATTATTGCCTACTACCTTTAGAATTCACCTTTGTATCAAAAACTTCGTTAAACCTCTTGAGTAATATGTAAAAATTTAACAAAACATTCCATTGAACGACGTCGACATGTGGCGGCCGTGCTTTCGTTGACGATTGCGCACCGTGGACTAGATCCGTAGAGGGAGAAATCCCAGTGGATGTTTAGCGGTTGCTCGGACAAAAACAAGTATTAGCCTACCTTGTGAGAAGGAGAGAGCGTTTGTGAAACAATCGTTGGTCGTAATCTGGAGCGTTGTAGCCAAGAACTGCTGTGTCACGTGTGCCTCTCTATCCTTGCTTTCTTTTCTAGTACAGCTTTTCTAGCAGAAAACAGCAGAAAATACTGATAAATGCGGAATGGACTGCATTATATGCCCTTTGACATTTTCTGTGTAAACAAGTACAATGTTTTATGTTTTAATGTAATCCACAATGAAATAGAAAGCGTTGAAGTCCAGCAAGAATGTATATCATCTATGACTTCTGCAAAAAGAGTTCAGCTTTAAACTTGAATAAGTTGATTTTGACCTTATAATAAAGAAGATTTCATTAAGTGATTCATTCATTTTTTTAGGAGCACCGTTTCATGGTATACTTACTAGTTTATCTAAGCGGACATATAATAACGCTCAAGAGGGATGAAAAAACTTTGCGCACGTGACCCTACCTTGAGAGAAATTATCTCTGTACTTGTCATTGCTTCGAAATGATTGGCAGTCAGGATTTGTCTGGAAGCTGCTAGGATCAGAGAAATTTTCAGGTGACAAATTTCAGCCATTCACCATTCACAAAGGGTTTGACTTTTATAGTGTTATTCGGTCGAACTTAATGGATATAAGGAATTTACATGGACGCATTGTTTTGGCGAAATATGATCAGAAAGGCGGGACATGATGTGGAGCGACGGCCATATAAATTCGTTTTCACCGTGCGTTCATGTATAAAACAGTCCTTTCTTCCACAAACGTCCATGATTTTAAAGTCTTTTATTGGTGGAGAATATGGAAAATTCTGTATAGTTTAGGGAATTGTAACTTGATTCACCTTTCCTTTCATTTGCCGCAGCTTGGTTCTTTTCCGCATTTGGGTTCACCAATGATCTACTGTTATGAATAAATAATGGGCACTGAAATTGTTCAGTTTGATGAGAGCAAAAAACAGTGCACAAGTGTGGAAGAGTGCTTGTCAAGCTGTGAAAGAGCGTACCTTACGAAATCGTCCCGCTGTCGTTCGGTTGAACATTTCCGGTTACGACTATGTCTACATGTCAGACGCATTTTTGATGGTAGTTATAATTAAGGATTTGTAGCACTTATTACCGCTGAAGTCTCTCAAGAAACTTGATTTTTCGAGCAATACATCATCTAATGATCGTTTAGAATTGCGCATGTAAATAAATAATTACTCATTATGTGTTCTTAATTTGAGCCGGACGCGAGGTTATTACAATCTTCATAGTCCTTTATTATCGGCTAACATTCCAGTAAAATTGCCTTCTTCATAGCCTGAAATATCAAATCGAACGTTATCATCCGACCAAACGTCTTATACGCCCAATAAAGAAAGCCTACTGTTGGGTCTTGTAGTAGAAGTGGAAGTGTATCGTTTTTCTGAGTGTCAGGGGATTTCTTGCCTCAGCCTGTAGTGAGGTGGCTACCGCACTCTAAATGACAACCTTAAATAGTGAGCGAGTTCCTGCATAATATAAAGATTTTTCTCTTTGCCATTTATATTTGGGCCCTTGAAATGGATCCAAAACGCTTCCAGAGCCTTTCGCGCACGAATACTAGTTTCGGGCGCCAATGTCGTGATTTTACCATCAAATATAACTTCCTTATGACGCCGTACCCAATGACCACCTAATGTCCGCTACCTAATGTGAAGTCGTGAAGTTTTTCCCTCCGTCCAGGTGTTCTTTGACTCGAACTCATAGGGGTCTAGCAGTTTCTCCAATGTATTCGTCACCGCACTGGATACAGGAAATCAGAAATATTGGGAATGAATAAATAGTTTCTTTTACTTAATCTCCTATTGTCGTCTGACACGGTCGTCAGCATGTTCTCCGAGTCATCCTTGAACATAGCTCTGCCCAACATTCTCGACCGATAGCAAGAACTCGAAGAGAATCCGTCACAGTGTTCCATAGGTTGCAAGGGTCACCGTTGAGTTCGGTATCGCCTTAGCGCTCGTGTATAACTGAATCATTTTTTCTACAATTGTCTATATTCTTGAATTCTTTCATTGGTGAAAAATATGGAAAGTCACTTGAACTGCCTTTGGTACAACATAGCAAAGCGGAGAGTTGTTGCCAAAGGCCCCTCTAGCTACTTGATCTATCTGGGTTGGGCTTTGGCAGTGTGCTGGACTACAGCACCTCCTTGCAATATCTAAGTAACTTCAACCTTACAACTGTAAGTTAGTGTGTGCAGTGCACGTGCCCATAGCATATCCTCAAGTAGCTGATTTCATGTAGTATAAGCGGGGTCATCGTGAGCTGGTAGCAAATAGACCGTAGGGATAGGATGATATAGTAATGTATGTGCACTAGCGTTGTATACAGTACGACAGTAGAATGTTCTTTGGAGATAATACTGTATTTGATCCATGTTTTATTGTGTTTGCAAGTTATCAGGTGAAAGTTGCGGTTATACCACTTTAATAAATCCTGTGAATCTGCGAACCTCTTTGAAGTAAAGGATAAAGGATAAAGGATAAAGTTTCTGGCGTTAATCAATCCGCTTGGGATGCGCCCCCACGTTCATTTCAATTCAGAATCGTTTGAGGTTTACGAACGTGTAACTGGCCCATACAATGACTTGCGGTGGTTAGCCGATGTATCAAGTCAGTGTTTTTATCCTCCCAGACAAGTCTGCTACCAATTTATCGACCTCGGAGGGATGAAAGGATTGGTGAGCACTTGAGCGGATTCGAACCTCCGATCGATCGTGCAGGAAGCAGAACCTCTAACCGCTACACTACACCCTCTTTGAAATATCTAATGATAATTGTTCTTCTCCGATTTTACTGAAAAGAAATTCCAAGAAGAGAGATTAAGATTCCCTCTAAGTTTGATGCGAAACTATTTTTAATCTGCTCACGTGTGGTAATGTCCCATCATTTGTCCTAGCTTCCGAGATTTCACATAGTTCTCTATTTCGTCAACGATATCTTGGTGAGTTGTTCATGGTGGATGTCATAATAATACATTTCTTCATTCTTTCTAGTTTGTTATCGTGCAAACAATAATTAGGATAAACAAGTCATGACGGTACTTGATGGAAAAAAATCATGTTTTTTTTTTCCGGTTGTTTTTCTTATTTCTTTAGTTGAATCGAGCTACTAGAAAATTGGCGTAAATTTCACTTTCGATCATTTTGTTTTTCTTCCAAAATGCGGTATTTTTGGCAGAAAATGTACCTACTGCTTCTGATTCTTGTCCTTATCAACATCATCTATTCGGCTCCTCAACGGGGTTGTTTCGGCCGAGGTAATTTTTTTTTTAGTAATTTTATTCGTTCCGCTACGTTACCCTCCTTCTAGGAGTAAGAGTTAGATTTGTTCCGGAAATCGCTTTTTCATTAACCTGCTGAATTGAGACATGTTCTTAGGTCTGAAAAGGAGATTACTACAAAGATTTTAGTAAAGTCCTCATACAACGAAGACTTGGCGTAATCAATTCTGATTGCCGCAGACGAGTCTGCAGCTGCGCACTTTCCCGCTGACACAGTAAATACCGTGTATCTTCAATGATGGTACTGTCAACTTGAACACATAGTTTATCCGGCACTGGGATTTGCTTACGCTGTAGTTTTTGTGCACATCCTTAGTGGTTAGTGTTTCGCGTTGAATTTGCACACATTGAACTTCTGCAGTTGCACATAATCTTTCCTGTATTTTGGAGCACTGATAAAGGCATAAGAAATTATTTCTTCTAAAGTTACACAAAGGTTTGAGTAAGATAACCAAACTTTTGAGGTGGCTGGAATAGACCAGGAAGAGGATATGGACCAGGTTAGCACTATTTTCTAAGAAATAATGGAATCGCAATATTAAGAAAAGGCAATTTTAAGGTGGAGGCAACATCTGGGGAGGAACAGGTTTCTATTCATTCTTATGGTAAAAGAAAAAGGAAAAGGAAAAGAAAAAGGTATGGATGTTCTGTTAAGGGCCTCAGCTACCAAATCGAGGAAGTTGGAAAAGAGGACAAAGGCCGGGTTAGTTGACCGCTTGAACAAATTTAAAGTGGATTGAAGACGTGAAGAAGAGAAAAGACATTTAAGGTAGAGGTGGCTATTGGGGAAGACAGCGAGGACTAATTTCACTAAATGAGGGCATGGGAGCTGGGCCAAGGCCAGGTTTGTTGGCGCGCTTGAACAAATTAATATACATAGATGCACGACCTGAAGAAGAGAAAAAACTTTTAAGGTGGAGGCGGCTTTTGGGTCGGACAAAGAGGACCAGGTTTTTATTTACTACTACGATTGAAGAAGGAAGTGACAGCATATGCATGGATGTTCTGTTAAGGTCCTCAGTTACCAAATCAAGGAGACATGAGAGATGGATCAAGGCCAGGTTTGTTGCGCGCTTGAACAAATTAATATACATAGATGCACGACCTGAAGAAGAGAAAAAACTTTTAAGGTAGAGGCGATCCTTGGGGAGGACAAGGAGTACCAGGTTTTTATTTATTATTAACATTAAAGAAAGAAGTGATAGCAAAATTATAAATGTTCTGTTAAGATCCTCAGCTACCAAATCAAGGAGGCATGGGGGGTGGACCAAGGCCAGGTTTGTTGCGCGCTCGAGAAGATTTATGTGGATTCAAAATCTGAAGAAGAGAGAAGACTTTTAAGATGGAGGCGGCCCTTGGGAGGGACAAGGAGTACCAGGTTTGTATTCATTATCATGATTAAAGAAAAGTGCAGTAGCAAACGTATGGGTAATCTCTTAAGGACCTCAGCTACCAAATCAAGGAGGATGGGGTGGACCAGGAGGAAGACCAAGAGGAAGACCAGGAAGTAAGCGTTTTTCTTCCAGGATTTCTTTTTCATTTTTCTTCCTTTTAGATGGTATGTGAATATACGGTGGTACGGTGTTGAAATTGCAGTAATATTTACAATTTCTAGGATGGTTTTAACAGAAGAAGTCAACAGCAACTGACTGCTTTTGAGAATCGACTGTCTGAGTTATTTACGCCCATTTATGTCACCAGTTCTTCTGAAAATCACTTTATCCAATAAAAACTTCCATCATTCTATCCTATCTTCTGTTGTTCTCTTTAATCACATGCTCCTCTTGTTGTTGAATTCTTGTAGTAATCACGAAAAAAAAATTATTGGGTGTTGGGGTGATTCGCGGGTGATCACAGCTTTGAATGAACTAACTACACGGATGAGAGTAAATATTTGGATTGAAAACAACTTTCAATCCAAATATTTACTCTTATCCGTGTAGTTAGTTAATCAAAACACGTACGTACATTTTGGTTATTAAGAGGAAATAAGGTAGAATGAGAAGTAAGAAGCAACCTTCATCTCCTGTTCTGTTTTGGAAGGCTGGCTTCTTATTCGATTTTTAGCACCCTATAACGTATAATAAAAATCCAAAATGTGGTTTGAACGTTCTCGTTTCTTGAACTTCGACATACTTTTGTCTATGTTCTCTAAGAGGATGCCTAGGTTGTTAGGTGGAACCATCTAATAGCCTGACTACTTACCTGACGTTTGGGCTTTTTCAAAATAATTTCCAGATCACCTGAAAATGTTGCAATTTAGGCATTAAGGCCATACGCTTTCTTTGTTGCTACCATATAAATATAACATCTTAGAACTAGTAGCAACTCACTGTTCTTCACATTCGTGTAGAGTGAGGTCACAACAAAAGAACTCTGTCAAGCAGTTTCCCTCAACTCTCACATTGCGTAATCGTTCAAGGAAATTGTGCTTGTTCGACTAATGAGATGTTATTTTGAGCAAAATCTGACTCATAATTTTATTAAAGAATCATTCAGAAATTCGAGTCGTTGGTCCTCCTACACAATTTATTGTTGCTCAGATTTTGAATATGACCACTGATGTTGAGTGATTCTCGGGTTTCAGTTTATGCGTTTTCATGAGGCTATAAAACACAGGACAGGTCGGTTCGTCAGGCTTGAGACGGCTAACAAATCGTTCATCAAGACCAGAAGATATTTTTTTATTCATCCACACATGATTCAAGCGTTTGCACTACACAAGAAATTATTTCTCGTTACGCGAGGAGAGATCTTTTTATAGTTTAGTTTTAAAACGATCTATATTTGAGAGTAGTGTAGCGCAGTCGGTTAGGCTGCTCGCAGAATTCAGAACCGCGCGGTCGCGCGGTTTGGCGGCTCTGCGGTTCTGTTGGTTATTGACTATTCACAACAGTGCACTCAATAATCACCGAAACCGCAGAGCCGCTAAACTACGCGCCCGCCGGCTCTGAACTCTGTGGACAGCCTTAGATGTTCACCTGTGGCTGCAGCAGTCGGAAGTTCGGTTCCCTAGTGCCAAACAAGCCATCTGCTCTCTCGGTGTCGATATATTGGTAACAAACTTGTCTGGGAGGATAACAACGCGGACTTGATACATCGGGTAGCCCCCGCAAGTCATTGTGCAGGCGTTCGTAAACCTTGAACAATTCTGAGTTGAAGTAAACTTCTTATCCTGAACAACTGATATAATAATATTGCTCTGAAGAGATCTAAGTCAAATATTTGGAAGATTTCAGCTTCGAAAAGACATGAAAAAAGTGAAATGAAACGTATTCGTAATACTAAATCTTCTCACGTCGGTGAAAATGAGTTGATACAATATATCAATATTTAAGATTATAGTGGTCTTAGAAACCGCCAGTCGCGCAGCATTTTCTATTTTTAGCGTGCGCTTAGGCTTGAAGGCATCACCCCACAAATCTGTGGTGGTACGGATTTCAGGTGGAGTATTCGTGTACGGGATGGGAGACTACAGAGAGGGGCTGATTCCGTCCATTTCTTCCTAATTGCCGTAAAAAATGGCCCGGAAGATGCGGCTTCAGGCGTTTTGGGGCAATATTTTGTACAAGGAGTTCGACTGGAGCGCGCCAGCCTTGTGCGGCGCCGCATCTTCCGGGCCGTTTTTTACGGCGGTTAGGAAGAAATGGACGGAATCACTCCCCTCTCCATAGTCTCCCGTCCCGTATACGAATACTCCACCTGAAATCTGCACCACCTCAGATTCGTGGGGTGATGCCTTTAAGTGGGGTCCAAGTGGCCGTCGATATTTCATATTTATTCCATAATTTTAGCTCTATTTAGAGGAGTGATAAGGTATTTGTAGTTTGACGTTACCTTTTGTCTTCATCAGTTTGATCACCCAGGAAAATCTATGCTCTCAAATTATCAGAAAGTGCGTACCGAACTGCCCATTCCAAATCTGATGTTCATTTCCGTGATAATTCCTAGCAAACCAGCCAGCAAAAAACCAGGAGATTCCCGGCCAAAAACACTCTTCAAAAAAATAACTAAATAAAAAATGGCAAGACAACATGGAGCATAGTGTAGTTGCGTAAGCGGGTGCTCTCGAAGCGGTACAGTATAGAAAAAACCGGGATAGGACCGTTGTACACCGCAGCAAGGGTGGGGATGCTATCCGTTACGTTATTATTTGCTATGCTATTGTATTATTAGTACCGTTATTAGCTGCTGTTTGCAGTGGTGGAACCTCGATTCCGGGCGCTTTCTCCGCCGCACTCTCTTGCTAATCAAAGTAGAGCCGCGGTCAGTCGCTCTATCAAAAACATGGATTTATCCAATGCTAGTTTGAGGCTGTAAGAAGACGATTAATTTTGCGTTTAATGCTTCCAAACCAACACTTCCCCGAAATTGTGATCCAAGCATAAGCGCTGAAGACGATGATGGCTAGACGAATTATGCCCATCCTTGGATTGATTGATGTTGGATTGCGTACAAACACTGAAATCGACGCTAAAAAAAAAAAAAGGGGGGGGGGGGGGGGGGTTTTGTAAATTTTTTGGGGGGGGGGGGAGGGGGGGGGGGGGGGGGGGGGGGGGGGGGGGGGGGGGGGGGGAAAAGGGGAAAAAAAAAGGGGGGGGGGGGGAAAAAAAGGAAAAAAAGGGGGGGGGAAAAAAAAAAGACGATGTGTTGTTGTTTTTAAAAAACACATTTTAATAAAATTTGTGTAATTTATTTTTGTAATTTAGGGTTCACCAAAAAACAGAACAAAACTCCCCTTTCAACGTGTGCAACGAGGGGATGCAAGGCACGTTTACCGCATATCAGAAGATATTCACAACTAAAACGTATTCTAAGGTTTTCAGGTCCCAATATCTGCGACTAAAAGAAGTTGCCTCAAGGAAAAAAACGCAAATGCGAATCAGCACTGCGTTCAAAATAAATTTGTTTGATATTTGAATAAACGGTTGAAGAGGCTCGAGAAGCGGTGAGGGCTATTGTAGCATAAGCAGTTAACTAAAAAACGGTCACAAACCACAAAGTGACTTTAAAAAATTTATTCTTCATAATCTGGTAATGAAAGTAGTGTGCTTTTGAGCCAATCTGAGATGGACGACCAGCATTTCTTGCTTTCTACAACTTATGCTGATGACGTCGCAGTCGCTTCAGTGCCTCGTGCAAAATCATAGCGTTGTAGCAGACGGTAAGGAGTCCACATTACCTGAACGAGAAGGAAACTTTCTGAAAAGAGTCGTAACAGAAAACGTACCAGTGGCAGTAGCATCCTTTCTGAAATATTCTATAAACAAGCCTCTCGGTTTGAATTAGCACGAACAATTGAAATCTTGAATAAATGTGATGCATAATAAATAACGTGATAAAATTGTGGAGGTGATAAAATAGAAAACCAATCATTTTAAATGCAATTAGCTACCTAAAAGTTCCTTTCGAAAAATCGACCTGTTGTCAAATCCACCAAATCCAACCACTATAAAATTGTGTGTTACTACTTTATTTAAAAGAAATGAAACTAACCAGAGGTGACTTCGTGTTGAGTACTAACAGACCATATGAGGAAATCTTCATTTCCTTCATAGCTTGCACATTGCTTCGGCACTCTTCCGTTACAGCCAGTTCAATATATTGAAGATCCGCAGTGGTACGGAAACGAAGCGTCGAAAATTCGCTTAGGAAAGGATGACAAACGAGATCTTCAGAAGCTAACAGAAGTGTAAGAGCAATAAGTAAATGTAGAAGCATAGCTACAATGAAAGGCAAGTACGCTGACACAAGTTGGTAAGTGTTGTGCAGATAAAGTGCATTATGCGTGACCTTTCCCCATCGATCGATTATTATATTTCGATAATGATATCTGTTAATTGGCCATTACATCATCTGTTGAAATAAAGGCTGATGCAGCAATAACTCATCGTGGTTCGAAGGATCAGCGCGATGTCGCGCTGTTTTTATTGTGACGGTCAGGGATCAATCCCTGCCAGAGGTCCTATTTTTGCACTTAACGTAAAAGAATTTAAAGAGCAGATTTCTCTTCTGACAGCGACGGCTTTCTTACTTTCAGTCGAAAGAGCAATTCTGATGCTCCTACTAAACGGAAAAAAACATCTACAGACGCAATTAGGGTTAAAATTAGTACAAAGTAGGCCCACTAGATTCTCAATATCTAGGCTCAAAGTGACTCGTGCAATAAAGCTGGCAGCTTTGTGTAGAGGGAGATTTCTTCTATATTTCTACAAAGTTTGGTGCCTCTAGCCTTCCTAGTCTTTTTGAAACCTAGTTGAGAAAAACCCAATTTTGCCTCAAATTTTTGAGTTTTTCTCAACTAGCTTTTGAGAGAACCAGAAGACCTACAAAGGCCAAAATTTGCATTTAGGGGTTTTCCCTGATGCTGTATCCAAATATGGAATCGAATTTTTGAACGGTGCCACAGCATCCTCGCAACGAGGAAAAGAGCGAAATCTCAGATTTTCGGCAACGCGTCAAAATCTGTGTGATTTCAAACAAACTTCCATAACTCAGCTCATGGTTTATAAAAACAAAATCGGTTTGAAGTATGTTGTAGAGAAAGCTTTTTGCTACTATAATCTGTTTTTGATTTTTTGCAAGTGGTTCTCATCTCTAAAAAAGCTAGTTGAGAAAAAGTTGAGAAAAACGGCAAATTTCTCAACTTTTTCTCAACTAGGTTTCAAAAAGACCAGAGGATCCCTGAAAAAGATTTTTCAACCATTTTGTAGCGCAAATCTTCCTCTACACAAAACTGCCAGCTTTATCCTCCTGCGCCTTTTTGTTAGTGATTTATTCATGTTTATTTCAAGGTAACAAAATCCGACCAGTCCAGCGGTAATTTCCAATTAAGGCCTCGTTCTAATCGCTAAAATAACCTCTTTATAACACTTTTATACGGAAAACAGTGCTCTGAAAACAATCCCAGAAGAATCTGCTTACGAAATGCTCTTCTCAGTGATTTTTTTCAGGTTTTGCAAAAATCTAGATTCCGGCAGGGATCGAACTCTAATCCGCTCAGTTCCATTGTCGATGAGTAAAATCGTTTGTTAATAATTGGAAAAGTGTAAAAATTGTTTGAAAGGTGTTCTCCTTCTTTTCCAGCTGTTTTTTCGTTTTGCAAAAATAGTGGCTCCGGCGGGGATCGAACTTTCGACCATCTCTTCATCAGTGCCAAACACTACAATAGTGTTACCGAATACACATTTAGAGCTCACTTATCTTTTTAAATTGTATGTCTACATACATACTGACTTCTAATTCTTGCAGTAACGTCTACTTCGTGCTAATCCGAGCAAATATATCTGGAGGATATTTTGGTGGATAGCCAATGTGGAATGGGTCGCGGCCTACCGGTAGCATCATTTGGCAATCTGACTGCCTTCTAGTTAGTCTTCCTTTATTATCTTGAGTCCTCCTTTATTATATTGGCACTTCTTTAAATCTTCTCGCCTAATTATAATCATTTATTGGATCTATTTATACACTAATTCCAGTATTTACAGATGTACCAAGATATTGTCAGCCTTTCTCCTGAAGA
This sequence comes from Necator americanus, assembly GCF_031761385.1. Lineage (NCBI taxonomy): Eukaryota > Metazoa > Nematoda > Chromadorea > Rhabditida > Ancylostomatidae > Necator > Necator americanus. Next base: position 33,750,903 of record NC_087375.1, read on the forward strand.
GGCTTACAAGCGTCTTAGAGAAGGTAATTCCGGACCGAAGCCTTCAGCCGAGTGGCTGGCAAAGAAGAAAGCGTTGAGAAAAGCGTGGCTCACTTCTCAGCCTGAGACTACGACGACAACAGCTACACCGACTGACCACTCGCTATCTTCGCTGTACTCGGAATTTTTGCTTTGGCCACGATCATGGCGCTACTGGTAAGAGTTTTTTTTTGCAAACATTTTTTTCCAGTCTATCTGTGATTTTTTTGGAATTCGTTTCAAAATGTTTTCTGCTATTATCATTATTTCTGCTCAGACTTGGGTCGTAAAACGAAGCGCTGTGAAACGGCAAAGGAACCGGGAACGCGAACTTCTGGAACACCAAGAGCTACTCGAGCAAGCTCTCCGCTCGAGGACTTTGCTGCTCGAAATAGAAGATTAAAATCATTTATTAAATTTTTTTGCATGGGTAAAACTCAATAAACATCTTCTTCTGTTGTCTTCTCACTGCACTGTTCCACATCTTCATGCGTGCTACCTGGAACACACATTATTTTAGAAATTCTACAGAAAATCAAACCCAATATTCTAACCGTGTCTAGATCAGTCCATCGAGTTGTTAAATGCTTTTCTACCTCGATTATTATTGTTGATCTTCTTCCACCTGCCACACGTCACGCGGCATCTGAAACATACAATTAACATTAACATATACTTTCTAGTTATTTGTTCTATTAATATCGCTGCATTACAATATATATTTTGTTTTACTTTTAGCATTACTATTTTTAAAATAATCTATTATACTATTAATTTATTAATAAAAATTTAGATTCATCAATTAATTAAATTATTGTAATTTATGTATTATTTAATTTATTTATTAGGCGTTTATTTGTCTTTTAATTCCTTTTATACTATTTATTTTTATTATTATTTATTTTTTATTATTCATTTATTTTATTATTTATTATTTATTTATTTCACCCAACTTTTGATTGCTGTGTAGGCAGCTATACTGGTAAGAACGAGATGAGGGGGGTCGTTTTTGGGAGGGTCGGCGGAGGGGGGGTCGTTTTTAGGAGGGATTTTTCTCAACTATACGCTTGACCCTGAATATGTGTGAAGTTGTTTCAAATGAGAGTGATTGTGTGTCAACAAAGAACAATATTGGATATATTAACACAGAGAATGTTTGACTATAGAAAAGTGCAGTAGATGTTAAAAATGTTGAAATGGCTCGCTTTTTTTTCTGGAAGCTCTTTCATAATATGTGTATGGGGTCAGTGTAGTGCAGTGGGTTAGAGGTCAGTTAGGGGTAGCCGCACAGTCGATGGTTCGAAACCGCCCCGTGCAAATGCCGAAAATTGGTGCATAGGGTGGTAAACCGCGTGTGGCAAAATCAGTACGAGGTTCCGTTCTGACCGATGACGATCTATCGATGGTTCAAAGCTCGCTGGTGCCAACCACGCCTTTCATCGCAGGTTGATTAATGCGCCAGTGATTTTATACTTTACGCGGGTTTATCCTTTTAATGTGCGCTTAACAAAAAGATATAATAGAGCATCGCTTTTGACACACGATAATTTCGTTACTGCTGCATTAAAGATATTGGAAAAGATTGAAATTTTAACAAGGGAAAAGTCGCTAAAATTGCAGAAATCTTTGCATACTAGCTCGATGGGCAGCGATCCTAAGAATAAAACTATTCGAAAGTCAATAATCGTGTTCAAAAACGGCCAAGGACTATGTTCATGGAAGTGAGAACGAGGCGAATCTTACGGGATTAAATCAATTTGTTTGAAGGCTGGCGCTACCGTGAATACATGAGAAATATTCTTTTTCTACTTATTCTTTATGTTTTTCTGTGGACGACGTCTTCAACAACACGATTATTATCTACTACCTTTAGAATTCGTCTTTGTATCAAAAACTGCATTTGGTTGGGTATCTCCTGAGTAATAGATAAAAATATAACAAAAATTCCCTGGAACAACATTGATATGTGGCGGCCGTGCTTCCGTTGACGACTGCGAACCCTGGGTACATCCGTAGGAGGAGAAATCCCAGCGGATGCTTTGTAGTTGTTCGGACAAACATAAGTACTGGCGCCTACTTTCTATACTTTGTGGGAAGAAATGAACAATTGTGAAACAATCGTTGGAGGTAGTCAGGAGTTATCCTCATATCAAGACCTATGCGGGTTTTGATCTACGGGGCGGGCCGTGAGGACCCTACATAAAACCCTTGTGACTCATACATAGTTGTGGTACGTGGTGGTCGTGGTGTGTTGCGGTACCACGTCTAGCTAATGAGGTAAGCACTAGCTAATGTGTTGCTGTGTGAGTTTGCCTACCTAGTTTGGATGCTTTCTGCAGGGTGATGAGGCGCTTAAGAGGATAAATCACTAATGACTTTGAATTTCCCAGGCTCTGACGAAGGCGATAACGCCGAAACGTCAGCTTTTGTTCATTAAAGACGATAAATACCAATCTTGGCTACAGCTCAAGAAAATCAATTAAAAACTACGTTTCAACATTCCGAGATTCAAAGACAGTCGAACATGGGCAATACTCAGTAATCAGGAGCATTGTAACCAAGAACTGCTGTGTCACGTGCTCCACTTTCGACAATAACTTTCTGCACTAATTCTATCCTTATGTTTTCGTCTCTAGTACAGTTCTACTAGATACTGATAAACGTGAAATGGACTGCATTATATGCCCTTTTAATTTATGTTTTGAATTAATCCACAAAGAAATACAGAGCGTTCGAAGCCCAGGCAAGAATGTAATGCGTTTAAACTTTCCACAAAAGAGTTTTGGACGTGAACAATCTTTGTTGCTATGCAATTTATTTCACTGACAGTTTAAAACAGTGTATTATAAGGTGCACATTAATTCTTTTGTTCTTCTTGCACAATGGTAACTGTACTACAAATAAACAACACTCGGACTCGTTTTCAAGGACAACTCGTGATTTGGCCATTTACATGGTTTATCAGTGGGAACTTCAAAGTTCGATCAATTGAATTTGATTGAGTAATACAGATCAAATAATCTCATTAAAGGATTCATTCATTGTTTTTAAGAGTACCGCATCATGGTATACTTATTAGGTCATTTAAACGGACATATAGTAAAGCTCAACGTGGATGAGGAAAAGTGCTAGGAACTCGTTCTGATTGCTTAGCTTTGCGCACTTTATCCTACCTTGAGAGAAATTATCTCTGTGTTTGTCATTGCTTCTAAATGATTTGCAGTCAGCGTTTGTTCGGAAGCTGCCAGAATCCGTGGGATTCTCAGATGCCATTCATCACGTACGTAGGCGCTGACATTTACAGTGTTCATTGGTCGAACTTGATGTATGTAGAGGTCTAAGACATGCTGTGTTCAGGAACTATGATCAGAAGTTCGTGACGTTGTGTGGAACGACGTACATATAAGTTCGCTATCACCTTAGCGCTCGTGTATAACTGAATTGTTTCTTCTACAATCGTCCATGTCCTTGAATTCCTTCATTGGTGAAAAATAGTGGACAGTTCTCTGATAGTTTACAGAATGTTTGTGTCATCTTTTCACTTTCCTCGATTTGGTTTTCTCCTATGTTTGGGTTCTTCTCCACTGAAATTGTTCACTTTGGTGAGAGCAAGAAAAGATGAGGAAGTATGAAGCAGTGCTTTTCAAGCCGTCGTTCGGTGGAACATTTTTGGTTACGACTATGTCTCGGACGTGGCGGATACATTCTTGAAGCTAGTTATTGCACTTATTGCCGGGAAAGTCACCTAGGAAACTCGAAGTTTCAAGCGATATCTATCCATCGCTTAAAGTTGCATATTTAAATGAATAATTTCTCTTAGTTTCTTCTACTTAATCGTCAGTCTCATATCGTCGTCTGACGCGGTCGCCAGCATATTCTCCGAGTCATCCTTGAACATAGTTCTGCCCTTCCCGATGTATAGCAAGAGCTCGCAGAGATTCCGTCTATTCGTCACTGTTCCATAGGACGCGAGACTCGAACAGCTTTTCGTCACCACCTGACCCAGAAACCCTAAAGTCTAGATTGTCCCACGATTCAGTGTAACAAGGCGGAGAGTTGTTACCAAAGATTTCCTTCTCTGTTTAGGTACTTGACCTATTTGGGTTCGGCTTTAGCGGTGTGCATATTCAGGCTCTTGGAATAGATCCAAAGCGCTTCCAGAGCCTTTCGCGTGGCAATACTAGGTTCGTGCGCCAGTGTCGTGATTTTATCTTCAAAATTAACTTCGTTATGGCGTGCCCTATGACCACCTAGTGTCCACCTCCTAATGTGAAGTCGCGGAATTTTTCTCCCCGTCCAGGTGTTCTTTGACTCGAACTCATAGGGGTCTAACAGTTCCTCTAATGTATTTATTACCGCAATGGATACAGGAAATCAGAAATATTGGGAATGAATGAATAGTTTCTTTTACTTAATCGGCAGTCTCCTATTGTCGTCTGACGCGGTCGTCAGCATGTTCTCCGAGTCATCCTTGAAAATAGCTCTGCCCAACATTCTCGACCGATAGCAGGAACTCGGAGAGAATCCATTCCTTTGTCGCAGTTGTTCTATAGGTTGTGAGGCTCACCGTTGAGTTCGGTATCGCCTTAGCGCTCGTGTATAACTGAATGGTTTTCTCCACAATCGTCTATATCCTTGACTTCTTTCATTCGTGAAAAATATGGAAAGTCACTTGAACTGCCTTTGGTACAACGTAGCAAAGCGGAGAGTTGTTGCCAAAGGGCCCTCTAGCTATTTGATCTATTTGGGTTGGGCTTTGGCGGTGTGCTGGACTACAGCATCTCCTTGTAATATCTAAGTAACTTCAACCCTACAACTGTAAGTAAGTGTGTGCAGTACACGTGCTCAGAGCGTATACTCAAATACTTGATTGCATCAAATACAAGCCAGGCCATCGTGAGCAGGTAGCAATTAGACAGTTGGGATCGCAAGTGATAGTAATGCACGGGCCCTAGCGTTTTGCATAGGACGACAGTACAATGTTCTGTTGTAATAATACTCTATTTGGCCTGTTGTATTTATATTAATTTACCAGATGAAAATTGCGGTTAAATTAATTAAATAAAAAGTCGGTAAATCTGTGGATCTTTTGAAAATATCCGAAGATAGTTCTTTTTCTACGACTCCACTGAGAAGGAAATCCAAAAGGAGAGAATAAGATTCTTCTTTAAGTTTGATGCAAGACCACTTTTTTCCGGTCATGTGTGGTCATGGTCAATCATTTGTCCTAACTTTCGAAATTTCACTTATTTCTCTTATTCGTTCAACGATCTCTTGGTGAGTTGGTAATTGTGGATGTCAAAACAATGCACTTCTCAACTATTTCCACTATGCCCTCGTACCGACAGTAATACAAATAAATCATGATCTGTATTTGTCATAACAACCACTTTTTCTGATTTTTCTTCTTATTATTCTTCTCATTTGTTCAGTAGAATCGAGAAGAAGGAGATGTACTTGCTGCTTCTGATTTTTATCCTTATCAACTTCATCGATTCAGCTCCTCAGTGGCCTGGAGGCAGTCAAGGTACAAGGATTTAAGTAATTTTATTGGTCTTGCGACGTTACAAATCTGAGGGAAAGAGTTAGATTTGTTCCTCAAAGAGGTTTTCCAATATTCACTATTTGTTGAATTAAAGGCATCATCTCACGAATCTGAGGTGGTACGGATTTCAGGTGGAGTATGTTAAACGGGATAGTAGATTATGGAGAGGGGGGTGATTCCGTCCATTTATTTCTAATTGCAGTAAAAAATGGTACGGAAGCGTGCACAAGGATGGCGCGCTCCAATCGAACTCGTTGTAGAAAATAAGCACTGACTGCTCGAAGCCGTATCTTCAGGGGTGTTTTTTTACGGCAATTAGGAAGAAATGGACGGAATCACCCCTCTTTCCATAATCTACGATCCCGTATACGAATACTTCACCTGAAATCCGTACCACCTCAGATTCGTGGTGTGATGCCTTTAATTCATGTACTGGGGCAATGGAGCGACAACGAAGTCACAGAAATTTCTGAATTTTGCATTCATCGACTTTCTTTTGTCCGTGTAACGACAACTGCAGCGCTTGCAAATTAATTTTGAGCTTCGCTGACGATAATGCAGGTGCACACATCCCTGATTCCAAAGCACACACCTTGTTTCGTACATGATGATGCTGTACTCTTTATACAATCTTTATCTGACATTTGGAGTTGCTTACGCTGTAGCTCTCATGCGCATATGTAGATATTTCCATGTTTTGCTTTAAAATTGCTTGTGCTACACATTTGCAACTGAAAGATTCCTTCCTGTATTTATTAAAGCACAGAGGAATATATAAGAAAATCTTTTATGCAAGGTTACGCAGATTTAAGTCAGATTGGCAAAACTTCTGATTTTTAAGGTGGCCTTGGTAGCAGACCAGGAGGAGGTGGTTTTCCAGGTAAGCTTTATTTTTGGAGAATTGGTGAAGTTGCAATATTAAAAAAAGGTAATTTAAAGGTGGAGGCAGCTGGGGCGGCCAAGGAGGACCAGGTTTTTAATCATTGTTACCATTAAAGAAAGAAGTAATAACAAATGCATGGGTGTTCTGTTAAGGGCCCCAGATACCGGGTGGTCAAGGAGGATGGGGAGGTGCACAAAGGCCAGGTTAGTTGCGCGCTTGAACGAATTAATATAAATGCAAGACCTGAAGAAGACAAAAAGGTTTTTAATTTGTAGGCGGGTCTTTCCCAGGACAAGGAGGACAAGGAGGACAAGGAGGATGGGGTGGGCAAGGAGGAAGGCCAGGTTACTTCTCCGCTTGAAGAAATTATTGGTACTGTGATATCTTGAAAAAGACTTTTTTAAGGCATGGGTGGATGGGGTGGACAAGGAGGAATGTCAGGTGCAGGAGGAAGACCAGGTTAATCCCCCGCTGGAACAAATCATTGAGACTGTAACATCTTAACTCCAATTTTTTAAGGCATGGGTGGATGGGGTGGACAAGGAGGAATGACAGGTGGAGGAGGAAGACCAGGTTAGTTCTTCGCTTGAACACACTGGTCTGGGACTGCAGTATTCAAAGAAAAAAACCGTTTTTAAAGGCAGCATGACACGTATCTAACGTGGTAAGGAAATCCGCGCGAAGACATGGGGTTGTAGATTGCAGGATCAGGGTGATTCCGCTCATCTCTGATCGTCGTAAGAAACCGTAGGTGTGAGTACCAATTTGGCACGCACGTAAGCAAGCTTCTATATCCTTGCGTTCCGATCCTCTTAGCAGCCTTTTCATTAGTTTTACTCGGATATGGTGGTGAGAAGACATCACTAATCATCAACCGATTGCACTTGGTTGTGGCGTTGCAACTGAAGTCGTCTTGAAAAAACATTGTCTTCCACGCTGTTTGTTACGACGATCAGGGGAGAAGGAACCACCATTGATCCTAGAATCTACAAGCCCAACACTAGATTATCCCTCGGATTCCTGAAGCACGCCAAATTCGTGGTATCCTGCCTTTAAGGCGGAGGCAACTGGGGTGGACAAGGAGAGAGAAGACCAGGAGGTAGGCGTTTTTCTCTCTAAGAATAAGTTCTATGTGAGTTTACGGTGTTGAAACTACGGTAATATTTACAATTTTTAGGATGGGGTTAACGTAAGAAGTCAACAGGAACTGACTGCTTCTGATCATCATTGTAGAAGTTTGAGCTACGTATGTCCACTTATGTCAACAAATCTTCTGAAAGTCACTTTATCCAATAAAAACTTCTATCGCTCTATCCTAACTTCTATTGTTTTCTTTTATCACAGATTTTTCTGGTTGCTGTAGTTCTGGATTAATCATAAGGAACTTATTGGGTACTGGGGTGATTCTGAATGAACTAACTACACGGAGAAGAGTAAATGTTTGGATTACGAGCTGTTTTTCACAAAAACCATATAGGGACATACATAGTTGGCGGCGGATATGTCCAGCCAGATGACTGCAACGCGCCTTCGATTAGGGCGCGATAGAGGAGGGCTGCGTCAAGCGGAGATTAACCGCGCGATGCTTCACATGTGTAACGCTCACTCGTACAAGCACAATCGATTATCATTTTTGGAATCAGTTAAAGCTTTTTAACTATCATCTCCATATCTCGACCCAGTAGTTACAAAGCGATAGGTTGATAATTAGGATTATTTTGTTCGGCTAATCGACGATCTGTCTGTATTATCCTTCTATTTCATGCGATTTTCTCTGCAACGCGGACAAAATACAGTTTGCTGTGATACTGTAATTGTCGGGGAAGTATTAACATCTTTATCTAAAGTTAACAGTAGTACTGTTGACTTTACCAATATCCTCATTCAATAAAATAGCGGTTTAAGATTTCAACACTCAAAGATCTATTTCAAAGAAGTTGAAAATAAAGTAAATCTTGAGCACGGTAAAAAAAGTTCTATTGTTCCCGAAAAGTGTAACAGCCTAACCTAACCTTCAAAATAGAAGTTAATTGAACTTGGCAGTAATCATCCAAAGAAAACACACAAGAACTTTACCTTGGAAACTAATAGAAAAACTTTAGAAAATGATATGATCTGCATCAGAAAACTGGACTCGAGTGAAAACTTTACTGTCACATCAATCTATTCGGTGGGAGATTGATGACCAGAAACCGTGTTCAATTGATATGGAACGAAGCTACGTGAGTAGTCACAAAGTAGAGAGTCATACAATGTATGATGGAACTTTACTGATACGACTTCGTTCCGAATGAGGAACGTACCAGCGAGTTACAGGAATTAGAAGGACCTGGTTGAGATTAGTAGGATATACAGTATTAGTGTATTAAAGGCGTATGAACCCTACCATCCTTAAAGGCATCACAACACGAATCTGAAGTGGTGCCGATTTCAAGTGAAGTATTCGTACACGGGACTGTAGATTATGGAGAGGGGATGATTCCGTCCATCTCTTCCTAATTGTCGTAGAAAATGGCCCCATAAGATACGGCTTCGAGCGATTCGGCGCGCTATTTTCTACAACGAGTTCGATTGGAGCGTGCCAACCTTGCGCACGCACCGCATCTTCCAATCCCTTTTTTACGGCAATTAGGAAGAAATGGACCGAATCACACCCCTCTCCATAATCTACTATCCCATGTACAAATACTCCACCTGAAATCCGCACCACCTCAGTTTCGTAGTATGCTGCCTTTAAGCTGTTAATGAGGTTATACTCAGATCTCTCGTGTTCGAAATCTGCTTCTACAAAGTAAGGAAAATTTCCTAAATTGGTTTGCCTCTTGTCTATTATTATTCAAATTATTGTTATCAAGATCTTTGACTTTGCTCTTCTTAACCCATTGACGACAGTGCACGTTTTTGCGTGTCTGGTACGTGAGGCAGGCACGTTTTAGGACGCCGTGCAACCGCGGCCCAACGTTGAGTCCCGTTGTACTTCCTTTGTTACACTTCCTGTGTACAAATTTTTACATTCCTACATGATTTATCTTCTAGTTGTTGATAATCGCATTGTTGTAGAACTTTTTTGTTTTCATTTATAGTTCATTTTTTCATTTATAGAATAGTTCTAAAAGGAAAATAGGCAAATCTGATGCAGATCTAATGGGAACTACAGAAAATGATTATATATTTAGCGATGCGTTAGTGCCACCTGCGAATGACGGGTCTGATTCGAAAAGTAATGAGTGTCACTGTCGGTGTCAGATACTGAAAGTGAACAGACGAATGGTCAAGCGACGCAGAAACTCATGATGACCGGGAATTTTCTCAATACATTCGTTTGCATTCTCAATAACGTAGCTATCACAAACCACTCGACGTTTACGAGCTATGTACTTGAACAAGGAAATGTTCTCAAAATTTGTCGAAAAAAACGGATAAGCAGTGCAAATTAAAGGATCCTAAATTTATTGACACATCAGAAACGTTATCTGATTGTTTTCAGTAGATAAAAAAGCCTTTTTTGCACTGAATGTTTCTGAAGAATGCACAAAAAGTGTGATCTGCAAAATTACACACGAATTTGTTGCTTCTTTCTGAGGGTAGAGACTTTTTCCAGGCCCATGTTGTGACTGATACTATTCAAAGCTAGCAAACCAAGTAAGTACAAAAAACGTTCAAAAAATCGGAAGATCATGAAAATTAACAGCCGGAAAGCGTGCGGGTCAACGTTGAGCAGCATTGTCGCCAAAAGGTTAAATACTACTTTTGAGCTTTTCAACAACGACGGTTCGCAACCGCCGCAGGACAGTCAGGACCTTCCTCCCTTCGGGATCGATAATTTGGTGCAGGACCTGTTATTTCTCTTCTTCTGTAAAATAGGGTGGAAATACCGTAAGTATCAAAGAATAGTGTCGCTGCTTATCAAAAGGCGTTAGCGGTACACTCGTAGAACATCTTGGTGCACTGTGGCCTAGAGAGTAGAAGTAACTGTAGAGGAGTATGGTTAGGACAAACGATATGAAGCACGGACAGTTGCGTAAGCGGCTGCGCTCGAAGCTTGGACGTGGTGCGTAGCGGTTGGGATCGTGTAAGGATCCTCGCTACCGCCACCCATATCTGTAGTTCGCCGTGGTCCCACCTCGATTCCAACCGCTACGCGTCTCCGCGCCGCTTCGAGAGCAGCCGCTTACGCAACTGTCCGTGCTATCATGTCGTTTTGACCTGACTATACCTAGTAGGTTACCGTCAGTTCATTCCCAAATTTTTGGAATTTCTTTCTCTAACCAGTGAGGATTTCTGGTCAAATTTCAGAACGGTGTGCAGGCTTCTCTTATTGATGCACTTCTGAATAGGTAAGGTTCAGAAAGTTCCTAAACTTTACCCTATGTATTTCATTTGTTCCCATGTGGAAAGGGAATACAAAAGAATCGAAAGAAAGTGACTATTTAATGATTATCTCTGAGAATTGAGTGAACTGTATACATTATAGTGAAAATATTTACAGTATATCATAGTATACAATACGTTACAACACACAGTATAACCTGATTGACACCGGAGCGTCAAAATATCGTTGAGCAAATAAGAGGACTATGTATCAAATTTTCCAAAACGAAAGTTCGGAAGGGATAGATTTCTGGATTGAAAAGTCTACAAAAAGCTGAATATCGAGAATTATTTGGATACAGAGAAACAGTTGTAAGGACAAAGTGATACATAGAACTCAAATCGACGACATAAAAATACAATCGACATATGGGGAGAAAAAAAAAATGAATACTATTGATATCCTCAATAAATGACGTCATCATTCATAGGAGGTTCTCCTGACTCTTCTATCAAAATCCAATAACAAATGAATTGTGAATTATGAAACATACAAATTCCTTACGTATGATCTCAAAAATAAAAGAAAATGATAAAAAAAAAGTTTTATCGATCGAGCATTTCGTCAATGTTGGAGGTCGGTAGCATATTGGTAAGCATTTCGTTGTCTATGCCTCCGATTTGAAAGCACAGGGTTAGCGAAGAATTAAAACACTAATGATGAAAAACACCCTGTTAATTTATTGGCCCATTGTAAAAAAAAATATACATATCGGTCCCATCTGGATTACTAGCCAGCTACGAAAGGTTTTGTCTACAAAAGTTTTGTGGCTGGAGTCAGGATTTATCATGCTTCAAGGAAAATTTCTATTCTTGTTGCATCTAGTTGTGTGCTACACAATTCTTTTTTTTTGTCCTCTTTTTACTGATTTGAAGGAGTTTCGGGCTGCAGTAAATACTAGTAGTCCTGTGTAATCGGTGAGTATTGATCTTCAAAAAATATTAGTAAAAAAATAAAGTAAAGTAAATAGTAATAAAAAAGGGAGTTCTCCTTGTCATCTATGGAACAGGTAACCGCCTTCACTTCAGATTCTTTCAGTTCCGAGTAAGACTAAGAAAAAATCTGTAAGAAATGTGCTTATATGGGAGAAATTTATCATTTCCTTTTGAATCTTCTTAGTTTCCATCTCTTTTTTTTTGTTCTTGCTAAAAAAAAACTGTAAGACTGTAAGTATTGTCTTCTAAAGCAGCCCAGTAATCACGTTTGAATGAAAAGTTGAGGAATAAAGGAACACTTCCAGGAGCTACTTAGAGATACGTAGTAACTAATAAGAGGTATCATGCCCATCTTATTCTATTTCTGGTGATAAAAAATCCAACAATAAAAAATAAAAATAAAGGGCACTGGAAAAAATGAGATTTTTTGTCAAGTAAGTCAATAACTTCATTGCAGTAACGTTTGGTCTATCGTCTTGGTGGCTAGCGGCTAGTGGCTTTAGTGAAGGTGAACATATTTTTTCTCCAGGGAAGAGAAGTAAAAAAAGATAGAAATTAGGAGAAGAAGGGTGTCATATGGAGGTTTCTAAAACGACAAAAAGGAGATTGAGGAGTTCTGTAAGAAAAAGTAGCGGTGACAGCAAGAATTGCAGAAAAATGCATGCGTTTAGGAGAGATTAAGTTATTTTTCTACCCATCGATGATTTTTGCGTACGTCATTTTTGTGCTAATTCGTAAATAAATTCGTAAGTAAATATACCATGGCATAATCAATACAAAAACAATACAGTAGAATACAAAAAAAAATTCGTGGGAAAAGTTCACAAGGAAACAAGTTACGATCCATTGTCGTCCGTTAAGAACCTATTCGAAAAAAAATCAAAAGACGAGAGGCACTTATGAAATGATTTTGTCACTCATGTATTTTCGTTGTAGGACCATAAATATCTTTGTTTTGGCGACGACACTACCGTTCTATAGAGGAACGTCATCAACGTCGCATCGATGCAGGAAAGACGTGCGCTTCGGCGGAGCTACCTGGAGTAACCGCTTATCCAGGTTTACAACCGGAACTATGACATCTATTCGAGAGAGTAGGAACAGTTTTCTCGCCGTTCACTAGCTATTGAAACCTTCCAGTATATATTTCAGGCAGAAATCGAAAAATTTCCGAAAAAGCCCTTCAGCTTTCTCGTTGAATCGATCTTGCAGCATTTCTTTGACCATGTGCATAAACGGTTCCTCCATAGCTTGAAACGATTTGGGTTGAACTTGGACACCCTGAAAAGTGTTGCTTCAGAAGTTACTCGGGCAGCTGTATTTTTAGGGGGAAAACTTGAATGTTCATTAAATTATTGAGGTTGAGTGAGAAACAAGAGATGAGAAGTAAAAATACTAAACAAAAAGTCCAATTATGCCTTTTTCAGAATTTTTGATTCATCTTTGAATACATGCATGGGTACGGTAAAATTTTATTTAATGAATTCAAAAGGCTTTAAGAGTCCCCATGTTCGACTGTGCTTGAATCTTGATATGTTGAATACGTAGCTTTTGACTGGTTTTGCTCGAGAAGAAAAGGAAGGAAAAGAAAGGAAAAAGAAAAAAAAGACCTAGCCACATATCAAGATCTGTGCGGGTTTTGATCTACGTGAGGGCGCGCCAGGTTCCTTATAAAAACCCTTAGGAATCATAGTTTTGGTGCGTGATAGTTACCAGATTAAGCAAATGAGGCAAGCACTAGCCGAGCTCTTTGAATTTCCCCTTCGTTTGAATATTTTCTGTACAGTGGGATGAGGCGCTTTAGAGGATGAGATCACTAGTAACTCCGATTTTTTTCGTGACTACAACAAAGGCGAATTCTGACGAAAGAACTAAAAACCAACATTTGCTGGCTTTTAGATAATAAATAAAAGTAATAAATCATAAATATAAAAAAAAATCGGCACAAATCTTGGCTACAGCTCAAGGAAATTAATCAAAAACTACGATTATACAATAGGGATTTCCAGGACAAGACCCATTCATACCTTTGTTTTGTGCATTTTTCCGACCGAAGTCAATTTGTCACAAGCCGCTTGAACATCGCCCGGTTTCTCCTCGATTATGCTTATGACGTCATCAAACACCTGAGAAATGGAGCAGATGAATACAAATATGAGTGTGTTTCTGTACAAAGTACACGCAGATGACGTAAATACGTAAACTGAAACTGAAAGGATGTCGAATTAAAAAAAAACTGGTGGAATTGTTGTTGAACATTTAAGAACGGGATACGAAATCCTATTCGATTAAAAAAAAATCACAATATAATCCGATTAAAACCCCTAGAGGCACAATTGCATTCACACACCGGCCAAGGGACGTTTACGATAATAAATACTTCTCTTGAAGCACTAAAAATTACAATAAAAATTATAAAAAAATTGAAAATCAGAGATTAAACTTTAAACTTTTTGGTAAATCTGGATAAAATCTTCTACTATTACTCGTGACTTTAACAGTACTTTACTTCTACTCTTAACTTCAATAATTTCCACATACTTTTACAAAATCTTTTATTTTTGAACTGTTTGAAAGACGAAGACGAAAACAATGGAAACTTCGAACCCACGTATAAAGTGGAGCATCGAAATGTTCTAAATAATATTCTGATTACGAATATGATAGAGATTTCGGTCCAATTTTGAGAAATTAGCGCAAATCCAAATAACAACTCTTTTTTCCACGGAAATATATGTATGTCAGTGGTAAGATTCCGGATATGTGAAAGTAATTAGCGGAGGTTGGGGAAGAGTTGCTTGTTTTGAGGTCGAACATTTGTCGAAACAAAATTCTTGAAGTATATTTCAAATCAGCAGCTCATTTTCTTTCGAATAGTATTTTCACAATTTGATTTTGCTCACTCTTAAGAATTCCGACGGTTTGTGACGGATTATTTCGTCGGCGATGGATTTTAAGACAGAAGTTAGTAGCAGTTAAAGGCATCACCTCGAGAATCTGAGGTGGTACGGATTTCAGGTGGAGTTTTCGTATACGGAATAGTTGATTATGGAGAGGTGGGTGATTCCGTCCATTTCTTCGTAATTGCCGGAAGATGCGGCGCCGCACAAGGCTGGCGCGCTCCAGTCGAACACCTTGTAGAAAACAGTGCGCCAGAACGCCTGAAGCCGTTTACGGCAATTAGGAAGAAATGGACGGAATCATCCCCCTCTCCATAATCTACTATCCCGTATGCGAATACTCCACCTGAAATCCGTACCGCCTCAGATTCGTGGTGTGATGCCCTTAATAGTGAGGAGTTCCTTCAAAGATGATAGGTGGTACTAGTACGTTTGCACGTACGTCTCCGATGTTTTTGCGTGGACGAAATAAATATACGGTGGATTTGTGTGGATAACGAAATAAGAAAAGTACTTTAGGTAGGTCAGCGAAAACCAAATGATATAGAAAGTGCAGCTATACGTGCTTAAGAATTTCGTCGATGCTATTAGCGAGCGTTTACGCAGAGCTACCGTAATTCAGATCTTTTCGACATGTGTTTTTTTTCTTGGAAATACTCAACATTGCGTCTTTCTGTCTGTCTGCAATGAAGCTTTTCAAATGAACAGGGAGAAAAGCCACTAATGAAAGTGCTAAGTCAAAAACAAATCCAGTTTTTACGTTGTAGAAACGAGCCGGCGAAGAAAATAGCATAAAAAAGCTTTCATATCACTTTTCTCCTCGAATTCTCCTAGAATTTTTTCTCGAAGGAAAAAACCTAGGAGATCGAGCGAAAATAGGAGCCCCTCTAATTATTTTTATCTCATAGAAATGTACACAATTTAATTTTCTGTTATATGTATGACGTGCCTAAATAATTTCTGTCATCAGACTTAAATTCCAGAAAAAGAGTTAACATGGTCTTTCACATACCTTGAGATAAGAAGCCGCCATAGCCTCAAATCCAGAATCACTACATGTCATATCCACAGTGGCTCCATCGATATTCTTCAATTTTGGATAAAGTTTGGTGTTCTCTGAGTTCTGATTGAGATACCTTAAGTGGAAATTTAATACGGGTCAACATCCTTTGATCTAGTTTAGCAGAGAAATCTTTGGTGAGCCAGAAAGAGGTGAAGTGAGGAGAAAATCGGTAGGATTTCAGGTGATTGAACGAGACAAGTGGGAGAAACTCGGTATACTGAACTACTGAGGAAAGAAAGTTCATTCATGGGGAGATGCCTTTAAGTACAGAGGTAGCGCTAAGGGCCGCCTGAGAGATCTAGGGCAGCTGGACACGGGACCTTCTGACAAGCGCCCATTCTCGTTGGATTTTCTGGAACGGTGCCGGCGCACTAAGCACTAAAGAGGGGGAATTTTTAGACTATCAGTAAGGAATGCATCGAAGAGCTTATAGCCAGTAAATTGTTTTGAATTTTTTGTGTCTTTTGAAAGACGTTGAAGAATCCAAGCGCGTGAATGTTCAAACGGAGTGTTTCCCACACTTATTTGAGAAAAGTAAGAGTGACATTATGGAAAAGGGATATTCGAACGAATTAAAGGATTCGTCTAGGTTTCCAGGAGATATTAATGATAAAGGAAAATAATATTCAGAGAGATAACTATATGAGATACCTGCTGAAGAATAACTGAGCAGAGTCCTGTCTTTTCCGATCAATAGCTTTCCAATAGTTTTTCAATGTGAAAAAATCCCTGGAAAAATAAGGTCTCATGTCTTCTGGGCATCTCATCGTGTCATGTTGTTTATTTTTATATTTTTTTGAATATTTTTTCTCTTTAATTATTGGATGCCTCTTAGGTAAACGTCTAAAAATACTTAGAACGCATACAAACCTATACGTATCCAATCCCACTCGTTTATCAAGTTGTTTAACCGGTTCTGGTTCTGGTAGTGGAACACCTTTGTCTTTGCTCTTTTTAAGTTTTTTGAAGACGGCCATTTTTCTGCAATAAGAGCTGGAAATAAGTAAATATTCATCATTCGCAATTGAATAAACACGAGAAAAAAAAAGACGGACACGAATTCCGGATCAAACACATTCAACGGCCGTCCGGGATTAGAAGCTCTTAAATAGAAGGCTACAGATACGCGGAACCATGGTAACAAATAGATGATTTCGCTTCTTGGCCAATTTACGCTTCACATCCAAGCTGATCTGACGAGAAACGAATGAAGAAGAGAGTATTTTTAGTTGCTTTATTTTTCGAAGCAGCTCAAGAATGGAAAATAAAGAGTGATTTTGTGATTTTGTGATTTTAGTCACTGATATTCTGCCTTTTAAATCCTGTGTTATATATTATATTACTATTGTATTTTAAATTCTGTCCTATATCCATCTATTATCCAATATCGTCCGTCATTTTCAGAATTTTTAAAATAATGAAAAGTTCTTGCCAGAAAGTGCAGAAAAAAGAAATTGGAAAGCCAGCAGATTTCGCACTTGCTCGGCTTTCCACGTGAGAAAAAAACCGTTAACATCGTTTTGAGGTGAGGCTAGCAGAGTCGCTCGGATATATGTTTTTACGTCCGAGAAAAGATTGAGGGTACGATTGAGGCGTCTCTGAATGAATGTGTGCTTTCGTTGCAGACTACAGAATACGAATTCTATTTTTTACCAGCTGCTCCTTGAGACATTAACTGCTTTTGCAGTGCCTCTGAGCGGTAATGAGGATTGTGACGTACATACGACGTAAATTATACGATTTAAACGATCATCATTCCAAAATAAACAGAAAAAGGGATAAATTATAAAAAACGAAGGTAAACATCGTGTTTTTCACCCTGTTATTCACTTCTTCAATTTCTCTTATTTTTCCCTTATTGTGAAATTAAAATTAATTACTTCCAGGGATTTCTTTCCAAGGATTGTTGAATTACCACTACTTGACTACTACGTTGAATTTACTCCAATACTTTAAAGGCATCACCTCACGAATCTGAGGTGGTACGATTTTCAAGAGGAGTATTCGTGTACGGGATCGTAGATTATGGAGAGGGAGGTGATTCCATCCATTTCTTCCTAATTGCCGTAAAAAACGGCTTCGAGCGATCCGTCGCGCTATTTTCAACAACGAGTTCGATTGGAGCGCGCCAGCCTTGTGCACGCGCCGCATCGTCCGTGCCGTTTTTTACGGCAATTAGGAAGAAATGGGCGGGATCACCCTTCTCTTCATAACCTACGATCCCGTGCACGAATACTCCACCTGAAACCACCCGTATCATCTCAGATTCGTGGGGTGATGCCTTTAAGTCAGAGAAGTTGAAGCAAGGATAATCATGCTGAATTTTTTTCTCGAAAATAATGAAAACAAATTGCATTCGCATTTACAGCATCCGGATATTTTTTCGCTAATAACACAAATTTGTTCTACAAAGTGTTCATTCAGGAAGAAGGACTCCAGGGAAAATGTAAAAAAAAGCAACTAGCGTTAATCTGAGCCTCAAAACTCTACATAAGTTAATTATTTGACTTTGTTAAATCACTTTATTTTTTTCTAAATATGTTTTCTTTTGAACCATATTTCCTTTACGTTGCCGGGACCATTATCTTTAAATTTTGATTTATTTTCTCCAGTTGACATATAAATTGCACTAAACTGTTAGGTGTACGCATTAATTATTGATAACTAAATTGTTCAAATGTAAATACTAGATTATTTACAAATAATTTAGTAGATACAAAGTTAAATAAATTCTATGGTCCATAAAGGTCAAAGTCAGGAAAATTGAAGGAAAAAATAGGAAAAACACAAAAAAAAATGATAGGGAATTCTCTCAATGAAAATGATCCTCCTAAAGAAGAATTTTTTTTCTCAGACAGTAAAGATGAAAAATAAATTTGAGATATTTCCTATGACGCTCTTATGAGCTGAGAAAATATGTGTATGAGGAATTTCTTTTGGAGTTTTCCAGAAAATTGTTTCCCCTTCTAGGAATCTGACGTTTATGTCCCTCCCACGCTACATGCTAGTAAACAATTGATGTTTGGGATGAATTCGAGCGCGTCAGTGATTGACTCACTAATCCAAGAATAAGACCAGAAATCAACAACAACGCTGCCTCTCTTTCGTTCAGCACAAAGTGACTGCAAAGTGAAAATCGTATTCCCAACGACGTCAATGAATTTCACACGACATTTCCTTGAAGTTGATGAGGATTATTCCAACCGCCGAGAGAAAATCTCGCGTTATTAATTCATGTTTCTAGGGGGTTTCCATTTCCGATCGAGTTCTATTGGACATTAATGTCCAAATCTAAACTCTGGAAGGAAAATTAAGGAAGTTGAGAGTGAGTCTAACGCTAGAAGACATGCAGTTTAAGGCACAAATATCCATCCACATAGAATCACTTTCAAAAAGAAGTGAGTGGAAACGCAGAATGTTGTCTTTAAGAGTTTTTTCAGAACGAAATAAAACCTACAGGTTTCTTTGCCATGTCACTCAGGGAGTCTTCGTCGAGGAAACTGAGTTATTTTTTTATTAAGCGGTTGAAAAACGTTTCTTTGCTTCCGTTGCTTCAAACTTTCCAAAGATGGCAAAGGAAAAGGAAGAAAAAAAAAAGGAAAAGAAGGAAAAAGAACAAACATTAAGTTATGTTGGGAATTTTTTTTTCGTCAAAGTTACATCTATTTGTCATCTACTTGTAATATAAATATATTTGAATGGTATGGTTATTTATTATTTGATTTTTTACAAAAAAATACTCTACTGATGACAACCGTGAGCTGTGAATGGACCTGTGACAAGAAGAAGTTGGGTGTGATTTTTCTTGAAAAAACAGAAAACTCTAGATTTTTTTCTGCAGTGTCTAACCAGAGTGACCATCTTTTTTAAATTTTTTTAAATGTTTGATAATCTCTATTTTTGGTATCTGTTTTTAAAATTCTCGGCTGGAACACCGTACTTCTTATTACTACATCGGCCCCTTAACGTTCCGATCCCTTTGTATGAGTTTCTTGGTTTTTTTTCCAAGAAATCAATTTTCCGCTCCAGGATCTGTATCTGCCTATGATAGGAGTGATTTTTGCTAGTGCTCTGTCAAGAGAATTTCCAGGAGACCTCGATCTAAGGTTAGGATTTTTAAGAAAATGTCAAATGTTGTAACAAAATGAACTCAGTAAACACTTTCTTCAGTACTGATTTCATGACGGAAATCCCAAAGCGAAGCCAATAACATAAAGAGTAATTGGTTACTTAATACTTACACTTGTGGAGTAAAGAGTCATTTAATAGAAATTAAGTGGAAATTTTGTCGATTACAATTTTTGTATATAAAATTTTTGTATAAAACCATAAAATTGTTGGGAGAGAAAGTTAAGTTTGGGAAATTTCAAGATAACGCTAGTTTACTTCGGTAGAACTAATTTTTTTCATAGCTTGTTTTTTCCCCTTTTTTTTCTTTCTTTTTTCTACTAATTTCTCAGGATTACCTCCCTCAACTTGATGCTCAATTATCGTCGGTCAAGAAAAACCCACGAAGTGACAATGCTCGGTTATGAATACTTGACATTTGGTTACAGTATCCATGCAAAATATGCGGGAAGAAAAATCTATTCATAGGACTGCGGTAGATTCCTTTGTTCTAAGGGCACTTCGGTGCAGTTTGACAACAACAACTTTACGAATTTTTCTAACACATGGCAGTATTTTTCATTTTTTTAATTCTATAGGGAAATATAAGACCCTCATTCATCGCATCCTCTTTTTTCACCGTTTAAATCGTAGTGAGTTGAGCACTAAGAATAAGTCTCAGCTTAGTATTAGGAATATTTCATCCGTGCCAGCGCCGTGTCCACTAGCGCGGAAACGCCTACGCTTTCGAGTCACTTAGGAAGCGTACAGGAAGGTTCAACCGCTCCAACGTCTATAAAAAATGTGTTGCGGTTTTGAAGGTTGATATTTTAACTATTTATTTGTTTACTATATTATATTATTTGTATTAAAGTTGACAGTTTTAATCATTTACAGTCGATTTTCTCTTTTTAATCCTTTTCAGGCGATTTTCTCTATCTTTCTCTGTCTAAACCTTCCACATAATTAAATAATTCCGCTCTAGTTTTAATTATTAATTATTTAATTGATTATTGTTATTATTAATAGTTAATTTTAATGTGTTTCTTCAGCCTGAGCACGAGTCTTCAAGACCGAAGAAATTCGGACCCTATCTTCTTCAATGACCCGAAAATTACGGCGTAGAATATGAAAAAAAAGGAGAAAGGAGTGGTGAATGAGGATGAGAAATGAGGCGCCGATAACAATTAGTACAGTGATTACAGATATCCTATAAGTAATTTCCGTTTTACTAAGGTGAAATAGAAAATGAATTTCCGCTGAATTTCCGCTGGAATGAGTAAGGTAATAAAATTCAAATGAAAGAGTCCACATGGAGAGAAATGAGCCATGAAAAGAGCAATAAAGATGCTATAAAAGAAAGAAACTTAGGGAAAGAAGAGGTAAAAGAGGGAATAATGGGATAGATGTTGGATTGAAATCAGGAATGAGAAGATAGAAAATGTATTAAAAATGCAATAAAAAATATTTGAAGCTCTCAGGACCTGAAATCGCGCGTTATTAATGGGTTGGATTCGTAATCATTCGATATTCTCGACTGGTTACATCAATGAGGCGAGAAGACCCTGAATATCGATTGATTTTTTGCTCCGCTTCTATTCCTAGAGGGTATAAAACCATAAAATTTTCAAGGGAGAGAAAGTTTGGGTAATTTCAAGATATCGATATTTTATTTCGGGAGAACTAATTTTTTTCATAGCTTGTTTTTTCCCTTATTTTCTTTTTTTTTCTCCTAAGTTCTCAGGATTATCTCCCTCAACTTCCTACCCAACGTAAGGAACCCCCGCAATCACCTTGCGCCATCGTAATGGACACTATTTGATGTCCTCACGACATTAGTCTTTGTACTCGTAGAAGCGCGAGACGTAAAGAAGCGTTCATTGCCCTGGGGACATTGTGCAATCACAGACTTTTGCGGAGAAATGTGCTGCTCGTCTCGGACGGATGAACACCCTCTAATTTTTCACAAATATTTGATAAAATCTAGATTCGGAAAGATTTAAGAAGATTTTCTTCGAGGCAGTAGCGTTGAGAACGTAAAAATATTCGTAAAAATTAATATCAATATTCGTAAAAATATTAAGAATTACTATGATTATTTGTGTCGCAGCACTATTTCATAACGAGATTATCGTCGTCGTATCGATCAATACGTGGAAAATAAGCTGACTATAAACGCTGCATTAGATATGGACAGGTTCCTAGAGGATTTCCTTAAACGGTGATTTCAAGTAAAAAAGATTAGATGTGTTCTTGTGGATGTAAGGATCCGTTTGCTTAATGGAACCGTCGCGACGCGTCGATCGCAGCTATTTGCATTCGGCATGGAATAGCTAAATACGAGCGTAAAAGCGATGAGTGAGAAGAAGAGTATCGTTACTAGGCGACATCGGGTCAGATTTCCGGGGCCGGATTTCGAGGCGAAAAACACCGTCTCCCTCGTTTTCAGAGAGAGAGAGAGAAGGAGAAAAAAATGAGTAACGGAAAAAGAAGAACAACATTCCACCTGATTATACATATATATATTTATGTAGATGAGGAATTCGGTGGATTTTTCACCGCATAATGCTCAGCGAGCAACGAGCGAGCTGTCGAGCCGTTGCAGAGGAGAGAGAAAATTAAAAGAAAACGTCGCTTGCACTTTTCCTCCGCTTCTCCGGAAGCACACGTCCACACAAGACGTTCAGTGCACGCATTAGGCAATTTGCCGTTCACCCGCCTAAAAAGTGTTGAATCCTGAAAAAGATCCCTTAAAGGTGACGCAGGGTCTACGAGACAGCGTATTTTTGCCCGACTCCTGAAAATTTGAGCGACATTTTTTTTGAATAAATTCATTGATCTGAGCAGAATTTTTTTTTGGAAGATTTCTGGGATCTGTGCAGCAATTTCTTCTTAAGAATTTTAGTTGGCTTAGAATGGTTTTTGTTAAAGAAATCTACCACTTTCAAAAAATTTCCCATAAAAATTAATTCTGCTAAGAGACCTAATTCGCATTAGTCACATACTCAAAGTGTTATCTGGAGGATATTTGAAGGGAAAGTTACAAAATAGAAGAAAATCTTCAAAACCATGAATAACACAAGTTTTCATCGAAATTTAGAATCCAATTCTGGGAACTGGAACTCCCAATCTAACGAGATCTAATCCCAAAAATGAAGAAAACGCGAGACACAGTGGTTCATCTAGGCCAAATTCATCATCGGACCAAAATCCAAACCATATGGGTAGGTGGAGCTGTGTGGATGACGTTCAGCGTAGAATATTGCTTCAGAACCAGGAAGTGAGACAAACTGTGCGTGAACTGCGGCCGATGCGCTGCGGTCGCCCACGCAAACATAAGTGCTCACATCTGTGGGACTGTTTTCGCTGTAGGAGACGCAAATTAATGACTCCTCATTGATGAGGAGCAACCAACTAAAGGAGCCTGGGATTTTTCAAGGATTAAAATTTCCCCTGCAGGAAGAAGACAAAACTCACCGGTTTAAAATTTGAGCTCAATGAACGTTCCTCCTAGCAAGTGAGCTCTGTCGTTTTTCTTAACCAATGCGGAAACATAAGCTGTAGGTTCTGAGAGTGATTTCACATTTTTTTTTAAAGATTCGAACTGCACAAATTTGAGTATAACCTTTTTTTAGATTTAATTAATGTTATTTTTATTTTCACCTTAATTCTTTAGTCTTTATAACCATTTTTAGATTTTTTTATTACTATTATTTTTATTTAATTTTAAGCTCAATTTTTCGGATTTAAGCCGCACAAATTTTATGTATAAGTATATTTTAAGTATCAATAGTCTTGCTAAACCAACACTTCCTGTAAACAACTACATAGTTCCATTAAGTCATCATTAAAATCCCAGGATATATTTTCTTACCCATGGCATAATTTATTGATTAACACGTTATTTCATCAATATCTCCGAAGTTTTTTTTAGCGATGATGAAAATAGAGATCTTTAATCTCATATATTAACACCTTTCTGAAATCTAAAAATAGGCACCGGTTAGAGAATCGTTTTGATAAAAAAGTCCTAAAAACTCTTAGATTTTTTGTGTTTTTTTAAACTAGTCACAGTATTTCGTTTTGATTTTTTCCATTAATTTTGTGTTTTCGGGATTTTC
Organism: Necator americanus; assembly: GCF_031761385.1. NCBI lineage: Eukaryota > Metazoa > Nematoda > Chromadorea > Rhabditida > Ancylostomatidae > Necator > Necator americanus. The sequence continues at coordinate 33,774,847 of NC_087375.1, forward strand.
TTACGATGAGGCTCCGCAATTTATTATTATGGATATTTTTTTTATAGATTTTCTTCTGGGGAAAAGTACACAAATAAAATACAAAGAAATTTATTATCGTAGATATGATATGTTATAGATATTTTTTTATTTTATATTAAAAAAAAATGTTGTTGTTGCCTTGCTTCCTTTAAATTCTGCGTTCCGTAACAATTCTGAGGGGAATACATAGTTAGATGTAAAACGAGGTTATTTTTCATTTGGAAAATGAGATTATTCGCACTTCGTATACGTGTCGACTTGAAGCGAATTTCCGCAGTTTTTGCTGAGAAACGTGAGCTATTTCTTTTCTGTAAAATTGAGAATATGATAAAAAAAATGTACTCATAAGGATGAGAAAGTATGTGGAGCAGTATAGAACAATACAGCCACACTTCCCGGCGATTCACTCCATTAGCGCTCATTTTAAGGGATTATTTGCCACTGGCCTCGGATGAATAGAAGCGGAAATTCGAAGCAGCAAATTCACAGCTAATCGTAGTTAAAGGATTCGCGAAGAACAAAAAAAAATGTACTGAGCATTACGCTTAAAAATAATTATAAGATAATTATACTGGAAAAAAACTAAAACTAAAACTAAAATATTGATTTATCTAGTATAAAAATACGACTCTAATATCTAGTCTAGCATAAAACGTAAATAATACAATATAACGCATAATTAATACAATGTGATAAAATATATATTTGTCTAATATTAAAATACAACTCTAATATTTAGTCTAATGTAAAATATGGAAATAAATAACGTGTAAATAATACAATATGATAAAATATAGGCGTTGTAATAGGGAGAAAACCCAAGAAAAAACGAGGAATCAGATCCTGAACGTGTGTCAGAAGAAAATTTCTCTGCGTGGTTGATTAGCGGTTTAGCGATAGCAACGAGTTCACTTTCAAGTTTTGCATTTTCATTCCCTTTTGAGCTCAGACCGGAAAAAGTGGGTTGGAGAAAAATCACATTCAGTTCAATGAGACTGAATGTGAAAAATCCTTCAAACACTGTAAAATATTCTCTGAGGATCTCCGCCCTCTTTTTTCTGGAATAATTTGGTCTTCTCTCCTCCTGATTTATGTGAATAAATAGCAGTTTCATAATAATGCGAATAAAAATAAAAATATCACGCGAGAAGACTCAAGAAAGTCTTTTTTTTTCAAAGATTTCACAAAAGTAAAAAATATGCACAACATGTGATAGAAGAAAATGTGTGCTAATGGAAAAAAAAACTGAAAAAACTTCGGATTTTGATGGATATTCCCAAACGTGACATGATACATCAACTTTATTCATCCTGATGGAAGCATATGAGATTATATGGGGAAACATCATTCATCAGGAGATGAACTCCTTCCTCATCATATCAACGACACAGCGTCAAGAGAAGAAGAAAAATGACGGATTCAATAATGTGGCTTGGAAGAAAAAAGAACGGTAATGAGAGGGAAAAGGAGAAAAGTGAGCGAAATCGTTTTATCGCAGCTTTTCTGAAAAAAAGGTCGGGGTTTATTAGGTGGAATAAGAGGACGAAAAATCACATTCAATGTTCAATGAGAGTGAAGAAAAATCCTTCAAACACTGTAAAATATTCGGAAGATTTCCGCCCTCGTTTTTCTGGAATGATTTGGTCTTCTCATCGGATGCATAATTTTCGTACTACATGAAAAGTTGGAGAAAATTTTTCAATAATTTGTATGTTTTGAAAAAAAAACACGGTGTTGTGGATGATAATCCATGAAAATATTATTCTTCTTCGTGAAAAACACAGATCGTTGAGAGTAATCGGCTCTAGTCTAGAGCGGTATCCATAGCTGGACACGATAGTGGATAGATTTTCCACGGGTGGTGGTGGTAATCATGGAAAACACTGAATATTGGATTCATTCATGGAACTGGAGATTCGCGCGTAAGCAGAGTTCGTTGTGTACAGATCCATTTATATGGATACGTCCGGAGACGGATGGGGTAGAAAATAAATTTCAGTTACAAAAAAATAGTTCAGTAGCCTGATCATATGATTACCAGGAGGAAAAATCTATTTTTTTCTCTGGAAGATACAGAAACAACTTCTAAACAACTTCTATTTCCATTAAACCTTTAAAAATCTGCTCCACGAATTATTGGAGCGGATTTAAAGCGTGTGAAAAATTCACGAAACCTTGACCTGGGAGTAATTAAATTGAAAGAAAAAATAGCGGGAACGCGGTGTAATTGATATTTTTTTTTTGAAAAAAATATTTCAAGCAAGGGCAAACCACTTATTTACGCGGCCCCCCTTCGGCGTCACATTGTAGAGAAATTGATAATAGTGGCGTGTTGAAAGTGCACAGCACATAGCGAATATTTGTTGTTGTCCTTTAAAAAATTGCAGCATTTATATATATTTACATTATATTTATTATTTATTATATTATATTATTATATTTATTCATATTTATATTATAGCATTTATTATATTTTATTTATTTATTTTTAGCGTTAACATTACCTGGAATCATTACCGTACACAGCTGCTACAGTAATTTGTAGTAGTTATTTGTAGAAATTACCGTAAGAATGGGTTCGCTGCGGAGCTGTGCTTATTTTTCTGTCAAATTCTTAGAATTTTTCGTTTGTTTTTGGTTTTCTATCGCCGGGGAAAATGAGAGAATTCATTTCAGGATTTCAGGAGGAAAAGAGGGAGAGAGTTGGAGAGTGAGAGTGAGTGAGTGAGGAATGGGTCGACACTGGAGGGGGGCAACAACTTTGAATACTAGTCAGTGAAGAATTCATAACGTGTGGGATCAATAGATCTGCGTGGCGCGTCGTCCGTCGTCCATAGTCGCTCGTCCCTCCTTCTTGCTCCCAACCCTCTCTTCCTCCCTCACACACACACACACGGACATATACAGACATACACACACGCAGATACACACATATACACACCACATACATACATATATACGTACATATATACCCGCAATTAGGTGGAACTACTTTGACATGACAACGTCGCCGAAGCTCTCGGACAACCTACGACTGCTTCGCTTGAAGCTGTCCCGAAGAAATGAGACGACATGGACGTGTCTCCGTCCGTCCTCTCAGACAAACCTCCAGCCAGCCCAGAAAAAAAAGAAAACACCATTCATCGACTTCAACGCGTTTCATTAAGCGGTTGTGTACGAAAATTAGTGGATTTTTGGTGTTTATCCGGGGATTTCCTTTGGAGAGACAGAGAGAGAAAAAAACTTTATTCGCCTAGGCATCAAAGAGTAAGCGGTAATGAGAAATCCAGTGCCTCATGGGTCCCACAAGGAAGTTATGAATTAAATAAGTAAAAATTGGTAAAAGCAGAGTTTTAGGTAAGGGAAATCCGTCAACAATACACTTTGAATTCAGGTCAATTTTGAAATTTTCCTTTCAGTTGACTGGATTCGAATTTTTTGCGCGTGTGTGGGTTGATTTTCAGTACTTTATGCAATTTTGAAGTTTTAAAATGTTTCAAAACAGATTAAATTTATGGACACGAAAAGGTTAGGCGGAAAAATACTGTAGGCGATTTGTTAGCGCCTTTGTTTCCTTCTCTTGATGATTCGAAAAGAAACCAAGGAAGGAGTGTTTTTTTTTTCTTTTCCGAGAAAACCGCATGAAAACTCTCAGAATCTCCGCAATTAATTATAAGCTTATTTACAGCTCCTCCACTTCGAACGTTTGCGTGCACGTTTGCAGAACATTTTTATAGTGGTCTAGATTTATTTATTTATTTATTTAGAAATTAATTTTTATTCCCGGAAATCTCCGCTATTTCTAGCGCTGGAAGTTCAGGTTAGTGAATTCAAATTCCGAATCAATGCATGAAAAAAATTTAGTAATAATAGGTAATTGATAATAAACATAGTACTAAAAACTTGAAAAAACGAAGTGCAGTAAAATTTTCCTCGAAAATTTTAGGCTTCTGGTTTTCTGGTGAATTTAAATGGATTTCTCATTTTCTTTGTAGATCCAGCTGTGCTACTATTACAGGATAAAAACATCACTAACGACATTCCGAAGAATTTAATTATTCTAAATGAATTTAATATAAAATGAATTTAAGTTTAATTCAGCAGTAAATTAGTTCTCGGTTTAGGAAAAATGGTTTACTATTTGCATATAAAGGGAAAAATCAAGTATCGATTGAAAACACCTTAAAAATGTAAAATTTATCTAAACTGGAATTTTTCGTTGTGAGCTTTGATTTGTTTGTTTTTATTTAATTATTCTATTTTTGTTTATTATTTTGAGAGCTCAAAACCCCGAAAACATCGTAAATTTTAACAGCAAACAGTAAAAGTAGTAACAAAATGGTGGTATTCGGTGAGAAAACGAGAGAGTATGGCTGGATAGTGCCAGGCGAAGGTTGCTGGGTGCAGTGGAACATCCATAAATCCAAGACGCAACTAATTAACACTATAAAAACAATGCGCTTTGATGCAGCATGGGAAATTACTTCTAGAAAAGCGTATGGATAATAGTTACATGTCAAAAAAAAGAAAGAGAAAAGAAAGCGGAAAGAAAGTTTCACACCTTCGATGAAACATAAATGAGAAAAATATGGAAACCTGAGAATTTTCGTCAGAAATTCTAGGACCCGAAAAAAAAGCAGCAACAGCGTTCCCGGTAATAGTAGCTTCATCAAACATCCCTGGGGAAAATGTGGAGCAGTGCAATTGGCGGCGTGAAGTAGACGACGACTGAGTGAAATCGCAAAAAAAAACTACGTGACAAAAGCGGACATGAGTTCTACAAATTCGTTTTAGGACCCTTTTTATGCTGGGGAGGGGAATGCCAAATGAAATTTTGAAATTTTTGGAGAACGTGGCGCCGTTGTGGAGAAACATGAAATTCTTAGAGGTGGTTTTCAAGAAAACAAAAAAAAACCCCGGTAAATCTTAATTTTATATTTAAAAAATCATTTTTTTCGGCTGACAAGAAGAGATAGGCAATTTTTTTCACAATCTAGAAATCTTAAAGGAAGCTACAAATCTTACATTTCTTCTTACAATTTTGGATTATTCACGACTCGACTTCTCTGTTATGTACATGAGGACATCCATATTATTTCGAATCTGCAGAGTAAGCAGAGTGAGAACTGGTCCTTATTCAGAATAAATGCGTGAGAACTGGTCTCTACAAATCTGAATCCCCCCAATTCAGGGAGATTTGGAGGATTTTGAGTAATACTGGAAAGAGAAAAAAAAATGCTGACCTTAAAGCTTTCTCTGAACTTTAACAAAGACAGGAAGGAACTATTTTTTTTTATTATTCAAAGTTTTTCAGGTAAAAAAATGTTTCTAACGGGTTGTACTTATACCCACTGAAAAATCTCAAGAGACATATTCAAACGAATATCAGCTGAGAATCCGAAGGCAGAGGAATATGGTCGCGTGCTGAAAATTTCGGAAATCTAATTTTCCAGACAGGACACAATCATCTGCTATGATCAGCAGAGATTTGCTAAGGAAGTGGAAGTGGAAATGAACGATTTGTTGGCGCCAAGTAAAATGTGAGAAAAAGATGAAGAGTTGGAGATGGATAATTTCAGGAAAAATAAGGCTAGAAAACATCGTCTTTAGGAAGTGCAAAATGGTTATTTTTATTAACTAAAGAATTGAAATAAAAAACTATCAATCTTTTGAAATAAAAAAAAAATTAATAACTAAATAATAATAACATAAATAATAACAAAAATTAATAACTAAATAATTAATAAATGGGGCGGGTGTGGCGCAGTCGGTTAGAGGTCCGTTGTAGCCACACGGTCGAGGGTTCGAAACCGCCCTAGCGCAAGCCAAGCCTTTCATCCCTCCGGGGTCGATAAATTGGTACCAGACTTGTCTGGAAGGATAAAAACACTGACTTGATCATCGGCTGACCCCCGCAAGTCATTGTAAAGGCCAATACGCGTTCCAAAACCTCAACGATTATGAATTCCAGTAAAACGCGTTGGCGCATCCCGAGTGGATTGATACGCCAGTGACTTTATCCTTTTTTTAATTAATAAATTGATTAAAATTAACAATCAAATTAGCCAGCTGGGTTCCCCCTAAAAATCATTCCAGTAACTACTCAAAAAGGAGAATTTAGCATTTCAGCATGCCGGACCAAAAAAAACCCTGGTGATGCCTTTATAAATCCGTTTTCTAGGACGTTTACAATTCGTATCCAGGCACCCGATTAAACACATGACACGTGTCCTTAATTTCGAAACGCAGCCTAAAATTTAATTTCGAACACAGGAATAAAAAATCCGTTAAAAAAAAACTCGAATCGAATTCGAAACTCGAATCCCGCTCACTTTCCCCTCAACCTTGCTTTTCATTGCGGAAGAATTTCTAATTCCATGATTTCTACATGAATTAAGCAGATCGCATGCAGAATATCCTCGAAAAAACCTTGAAAATTAAATTTCAACTTGTCTAGTCGTTATTTTTTCCTCGACGCTTTTTATAGTCCCGTAAATGTTTAATTTTCTTGCGAATTTCCTATTTTTTCCCGGAATTTGTTGTCTTTTCAAAACGAGAAAAGCGTAGAAAGCAAATCATCCATAAACATTCTTTGATGGATGTGCAAATAAATCAAAATATTTGCAAATAATACATAAAATATTAATTACTTATTCTTATTCTTCTCTTTTTTTCCTTCAAAAAAAGAGAAGAGATTAGTGGAGCGAAAACGAGCTGAGGTTGTTGTTAATTCCCATAAAAAAATCTTTGTTAGTAATTTTCTTATCCATTGTGGAAGAACTCACGGTGTTGTTTTCAACACTAACGACGAGAAGAATGTCTATAGCACACTAATGAGCTTCAGATTATTTGTGTTCGTGTACAAAGATCCTCCTCTGAAGATACTATACAACTCAAACACACAAATAACGTCTGGAAAAGTCTGGAAAAGTCTGGAAAACGTGTCTTTAAGCATACATAAGTCATATTCCGATGAGAATGAACTTCAGGAAACTCAGTCGTTATGTGACCGAAACGTAACGAGTTCTTGGGAACACATACATAGATCAGGTGTGTAGGTGGGTTATGGCGGCTAATTTTTGAGGACAATTAGGTCAATTCCGCACGGGACTGCCCCCGAAATAGTTAATGCTCGTGCATCAATTCTCAGAAAACATCACGAGACATAATCGGTGCCGAGAGAGAAAGAAATGCGTGAAATTGAATGAAAAATCGAAAATAACAACTGTATTTTTGGGGCAATTTATGATGTAAGGAAAAAGAAATAAAAAGCAGCATTTTGTTCGCTGTAATGTAGTCTTTTCAGAGTCTTTTCAGAGACATAAGCATTCTAGAAAAAAATTAAATAAAATATAATTTGCAAATAATAACATAAAATTAAGTAATATATGTAATAATACTATATATATATATATATATATATAAATTATATATAATACTACTACAGATATGTTAATATAGTCTTTCTAAAACCAAACACAGATACAAACACAAGTATTTTTAGAAAATAAATAAAATATAACGTGTAGTTAATGACGTAAATTAAGTCAAATATATATAATAATACCGTATATAATAAGCAATAATAATACTTTACCTTAAGTAAGTACTTTAAGCAATAGCATTTTATATATGTATATACGTACATATAACTCTAGCCTTTTTAGAATCGGGTATAAGCATTCTAAAAAAATAAATAAAACAAAATGCGTAAATAATGACATAATAATAAGCAATACATAATAATACATACATACATACATACATAATAGTATACATATTTTTTCGTCTTTCTAGAACCCGATATAAACATTCTAGAAGAAAATAAAAAATAAAATATAGAGTGTAAATAATGATAATAATAATAATAATAATAATAATAAATAGCACAGAAAATTAATTATTATATATAATAATACTATACATAATAAGTAATAAATATATAATAGTACTGTACATACATATGTGTATATAGTCTTTCCAGAATCTGATATAAGCATTCCAGAAGAAGTAAAATATAGAGTGTAAATAATAATAATAATAATAATAATAATAATAATAATAATAATAATAATAATAATAATAAATAACACAGAAAAATAAGAATTAAAAAAATTTGAGAAATGAGAATAATAATAATATAATATAATATCAGAACAATCGTTTCCTGCAGAATTTTTCACTATATACTATATTATATATTATTATTATTACCATGTATTATATTATATTATTACTATTTTATATATTATTCCCTACGCATCGTTCTCGACTATTTACGTACATAATACGCATTGGAAAACAAGTTGAAAACAAATCCGTTTAGATGTTTGATGAATAGCCGAAGTATGAGTAAATATGAAATGAATGGATGATCGAGTTTGGATTTGTTGTTTGTGTTTATCCGAGAATTCTATACAAATATATTCATAAATATACTCATAATGGATTCATAGAAATGAATAAAATTCATTAATACCTGCATACATCTACCATATACGTATATATTGGCTTCACGAATGTTTTATGTTGTTTTCGAATCCGTAAATATATATCCGCTCGTTTTGATCGCTTCCCGCCTGCCAGCCTCCACCACCAGGAAAAATTTGTATATGTAGGGTGTCCGACGACGACGAAAAAAAAGAACACAGATGGAATTTTCCAATCAACACGATTGAAAGCAATTTTCTAGTGATTCGGCATGGCTTCAAATTTTCCATCATGCACAGAAATTCCCCAACCGTCCGTGACGTTTGTTAACGCATCCCGCTAAATTAATGTGATTTTCCTGGGGAAATAATTGTATGAAGGGGTCTACACTAGCAAATAAAACATCTACTGGTTCTAGGTTTTGTTCTAACTTAGTTAAAAACTTTAAATAATTTAGTTTTCTTCGAATTCTTGAATTTTTTTCAGTGATGTTCTAAGGATCAAAATTACGGTACTGAACGTATAGAAACCAGGTTAAACGTATAGAAAGGCACAGCGGCTTAAATTAAGATTTCTTTAAAAGATTTTTTTTAAGATTAAGATATTTGATCATCGTTACGTACGAATGTTCATTGATGTCCGATCCTTGAATATTCTGTTCTGCTCTGCGAAAAATAAAAACTATTCCTTAATTCGTTTTGACATAAAATTTCCGGATCAGGACCAAAATTACCCACTAATTTCTTTGCGAACCACTTCTTAAGCGTTTTTCATCTTAAGAGATCAAGTTCTACGCAACACATTTTTCTGAAGAAAACAACACTTTCTGGATGCGAAAGCAAACATCAAAAAGTCATTGTCGATTTCCTCTTTCTTTCGAAACTTTCGAAGGGTAAGGAATATATCCAAAGAATTTAAGGGATGGTAGAAAATTCTATGAAAAAATTTTACGATCGAAAAAAACAAGTTTCGTCCATCCGAAAAAATACAAAAATATACGAAATACGAAACTGATGTAATTTACTTTAAACACTTTCAATGAGGGAATAACAATACTGAAAATTTTGTGGAATTGTTTTTTTAGAACATTTTTAACTATTACTCTACTATATTTATTCTAACTTCTGTTTTTTCGGTAATTTTTCAGTAATTTACATTGTTCTTCAATAATACAATAATTTTCACAGAGAAGCATAAACATTTCATTTAGTTGTAATTATTGCGAGTGCATAAAATCACAAAAAAAAAGAATATGATCTCAAAAAGAAAAAGCTCTAAAAAATTCTACTTCAGATCAAACCCGAGATAGACCCGTATGTTTCCATATTTTTTGATTTGGGGGATTTTTGGGATAGAAATTGCACTTTGTGTTCGCTCTTCAGATAATTGTAATCCTAATTAATTGAAAGTTTTGAAAAATGACTGCGTTTTTACTGCGGTAGTCCCGATTTCGTGCATCAAAAATCTGCCGCATTTCCGTGTTTTGGCTGTTGTTGTCGCGAAACAATCGAAATACTTCTCTTCCTCACCATTTAATTCATAGACACTGTTTTCATGGAATCTTTCTTTCTATTGTGGAAAGTTTCGCATCCCGGAAACTTCAAGGAAAAATATGGAGATTTGACGTTTTTGGACGACTCTTTTCACAATCATGTGAAATTTCCAGAAATAAAAAACCTCATTGCCCTCTGCTTCCATCAATTTCACAAAGAAAAAGAATTTATCATTGAAAAATGATGGTTTTCACTGCGGTAGTCCCGATCTCGTGCATCAAAAATCTGCCGTGTTTTGGATCTCGTTGTCGCGAAACAATCGAAATACTTCTCTTCCTCACCATTTAATCCTGGAACACTGTTTTTATGGAATCTTTCTTTCTATTGTGGAAAGTTTCGCATCCCGGAAACTTCAAGGAAAAATATGGAGATTTGACGTTTTTGGACGACTTGTTTCACAATCATGTGAAATTTCCAGAAATAAAATAACCTCATTGCCCTCTGCTTCCATCAATTTCGCAAAGAAAAAGAATTCGTCGTTCACAAGAAAATTTTTAAAATTTGTGCATTTTTCAAATCTACTTTATCTCAATCCCATTAAAATAAAAAAAAGTGAAAAGTGTGGACTCAAAAGAAATGGACAACTGCCACAATCCCTAAAAATAATCCAATATAAGGCCCTAACTACGCAGATATGACGAAAGTAATGATGAATTTTCATTAAAAAGATCCAATCAATTTCAAAGAGAGCGAATTTTTCTAAAAATGGTAGTTGATTCGTGCAGGATAGACGCATTAAAAATGTGTTTTAAGAATTTTAAAGGATAACTAAGGATTTTTTCCCGAAGAAATATGTAAATAAAGAAAGAACAAATAAATAAGAAATGATAAATACGAGGAAATAAATAAAAAATTTCGTCTCTTTCGAACCAAGTGAACTTTTTACGTAGTGAGAATTTTTTTCTCGGGATCTCTTAATCCATGAGCACCCTTTGATGCGATTACTTATGAATTGTTATGAGAGTTTTTGTTTCGTTCTTAAGTGTGCTACGACAACGGAGCAGAAAACTGAAGTGGATGCTTCCGTGTTGCAAAAAAAAATTTGCATTGGAAAACAAACCGGTTAGATTTTAATTGGTTGTGCGCATAAATTTCAAGAAAAAAAAACGAAACGATTCCAAATCTCAAAAATCTGCCCAAAAACTCCGATTTCTGCTCTTTTTTAATGTGTTTGTTCCTACATCCGCCACCGTCATAAAAATAATGGATGAAGGGAATAAGTTTTTTTCGTTGTTTTTCTTTATGAAATGGAAGTTTTGCTCGAAGACTGGGGAATATTTATGGAACACGCCGTAATCTTATGTTTATAGGAATAAAAACCCTCTTTTTTGATATTTTCACTTATTTTGTTCCCGGATTTACTTTCCTGCTCTTTAATTGAAATATTTCTGTAAATAAATGTGAGGTAAATACTTTAAAAATGAGGCTGGAGCGGAAATATGTAGCCTTCGCGAAGTAAAAGAACTCGAACGGATGTAAATCTGAAAACAATTCAACCAGATTCACGGTAGTTCTCGAAAAGTGAATAAAGAAATGGAGGAGTTTTTTTTTCTGCATTTTAACAATGTTAATGTTGTTAAATTAATTTTGTTTAATTATTTAATTGTACTACGTTTATATTATCTAATTTTAGTTATTTTTTTCGGATTATTTTCCTTTCCCGGGTGGATGTAGAGCAGTTGGTAGGAGGCTGAGCTGATGGTGATTGATGGTTCGAAATTGCTCTAGATCCAACCAAACCTTTAATCCTTCCGAGGTCCTGATATAAATTAGTACCAGAGTCCCCTGGGAGGATAAAAAATGTTAAAAATAATGACTTGATACATCGGTTAGCCCTGAAAGTCATTGTATAGGCTAGAAACACATTCGTAATCTTCAAACGATTCTGAATCGCCGCCAAACACGTTCGAAGGTCCCAAGCGGATTGATACGGGACTTTGTTCTTTTACTTGTTACAGTGTTTCAGTGTTACAGCTGTTTTGTTTACAGGTATTAAAATGAAGTCTTTTTTTAAAATAGAATATTTACTAACATTTGTTTACTATTATTAATTTATATTTTATATTTAATTCAAAATTTATTTTCTTTACTCTAAACGAACACTTCCATAAAACATATAAACTATGTCGCGCATATTTTCGTTGTGGTTTTGACCTTTCAAAAATTTTAATTTAAGTTTTTGAGAGGATGTTTTGAGCACTCATTTTTGACTCGCTTGACTTTCATTGATTATTTATTACTTGTCATTTATTGTTTATATACTATTTATTTAATATTTTCGTGATTTCCGAAAAGTTCTAAAGTTCCTAAATAACAAATAATATGTATTTATACAAAACGTGTTACGCCTTCCTTATAATAATAAAACTTACTAAAAAGATAGAATAATTTTAAATTATTATTGTTTATTCATTGTATTATTATATATATTATTTATACCATTATATTATATTTATATTATATATTTATTATATCATTTGTATCTTTATCATAATTAAATAGTAATAATTTTTTATTTTAAATTCGTTTCCTTTCAAGGTTTGAATACATAAAATGGAAATTTAAACTTCAACCGGCTGTTTTCATGGATTCCCAGTGAGCTCAGCGGATGTGAATTAGCTACAGCATTAGTATCGATTAAATATTTTATGTTATTTCTCGCCGCTCGAATGTTTCTGAGCTAAAATCTCATTCAATATCCTTATAATTTTATTTTTAAAAGTTTGATGTTCACTAAAATACTAAAGGTTAAAGGAAAAGCTGAAAAAAGTGGATCGTTCTATCTTTACCTAGACGTAAACGAAAATAAGTAGATTAAACTTAAGTAAATTTCAAAGGTTTGTCAAGGGAAGATCCTGCGTTCGATTCCACACATATAAGAAAGGATTTTAAAGCTTAGATTTAAAAGAAGGTGGATCTTTTTGCCTCTGCCTAGACTATTATATTTATATTATATAAAATTGGAAGACTTAAGTAAATTTCCAGGTTTTGTGACAAAGGAAGGTCCCGGTTGCGATTCCACACATATGAGAAAGGATTTATAAGCTTAGTTTCTGGAATTTTCTTTTGTGCCCTGCGGAGAAACGAATGCCTACTGTGTAATCCCATGGATTAAAAATGCAGCAAACACGACATCAGAAGGGTTTAAAATTTGAAAAAAAAATTAAATTATTGGTCAAATCACTATTATTCTCATATAAGTAAGATAATAATTGAAATGGATCGATTGAGAAGCAACGGAGACGACGGGGACGGAGACGTGGCGGGGGGGATGTCGGAAAAGCAGCGGAAACGTACGACGATGCTCAAATCAGCCGACATTATGCAAAGAGCTCGAAGCGAATAAACATGGACATATAAATGCGCATGTGGGTGGGTGGAGCGGGGGGGGGACCGCGGTGAGAAACGACGACGAGGAGGACGACGAAAACAACGAATTGGCTGTGTGTGTGTGTGTGTGGTGATGCCGTCTGAGCCGTCGCCGTCGTGGACACCCGGCGCCGCAGTCGCTGCCGCCGCCCGTTGCCTCCATTCCCGCCCCGGAAGTCGTTAGGTGGTAGGTAGGTCGATCGCCCCCCGCGGGTCATTCACTATATTAGTGCTACCTCCTTCATAAATAATGAGGGAATTGCTAATTCAGTAATTGAAATGAAATTAGGTTTTTTTTTTCGTGCGCGCCCCGTCATGTAGGAATAGCCGTGGTGTTTAATTGGAGTCGTTCTAATAAGGGGAAGACGTAGGTAATGATGATTGATCGTGCCCGAGGCAATTTATTCACAAGGTCATTTTTTTTGCAGAATGGGGAAATAAATTGAAAATAGAAATATTCACAGGGATATTATAACGAGCTAATGAGCAGTAGCACAATAAACGCACTATTATTACGTACACATAAATATTATATATATTATATTATATATTATTAGATTATTATGTATTATATTACTACACCAGTATATCATTGCATACATACATTAAATTTTTCAAAATAAATTATTTCATTGTACATTATATTATTATTATTATTATTATTATTATTATTATTATCACTATTATTATTATTATTATTATTATTATTATTATTATTATTATTATTATTATTATTAAATTAATACAGCGTTTTATAATTAGCAAACACTCTTCTTTCGCGCCAATGGAGCTTCACACCTTTATTTCCGTGAGAAGATGTTGGCTTTCTTCCTTAAAAAAATAAAAATAAATAAAAAAATAAAACAAAAAAAATAAAATAATAAAAAAAGGAGTAAAAATAATCTCTAACTCCAAACGCTATTAAAACCTATTTAAGGGTAAACTATTAAAATTGAGCAGTCTATTTCTTTGCATTACTTTGAAAAAAAATTAGAAGTTTCCAATATGTTAAGATTATACGACGATCAACGATGGATTAAAGGAACGGGCGGTTGGTGTTTCTTTTCCTATGAAGATAAAGGAGAGATTATTGCACTTAATTGGAATCTAAGAGAGAATTCCTATAATATTCCTGGATTCCCATATTTTTTTCTCAGAAAGACTTTACCTAACTGAGCATTCGAAGAGTTTCATAACGAGGAGGCTTGTTTAAAAAACTCCATTATTCATTTGAAAAAAATCCAAAATAAATAGAAATGCAAATCTCTGGCCTGCTAGAGTTTACGATGAAACGAAAATTGAGGAAAAAAGCTAACGTTGCTTAGGTACGAAATTTTTGTGCTCACTAAATTTAAAGAATGTAAAAATTAAAAAAAAACAAAAAATACGAATAAAAATATGTAAATAATCATTCATTTCATTTTCTATTTTTTTTTCTGCAAATAAATTCCTGGTCACAGCTCCTGTGAAATATAAGAGAACCGTATCTTTGCATTTGTTACAGCATGCCCTCATTTTTGAGGAAAAAAAGAAAAAAAAAATGGAAAGAGAAAAGGATTTTTGCTTTACTTAGCGCATGTTCATATTTAAAAAAAAGAGTTTGTAAATAACTTAGGAAATACCATTATAAATTTGGAATTTCTACGTTAAAAAATTTTTATAAATATTTGTTGCTGCAGTCCTCGTGAGGTACATATTATTAGATCTTATAGATGTATATTCAATTTGTTTCTAATGCAGCTCTTGGCTTCTCATTCTGTTGTAAAAGAAAATAACTGAATTTGTGGAACGAAAAAAGGTTGTAAATGTGATCCTGAATGGAAAAAAAAACAAAAAGACACAGATAAAAATATGTAAATATCCATTCATTTCATTTCCAATTTTTTTTGTGGGCTAGATGGCCAAAAATCGAAAGTAGAAGATATTATTAGTCACAAAATAGGTAGATGAATTACTCAAATATTGGAATGATGCATAATTACATACTCATAACTAATTAACTTTATAATTGACTAATTATTTCATAAGTAGTCATTTTAGAGTTTTTTTTTCTTATTTATTCAAGCTGCATTTTTTCCTTTCCGAGAAAATGTTCTTCAGTGATAACTAAGACACCGTTTTTGCTGCCAGAAGTACTCTCATGACTTAAAGTAATTTTGAAATTTTAAAGAGAAAAAGAAGTGTCTAACATTTTGTGTATATTTACTCAAGTCACTCTGGTTGCGAAGAAAGGAAGTTATCCAGGATCTTCTGGCATCTTGCTGGCAGAATTCTAATCCCCTGTAGATAAAATTCCGTTTAATTTAAAGAAAAATATGATTCTAGGTGTGCTCTGTCATTTCATCGACATTTTTTAAATTTCTGTTGCTTAGGGAATGCTCTATCGATCGGTGTGAATGGAAATCACAAGAATGGAAAAGGGGCTCTCAAAGGTGGAAGGAGAGTTAGGATGATGACTTTATTTTGGGAAAAAAAATCTACGCTACTTAACACTTGTTTTTGTTGTTGTTTTTTCTGTTGTTTTGTTTGGTGTTTCTAAGCAATCACTCTGCTCTTTTTCTCTGTTTCTCTGTTTGTTTTTACTGAGAGCTTTTCTTGCTTTTTTTCCCGATAAAGAGAGAAAAAGATAAAAGAAAGAAAGAAAAGAAGAAGAAAAAGAAGTTTTACTGCTCGGAACAACGAGATTTGACGGATTTTTCTTCCACGAGCATTGATTGTTGAATGTGAGAAAAGAATGACACTACTATTCTCCTGAATTATACTTGCCATAGATCAACTCAGGGTGCTCTTCCGGTTAACCAACGGTCCATCGATTCTGACGGCTGGATAATTGGCTTTCTGGTTTTATCTCACGCATAGCTGGACAGAGCTTTTCTCGCTGTTAGTCTCATTCGAGATCAACGAAGCGGCAAAAAAAACGAGCGGGATGTGGGGAGAAGAAACAAGTCAGTGCCGGGAATCAAAACAAAACGTTACGATTATAAAATCACAGAAGAGTGAGAAACATTTTTCAGATTTTCTTATCAAAAAATCACAATTCTACAAGTCAAAATATTATCAATTATATTTTAGTTTTAATTTTATTTATTTTATTTTATATTATCATTTTATTTATTTTTTTTATTATCTTCTAAAATATTTTTATTATTTTATTATTCGAAAGGAGGAACCATTGGGCTAGTCTGGCACACGATCCGGACAAATGGAAGAATTACAGGCGCCCGCTCGACCAGTTCGAAGATCAACGGGAGTCAAGGTGATCAAGGTGACTTTATTATTATTATTATTATTAATTGTTTTATAATTTTTATTTTGTTTTATATTATATTCATAGTGTCCATACAGTTATAGACTCGTCTCTTGAAGCATCTTCTGGAAAAAAAAAATAGTGAGAATCTGAACGATAAGGGTATTTAGCGGTGAAGTCTCAAATAAACGTATTCGATTTCTTTTCGAAGGTTTCTTTATGGCTCTATACAAAAATTTCAGGATATACGAGAAAATCTGTCATGTTCTCCATATTTCTCTCCTCCGAATATCTCCACAAAAATATTTGCAGCGATACAAATATCATTATGAAGCGTTATTCTACGACAGTGAATAATGATGAAATTTTTTCTCTTAAACTCATTTGCATCCCTTAAAGGTTAGGCTCAGCAATGAAGGATCGAAGAGGAGTGTTTGTTTGCTTAATAATTTTTTTTAGATAAAATTTTAGTGAGCCTAAGGTTGCACCATGAACTCCCGGAGTTGTCTCTATTCAACCACTTCTTTGAGTTCTGATTGACTTCAATCATCGCAGTGGTGGACGGAAGGGAGACGGTGAGAAAAACCAGTTCCCAAGGAAATCACCAATTATTTTGGTTCCACAGCGTTCATATTTCTTTGTATTTCATTCAATACTGCAATTCGAGTCATTCCTGAAAATCCCGAGAAAAAAATACCATTCATTTCGAAAAATACCCCAAGGAAATGTGACAGGTGACGAAAGAATCACAGGATTGTTCCAATCGGCCTCTATTTGGGGGCACTGAAGTTGGTGAAAAAGGCGTCAGGCGTCAGGGAAATGAAGGTCCCGTCTAAAAAAATTATAGAAACACTAATAGAAATCCACTGGTTTTCACTTCTACTGCGTAACAAACCTACTGACACTAATGCTAAACTAATATCCATAGTTATTATTCAAATTGTGCTGCCTCCTTTTCTTCGTCGTCCGCTATGCGAACATAAGGAAGCGTGTCATGTAAACATCACTGAGATTCCAGTAAAATTAGCAATTATCCTGGGCTGACATTATCCACCTCCAATCACCAGGAAAACTGGAAGCAAACAGAAACTACTCCTCTTTTTTTCGATCAATATTTCTAAAAATTAAATGGCATTCTTCTCTCAAGTGTTTTTCAGAACGCCTGGGTAATCCGTCTGATTCATCGGAGCAAACAATTATGACATTCCCTAACTTCTAAGGTAAACACTGCATTTATTACCAAGTAAATAAAACAAATGATGGCATACTTTCCTGTTTGATTCCCTCTAACCACTAAAAAAAGGGATTATCTCTACGTTTGAAATCACTGACAGCTTTCAGTTTCAGTCCAACGGCAGTATTACGTAGTCGACGCCAAATGCGTTCAGCCGGGTGACCGCGACGCGTCGACCGCAGCGCTTCCCGTTCCCCCGCTTGCCATTTACTGTCGTGTTGCTCTTTCTTAGATAGAAAGTGGTCTATTCATATCAAAGTCACTTAATTCAAGACTGAAATGGATTTTTTTTTCGAGGATTTGGTTATTCATACATGAAACAAATAGAATTAGCACGGAAATTAGAATTTATTTGACTGTAATTTCATAATAAGCACAAAAAAGTGGAATAAGTGCACATCTGAGCATATATAATTTAGTAGACACACTAATTCATTGAAAATATGCGTATCTTTAAGAATACGACTTCTATACATTAATTCTAACTACGTTGAAAAAATCGCTTGAAGAACATGTCGTTTTTTTGCGGACGAGTTAAACAACGTCTTATTGAAGGATACTGTAGTCGGTTCCACAAACACGTAGTCGATAGCGATCTGAAGTTGGATACTTCCATAGGACGTAAGGTGCAGTGAAACTGATGGGGCTCTTAAGTCCCGTACTTTGCAAGAACGATCAGATTCTTTGGATGGTGTCCGGTCTATTAAACAAACTATAATTCCTTGTTGTATTCCTGGATGTAGAATACCGTGTGCTGGTAGAGCATTAAAGTTATGCATAGTGGTTGCCTGAAAAGAAAAAGCGTTGTGGACAAGTTTATACATAGTTAACCTTTCGATTCCGTTCGGGTCCCATAGGTTGAGCCAGAAAATCGTGCACCAGAACACGAACACTTTTTTATTTTATTAACAATTTTATTCATAATTATTAGTGATTTATTAGGTAATCCACATCACTATCGATTACCTTCTCCCATCTGAACTCAAGCAACTCCTTGTTGTGTTCCGCCCGAAAATCCCGGATGGGTTGTGAGAGAAAAAATTGACCGAGAAATGAGAGTGGCAGATCCGATTGTGGCAGTTGACTAAGCGTTTTCTTTGCAGGAAGCGCTTCAGGGAATATCGGTGACCACTTTTTACGGTTTCTTTAAATAACTACTTCCGTATCTTATCTTAACAATCACTTATAAATAATATGAAATCCTTTATGACAATCCTTAAACTAGTGACCGAAAGCTGTGCACATGAATAAGTCCTAGCATCCAAAATTGTACCTTTATCACCTTCTAGTTGTTCCGAATTTGTTAATTTCCCCTCTATTTTTTAAAAGTGCCCGTGTTTCAAAAGCGTTTCTGGAAAGAGCATAATTTTCCGCTTTCCACGGAGAGTTCAATCAAAATTGTAAAATCAAACGCGAAAAAGAGGTACAGATTTCTTAGAATCTGTTCGTTATTATGTCGAAAATATAAATAATATATAAAATAAAATAAATTAATTAATTAATGGCAAATAAAAATAATAACTAATAAAATAAAACAAATAAATAGAAAATATATAAAATAAGTAATTTCGGATCTTTGTGGATGTGTTTTGTATTGTAATTGTTAAAGCAGAAATAACAATACTTTTGTTAGTAAACGACAAAAAATACAAAAATAATCGGTTACCTTTAGAGCCCACATTATTGTACGATTTGCAATATTTGTTACTGTAAGTTTTCGAGTGAGTTCTTTCTTCGAAAATTTCATCTGAAAATGTTTAAATCCACATTATTATTGACTCAATGCTTTATTTTCACAGTACTAATCGTCAGACAATAGCAAGTGCTTCCATGAAGGATTGCTAGAGTAGCTTACAGTGAGTAGCGGTGCTACAAACCCACCAATTTATTTTTTTATCCAGAACTTTGAGCCTTTATATTTATTATATATATAATTTATAAATTATTTATTTTATTATATTTGAATCAGCCATATCAAAGGATGTTTAACAACCTTACTAGTGACCAGTCACGTTCCATAGAATCCTCCCAGTGCTCTCTGTCGCTCAAAATCCACGTCATGGGACCCGTCTTGCCTCAATTTTATCTCTGTCTCGCGCCCACCGACTCATCAATTTGACGCCGTTGGACCCATCTCATCACTTTTTTTTTCCGTTTTCTGACTCCGGAGCATCAATCCGATGTCCTAGGTACGTCCTAGATACGTCTCACCACATTTTAGCGCCTTCTGACGCCGGTACACCAAATCGACGCCGTGGGACCCGTCCCACAGCTTTCTGCAATTCGCGTCACGCGCACACACACACGCGTGCGCATGCAAGCACGCGGCAAATTATTCCCGCTATTTTGTGGCATGGTGATAATATCGTGACCCTTCCGAAGTCCAACCCTATTTTATCTTAATTCCGGATCTGTGTCTTCTACGCTCTTCTTGTTAGCCTAACAAATTTTGGTTACTGTATTTTTTTGCGCTACGCTTTTGGTTCCATACCTATCAGATGTATAAGAGGAGGCCAAATTAATACTCATTTATTGGTCTTCTCTGGATTAGTGAATTAGTGGATCGGTATCATTTCATCGTATTCCGCCATGGAGATCCTGTCGCCCAGTACGCTTTCAAGGTTTCAGACGTCATTGCGGATCTGTCAATCCGATTTCGCCAACCTCTGATTTGGTCCATGACCCCTTAATCCATCAATATCGCGGTCCTGGCTTGATCTGTGGGATCACCATTGGATTTTCGCTCTTGTCCGAGGCATGACCCACTGGTAGGTGTTATTCTTCATTTGTTACTCATTCTGTGGCTATTTTTATTGTTTGAATTAAAACATTAAAACAACTTTCTTTCAAAAATATTTCTGATTCAAATGCAAATCTTTTCCGTGGAATTTCTCTTCCTTTTGCAGCGCCAGGTCTGTAAGTTTCACCTATTTTAGGGATGTAAAGGGATGTAAACCGCAATTGCTAAGGTGGCAGGATAACGCTTAGTGGATTGTTTTAGTAAAGTCCGCGTTGTTCGTAGTTCATTAACGTAACAGACTTCTCTTAAAATTTCTGGAATTTATATGGATTTAACATATTTTATATTTTTATATTCTTTGTATTCGTTTATTTTATTTTTATGCATATTTAAACCCCGCTGATATTTTTGAAGCGTTTATTCCGTCAATCTTCGGCAGTTAGGGGACAAACTCTTTTTTGCTGCATTTGGTCCTCGTTAAATCCCCTTAGGCCATGGCTCGACGGAAGACCTCATTGATGAATTTGACTACTGCTCACCGAAACTGCTTTATTCGTCTGATAGAAGTGTAAAATATCCAATCGCGTCAAAATAGGGCTAATAATAAAAAATAAATAAAAATAAAAATAAAATAATAATAATAATAATGGGGCGGGTGTGGCGCAGTCGGCTGGAGGTCCGTTGTAGCCACACGGTCGAGGGTTCGAAACCGCCTCGGTGCAAACCATGCCCTTCATCCTTCCGGAGTCGATCAATTGGCACGAGACCTGTCTGGGAAGATAAAAACACTGACTTGATCAGAGGTTGGCCCCCGCAAGTCGTTGTATAAGCCAATACGCGTTCCAAAACCTCAACGATTACGAATTCCAGTAAAATGCGTTGGCGCATCCCAAGCGGATTGACACGCCAGTGACTTTATCCTTTGTCCTTTTAATAATAATAATAATAATAATAGTTACAAATAGTAAAAATAACAATAATATTGGTTCATAGGAGCATTTAGGAGGTGAGCCAAGTAGGGCACGGATGGTTATCCACCATCGATTGGGTCATGCAGCCTAGTCCTTTGAGTTGGAGTGATTGAAACTGCACCTACCGTAACCATCGGGTTTGTAATAATATCTCCATACGAAATTACTGGATTTTCTTCATTAGTTTTAGTCTAAAAATTATATATTCTAACGATTCGATAATATCCATCTGAATTTTTTACCTCTTTTCCGGTGGTTCGCTGCTTATCCGTGGTTTTTTGAGTGTGATCTACGGATGTAATGGTTTTCCTGCCAGTATCAAGTTTTCCAGTGGTCCCCACTTTTTCACTGACGGCTGGAATTCCCTAAAGAATAGAATTTTGTTCTTATACTTTTACACTCCAAATTTTTGCTAAAAATCCTTACTGTACTTAGTAGACCCGTTCTTTCTAACATTGTTGTTGTTGTTGTTCGATGATTGGAACTTCTTGTACTGGTTGTATAAGGAGATGAAGAATATTTACGGAAGGAGGAATTCTCGTAGCCAGGTAAAGATGTGCTTAATGTTTTCTCACGAGATGTTGAGATGTGATCTGCTGCAAAAAGAAAGAAAATCAATTACGCGATCACAGTTCAAGACTTGAATGTAGTCAAAATTCCTGGGTTTTAGTTGGAGTTCAAGAAGACGAGTTCTGCAGTTTTTACTTGATCTGTTTTATTTTGTATGGTATTGTTTTGTTTCTGTTCTACTTTCTTCAAAATTTTTACTTTGTTCTCTTATGTTAGATACGCTTAAAAACTTTAAATTCACGACTTTCCACAAGAAATTTTTTTTTTTACCAAACATTGGTCTGTAGTTTCTTGACCATCTGCGTTGAGCAACCTCAGTGGTAAGTCAGTAACCGCCAAATGAAGTAATGTGTTACTGGAATACTAGTTAACGATATGAATTTCATGCCACAGAGATTGTAAGTGCTAGTTTACCAGGATTTGATATCCTATAAAACGCAACGTACTTCACGTTGATCAATTCTTTTTTTGATTGATTGATTTTTTTTTGAGGGGGGTGCGGAGAAACGTCGACTGTGCAGACGTGACGGAACTGCGGAATTTCTTACCACTGCGCTAGGGTGCAATTATATTAATTAATTAATTTAATAATTTTTATTATTTTTTAAATTTATTAATTTAATCTTTTTAATTTTAAATTTTAATTTATTTTTTAATTTTTTTATTTAATAATTTATATTAATTAATTAATTTAATAATTTAATAATTAATTTATTAATTTAATACTATCATATGTAGAAAATAAGTAGCACAATTTAGCAGCACGGATTCCTAGGAATTTTTCGCAGCGAAATGGTAGTGTTTGGATACCGAGGACTGTGAAATACATAGAAGGGCACCGCATATGAAAATACGCTATCTTAAGATGTTAGCATATACAAATAGCATTTTCAACAACCACTAATTAAAATAGATCCATTTCACGGTAGCATTAATAAAATTCGTTAAGTTCGGCAACGGTGGCCAAAAAATACTCACTTTCGGACATCATAATATTGTTTTGATCCTCATAGAACTTAAACACGCTATCCTTTGTCTGTGAAGGTGTAGAAGCGTGAAGCACTGAATCATATTGTGGAGCAGTTGATGGCGGAAATCGCTTCATCGCCTTCCCCTTTATGATTGTTGAACTCTCCTGCGGAGACATCGCTGTGCTGGTGTTCTTTTGAAGGGAAAATTCGTTTTGTTGGTAGGCTTCGAAAATATACTGAAAAAATCTATGCAAAGAGGAATGTACAGAGATACATAAAACGTTAACGGTATAAACAGCTTTTTTTTAAACTTTCTGAACAGTAGCTATCTGGAATTAACCATAAAAAACCAAAGAAAACCATCAAAGCGCTGCATCAACTTTTAAGAGTAATCATCGACGGCAACGGCATCGGCTTACGTGGCAGAGGGGACAAGGGGACAACCCCTTTGACGTCAGAAGAGTCACTAGAGCCAAAGATGTCGATTCTTGAGCTTCAGCTCGACGTTCTTGCGTTCTGACAAAGAACACCTCTTTGTCAAATATCGGAAAATGTGGAGCTGTCTGAGATTCGATTGCGTCCGCCATAGAATTTTTCTCGGCGTGATGATACAGTTCCAGAAAAGAAGTCGTGGATTTCAACATTAACCAAAGCTCGGCTTAGCAGGTCTGAATGCAGAAGGAAGTTCCGCCAACAAGTGTCGATCAATATTGCTTCCGCCAATGAGTGTCGATCAGTAATGGCCAAGAAGAGGGTGGATGATGCTGTCTCGTTTACTAAATGCCTTCAGAAGCTGTAGGGAAAACTCTATCAGTTTTAACGCCGATAAAGAAGTTTGCCTCTGCATCTGTGGAGAAAAGATCCACGTACAGTCATTGTATGTGTACCCCGCACTACTGGTGACGCAACATCCTTCTCAAGCGCCAGGAAAACCGTCTAAGAAGGAGGTTGCGTCGTTGGCCGAAACGTGATCGTGATAACGAATGGACATTGAGAGCGAAGGAGTTTGAAAAGGCGTGGGAGGACAAGAACCCGAGAAAAGTCTATACTCTGCTAAAGGAGTATAGCGGCAAGGCAAAGAGGTGTTCGCCTTTCCTAAACAACGGAGTCGCTGTCGGGAAGGCAATCCTGCCCATCTAGAAGGAACATTTTAACCCTTTGCTGGACCGGTAAGCACTGTCAGTTCTTGAACTCGTGCACGCCCTGCCTCAGGTTCAAGAGGATGAGAGTGACTGAAGTGTAGTAGGGGTAGGGGTTCAGAAAAACTGACTATAGAGGTCGAAGCCACTACGGTTAGCTTTTCTGAACTTCGAAGCCGCTTCCGATTCTCCTCACTGAGACCGTCTTAACAATGAGCTTCGCGCCGATGCAGTTCTAGGAAAATTTGTACGCCTTATAGGTAGAACAAGAAAAACAACTGCTGGGGTTCGAACACCAGCTGTATGAACTACACCATTCAAACTGGAAGATGGAATGAGACAAAAGGAGGTAGCTACCCTCTCGTTCAACTTTGCCGTCGATGACGAGATGCAAAAAACAGTTGAACAGTGTCCCGCCGATGTAGTTTTAGCGCCGCCTGCATGTCCCTTGGTGGATCTCAAGTACGCCGATGATGTAGTAATATTCTGTTCAAACGGCGCGAGGTTACAACATCTAGTTAACCTCGCGTCGAAATTAGCTGCAACTCACGGAGTGCGACTCCGCACTGACAAGTCCAAGGAAGCTCTCAACGGGAATCAGGGTGGACGTACAACCTATTGAGCTCGCAGATGAGTTCTGTTATTCGGATCGAATCCTGAAGAACGATGGCAGCTACGAGAGAGATATTTAGTAGAGATGTGCTTAAGTCAATTCTGCGTTCAAGCCATTGACCGTGTGCATGTGGTCGACCCCTATCGCCAACGAAGTCAAGCAGCAAGTCTACCTATCCGCAATTCGCTTATCATGATGCACGGATCGGAGACTTGGGCAGCGCCGGCGGCGGTGATGGAAAAGCTTGACTGCGCTGAGAAAGCTGTTTAGACGACTGCTAGGCTATTTTTGGCTGGTATGTCATAACAAAGAACTTTACTTGGAAGTAGACATGGCGTACCGGCGGATGACAGGTGGAAAACGTCAACATCTCGCCCAGCCTTCCGAATTAATCACGGAAAACCGTCTTCGCTCCTTTGGTCACGTTATGAGGAGGCAGTCTGATCGTCTTGTCCAAGTTCTCCTGCTGATGCTTCTAGATCCTAATTGGAAAAGGCCCTCGGTCGTAAAAGAAAGTTCTGGACGGAGGTGATGGAGGAAGATCTGAGGATACTTGGGTTGACAGGCTGTTCAGTCGAGACGTGAAATTCCGCCGCTTATGGAATAGCGATAGATGGGTAGATTCTATGCGAGCTTAAGCTAAAGATCTACCAAGATGGGCTCGGTTGGGTTGAGGGCGATGCACTGAAGATGCAGAGAGCCACGTCAGGCTGCGATAGCCGCGCGCGGATTAGGTGTGTATATATACTAAATATGCTCATAGCCAACCTCGCTCTTTCCTGTAGGACTCGATTGACTCTCATCGACTTCCCTGTTCTTTATGAACCACTCCTTATAGTATGCTTTAGCACCGAGTGTTCCTAATAACATGAGTCGAATGTTGATATAACTGCAAAAAAATTATTCCTTACAATTGTAATTATTAATTAACACTGACAAATCACAACGAATAGGATAATAAAATTATAAGCACTTATAGTAATAAAGAAATCCTCAATCTCACAAACCTATCTTCTTTATTATACATATAACCATTGAAAATAGCTATTAAGAAGAAAAGCCAATACGCAGTGATAGTGAACTGAAAGAAACGATTCTATCACAGCAGCCAATTTCTTTTTAGCTCCAATTTTCTTATTTTGAGTAAAATTCAAGTGTGTAGACTAGGAGTTTCTTCTGAAGATGAAACTATGCCTTCAAAGCTTGTCCTGGCAAAAATTCGAGCATTTCTAACGTGTATTTTGATAAGATGGCTCCAAACAGATTTGATAATTCGGTAAATATTGAGTGAAATGGATTTAAGAAAAAACTTTTATTAAATCCTTTGAACTTTGTTCGATCAGCGAACATCTTTGACAATATTAAGCAATATGCTTAAAACTAATTTCTTATTATAGCAATATCTTTTACAATATGCTGTTTTTATGCCAATTCTCATACTAAAAAAGGATTTTTCTATTTGCTATGTTCAGAAAAACAAAGAAAGAGAAACTAAGATTCTAAAGAATAAGTTTAGTGAATCGTAATGAATAAAAAGAAGTTGGAGAACTCTACAGCAGGAGGATGTAGTGCAGTGGCAAGTGGTTGCATTACGTCTCCATGGTTAATTGTTCGAAACCGCCCTATGGCCAACAAAAATTTCAATGTTTCCAGGTCGGCAAATTGCCACAGAGATGTCTGGGAGGACAAAACTTTGTCTTGATTCATGCTCACGGCTCCAGGCAAGTTATTGTTCATTCTGCCTACGTGTTCATCAGATTCAGACCCAGAGCTGGAATGTCGCATTAAAACCAAATTTCTAACACCATGCACTTTACCCTTCATCCTTATTGTGCAATCCATACTTTCAAGATTATGTTTGGAGAATCAATTAAGTTATTTTCATAACATTTTCCGCTTACCAAAACGATGAGACTTCTATCACAATTCATAACTAAGCACTTGAAGGTAAACACTGCACCAGGTACGATTGTAAGAATGTTGAAGAAGTTCTGGAAAGAAAAATCGGGATTTTTCTGAGGATAATGAGAACTATGCTTATGATAAGAAGTCCTCTGATGATGAGATTTCTCTCCTTTCACACAACTTCTCAAGTTCTCGAAAGAACCAACGCCTTCCCTAAATCTTTCTGTAAATGAACCCTTTAAATCGTGCGTAGACGTAAATAAAAAATAAGATTTACAAATTAGTTCTGGGAAAATCCAGTAAATTCAACTTTTATGATACTCCAACTAATTTCCAAGAAAATTCATGGAGGTGCAGGAAAAAATTTAGGTAAAATTTTCTCATAAAAACTACCTTAAATTCTATCAGGAACCAGAAAGAAGGCATTGTCATTATCATGGGAAATCATTGCCTTTTCTCTTCTTCATTTTTTGATTACGGAAGAAATTGCAATGCCATTTGTTACGATTTTGACTCAGGAGGGAATCCACAAGGAAAGTGTAGAGTTCGTGTAGTAGATTGTGGAACCCAGAGTGGTTCCCTCTCTAACCGTCGTGAGAAATGGCGTGGGAACCGCTTTAGTTCCTACGAAGCACGTTAGAACGCTCCTCTACACACACGTTCCGGTCTCCTTAGCAGCATATTCATTGCTTTCACTGAAAAAAGGCTGGTGAGGAGACATAATTGATTTTCGACCGCTCGCACGTGGATGCGTCGCGTGCACAAAGGTGACGCGTTGGAACTGAAGCAAAAACAGTGTCTTCCACACCGTTTTTTTGCGACGATCAGGAAAAAAAATGGATGGGACCACTTTGGATTCCGCATGATGCTACCCGAACTCTACGTTTCTGATGTGGGTCCCATAAAACGTCAAAATCGTGAAACGGTGCCTTTAAGTGTTAAGTGTGTTAAGATTTGGAAAAAAAAGAAATAAACTCACGGCGTTTTCTGCATTTTGTAAATTGAATGCTACGAAAGCACACATCGAAGCCAACAGACAAATCTCTTCTGTGGAAAGGCTTATGGAAGGACGTAGTGTTGTTCGAAATGGAACTAGATTTTAATATAACTTAAATAATTGTTTACAAAATTAGAGAGAAAGAACTTGATCAACACATTTCTAAAGTGGTTTCTATTGAAAAAAAAAACACGGTTCGGATGTCTTACCATAATGGACGGCCTTTTGCTGGGCTGCTGACACATCCTGCATAACTAAAAACTAGAATGGATCCTACTTTATGGTTAATTTCATGTGATAGCGCTGGAATCTTACTGATACGAGATGTGATACCGCTTGAGTGAAGGAAAAATAAAAAAGAATAAAAGAATAGTAACAAAATAAATAATAATAAGATAGAAATAAATAAAAAAGAATAAATAAAATAATGTAAAAGAAAGTTACTTGATAGTTATTCAATCTTTTATATTTTTTGCCACGAAATTTTGTACCGTTTTTAAAAGTCATCTTCTGGGATTTTTTCGATTTTGGACCCTTAGAAAGTCATTTATGCTAGAACAACTGCCCAATTGCCGCTGGAAAGTGGATCTTTTACTTCATTAAGAGTTTAAATATTACTTATTTATTACTTACTTACTTACTACGAGAAATACGGCAATCCTTCGTAGTTCATGTGATTATGGCTGAAAAATTGCATGGAAAACATTAAAAAAAACACCTTACGTAAGTGCTAAAAATCATCTCCACCTGAAAAATTGTTTTGTAAGTTATTATCCGTGTTTTTCATTGGAGTGCTCGTGTAAATTAGGGACATCATAATATTTCTTGCGAATGTTCGAGCATTCGTTATTTTGCCATGATCCTTTTTGATCGTTTTGACTTCCGTTTTCATGTAAAATTGTATGATGTGCAATTTTTGAGCATTCCTTTTGAACAGCTTTAGTCGCTAACCGAGTACGGCGAGATGGCCGAGCGGTCCAAGGCGCTGGTTTAAGGCACCAGTCCCTTCGGGGGCGTGGGTTCGAATCCCACTCTCGTCAGTTGTTTTGCTCACTCTTTGTTCCTCCCACCAATTCGCGCATATGTGTTCACGTTGATTTTCTTGACACCTGTTGATTTTCGAACTGGTCGAGAGGGTGCCAGTAATGCATTTTCATTTATCTCGATTGAGTTGCATAAGTTTCTCTCTTCGCGTGGGACACGCTTAGCATCAAATTTTTCTTTAAAGGACTTTGTGAAGGATCATCGGGTTGGCGTCTTTCTGTAGTGCATTTGATATCGTGTGGAGCCCAGTCGGACACGGATCTGGTCCAACTTCCCTGGATTCTTGACTGGCCAGATCGGATGGCGTATTTTCAATATTGTATGACCGTAAGCGTTGGATTTTCCACCAAAGTCCTTCAGATATTTATGAGATATTTAGATATTATATATATTTAGATATTTATGAGTTCAAATCAACTTTTTTGGTGACTTTTTCCATATAATCCATAGAAAAAGATTACGACCTCTGGGACTTCTTAAAGCGTTAAACCAAGAAAGTGAAATTCAGCAGCATTCAGAAGCATTGTACCAAATTTTATGAAAATAACATTCAGATACGATATTAATCGAGTGAGCACCGCTTTTTTATGCTCTAATTTCTAGTTTCATATTTTTTACATTAGCTAAATTGGCTTTCGGACCGTGGTAAATGCGGCTCCGTCTTTGATTTTCGATCGATGACCTAGGATAGAACTTCGAATCCCGTCCCTCACTTGTGTAAAGCGGAATACTCCTGGCAATCCATCTTGATTCACAATAATGACAATTTCATTTATTTATTCACATACAATAATTAGTGCACCCAAAAAAAAAGAAAACACATTTGTCTAAGTCAGAACATTCAAGAAAAAAATCATTTAAGAAAAAAAGAGAAAAAGAGATAATGAAGACTTCAAATGCAATAACTTCCAGATTTTCCTAACATAAAGAAGATAAAAATTATCTTTTGGCCTATGTAAGATCCACTCTGTGAGATCCACAACTGACAAGTTTTCACTGGCCTCAACAAAAATAGGTCAGTATCAATTAATTCGTCGAATAATTTGATCGAATGTTCGATTAATCGGTTGTTTAGATTTTTTTCAGGTATTCTTGAAGACGTACCAATATCCACAAAAAGCCCGCAGACAAGTTTTTATGGTATTTCAGAAGCCACTAAATGTACAGTGAAAATGCAGAAAAAAAAGAAAATAAAAATAGAATCATAAAATAAAGAATTATTAATAAAAAATGAAATGTACTTCGCATCTTCCGAGCCGTCTTTTACGGCCATTAGGAAGAAATAGACGGAATCACCATCTTCCCTGTAATCTACGACCCCATTTAGGCATAACCCACCTGGAACCCGTATCACCCCAGATTGACGGAGTGATGCCTTCGAAAAAAGTTTGCAGATTGTTGGATGAAATTTTTTTCTAAATAGTGATGGATCTCCTCGTCGCAACTACAGGTTCCAAAAAGAACACAAGTTGATTTTTCGGAATTTTTAAAAAACAACATAGTCAAGCATGGAACTGGTCAACTTATGATCTCTCGATTTGGTCAATCAATCCATATCGACGTGATTTGAACGACCGCCAGAAATGTCGTGAAATCATCATAGTAGAAGTGATTTACGAACCGCTTTGAGTTCCATTATTGTATTATTCTGAATCAATTTTTCCTCGTGTTATTTCTTTTATCGTCTATTATTATTATCTATTATTTCTTACCGTTCACCTTGTTTGCTGAGTTCAACTGCTTGCAATTGCAAACTTTTCGATGTGAAAGTTCTCGTAAATCTAATTTCAGTTTCAAAAATGTTTTCATCGTGATGTTGGAGCTTCTACTTTTCTGATTAAATTTTTTTCCTTTTCTGATTTTTGCTGATAACTGATTTTCTCCTCGTTGCTTTCATAAAAAAACGTTTTCTAAAAAAAATAAGTTGTTTCAGTAAGGGTCTTTAGTCACCCGGCTACCATATGCGGGATGCCCCTTTCGCCTATATAATTTATTTCTTATTAATTTCTTCCATGTCTCTCCATCCTTAGGATTTTCCTCTTTTTTCTTTAAATTCCTTACTTGTTCACACGTTCGGATGCTCAAGTGACAAATCCATGGTGATCTATATTATTTATTTTTCTGTGAAGCATATTATCGTGGTGTGCTTCTCTATCTTCTATTTAATTAATATAATATTTTTATATAAACAATACATATACATTATAAAAATATATATTACAACAACATATAGTTGCATTATATTTTATTATATTTTGCTTTTTTTTATATTTCTTTTTATCCTTTATTTTTCATAAACGAATGTGACGCTGTGAAAGATTCTGGATTAAAATTAATTTTTAAAAGCTCAGTCCGAGTAGTTGTACAGACTTCTTCTGAAAAGATATTTTTCATTGAAAACATGGAAAAGTTGCCACAAATTTAATGTTATTTTATTAAAAATCGAAGATCTCTCATTTTATTGTGTCACGTAGGAATTTTTTCCCTAAATAATCGAGAACATTTATTTGCATATATTAACAACTCCTTCGTCGTCTATCCAAGCCTGTCCAACATAGACCGCTTTATTGCCAACATAGCATCTGTAGACATGAATACCTTCGTCCCCACATCTCATGTCGTATGCTCCTCAAAAACAACGGATTATTGACATGGGAAAAGAGTGTTCCAGAAATTTCCATTCGCAAAAAAGTGTATACGCGATTCTCACTTAAAGGCAGCATACCACGAATCTGGGGTGGTGCGGATTTCAGGTGGAGTATCCGTGTACGGGGTCGTGGATTATAGAGACCGGGGTGGTTCCGCTCATCTCTCCCTGAATCACTGCAAGCAGCCGGCCCCTGAATGCTGTTTTGTACGATCCCTTCTATTGCACCGCGCCACCCTTGCACGCGTAGCGTCCCTTACTGCCTATCGGGGCAGTCCGAATTGATTTTCGACGAATCGCAGGACGGAGGCGGCGCAAGGGGTGGAGCAAAGGTTGCAATAGATGGCGTCATACAAAATAACATTCTGGAGGCGGCTGTTTGCACTGATGCAGGGAGAGATGAGCGGAACTACTCCCGTTCCCACAATCTACGACTCCGTAAATTCTTGAATTCTCCACCTGAAATCCGCACCACCTCAGATTCATGGTATGCTGCCTTTAATCTTATTCTCTATTGTCAAAATATTTCTCTTTCTAAAGGCAACATACCACGAATTTGACGTGGTGTGGGAATCCGTGGGGAAATGTAGAGATGAGGTTATTGTAGATTGCGTGATCCGGAGTGGTCCTGCTCATCTCTCCCGAATCGTCGTAAGAAACGGCGTGAGAACCGCTTTAATTCCTACGAGTCACGTTAGAACGCGCCTCTATGTGCATATTCCGGTCACCTCAGCAGGCTATTCTTTGGTTTCACACGAAGAGGGCTGGTGAGGAGACATCATCGATCTTCGACCGCTCGCATGTGGATGCGGCGCGTACGCAACGGTCACGAGTTGCAATTGAAATCATTGTAGAAAAGTGACGTCTTTTACGCCGTTTTTTTACGACGACTAGAGAACCATTCCGGATCCCGCAGTTTACAACCCCATCTCTGCCTTTTCCCGGTCCCTCAGGACCTCAGATTTGTGGTATGCTGCCTTTAAGTCTTCGATGAAGTAAGAGTATACATTTGTTTTTCCAGAAAAATGGTAATCACATGGATAGAAATGTGGAAACACGTGCCTTTACTCACCTTGCCGCCAAACTGTGTACTTCTTCACATGGAAAGTAACGTCCTCTACGTCATCAGTTCGTGATCCGTTGAAACATCCTGGAAATGAGGAAAGAAAACCTAGTAAGTTTTTGTAGTCATGAGAATAATTGTTTTTGCTGATGATGAAAATACTTGGTCGTTTTGATAATTTGCTCAAAAATTATTGAAGAAACTCCTGTTTCTTAAACCAATGTTTAGCTTAAATTTTACTGGGTTGAACAATTTCTGGACGAAGTATAGACTGGAGCAGAGCGACTGTAACGATACGTCACTGAGTGCAATCAATACCCATCAAAGAAACCGTCACCGCTGGAGGTGTTTAGTGATGGTTCCAGAACGACTAGCACTTTGATGCACTCGCCGCGTAAGCAGCTGTGCTCGAAGTTGCTGTGACGGGGAACTAGCGGTTGCGAATCCAGCTGGGACCCTCACTGGCCAGCACGGCAGTCCGAGTGGAGCCAGTAAAAAGTGTATGGTCGGTCCGACTCTTCTTCACAGGAGCAGTATGTGCTGCTTATAATGTATAAAATTTAAGCCTCCTGTTAAAATTGTGTTGTCCTGAGAGTTTTTTCTAGGGAAATTCATGTCAACAACAATTTTGGAGTACGACAAAGCGTAACGATTCTTCCAGAAAATAGCTTCAACGCATTTTTTTTTGTAGAAATTTGGAACACTTTTGGGAAATTAAGAGACACAACACGTATAATCCTCACCTTTCGGCTCAATCCGAGCCCGTAAACCTTTCTTCTGGATATTACAGTATTTTAGTAAGCCTTTTCCTAACACAAAATGTCCAGTCTTGACAGAATCTCCGTAGTCGTCTACGCAACCTGTAACATTGAATTTATCGATTTTCTTATCTTCTTATAGTTTTCGTTCAGCCTGGAAAAACTGGTTTCAAGTGGATTTTTTTTTGTATTTTCCGGGCTAATGTTCCTTAGAATTTCGTTTCTAGACTAATAATGCTCATAAAACTAGGCTTAGGAAGCATCGAAATAAAAAGATCACAACTTTAATCATTAAGTTAAATTAGGTTTTATACATGGATCTAAATTGTTTAAGATTTTATACATTTATTGATCTCAGAATCATAAATACAAAATAAAAAATAAATAGAATAAAAAAAACAACAAAAATACATAAAGTGTTTCCAACATTTATTGATCTCAGACCCATAAATGCAAAATAAAAAAAAATAAAAAAAAATAATAAAAAATAATAAAGATATATAAAATGTTTCCAAATTCGTTCTCGCTTATTCAAATTCTAGAATTCCAAGTTTTCAAATTATTGAATTAGTAGACGGTCATCCTAGCTGCGCATTCGGACTCAATTGCTGTATTTGTACCGATGTGCGGTTATATTCCCATTTTTCTACCTCTCAGCTACTGCTAATATCACTCCAGAGGTCTGATCGATTATGGCAAAGTGTCCTTAAGGATGTATTGATCCTATGGTGATTTATCGACATCAAAAACGTTGGCTTCTTCCTCATACAGCACGTTCGTTGCAAATCTCCAGAAATATTAGGTTGACGCATAAATCTCTTCCTGTATCCTTGATGAAACTCTATTGTAAATATTCCAAAAACTGACAGATCTGGATACCTCAGGAACGGGCAACATGATCCCCTCCTCGCAGAAAGGCTGGAGCTGCGAATGTAAGAAGTCGCCGAGTAACTACCTCCTTGATCCTGGGGTGTTGAACTAAGTCTAGGACTTCGTTCCATCCAGAAAGCGCTATCACTAGCGCCAGAAAGCAAAAGCTGATTCAGCCCAGGGGGCTAGCGATAGCGGCAAAAACGACTACAGCCGACATGTGGACCGCTTAGTCCACATGTCGGCTTTTGTTGTTTTTTCTTCTGTTTTTTATTGTTTTTTTAAATTTTGATTTAGCTACATTTCCACTTTTTTGCCACCTTTCTTGTCGAGTAATTAAATCAGACCCAAATGAAGCTATATATGGCATGGTCTCGAAAAATATCTATTTTTATTTTTTTTTTTGACTTCTGATTATGTTAACAATAATATATGTGGCTACGAGAATGAAAAAAATGAAGAAATGAAAAAAATGAACAAAATGGATACTTTTTTCCCAAAACGCGATCGTAGCCAACGTTTTAAATGTACCTTTGAAACGTCTCGATACGCAACAAATCAAAAAATTCCCAATTGTAATATCGTCAGAACCATCGGCATTATCCGGGCAGTTGTTCACGGATATTTCCTCTCCGGATCCTGGAAAATTCCCAATAGTATTGAAGTATACGGGAAAATATTTTCCTATTCGGTAACCAAGAACCTTCATATACGGGATCCTCTTCGCCTGTACACGAGTACTCAACTCCATTTTCTACATATGATGTTGTGCCTAATTCGAGTACGGTACCAGTATCCGTAAGACAGTTTAGCACCTAAAATCCTAGCAAATGTTGTGGAAATTTTAAGGAAAAGTTGAAAAATTAAAAAATTCCTTAAATTCAAGTATTGGCACTTCGAAAAATTCCTCAACTTTCAAGTCCAAAGTTCATTTTGAGAATTAAATTGAGCCCCCAGGGCAAATGTGTTATGAAGTTGCTTCAAAACACATATTATATGGATGAATATTTTTAGTTGGGTTCGAAAAATTCTTTATGGATAAAGAGAAAAGAATAGTGCTTCAAATTTATTATTTTCTTCTGAAAATTCGATTCTTCTTTTGAAATTTGATTCCTGAAAGATTCACGTTGCCGTAGAACGCACATAGATGGGTTTTTAAGTGACGAGTCCAGTTATTACAATTACACAGATATTTTAATTACAGAAACTCCTTTGTTTTGATTTTCTGTTTAATTTGTTTATTTTCAGAAAACCACCCGTAGAACCAGGAAGTATGGCTGAATTACTAAAATTCCACATGGAACATGTATTTTAGTAGTACGAGAAAAATGGAGGAAAAAGAGAAAAGGAAAAATGAAGGAAGTGAGTGATTTTTGTTTCCGGAAATTATTATATAATTAATGCATTTAATATTAACTTCATACCAAAAACTCAAAAGATGCGTAACATATCTGCCTAAGACTTTAATAAATTAAAATTTGTTCCTTTTTCTCCCTAAGGCGTATACTTCACAACCTTCCCGTCGCTACTTTTCGTTTCCTGCAAACTTCTTGGCTTTCAATTAGCTTTTTTTCTTTTTGCAAAATTTCCACAGTCCAAGGACATAGTTGATTTCAAGGAGACACCTGTCCATCACGCACGAAAACTTCTCGAAAGTTCTTGGAAAGTTTGCGGATGTGATTGAATAATTATTCGGCTAACTCTCAAGATGAAGTTGCTTCACCATGGGACCCTATTCACATAGTTGTTATTGCCGACTTGTATGTGACAGCACACTTCTTTGCTTTGATCTACTGTCGTGATTGTTTAAAGGCCATGTTTCAGCTACGTAGCTGAGTATCATAAATAGTAAAATACGATTTGGACTCAAACATTCACCATTTCGTTAGGTTTTTCAATTTTTGTTTGTTTTTCAATGTTTTATTCATCTAATTTTTTTTTGATATTGTTTTCTTAAGATAAGCCTTCCTTCCCTGTGGAGAAAGGCTAATCCAAAAATAGATCGTCTAGGTTGAGGCAAAATGATCCATCTTTCAATTTTAGCCTCTATCTTGTTTATTTTTGACTTTTTTAAAATTAATATGAAATGAGAAGAGTCCCTCACTCATTTTATAGATCCAGAAATTATTATACTTATTTATAATTCGTAACAAATTTAAATGTATCACTTGCCATCGTTCACATTTATTGAAAATTTAGCTTAGAAGTCCGCTCCAGTTCAATTCCAATCCAATTATGGGACATGGCACACTGTTGGTTGGTTCAGAAAGAGAAAAATCTCAGCTGAGAACACCACAAGCTCTTAAATTTATTAATTTTGATCTGTTTTTTTTCCCATCGTAAACAATTCTGAAGCAACTGAATATTTGGAAACATTCGATCCTTTCGCTCTTCGTGCAGTAAATATTTTTCGCACATCGAATAACCAGTAAATATTTATGGTCTCGATTTTCGCAGGGGAAAAAAAAAACTCGTAACAATGAGTCACTCAAACAGATCCATTAATTTTCATTCGAAGCTAATTTTTTTTTGTGGCATGTTACGTCTGTTGTTGAAAAAAATCTTCGAAGCCTCTATTTTTTCCGTTATTTTTTTTCCTGTTCAGATGTACTAAACTAGCAAAGCAAAAAAAATCGAAGTTGTAATGAAGAAAAAACTTTTTGCACTTTCTGCAGGCATACATGTATATTAGTTGGAGAAAAATTAGAAATTATAAATCTTCTGGAAATTTCCATGATAGCTGGGATAGTTTTTGCTCTGTGCACTAGGATTTTCATCATGAAACAGTGGTAAATTGTTATTTTCTTCCAGAATTTTCCTAATAATTCTTCGTTAACGTATTTCACGAATATTCATTTCGACATGAAAATAATTTCTTCCTAAAACATATATTCACATGACTGAACAAATAACTCCATGATCCTAAAAAATATGATTTTAAATCTTTAAAAGGATCTAAAATTAAAAATTAAAACAGAAAATTTACACGGCTTAAAAAGCTGATAATAACACAACCGTGTTCTTTTTTTTAAACTCGATTTTGAGTTCATTACCTCGAATTTACAAAATTATTGCATACCTTTATTTCACCAGCCAGACATGTGACTAGAAAATTTCCATTTCTAACCCATTTTTCATTTTCAACATGTTTTACGCCATCATCTATACATGAACAGAATACTGCAGATGGGATCAGGAATAAAAATATGAAATGAACCATTGAGCTTGTAAACGACTGCACTGAAACACAGTTTTTAATCAAATATTCAATAATAATAATAACAATTAATCAAAGATTTAATTTAAAGGACTTTAAGGGTAGAAAAAGGATGAAAAAATGAAAATGATAAGCACCGCTATGAGACGCTAGGCGCAGGAACTCAAAGTGCGATAATTGCCCTATTACAACACTCATCAATTTGGACCATTGCTTATTTACACTCACGTCAACAGTGGAGAAGATTCATTAGACCACGATCTCACGAAAATATCCAACTGTTCGCATCAAAATAAGAAATGTTTTCGTTGAGTTATTGCAGACCTATCCCAAAGCCTAAAATTTTCTGTTTATCTGCTAAATTCAAATAATTCACTTCCAAGTTTTCTATCAATGTGCTTATAAGGTTTTTATCCATTTATTTATTTATTTATTTATTTATTGAAAACACCTGCAGGTATGCCATAAAACAAAAAAAACGAATTGGAACAGAGCTCACTAGAAATTCGCCTGAATTTTACACAACAAGACTGGCCCTTCAAAACGTAAGGGGTGGTGGATTGGCAGGTTATTCTCCTGCTACAGAAGGTGAGGTATCCTCACGCGAGATCCTTTTCCCAGACCCTTTTTTAGACGAAACTTTTATCGGCCTGACCTTTGGCTTCTTCGACGTCTTTAAAGGGGTAAATAGAGGTGGATTGGAATAATTCTACGTTTATTCCGTCAACTCCACACTACCTTCGATCAGTGTTTCGATAATCGTTCAAAGTAGTGAAAACGGAAGCCTTATAGTTTTAAATTGATTTCCTTGAGCTGTAGCCAAGATTGGTATAGATTGGTCTTTATTAAACAACGGCTAACGCGTCGGCGTTATCGCCTTCGTCAGAGCCTGGAAAATTCAAAGCGATTAGTAACTTATTCCCTCAAGCGCCTCATCACCCTACAGAAAGCATCCAAACGGTAGGCAAACTCAAACAGCAACACATTGGCTAGTGCTTACCTCTAGTACTTACGATCTATACCAATCTTGGCTACAGCTCAAGGAAATCAATTTAAAACTACGTTTCAACATGCCGAGATTCAAAGACAGTCGAACATGGGCAATACTCAGAGAGGAAGCCATATACATTGAAATTAGTCATAGATAGTGTTACACCGGATGTGCTGTCCCTAGTAGCACACAATTGTAGCTGCTCCGTATACTAACGAATGAGTATTCATTGTGTATGGATCACCAACGACGATATAGATGATTCGATCCACACAATATCAGGCAGTTATAAGTCACAGAGCAGTGCAAGCGGCAAGAACTCATTCGTTATCGACAAGCATTCATTCCCATTATTCATTGAAGAGTTTCTTTTAAGAAGCAAAATCGTCCCAACGTCTAACAGAAAACATAGACCAAAGTATCCTGAGATTCCAAAGCACGGGAACATTTGAACTAGTCATTTCCAGATTAAAGAGTAAAGTGCACGGCGTTGATCAATCCCTATGCGGATACTCGTTCGACATCAACTCAGACTTCGTTTGAGGTTCACCAACGCGCCTGTACCCTTAGGATGACTAGAGGGGCTAGAGATAATAGAACCCATATTGCTAAGTTAGTGTTTTTATCCTCCCAGACAAGCCAGGTACTAATTTATCAACACCGAAGGAGTGAAAGGGCTGGTTCGCACTGCGGCGTATTCGAACCTATGATCGATTGTGGGCACAGCGGAACCTCCTAGCGACTGCGCTACAACATCCCATAGTTTTAGATTAATTTCTAGAACTTATGAACGTTATTGAGTTAGTTAAGTTGTTTCGTATATGGGTATAATTGGTGTACAAATGGTAGGAAAACCAGTAATAATTACGAGGCTAAAATGAGTCTAAATAGAAAGCGAGACAAAATTATCAATGTTGCCAAATGAATGAGGAAATTACGGCCAATGTGTGTTTAAAATCATTAACTTCTTTCCTCATGAAAACGGTGCTCTTCCAGGTTTTTGCGGACAATAGTAGTTTGACCTCTCAAAGGGAGAATGTCAAAATCTAATGTGAGGGAACCCACGGGAAAAGCTAGAGACGGGGTTGTGGATTGCGGGTTCAGCTCAACGGGGAGATACGGCATCGAGCGTTCCGGCGCACTACTTTCTACGACGAGATCGACTGGAGCACGGCAGCCTTGTGCACGCGCCGCATCTTCCGGGCTTTTTTTACGGCAATTAGGAAGAAATGGACGGAATCACCCCCCTCTCCACAGTCTCCCATCCCGTATACGAATACTCCATCTGAAATCCGTACCACCTCAGATTCGTAGGGTGATGCCTTTAAGTGGTGTGCGCCTGGGTAAAAAGTGCACCCCACTACGGATATATACAGCATAAGCACTAAACGGGCTAATTTAATTTTTGCAGCAATATATAGCCATTGCAAATCACTCGTAGGTCATAATAAGGACAGTGAGCGATTGGAACAGGACGAGACGAGTGGTAAAGTTCCATGTAATCATCACTACTGTATAAATCAATACACATAAAATATCATTCGATGTGACAGCGCAATGTAAACTGTGGAATGAGCTAGTCTGACTGAATTATTTCCTGGCGAATCCTATCTGCATTGGTGTTCAAAACCAAAGGGGAGATATAAAAAGTAATATAATAGCAATATAAATAAATAATATAAAGTAATAAATAAATAAATAATATAAAAAGTAATGTGAATAATAATATAAAAAGTAAATAAAAAGTAAAAGGTAAAAAGTAATGTAACATAGTATAAGCAAATCGGTGGAAATGAATGAAAATGAGGAAGTATGTTGTAAGTGGTGTCCCAGTCATGTACAGAGCGCTGGACGCCACATGACGTGAGGTCAGCGGGACTATAGCGCGACTATAGAGTATAGCACCCACCCTACCAAAGAAATTTCCTGTCAACCTTGGGGCCAGCATCGGAACACATTTCAGAGCATGCTTTGCTGTTCATAGTGATCGCACAGATCCTATGAAGAGCCATGTCCCACCTTTTGTAATGAGCAGGGAAACATCGCGATGACTTCAGTCTTTAAAGGCATCACCCCACGAATCTGAGGTGGTACGGATTTCAGCTGGAATATTCGTATACGGGGACGTAGATTATGGAGAGGTGGGTGATTCCGCCCATTTCTCTCTAATTCCCGTAAAAAACAGCCCAGAAGATGCGGCGCGTGCGCAAGGCTGGCGCGCTCCAATCGAACTCATTGTGGAAAATAACGCGCCGGAACGCTCGAATGCCTTTAACTGGAGAAAACAATAAAATAATAGTTACACCTGTTGATTTTACTATTTTCTTTGAAAGCTTTCTTTAGACTTGACGTGTCTTTTTTAGATTCTGCTTAAATCTCCGAAATCTTGGTCGGGAAAAAGAGAGAGACTAGGTATTTTAAATTTTTTAATGAAGAAAATTTGCTCACCTTTGAGAAATTTCTCTGTCTTCTACGCTAATGAAGAACTCATTCGGCAAAACCCTTGATGCACTTTCACTATACTCTATTCCGACACTACAGCACAAAATTTAAAATTCTGTTTTAAAATTTATATTATATTTTTAAACCATTAATTTAATTCATTAATTTGTATTATATTTTTATATTTGCAATATTTTATGGATTCATATCAATTTTTTTTACAATAGTTTTATCAATAATCAATGATTTTGAAAAAAAACAGTAGGCGGGAGTGAAATGAGCTTGATTCGTTTCTTTTTTCGCCTTGACACTTTTTTCTTCAAAAATTTTCTTTTTCCTCAACAGTAATGCCTTATTGCGTAATGAAAAAAGAACGGATGCATGAAAATTTGAAATTTAACAGATCCAGAGTGTCTTAAAAAATACAAACTATCCAAAAAATTCACATTTTTTTCTCGTCTTCTCCTTGGAAATGTCGTTGTCAACAGCGATAAACACATGCGCATGTTGTTCGGAATTTCTCAAACACGAGTGCTCTAATATTGTTTTGCGAGCGCGGTTGTAAACCGATCCTAATGTTTGTCAACCTGAAAAGATATATTTACAATAACTTATACTGTTTTACGTGTAATGTAGTAAAAACAAACATAAAACGCTATTTATGAGGTTGCTTAATTATAAAATAAATTATATTATTATTATATAATATATTAATATTTTATATTTGATTTATTTATCATATAATACTTTTATTATTTTCACTATATATTATATTTTTTAAATATTTTATTATATATATTATAATTATAATTATAATAAGATTATTGGATCCAAAAACGGTTGCCTTCTTCCTTTACTCCTGGAATACTTCTCATATAAGCTCAATTTTCAGAATAATCTCTGCGTAACTGAATAGATTTGAATCTAAAAATCTAAGAAAAAAAATTAAAAATCTACAATGTCTACCTTTAAATTTACGACACAAAAAGCGAAAGACTGATGCTTTCGAAGTGCTTACCGATAACGGTGGGGAATATATGGCTGAAAAGATTATTTTCATTCTTATTTCCGTATCTCATTCCTATTCCAGAAGTCCTTCCATAATTTGAACAGTAACAAGGGATTGATGGAAACGTGATCTTCTGAAAACCTCGCATTATTCTTTTTTAAAATTATTCCTCTTTTCGCAATTAAAAGGAATGTTCTCTAAAAACTTCGCAATACTTAAAAAAAATTATCCCTGTTTTTCCAATCAATAGAAAATAGGTTTTTCGCCTGAGAAATCTAAGTTTTTTCAAATTTTCATAATAAATTTTTTCAAATTCCAAGTTTTTTTCTAAAAAACTTTGTTCTTTCTATTTTTTCCAAAAATCTTCTCGCCTGAGAAATCCAAGTTCTTTCAAATTTTTGTTCTCAAATTTTTTCAAATTCTCTTTCCAAACACTTCGCATTATTTTCTTAAAAAATAATCCCTGTTTTCGCAATTAATAGAAACTAGGTTTTTACACTGAGAAATCCACGTTGATGGATCCTAAAGCAGGAAAAGTGTGATCTATTTGTTTTTCTTATGGATTGTCCAGTGTAAGGTCATCGAAACTCTCGATGTCCTCACTTCACTTCGAGGACTTTTCCGGTGTGTCATCCAAGTGGTGTCTGGTTCAGTGTTTGAAGAATAGCTAGAAGCTTCGGCTGGCCGCCAGCTTCTGTGGTCTGAAAATAGCATTGAGGAGAACAATACTTTTACGGAGGTGCTGTATTAAAATTTTTTAGAATACCACAATATTTCTTTGTACGTTTACTTCTAATTTGTTTGTTCTCTTTAGTATGTTTTCTTTATTTCTTTATTATTATTATTTATTTTATTATTTATCTTCTTCATTATTTATTTTATTTATTTATTTTTGTTTTATCATTTATTTTATTTACGTTTTACCTGAAAATGTTATAAAATTTAAAATGCATATTCTTACGAGAACCAGTTGTGTTGTTAACGAATAGATCTACGAGAAAAAGATTTATTTACTGCAGAGGAAAAAATCTCTACTGAGAAATTTTCAAACCATTCCCTACCAAAAGTTCAGTTTTTTTTTCAGTATTGAGATAAAATATCAATTTTTTCATTCTTTTTTTCTTGTAGATTGTTTCGTAGGATACAGGTTGGGCTCATTTGTGTATCGGATTAGGATGCATGGAAAAACGTTCCCAAACAAAAAAAAAGATATCGCCTTCGATTTGTGAAAATCTATTCTATTCAATCAGTACATGGTAGAATAAATACGAATATTTTTATTGTTGAAATCATAGCTAAAATTTCAAAAATTTAAGGTTGAAATAGTTTTTGAAGGAATCTTTTGGAAAATCGAGGAAGCTGCCATGGCGTAAAGCAAAAACTCAAAATACAGGAAGTAAACAATCTGCCCTCACGAATATTTAATATATAAGGACATTAAATAGAATTTTTTTTCTCTTCGAAGCGTTCTTCGGGAAAATTCCCAGAGTTTTCTTCTATTTATGCTGTGAATGTGCCCTCTACCTCTTCACACTGTTTTCCATCTAATGTGAATTTGAATACAAAAAAAAACAAAATCAAAACTAAATAATGGCGTAAAATAAACAACAACAATACAAACAACAACAAATGCTAACAATAATAACAATAAACAATGTTTTTTCGTAAGAAGTGTTTATTCTAGTGGAATTTTGCAGTTTTCTAGGAAAAGTTAGTATTATTACACTTGGAAAGAAAATTCAAAATGTAATATTGATTCACGAGGAACAGAGGGAATGAGAAAAAATG
This sequence comes from Necator americanus, assembly GCF_031761385.1. NCBI lineage: Eukaryota > Metazoa > Nematoda > Chromadorea > Rhabditida > Ancylostomatidae > Necator > Necator americanus. Next base: position 33,818,436 of record NC_087375.1, read on the forward strand.
CTACCTTCCTTTTGTTAAGGAGTTATTTAAAATGGTTAACGATACGTTCCTAGGATCTGGATACAGTCATTATTTACAAAACGCTACAAAGCGGAAACGCAAACGTGTGTGTGTGTGTGCCGTGCTTTGTTTGCTTCGATGTTTGTTTGATTCGTCAAGCATTATGGAGGGGAAATTTTCGGGATTCTCTTGACTCATCAACGGTTGTCGTCGGCTACCATGGACATCGGCTTTTTTTTCTCGGGTACAGCCACGGGCACTGATCAACTCATGCATATTTTCACGGTTACAGTAGGTCAACTCGAGGGGCTGTCATTATATTCGTGATATTTTTCGATATTCTCAAATTTTTTTCTCATACTGTGGTTTCTATGTCAGCCTTAAAAGCCACAGAAACCCCACTGAGACCTTACCAATCTCCTTTTGTTTTATCCAGATTTTTCTCATTTTTCTCTCCCTCTCTCTTCTTTTTCATTTTTTTCTCGGCTTTTCTATCGTTATCTACTTGCATCATCAGTTTTTCTTTCCGTCTGGGAGGGTTTAGGGAAAATGTTGCCCAAACTAAGAAATTCTAAGCGAATCCTTGAGTTCTTGGATCCTTTGTGCATGTAAAATAAGAAAAAAATGTCGGTGAAAGAACAAGGAAGGAAATCTATGATCTCATAGAAGTTGTGCAAACTCACGAAATGGTTGGAAATTCTGAAAAAAAAAGAAAATTTGAGTATTTGCTATAACAAATCGCTTAGGGAAACTTTTCTTTTCTTTACATGATCCATGAGAAAGGAGGAAGTGAAAGAGAGTTTTCACAAGTACGGAGGAAAGCACGAACCCTATCTCACTTTTTCTGGAATAACTCGAAAAATTTAAATGATTTTTTCTTCAACCAAAACTTCGATCTGAAAAAAAATTAGAACCCTTTGATGAATTACGTTCGAAGAGAATTTTCTCTAAGCTGAACTCATACATTCGGTGCAATGGAACTGAATGACGAGTGTGAACGAACTCTTGCAACATTGTGGGTGGTCTAAAAATTCAATTTTCGCAAACATTTTCATTTTTTGTGGGCGGATATCATTGAGTTTGTCCAGCTGATCGACCATGTTATTACTTTTGCATTGGTATTCTGTAACCGGAAGCCTTTCACTTCTAGAATGTCACAGAAGAAGAAAGCCATTTTTATTTTGTAACTGTTAAAGTGCTCGTAAAATTTGGAGCTGTAAATTTTTTTCCAGAAAAATCTGTAGGCTGAGTGGCTGTATGTTGAATAGCTCTGTTTTTTTTTTCTTTGTCGTCGCGCTCCTTCAGTTTCTAGTGACGTTCACTTCCTAAAATTCCTTTGATAATTTCGTGTGTAGGAAAAAAAAGAAGTAATCGCTGAGTAATGAAAAAACGAAAGGATGAATGAAAATTTGAAATTTAACAGATTTAGGGTGTTTATTAAAAAAACAAGCTATCCAAAATTCGCATCTTTTTCTCGTCTTCTCCTCGGGAACATCATGCAGAACAAGAGTGGATTTACCGTGAAATTTCCTTAATTAATTTTCCTCAGTTGTTACCATTGGTGTCACAAATAAGCTCAGAATATAAAAGAAAAAAAGGAAATAAATAGAGTATAGAGAAAAAATCAGGAGAAAAAATTTTGATTTATCAATATTTTAACGGATAAACCTTCTGTAGAATTTAATACGCATAAATAAATATGTATAAAGGTACAATTGAATATTTCTAAACTTTTATGTATTCTTAATCCCACAAACGTAAACAAATGGGTCGTAGTTCCACCTCTGAATGCATAATCGATTATGGAACGTATTTTTGAATTATTACAAATAGGAAAATATTTTTGTTATTGAATTTACAGTACAGTTGCTGACAGCTGTGCTTGCAATCGAATGAAATCTACAATAGAACCGTACGGTGGGATCGATGACACGTGGATCCCGTATGGGAACAGTTATTCGCCTATGCTTACAGTTTTTACAGTAACAGTTACCGTTTCCTGAATAACTTCTGCTTTTTGTTTATCGTCAAATTATTATTATTTCGTGATTTTATTATTATCACGTAATATTGTCGTTATTGCTATTTTTTACCAGGAAAAATGCCCAGTGGAAGTGGAAAAAACAATAAAAAAACCCAAGAATTTATAATAATAACAAGAAATAATATGAAATAATAAGAAATAAGTATGAATGTAATTTATCTCGTGAATAATTCAAAAGTAAATTGAAGTAATCTTCCATTCAACTTTAATATTTTTTTTGATGGTTCAGATATTTCACATTCAATTAATTCGATCATTCTATAAATTCTTCCACATGAGAAGAAAATCTGATTTGAGAACACAGATACAAGACTTTTTAAGTTCTTTTCTCTTTAAGTTCTCAGAAATTCCTTAAGTACTCAGTTCAGGACTTCATTCTTTTTAGGAAATTGTGCCAGTATTTTACAATTTATATCAAATATTTAGGTTTCTTATCTTAGCCGGAATATAGGTACCTTTGCTCTGTTAGGGGGATTTTGCTTTCTAAACAAGGTGACTACAAGTTTCTATTAATATTTTTTCGAAAGTAAATGTAATAAAAGCATTAAATAATAAACAAATTATAGAATAATAACAAATAATTAAATAATAATAAAATAAATGATAAGTATAAAATTAATTTTAATTTTGTTAAATGCCTTAAATTCCTCAAATGTAGCCAACAACATCTTTTATACGTCATATGGTCTATAAAAAATGACATTTTCTACAAGTAGTGAAAACATTCAGAATAACTTATACTTCAATTACACATACAAATAAACTTGTGACAAATTAAAATTTATTATTTTTCGTCGAATTTGCCGACAACATAGAATAATCTTATCGTGATTATCGACTGTCTAAACCGTTAAAAGAAGATTAAGACGTCTACCCCGATCAAAAATATCTCCAATTATTTTTTTTTGTTTTTTTTTCCCTAGCGTTCAACGATTGGAAAGAATGCTCTACGTTTGTCTCTGAGAAATTTTCACTCTTTCTATTTATTTCTACTCTGAAATCCTTACCCTTACCTGCTTTTCCAACTTTTTTCCTGGCTATTTCATATCTAATGGCGTATTCGTTCAATGTTTGGACGAGTTTTCGCATACATGTGCACTAGTGATGAGTAAGTGTATTAAATAAGTATATAAATTTGGCAGAAAAGAATCCGTTGCAAATTTCGTGGACATAGGAGCTGTAAAAGAAATTTTTGATTTGCATACTTCCTGGAATATTCGTTAACGAAACCTTCGCATTTGCAGGATGCACGGAAAAAAAATTGAATAAATAAATTTTTTACTTACTAGTCAAGCATAAAGGCGAATTTTTTTAAAACAAAATTTTATGGCTGTAAATTTCTGCTGCTACTTGTATAAAAACTATTCTTTTACAAACTTCTTTTACAAATCAAAGTCTGTTATTTTTGTTCTATTTTATTTTGTTTTGTTTTATTACATACATGTGTTATATCATTTGTTATTATTTTTATATTTTATTATTTGTATCATTATTACTTTTCAAAACTTTGTTTTGGTATTTTAAAGGTTTTTCTGGTGTTCTTTTCATATTTACAAACTAAGAAATAATTTAGTGGAAACATTTATGGACTTTTCCACGTTTAGAGTGTTTTATGTATTCAACCAAGGTAAGCTACATACATTCGTTTAAGTTCCCATCAATAATTTTTTTGGCAACTTCTTTTCCTGAAAATTACCCGTAATTGCCCTGAAAAAGCAGAGAAACGTAACCGATACATCCGATTAGCTGACGTCAACGATTTCTACTTGAGCGGTTCTTGAGTCTCGAAGCCGTTCACGCATGATAGAACGTCGCAAGATGAAATTTCCTAAAATAAGAGCGTGGATTGTGCGTTTACTCCTTTTTCAAGTGGAAAATTCCTAGAATTGGATGAGTTAGTAAATTTCATAATGGTGCGGCTAGACTCATTTAAGAGTTCGTGTAGTTTTTCATTAACTCCTCAGCTTTTTTGCCTTTAAAGTGCTGGGAAGAGGTCTGGATCTTAGATCTCTCTATTTGAGTTCTGTTTCTCTCCCTTGGACCGAGTTTGAGTGATTGAGAATTATCCATGGAACTTTTTCTCTTCCTCTTTCTCTCTTTCTCTTTTTTACACGATTGTTCAGTGCTTGGCCGCGTAATTGCGTTTACTTTAGGGATAGGCTGGGACTTTTCTCATTTTACTTCCTTACTTCTTCGCTTTTCCTCCTTACTTTTTTACTTTAACTACTTTTTATATTCTTCCTTTTTTTGGATTTTTCTTTCTATTTTTAAAAGTAGGAGCAAGAGTCGAAATGAGCAAATCAATAAACGTTACCAGCTCTCCATATCCTTGATATATTGTAGTCCTTCTTTTCGTGTGCTCTGGGTACGGTAACCGAACTAAATCGGGTCAGAAGGCGATTATATCCTCGGGTGAAAATAAGCTTGAGGTGTAGAGGGTAAAAATACTTGGAAAATAAATCCAGACAAGTTAAAAACCTACTGTTGTATTCTTTTTTCGTCCATCTGGGGACACGTTGCCGGATGGGTGACCTCGAGAACCTCAGAGTTTTTATATTTGGTCAGTTAGCCATTAAAATTGAGATTGATGACCGCTCATTCATTTTCTCAATTTTCTTTCTTCAAAAACTCACTGCATCCAGTTTTCACCAATTTCCACCTGATCTTTGTTCGGCGATCAGCTCTCGAACGCCTCAGGCGTCCTCGTTGCGGGACGCTCGCACTCGTCTTTGGCCTGACTGTAGGTCAATTCGCGTGTCCACGCGATTCCGGCTTATTTTCGTTCTGATGACGATATTGTCGCTTCTCGCTCTCACTTCCGCGTGACGGTGCTTCTTCTTGCGACTGCTTTGCTATTGATACGAAATTTTTTATTCAGTGTTTGTTGTTTTTCTGGATGTTGGCCACGCTGACATCATGGCATTTATCTCTGTTTTTGTCTTACATAGACTTCAAATTTAAGAGTCACTATTTCATTGAAATATAAATGTACTTTAAAACAATAAATGCAAAATAAGTAAAAATATATGTTTTCTTACTTTAACATTAATTTTTATAACATTTATTGCTAATTCTCAGTCGCTCCTCTCTTTTTCCTTTTCAAGTTTTGAAATTTTACCGCGCAAAATTAGTATAACTAGTCCAGAACGTTTTTTTTATCCTATTTTTTCCTAGGAAAGATTTCTTCCCATTGAAATTTTTTTCGAGATTTGCGTTGATAAGATAAGATAAGGCGTTTTTTTTAATGATTAGGGAGACGAGACGTCAGAAAATGCTGGAAAATTTAGTGGATTTCCAAAATCTACTGACCCCTTCCTCCATGGCCGACATCTGCAGGACACTCGACACCATCTGGTTTCCACAAATCCGATTATGTTGGGCTTATATACACTTACTTATTGGATAATTAGATAACTAGATAATTAAGGGACAATTCTGAGTCGCCCTTTAAGGTTATCTCCTCTTTTCTTTGCAGGACTCACAGTATATCGGAGAGGGATTTGTAGACTTTATTTAGATTGAAATTTACAGCAATTATGTACAGGGTTGGTTAGTTAACGTAGTTTGTTTAAAGATATTTTATTTATATATTTATTTAAATTATTATTAATTATTTATTTTGTTTAAATCTTTATTATTTTTTTCTCAGTGGAGGTAACCGGTATCTTTTTCGAAGGAATAGAAATAACAATAAGAATTTTTTTTTTGATATTATTCGATGATATTTGGATAACTGACGTATAGCAGCGGAAAAGGAAATGAAACCGGAAGCGCTTAAAATGTCCGTAAGTGGCCGAGACTCCGGATTTTGCAAAAGTTCGCCCAAAACTACTACTACTACCTACTACTGTTACTTCTACTACTATTATTACTTCCGAAAAAAAATTACTCGATACTGTTGTTCCCTTACTTGTTCCTTTTTCCTCCTCAATTCCTCAATTTCTCGAGGGCAAAAATTTACATGAAAGTTTTCAGTTTTTTATTACCCTAAAAATTATGGAAAGCTATTATTTGACAATATTATATTATAATTGCAATCACAATTACAATTTATGTTAAAATACAATGCAGCAGTAGCGGCGACACGATTATTCAGATTATTTCAGCACAGCAAAAATAAAATTTTCATCAGGAAGTGCTGAAATAAAATAAAAGAATAAAATAAATAATAAGTGAAAAAATAATAAATAAATAAAGTTTTTTAGAATAAAATAAATAATAAATAGATAAATATTAAATTGATTAAATTTCTCGGTTTTCTACACTGCATTTTTAGACTTAGACATTACAGCCTCAGACATTACAGCGCTTTCTGATAAAAATTAAAATTTTCTGGAATAAAATAAATAACGAGTAAATAAAAAATAAATAAATGAAATTTTCTAGAATAGAATAAATAATAAATAAGTAAATGTTAAATAAATAAAATTTTCTGGTTTTCTACACTGTTTTTTTTAACTTAGATATTACAAACTCTAGACCTTACACCACTTCCGGATGAAAAATAAAATTCGTTTATTTCTGCGGTTTTCTATACTATATTTTTACTTTTCTACTGCTTCACATACTTTTTACTACTCCTAATATGGGATGGAAAGAAAAAAGAGTGCTTTGTTTTTTCAAACAAACAAGAAAATGGAAAACGACAAAAGACGAGGCGAGTTTTCTGGTACCTGCCCTGGGAAGCCACGAATGCGTATGGTTGCTTTCAAAAATATCATAGCTTGAGCATTCTCAAAATATAAAAAATATAAACAATTTATTATTAAGCATTTTTTTTACTATTTTATAAACTAAATTAGCTAGTAATGGTGTTTATAACAAATAAATAGTAAATAAATAAAAATAAATAATATAAAAATAAATTAGAGGATAGTATAGAGAATATAAAGAATAAAGAATATAAAAAAGTATAGAGAGTAGAATATATAGTGTAGAGAATAATATAAAAATAGATTGTATTTTTTTTTTGCTACGTAAAATATGTGACTTAGGATTGGGGTAGCATTTGTAAAACGAAAAAGTGCTGGACTTGCTGGTGTTCCGTGTGCTCGAATAGAGTGGGAAAGGGCTCGTACCATCTTCTTTTTTGAATTATCCTATATTTTTCTGATGAAATAAACTGTTTAAAATTTAGTTTAGCGACACGTGGACATCGCAAACATTGGGGAGTTCCCCGTAAATTTAAAAAAAATTAATTTCAAAGACATAGAAATGTTGAAGTGATATTGAGATAGGCATTGTCTTCACAAAAATGTATACATGACGAGAATTGCTCTACTCTGACTTTAATTACGATGTGAATTTAAGAAAAAAAAAACAGCAGCCCTGGGTCATCGCCTTTCAGGAATGACCTCTGCGACATTGCGGTCTCGATAGCAGTTAGAATCATTGAGGAGGTCACCACCACAACTCCTATCGCCTACCGTTGATTCACTCAGTTGAGAGAGACACGATCTTCGGAGACATACCGTAATCGGATGTTCTGGTTTAAGAGCTAGAGGATAGCGCTCTACTTTGAGCTGATTTCGCAAGGACGCACGTTCACTACTGTCATCTACACTGATTAGAACCGGAGAGGACGGGATTAAGGTAGGATTTGTGGCGAAAAATGCTGGATTTGCTGATATTTCACGTACCTGACTAGACACTGGAGTGCAAAACGTCAACTATTCACTCTGAAAACCTAGCAAAGCTTGGAACGTTGACGACATCACGTTTTCTTTCGTGATTTTTCTCAAAAATTGGAGACTGAGGTTGGTCCCAACTTTGCTGGTGGATCTTGTCCCTTAAAATTATGATCCGACAAATAATTTCTTCCTCAGATGTACCGTGGAAGTTCCCGTCTCCTCTTAGAAATATTCAACATTTAAGCTTTTGGTACAGTTGGAATGGAATTCTCGAAGAGTGGAGGGAAATGAAAAGGAGGACCTTGTACAGGACCTTAGAGTGTAGATTTATTCTGCGGGAACAAATGACTGGGGACCAGATCTCGTTCGATGTGAGAACATCTTTCTCTATATGTTCTATATTAGTCGGAAAATTCAAGTAATAAATTTATAATTTAATTGTTCAAGTTTTGAAGAAATTTGTTATATCGTCAGCCTCCACAATTCATTTCCCCTCATTTCTTCTATGATTTTGCCACTTTTTTTCAAAATAAAACATTAAAACAACTATTTTGATCTAGAACTCAGTTTGATTGTTTTTCGGATCGTAATGTTATATTGTTAGTGTTATTTGGCGGTAATGCCGTTTGCAGTTACCGTTTTCGTAGGAGCGGGGCGGCAAATATTTTCATTTTTTTAAAAGAATGTTTTCTCATTGATCGCAGACTTGCAGTACACTTGTCATGCATACATATGTACATTATCTAACTCCAGAAATTTCTGGAAAAAGAAAGGTAAACATTTCAACTTGACAAAAGTGAAACTGTAATCGTGTTACGTTTCCCGTTGTTTGAATTGTTTAAAGTGGGAAAAACTTTAAAAAACTAGAAAAGAAAATTTTAATGAAATTTTTTTTCTCAGCTTGGTTTGAACTGTGCTTTTTTCTATCTTTCTTCCTTTTTCTTTTTTTTTGTTCACTATAATAGTCTAAAATTTATTTACTTTTAATTTTCTTGCTGTGGTTGCCCGGTCAAGATTTCTGCTATATTTTTTTCTTTTTTTTTGTTTCTTTTCGATAATGCCGGTGCCAATCGATACGATGTTAATAGCTTCTCAATTTATTGATCTGTACCGGATCAAATGATCTTCGTATTCTGTTCCGTATACCTGGACAGCATTGTTTGCGTATGTGCTTCGTAAAATACAGCGTTCTTCAGGTGCTCAACTCAAACAGCGCACGCAACGCGCATTTACCACCCACATTTGTCATTCCGGAAGCATATTAGTTCACCGCATCCCCACATTTCCGGAACTCTGCTGAACCTTTTCCAGGAACCTCGCCCTTGATCTATTTATACGGATTTCCCCCATGGCATCATCCTTTACCAGTGTTAAATCACTGCCGCTAAAGTGCAGACGAAGAATTTTATTTTCTCGATTCGAAAAAAAAGTGTAATTTCCTTTACAACTACATTCCTGGTAGTCTTATCACCTCTAAGAATTACTTCCTTCTCCCAAGGGGTTCAAATTGGAAACACTTCCTTGAAATCCTTAAAATCGTGCAGAACAACTACGAGTGTTACCTTTCAACGATTTTCTGGATTCTCCCTTTCAGATTATTTCTTTTTTTAGATTATTTCTTTTTCTAGATGCTAGAAAATCGACGTTACCGAATGCCTATTCTTCAACTCGACGTCAACAGGAAAAAATCAGTGACTCTATCGTATTTTTGCGATTTTCTTTCTCTCCGTCTCTCGAAATTTCATTGTATTTCTCAGTATAGCAAATATTTTATGCACCGCTTGCTTTTGGTGCATGTTTATTGCAGAATGGATTTATATGCCTATATGATGCTCCGAGTGGTTTCTATAAAGTACAAGTGAAATTTTCTGCAATACTTCCACTTACCATTTATTGCCTGAAATGCGAATTTGAATAGGTTTTTTTTCGCTTTTTTCTATTTTCAAAATGTTCGCCTTTTTGTTGATTGAAAATTGTTTTCTTTTTTCTTCATTTCAAAATATTTCCCGTAAGCGTAGTTGAAGGATTTGGCTTTATTTTTTTTTTCAGCAACAAAGAGTAATTTTTTTTGTTGATGAACCAGTTTTGGATGCGCTAATTTGTTTATCTGAATTTATTTATTTATTTTTTAAAAATTTTTAAGAACAATTGATCCATTCTGGAAGAAATGCTTCCGTTTTGGTTTTAAGTGGTTCTGATCGGAGCAAAAGACTCATAATTAAGATGATCACTTACCTCAAACCTTTAAAATCATGACGGCAAAGGATATGTATCTTGTTCATAGTTTATTTGCTTATTTACTTATTTATTCACGCACATAAACATCAAAGATGCGCTAGGAAAAAAGAAAAAGAAGCATTGTCTAGGCAGGGTGTAGTTATTTGTGTTGTATGAAATTGAGAGAGTACAAATCTCAGGAACAGATTGATTCATATTGATTGCAAATAAAAAAATAAACAAAAAATGAAAAATAAAAAAAAACAAGGCTAATTAGACAAAATTCTTGTATTTGAATTCATTAATACTCTGTAGATTCTAATTTATCGATGGTTTTTTGCAGCGTCAGAGCAGCAAAATACCGTAATCCGTTTTCTTCTGCATTCCCTTTTGCCGAAAAAGAAATATTACTTACAACTACAGAAGAATATATTCTTTGCTACAAATGAAATTTAAATCAAGCCATATAATTTTTCCTATAGCTCTAAATCACTAACAGAATTTACAGTAATTGTTTCCACGACAAAAAATTATTCCGCGAATAATCCGATGCAGGAGAATCAACGAGCACGAGGACCACACTCGTTGCAATTCATCGGCTGTTTCTCTCCCAGTAAATTTACGTGTTTTTTTTCTGGAAGAACTTTTTTCCATGAAAGATTTCCCTTTATTTCGTTTTCATTTTTCTTAGTCCTTCTGCATGAAAATTGTGGGTTCTCGTTGATTTTTTCGGTCTTTAAGAATCTATCATTATGCCCATCTGAGACGACCTACGTTTTCAAATATTCTATTTTTATGCGATAAAATTCGTCGTATTGATTTGTAGTATTGATTTTTAATGAAATGTACATGAGGTTGTTAAATAGTTTCATTTGTCAACGTTTCGGCATAGTAAGATGTTGTATTTATGTAATAAAAGCCAGTAAAATTTTTTAACAACTTCGTGTAGAGCTCATTAAAAATCAATACGACATCTTACGGTGCTGAGGTTCATTGAAAGTCGAATTTTTCTATTGAAATTCCTATTTCTCGAGGTTTTTTGTATATTACTCGTAAACAATGCTAGTGCTACGCAATTTCAGGCGAAAACAAAATGAATTGGCAAAATCGTGAACGTGTACTACATGAACGTGTGTTCGACACTATTTCACGTCCACTTTCAAGAGCTGCCGGCACCGATGAGTAAGTCCGCTTTTTTTTCCGCAGCAGACCCATCGACGATTCCTTTATGGATTCGCGCAGATTTTTTAACCGGTCCGGCTGGGTTGCGCTGTTTGAAACTCTACAGAGGTTTAAATGGTCAGACGCTACAGTACCCCGTTGTTCAGCCAAGCAATGAATATCACGGCGAATTCCCAGCAAAACTCGATTTTTTTTTCTGCGCGCTGGTTCAGGCTTTTCTCCAGAATACCGATGGAAGTGGATTTTACGGATTCCTTCGTGAATTTGCTTCCATACATGTTTCCATAAATGATTCGATTTCTCACTTACCATAACCTTTTTCCTTTTCTCTCTCTAAATTTCTCATTTTACGGCTTAATTCACAGCAAAATGCTCCGTTACAAGATTACTTATAGGTACGCGGTTTGTGTATCTCCAGATTCCATCCAGGTTTTATGGATGGGCTTCCTTTTTTATATGAAAAGTAAAAATAAAAAGAAAGAAAATAAAAAAAAATAAAAAAGGAGCATCCATAAAACCTGGGTGGAATCTGGAGATACTCAGACCGCGTACCTACAAGTAACCTTGTAACGAAGCATTTTGTGTGAATTAAGCCGTAAAATGAGAAAATCTAAGAGAAAAAAGAAAAAGACGATGTATTGAAAGCAAAAACAGGCGAATTACTGTCCATCGATAAATATCGATTTTATGGATCCGTCTTGTGTTCCTCGTCCCTTCATCTCTTACTATAGTATAGTACAATTTATTGTCGATGGGTTACAACATCGATGCAGTAGGATACAGTAATCCGTTTTATGCGTTTTTTTAAGTGACGAATACTATTTTAAATCATAATCGATCTTTTCAGGAAAAAGAGCTTGACCAAGGATATTTTTGTTCCCTTCTTCATTTCTTAGTGACAGAAAAAAATGATATTTTTAATTCATGCGAAATCCTTGGATGTACCAGAATTGCACTAATATTACATACTACTAGAAAATATAATAAGAACCATAATATGTGGAAATAACCTCAAACTAATATAATATTGAAAGAATTTGTTTTATTTTAGACCCGTTGCTTCAAAAAGTGGTTTCCTATTAAACCACCTGTTGTACTTCGGTCGTTTCCTTAAATAAATGCTCTTTTCACCGTTATCGTTTTATTTTTATTTTTAATTATTTTATTCTATTTTTTAATTTTGTTTAATTTATTAATTATTTTTTTAATGTCATTATTTTTTTTACTAATTATAAATATTTATTTTATGTTTTATTTGTGAGTATGCCATGTGCTACTCTAATTACAGCAGTATGAACAAGTATAAAAGTACAGGTTTCGAATCACAACCGTTCTTTTATTGTGGGAGAAACTATGGGACATGTCACATCATCGATTGATGCTGTATCGTCGATCAAGAACACTGTTGAGAAACTTTTGGAGACTCTTGAGGAATGTTTGCAATTTTTATGTATCCGTTCTCTAAGATCATGTTTCCTTTCTGGATTTTCTCGTTGTTGTTGTTGTTGTTATTTTTCCACTTCACATCCTCCGAATTTTGACTATAAGAAAATTTCTGGAATTTCTAGATGCTGGATTAAAAGGATTGTATAGGGTTTCGGCACACACTGCTCTTTTTCGTGTTGCTATATTTGCAAGATTTCCTTCACTATTAGTCAACTCAGCCAAAATAACAAATAACAGCTGAAATTTTTGGCAGATGTTAAGGCCCTGCCGCGGCAATCCGCATCTTCGCCGGAGTGTGTCGTCCTTGAACATATCCGAGCTCATCCTTTTCAATCTTCAGCTAAAGTCCGCATAGAATGTACCCATCCGTCGCTATTCCATAAAAGTTTAAAGTTTTTGGTGTTAATCAATTCGCTTGGGATGCGCCCCCACGTTCACTTCAATTCAGAATTGTTAGAGGTTTACGAACGTGTAACTGGCCTATACAGTGACTTGCGGTGGCTAGCCGATGTGTCAAGTCAGTGTTTTTATCCTCCCAGACAAGACTGGTACCAATTCACCGACCCCGGAGTGATGGAAGGCTTGGTGAGCACCAGGGCGGATTCGAACCCCCGATCGATCGCTATTCCATAGGCGGTAGAATTTCACGTCTCGACTGAACTTCCTATCAACGCCAAGTGTCCTTAGATCTTCCTTCACCACCTCCTTCCAGAACTTTCTTCGACGACCAGGAAGCATTTTCCAGTTCGAGCCTGGGAGCATCGTCAGGACAACTTGGGGAAACGACGATCACTTCATAACGTGACCAAAAAAGCGAAGACGGTTTCCTGCGGCTATCTTAGAGGGCGGAGCAAGATGCTGATGCTTTCCTCGCGTCATCTGCCGGTACATCATGTCCACTTCCGAGTAAAGTTCTTCGATATGCCACTCATCGGGCAGGACTAGCCTAACAGTCGTCTAAACAGCTTTCTCTCCATGCTGTCGAGCTTCCCCATCACAGCCGACGGCGCTGCCGAAGTCTCCAATCCGTGTGTCATGGTAGGGCGACTTAGGTAGAGTCGCAGCTTGACTTCTTTGGCGAGGAGCTCGACCACAGGCATTTCATTAAGGAGTTGAATGCGGAAACGGCTTTAGCGCATCTTTGCTGGATATCTTTCTCGTAGCTGCCATCGTTTTTTCAGCATACAGCCCAAACAGCAGGACTCATCCACGAGTTCGATAGGTTGTCCGTTCACTCTGATTCCCGTTGAGGGTCTCGAGAAGATTCACATCCGCTTGGATTTATCGGATTCCGCTTGGTTTTATCAGGATGGCTTTTGCGCAGTTTTCCTAAATATCTTTCTCGTAGTTGCCATCATTCTTCAGCTTACCGCCCAAACAGCAGAAAAAATAAATAATTGGGAATAATTGATATAATATAATCTTATATATGAAGTATTAACTGAAATAAAATAAATAGAATACAATAACCGTAGAAATTATAAGAATAATTATAATAACTAGATATTTATATGTTTAAAAGATTTAGATCTACTCAGGAATACTGTCACAATTCATAATTTTAGGATTTCTGTCACAACTAATGAACTTCGCAAAAATAACATATAATAACCAAATTAGACAGACATATAGTAATAATAAGATAGATAATATAATAAGATGTTTAGAAATAACTAAAATACAACAACCATAGAAAATATAATAATGACTGGAATAAAATAATAAAAATAAGGTAATTTTCTTAGTAATCACGGAGTTTACCAGGAGTTAACTCCAATTAATTGGCGGTCACAGTATAAAAATGAAGGAAGAAAATCTTCCGAGACTTGTTTTGGTACGAATCCTTGTTCACACATCTTTCTATTGATATTTATTCATAGTAGAAAAAGATTATGATTCATGGATTTATCTTGAGATCTGCACAGTTTGCAGTTTTTTTCTTAAAATCCGGATTCAGCGATTAGTTCCCTGCTATTCGCTTCATCCGCGGTGTTCAGGCGTTTGGTGCAGCTCTCAGCTGCTTAATTTTTTTACGCCTAGCACTTTCTTATTCATTTATTACTTTGCTCTTTTTCTTATTTCTTTTTTTCTTCTACATTTTTCACCTTATTCTATTCTTCACTTCATTATTATGTAAATTTCTCACTTTTTCTTTCGCTTTCTCCTTCATTCCTACTATTCAAGGATTCAAGGAAGAATAAATAATGTAGGAATTCGGTGAATGGTTTACGGGAGCGTTTGCAACGTTCCCGTGACTTTGATGAGGTGCTATTTTTGCTGGAAGCGGTTGCATTTTCAATTATATTTTTCATCACATATGCGTCCCTTTATGCACTTTTGTTTTGGATAATTTTTTTTTCACGAATGTGCGGATAACAAATGTGGAAATTCGGGATGGAATTCAATTTTGACTTGAAAGGACATACGAACATTTATCCAGTTTAATGCTCTGCTCGAACCACAATAGCTACGTCTATAAATAATAGAGCAAAGGATTTATTTTCCAAGAATCGTGCTTCTGTTGGTTCCTGAAAATTTCTAGCAGCTATATAAGTAGGAAAAAAAACCTGCAATATATGCGTTTGAGAAGATTAAACTGGGTAATATATTTCTAAGAACTGTGTTATTTAAAAATTTAGTTATTATCCATATTTTTAAGGATTGAAACAAAAAAATTCGAAGGTTTAAAAATACGAATGCGCATTCAACTAACTACACTGTTCCACTATAGGTCATTTACTAAACCTAGATCCTAAAAATATTACGAAGAGGATATGTTTGAGCTCAAATTACTGATCCACAATTTTGATCACAAAATTCAGTATTCACTTCGTACTGACTCCATTCATTTCCTCTGGTTCCATCAATTTTCCAATTTTTTTTTCATAAAATGTATCCGAAGAGCTTCGGGAAAGAATTCAGAAGCAGTCCGTGTACTCGACTTCCCATTTCCCATCACCCCACGAATCTGAGGTGGTACGGATTTCAGGTGGAGTATTCGTATACGGGATGGGAGACTACGGAGAGGGAGATGATTCCGTCCATTTCTTGCTAATTGCCGTAAAAAACGGTTCGGAAGATGCGGCGCGTACACAGGGCTGGCTCGCTCCAATCGAACTCGTTGTAGAAAATAGCGCGCCGGATCGCTCGAGCCGTTATCGTCCGGGCCGTTTTTTACGACAATTAGGAAGAAATGGATGGAATCACCCTTCTCTCCATAATCTACGATCCCGTATACGAATACTCCACCTGAAATCCGTACCACCTCAGATTCGTGGGGTGATGCCTTTAAGCTCGGGATGATTAAATGATGTATTGTTTCTTCTGGATAAGCTTCATCTTAAATAGTTGATTGACTTTACTGGCTGACGCTTCTGGAAATTACTTTCTGACCTGACCCTTACCTTCTTCTGATCTTTATCCACATGGTAAGGAATTAAATTTTTTGGGAAAAAGGCAGACAACAAACTGTGGGAACGAGAAAAAGGGTCCCAGTCCAGGTCCCACTGCGTCGCAGGTCGCTTTCGCAAAACATGATCGCGTTGTTCTCGAGAACCTCTCGTAGAGCTAGTGCCTGAGGTCCCACGACGAAGTTCGAAGAACTCTGGGAGCCTCCTTTAACGCTGCTGACTATTTTTTTTTAATTAATTAGCCCAACTACTCAACTTTAACGGAAAAAGCTTAGCGGTGATCGCTGATTGATCGATCACGAAGGAGAACGATTTGGTCTCATTCAGATTTTGAAGGCACGTCCAAAATTCGTAGCACGAGCTCCGGCGTAATCGAGAGGGATTTTTCCCTACGGTTCATGTTAGGATTTCTTCATGGATCCTGAAATGAGAGCCAAGCTGTTAAAAATAGCAAAGCCGTCGTGGTTTTCGATCCTTGATTCCTCTCAATTCTCAACAGCAGCGGTGCCATTGAGAATAGAGTCAACATACGGCACGAACGCATGCACTCACCCATGTGTTGTTGAGCACTGCTCCCTTCCACCACTCATGGATCTCATTCAAATGTGGATTTTTATTCAAATCTCACAACAATCCGCATGAAGAACCAGGACAAAGCAATTCTAGAGGTGTCGTCGAGCCAAACAACGGTGATTTTTTTTTTCTTCGTAGTTCCCTGTTTCCCTGTTCTTGACAATTCACATCCATAGAAGAAAAATTGAGAAAAAAAAAACAAAGGAAAAAGTTTTTCGTGATGCGCCTACGGGTACCACATTAATTCAGAATCGTTTGAAATTTATCAACTTGCGTTCAGCCGCGCAATGACTTGCGGGTCCCATTCGGCCGACTTTAAAAAAATGGCGAAAAGATCGTTTTCGGTTCCGGAAAACTTTTACCGGCGCTGAATTTTTCCTGGTGTTTTCCCGCTCCGATACTGTACTTGGCTTTTAATAAGCAAGTTTTTTTTATTCACCACGGCAAAAAAATTTGCCCACTCGTTTTCGCCAATAATACTGTGAAGTGTTCTTCTCCATAATAGTTCATGGAGTTCAGTGATAGAGAGATAATTTAAAATATTATTATCATATATATTATTATTATTATTATTAGTATTTAAAAGTCATCTATCAAGTCAGTGTTTTCATCTTCTCAGTCTTGGATTGCTGTAGGGTGGTTTCGAACCAATAGTTGATCTCTCGGTCACAGTGAAACCTCTTACCGACTGTGCTACACCTTTTTTTTTACTATCCGGAAAAAAGAAACTAAAAGCCCAGCTTGTTTTCTGCTCTTGGAAATTAGTTGGGGAAAGACACCATGGTTCACAACTCCTCAGTTGTGTTTAATTCTTAATTTCATTGAGAAATACCTCAAAAATACCTTTACCAGCGAGGGAAAGCGGAACTACTACGACAGAAGTACATATCTATACTAGAAGTACATATCTACTATAGTACGTCACCGTCAAGCGTAAAATAAGAGGTTTTTATTTCCTGGATCCTGTTTCCTGCTCTATTATATTTTACACTTCTACCGCGTTTTATTTCAGATTTCTATTAGATTCCACCATGAAAAGCTCCTAAACAAGCTACTGGCTATTAACTATGAAAATTTCGGGTTTTCTAGCTTCGTACTCTTTATTTCTAGGTATGCATTTCCTGTCATGGATCCTGAAACGGGTCAAAAAGAGAAAATCTTTGGATAGTACTGTAGCTTACAGTACTATTTTCATTACTGTCTTCATCATTGCACTTTTCTTTCCTTGATATGACATTGGGAGTTATTTAATATCAAATATCAATTTTATAATAATATAATAATTTTATAATATCAATTTTGTATCAAAAAATCAATAACAAAGTCATTGTTCAACCACCGCTTTGTCGTTTTCTTCCTCTTTTTCTCAAAAACATGTGCTAAACTTTTTTACGCCTACAAAGCGTAATTTAACTGCTATACTGCATGGTTTGTGATGAAATTGACGATGTTACGTCTTGGACACGAATAGATACGGTCCCGTCATCCGGAATAGATGGGTCCCGCCGTCCGTCATCTCCCCGACGATGCAACTTATTACGAGCAATGCGGACGAATGCGTTCTGCAACGCGTCAACAATGGCGCAGGCAGTTTGCGCTGCCCAGGTATAGGTTACAGTTGGCGTAAAATATGTTGTAACGAATTGACGCGACGCGTCTTCGCGGCGCACGCGCACTGAGCACTTCCTCTATAGTATGGAAAACGTTTTTTTTTTTAGCTTCTTCTAATTTTTAGACTATTTTCTATAACTAAAAAATCAATTTCTTTCTTTTTTGAAATTTTTTCTCTGAATTTCTTAATCAACCATTAATTCTATAACATTGCAAGAATAGGATTATGTAGTTCTAGCAAGGTATTTTCCTTTAATTGTATTTTTTAAGCTCTCCGAGACCACATTTTTTAAAGAATTAATCTCTGAGTTTTTTTGTAATTTGTTTATTTATTTTTTTTATTTATTTTTTAACTGCGTAGGATGTTTATTTCTTGCAGTCGTGATATGAACGAAATCCTTTTTCTGTAGTTCAGAATTTTTTCTGGTTCAAGAGCATCTTTTCAAAGTCCTTTCTCTCCAGGATTTCTCTTTGCTCCAATTTCTGTGCGACTGTGCATTGTTGACGTTCTTCTAGGACAGGATTTAGGATTTTCCTATGACTTTCGGTTAAAACAAATGATGATCGTGGATAAGTACACAAAAAGTGCTACAGAAAGTGAATCCATCCAAACTAAGACCGGAGAGTCGTTCTAGGATCAAAAGAAACGATGAAGGCAATGGGAAAAGACATTGTTTATTCGGGGGCCATCTTCATCACTACTGGTGGATAAAGGAGAAGGTAAAGGATAAAGTATCTGGCGTTAATCAATCCGCTTGGGACCGGCCACCACGTTCGACTTCAGTTCGGAATCGTTTGAGGTTTACGAACGCGTGCGCAGCCTATACAATGACTTGGGGCGTCCAGCTGATGTACCAAGGCAGGGTTTTTATCCTCTCCAGAGAAGTCTGGTACCAATTTATCGACTCCGGAGCGATAAAAGGTTTGGTTGGCCCTGAGGCGGAATCAAACCATCGATCGATCGCTAGTCACAGTGGAACGTCTTACCGACTGCGCTATACACACCCTTTATACATTATTTATACAAAGAAATACGGGAAAACCATTTAAAAACAAGAAGAAAAGAATTCTTGAGAGTTTTCCGCACAGCAGAGAAAGTTCCCATACCATACCTTCATCAAGGACGCATTACAATACGTTTCACGTGGATTTGCCGCCTACATACAGTACGTTGGACATTGACATTGTCGGAGCTGCACGCGTTCTATCGCGTAATAAGTTGTATCGTTGGAGAGACTGGATCATCGAAGGTTATTTCACTCACCTTTTTCTTTATTGCTAAGGGATTCGGCGTGGTTATGCGCATTCTCGTGAACTATATCCGTATCTCCTGTCTTTTCCCGGAGAGCCCCCGAACTCGTCAATTTCGTGATACGTTGCCTTCAAATTAGCCGACGAAAATTTTTGTTGAGAAAAATTTTTTTATTGTATTGATCCTATCTAATTTTTTCACAGCTGATTTGTATAAATCGCTTTTACACAACATAATAGAAACTGATTAAGAAAATTAAAAAATAACAAAATAAAATAAAAAAAAAGAATAAATCCAATCGAATCTCTCTTCTCTGAAACTGTTAGATATGCTTTTTTATAGAAAATTTTCCTTTAACCTCTTAACCCGTTTTTTTTTTCGAAAAACAGAAAATAAGGGAAAAAAGAAAATGAAGAACAAAATTCTGGGGTATTTATAGTTTCAGCCTCAAAATCATTTACCAGTGTTGTTTCTAGGTGTAGGTTTAAGCTCCGCCGAAAATTTTTCAAGTGGAGTATGGGCAAAAAAAAAAGAAAAAAAAAGATAGAGGAATGATAAGAGGTTTAGGAACGAACGACGTTGAGCGGCATTACCGACCCTCGCAAAGTAAACTGTGGGTGTGTGTGTGGGGAGTTTCTACTGCATTTCAAGAGAGTGTGTTTGAACAAGGATTGGAGTATGTTTACCGAACACCAACCACCTGATTGCTTCGTGGTTATTTTTCTGGAAACTCTGTAGGCGTCCGAGCGGTGCCACATCGCTCCTGTCCTGATTTCTCTGAATATAAACTCAAATTCACTTTTTTCAGTTTTTAATTTTTAATAATTTACCAAGAAGGACAGAATTTTTAATAATTTACCAAAAGGAAATTGCAAATTTTGAAGTATTCCACAGGAAAAACCAACTTCTATCGTTCTACCATATGTAAAAAAATCCGCAAAAAAAAAAATTCAGCTGGGCTGCACATCTTCAAAAATTCAAAAGGATTTTCTCTTGTATTTCCCTCATCTCTAAAATTGCTAATCTTTCAGAGTTGTTTCGCATAAATTCCCTCGTATATTTTTAAACTCTAGGGAATACTTCCACTAGAATTAATGGTCCCTTTTTATGAGAAAAGATTTTAGAGATATAAATTTCTCGTACATACGTAATTTCTCGTACTCGTACAAACGCTCTGTTATTACTTCTCTCTTCCCGACTCCCCTGTTACGCAAATAGGGAAACCTTTCATTTTCTGGGATTTCCCTTACTCAGGCTCAAGATTCCATGGCTTCCTGTTGCCATTACGGTTTCTATTTGACAAATTTCCCCTTTTTCATTTTTTCTATGCTCAGGAAACTTCTGGAATTTCTTAACATGGTTGTTGTTAACTCGAATAAATGATGAATGAGCTAAAATATAGTGAAATAAAATACTCTAGACTTTAAAATAAACTTTAAAATACACTTTAAAATAAGAAAAAAATAAAATGAGATATTCCGTGCTACTATGTTACGTTTTTTTTCGCGCTTGGCAAGTTTTCCGATTTTCCTGGCTGCTCTGTCGCTTCACCATTTTGTATGGATTTAAAAATTATGATGAATGTTCACATCAAGCGGCGATTTTTTCTCTAGCACCCTAAGGAAGTCTCTTTATGGGTTTCCAGAGACATAAATCTATGGGTTTAGCCTATCATTTTCTCGTGCCAGGACCCACGGCCTGATGGCAAGTCGCAAGTCGTCGCGTCGCAGCAAACCACTCAGCACTCGGAAAAAATGTCACATCGAGCTTTGAGCTCTTCTCATCGCCGTGTACTGTTGACATTACAGCAATTTCGACCTCCTTCGACTGCTTCCCGATCCTTAAATCCTTAATCTGATTGTGTGCCATTTCTGGATACGCAAAGAAATTAAATCAGCGACGATGAGTTTATACTTCTGACCGCTGCGTGAACTATGTAAATCAGCGCCTACGCGACGATTAAATCAGGATATGGGAAGTGCTCTGTTCGTCGTCGTCGTCGTCACATCCAGAATGAACGTCATATCCAGAATGTCATTGTTTTTCCCCCCTCGTATCTCGTTGAATAGTCCTAGCGGTTGAATGATTGGCAGAGTGATGTTATACCTCCTCCTCCCTCAGCCACAGCAGATACTTTTCCAGAAATATCTTGTTTTGATGCTTTTTGATGCGATCCTTAACACATCGGTGGTGCTCGCCTCGGATATTTGAATGATACGATTATAGCCGGGGGAAATTCATTTGGCCTCGTTCCAATCCCACTTTTCCGGCTTTTTGCGATATTTTTCCCGATTTTCGCTCAGCGGACAAGTCGACTTCGGCTGAAAATCCTTCAAAATTCACTTTCGCTGCCCACATAACCAGAAGTGACCTTTATTGCTGTTATTTCCCCATGTTTTGCGATGAAAAATGCTCCATAAATCCAAAGGAATAAATTTACTCGAGGAAAACACATAAAATTCGGATACGGTAACCATTTAGGTGCTTTTTCATGCCTTTTCCGTGTCCACCCTCTCACGTTTCTATTATTTATGATGGTACTTGAAATTTTTCCTCACCCTAATCATTGATATTTTCTTAAAACCTCCCCGTTTCCGTTTTCAGTCTCTTTTCGGCCTATTTATTTCATCTTATTTGCGCTTTTTCGTTTTTTTTTCTTTGTCTCATGACGGAAAACTTAATTACTAGTTTTCCTTTCCGGTGTGTTTCGTTAGAAAAAAAGAAAGAGAACTTATAGGATATTTTTGAAAAATTTTGGCGCTATTTACGGGTGACGAAGAAAATGTCATGAATGAAGTTTCGATAGTTTATATATTTCTTATGAAGAAAAAACGTTAAAAGAAAAATGAAATGAATGTATAATAATGTCCAAAGTGTAGGCACCTGAGGTTTTTTTAAACATATTTGCAGCATTTCATCATTTATATTTTATCATTTTTTTAGAACTAGAATCCTCCAGTTTTTCTCTGGAATTTAGATTCAAATAAAATTCTATTCAAATTCGTTCATTCGAGTCGGGACGGATTTTTGTATCCTTTCATCGTCGTCTAGAAAGTATCATCAAATTATATTCCTAGGAAGTTCTTTTTTTGCGTTTTCAATTGTTTGAAGCGACGTAAGAACTACATAGCGATCCGTAAATTAACTCACTCAGCATTTTCCTCAGATCTATTGCTTTTTTGGCGCACTCACGCCCCCACATAATCTTGGGATCAGGTAGAAATTCGAATTATAAGGACCACCGGTAAAAGTTGACGAAAGATAAAAGAGAAATGGAAAAATCAGCTATAAGTTTAGATCGCATGTATAAACGTGTAGTTCCCTATCAAGAAAAGTAACTTGAAGCAACTTTTTTTTTTCTGGAAGACGCTTCTCTTCCTAGCGTAATGAATTATTCTTAGTCTTCTACTAGACGTTTTCTTAATTTACAAATAAAATCTCATTCATGTCATAGATTCTTGTCATAGATGTCATAGATTTCCCTGCTAAAAAAAAACTATTTGTGAAAAGTCTTGTGAAGTCTTGAGATAGTTCTAAAAAAAATCCTTAGTTTACTGATAAAACGTCAAAAATTCGCATCTTCTTTCCTTGAAAAAAGCTACTTGTGGGAAAAATCCTCGAATGAATTGTTTCGAGGTTTTCGTGATTCCCGATCTGAGCCTATAGGCTATTAATCTCATCCTTTTCGGATGGATCATTGCACAGAATTTTACTAGGTGAAAAAATATTGCCAAAAATAAGGGAAACTCTCCCAAATTGTTTCTTTGCTATTCTGTAAAAATTTTAAAAAAAGGGACAAACTTTTTTCCCGGCGGGACAGCCGGGGGCGTTATGTTATGTAGCTGCGTTTTATTTTATTAATTTTATTAAGTGAAAAATATTACCAAAAATGAGGGAATCACACAAATTTCTTCATCAAGAGAGAAGACGAATTTTTCTCTGGTGGATCGCTGGCAAGCAGTTTGTCGCGTTAATGAGCTGATCACGCATTCTGAATTGATGAACCATTTGGAAATTTTTTTCTAATTTTTATTTTTAATTATTGGAGAGGAGCTGCTGGTCTTTTTCCAATTCTTCTAGTTTTTCTGAAGACTGAAACTAAAATCGTCGATGGGAACCGGGAAATTTTACTGGGAACAGTCCTGGAATTAACATTCTTAGAATTGAGACAATTAATGAATATTTTTTCTCCTAAAAAACCCTGTATTATCTGCAGACAGTCCAGAAATTGACATTCTTGGAACTCCCATCAATAACGAAAATTTTCTGCTAAAAAATCCTGCAGAAGTCAAGTCTTTCGGGGAATTTTCTTCCACGAAATTTACAGCGCCCATCGAGAAGCGTCACGTGATTAAATTAGGGCAGCTTATTCCGTTTTCCTACATCCTACATCCTAGAGTACGTTGAAGGACTAATTGAAAAGAGCATCCTGACATATTGGATGAGCGTGAAAAACAGGATCCAATCAAATTTTCTTGCGTGCATTTTTAATTTAAGGTTGTCCGGAACGTGCTCTTTGTTGCTCCAACGGTAATTTCTGTCGCTTTTCCTGGATACTGATGGATAGAAAGTGTTTCTTAAGCTTAGCCTAGATTTTTCTACTTCTGAGCGAACAATTATAGCACAGTGAAAAAATTTAATAATACAGCTTCCGGAAAGAGACAGTCAAATTTATTTTTGCACTTTTCCGAAGCATTCTCCGGAACATTTAATCAGTTTAAAATTCTACTTAGTTTTAGACCTTCACTTGCTTTCAATCACCAAAAATATTGTTGTTGGGAAGTTTGGAGAAAACATCCTTGACGAAATGAAAAAAAAAACAAAAAGACGTAAAAGAAGATAACAGAAGAATGAAAAATGACTGGAAAACTAGAATGACTAGAAATGAAAGAAAAAATGAAAAAAATGAAATGAAAAAAAAATCAAAGAATGAAAGATAACAGAAAAATAAAGAATAACTCAAAGCTAATAGAAAAATTTGAAGTATAAGAATAATATTTTCCAGCAAAGAAATTTTAAATGTTCTTGTTCCGAAATGACGAGTATATTTAAAAAAGGACAGGAAATCCGTGTATAGGCCGAACTCGCATTGGGACATTTTCCATATGGATTCACGTGAGTTTGAACACAAAGCAGAAAACACACTTCCACTTAGGACCACTCCCACAGCTTCAGGTGTTTACAATGGTAGGACTGTCGAGCTAAATCTGGCAGCTGTTAAGTAAACACTGGTGGCACTGGTAAAAGTATCGGCGCGGAAAATATTAGTCACGGATAATCTCCTTGTTATTTCTGGACATTCTGAACTTTTCGCCTTTGCCGGGTAAGGCGCACGTTTCCTCGTAGTCAAACGATGCGATCTCGTATTCGTGGCCCTGATCGCTAAGACTCTTTTCTAAAAATAAGATTTTAAAAAATATGATAAAAAAGTGTTTAAAAATAAGTTCTCCTGTTCAGAATTTTTTCCAAAAAAAAATTATAAAATGTTTTGCGATTGAGGTAGCGCAAAAATTGCTTCTGCAGGTCCTTGAGATTGTAATATTTTACGGTTCCATAAATGTGAAATTTGAATAAATTACAAATAAAATTTTGTAATTTACTATTTCCAGTTTCTTGATCTCTTTTGTGGATAAATGGATTTTTCGACACCTACTAAAGGTTGGATATGCGCGTTGGCATAATCTCCTTAGATTTTAGCAGAGGTCCCAAAAAGTAACTTCATTTTTATTTATTTTTTCTTGCATTTTTGCATGTCAATTCTAGTTTTTTTTCCTGGATTCAAAAAGCCAAATTCTTTCTACGGATACATAATTTTGAAAAATTCTCCTTTAGATTGTAGTAGATGTTGGAAAAATTCCAAAAATTTCTCCTTGAGATTGTAATATTTTACGGTAGAATGATTGCGATTCGCTATTAGGGCACTGACCAAGAATAGGAACAAATATGGAAATTATTTTATTTTAATTTTGACGTAGATGATCTAACATTTCTGTTCCACCTGTAAAAAAGTGGTTTTAAGTACCTTAACGGAGCTAAGAGTGACCTAATGGCCCTGTTCTATCTCTCGTATATTCCTCTCGGGACCATCATTATCGTTAGCGCAGACCTATTCAAAAGTCTGATGGACCCTTGTCTCGACGACGCTGATGGATCGCATCAAAACACTTTCGTCGTCAGACGTTCGTACTGTTGTGGAAATTAATGATCCATGGAAATTTCCAGACTATGCAATTATTTTGGCAATAATCGCCCATCCTCCCTCGGGAAAAAGTGTAACTTTTAATGTCCTTGTATTTTTGTCCAGAAATGAGTCTTAAATTAAATAAATAGTTATAAGTAATAAGGAGCTCCCAGTTTTAGATTTTTTGGTTTATAATCGTGGATTTTCTGTGATAACGCTTATTTTTTTATTTTTTTAAAATTATAATGAGACGTTTACTCATTGTCTCATTTTTCCTGAAGAAAAAAAAGATATAAGGCAGATAAAGAAGTCCACTCAGAATTTTGCCATTCAACCGTTTTTTTTTTCTTGCAGTCATTTTATTGCAAGTTTGAACGCGAGAAGTGTTCCCCGAGAAGAGAATTCTCATAAAATTCCCCAGACTCAAACGAATTTCTGGAGAGTTTATAGGTGTTTTTGCGAAGTTTTTGGAGCAGAAGAAATTTTGAGGTCAGACAGACGTGATTTCGTACATCCAGTGTTTCGGATTTAAAGTCCTTGACGTACCCTTGGGGTACATTTTTTCAACTTTTCCAATGTGAATTTTCAAAACTGAACCGGTACACATTTCTCGATATTTTAACTATTTTGTGTTAATTCGAAACTATGATTCGACAATTTCTGTATCAAAAATTCTTGTTTTCCATGGATAATTAAAATTTCCCAAAATATTTTCACTAGTATGGTTACCCACGAATAATATATGCTCATATTTTCATACTGGAACTCGAGAAAAGAGCATTTCCCTAAAAGAATCACTCGAAAATCCATGCCACATCATGTGATCTCTGCTTATTTTTCCTCTCCTCGGTCGGAAATTCCCACTGAATGCATTTTTCCGCCGGATTTGTTGCATAAAGCGCAGCGAATATGCTATACATATGTGAGAATTTTCACCGCTAACGAAATTTTGCTTCTTCATTGAAGAGAACGCAAGGGAAAAAAATCCTCTTGAATATCTCCTGCAGGAAACCTCGGCAGCTTCTTCTTCCGATGTAATCCTTTTTCTTCCCGAAAAGGAACACAACACAACACGTGTTGACTTCTTATTCTTCTAAAGAAAATAGATTTTTCTATGGAAAACTGAATGAAAAGATTTCCATTTCAGCGGGTGTTCGTCGAAAACAACTTTTTTTTCTCTCAATTTAATTTAGACTGCATTTTAGAGTGCATTTTTTTTTTTTGCAAAATAACGATCGAAAACTAAAAATAAGCAATAAAAGAAAGTTAGATTAAGAGTAGGGAAAGAGTAATAAAAGGTGAAAAAAGTAAAGTAAGAAAATGCGAATTTTTATTTAAGGCGGTAGCAGGGAAAAGTATATTTTTGTGAGTTCGTTCGTGAATAAAACTTATTATTTTATTTATTATTTAATTTTTTTTAAAATATTCGTAATAAAATACGAATTTCTTTACGGCGGTAGCAGGGAAAAGTATATTTTTGTGAGTTCGTTCGTTTCAGAACGTAAATTCTTCGAGCATCCAATTTTCCTTATCGTTTCCGTAAATTTGTACTATTGGACCACGTGTTTACCGCTTAGAATAGGCCTACTTAAGTGTTTCTGCTTTTCCACGTGAATCGAGCCCACCTCATCTCCTCACTTATCCTATTTTTATCCTATTTTTACCTTTTTTTTTACCTTTTTTCCCTTTTTTCTATCAATTATTCCTGTGTTCCTCTCTTAAAATGCGTATGGAAAAACTAATAAGGTTTTCCTTTGAAACTTTCAGATATTTCATCCAAATTAGGAGTGCGCACTCAAAATTCCAATTATTTTTTAAAAAAATTTTTCCACCTTGGTATCTGCTGAAAATTGTGGCTGAGCCTTTATCATCCATTTTTTCTGCTTTCATTTTTCCTCTCTTCTCCAATGTTTTCTTTTTTTTCGTATTCATCTTCCTTTCCCCATTTATTCATCGATTGTTTCACTTTTTCCCTATACAGTATACATTCGATCACCGTATCTGCCTCCACTCACGTATCGTTATGAAAATTCCAGGATCATTTACAATTGAAGCCATTTCCACGACTTTTCAATGAGCATCAGTACAGACTCATCGAGGTGCGTAACTCCTGATTTTATAAAATTAATCGAGAAAACGTAGAATAAATAACAATAGATCCTTAAGGTAAATTTTAAAGCCAGCATGTCACAAAATTGACAGTGTTAGGATGTTAGGAAAAGATAGTGTGAGTGATGTAGGTTACGAATATGAACGTCATCATGCTCAATTCTTCCGCAGTCCTCTTGAAAATGGCGTGGGAAACAGTCTTGTCGATCGAATTTCCCTACAAGGCACCTGGGAACGTGTCCTACGGGTAAGTGCACGCACAAGCGCTGGGTCTGCGCGCGAACGCGGAATCACGTGGACTATCAACGCTGTCTCTTCGGACAGTCGACAGAAGCGGAGCTTAGCGGTAGCGCTTGGACGCTTGTGATACGTTGTTGCTCGCTCACGTGACATGTTGTTAGGTGTCACGTAGGAAACTCCGTACAGGAAGGTGGTTTCCCACGCCTTTTTCTTTAGGGCGATTAGAGGGAATTGAGCGTAAACATACTCATACTCGTGATCCGCACTCTTAGCGTTGCCTCTCCTTGTAAATTTCGTAGCATGCAGCCTTCAAAAAACCTCTTCTTTTTCTCTTCTAGCGCCATTCTCCTGGGACTCGTAAATAAAAAGAAGTGAGTACTTCCTTTGAAGTGGTTTTTCCCTTCTTCGCTAAATTTCTACAAATAACTCAAAACAATAATCCTAACGAAAGCCTACTTGTTTTTACTTAAGTTGTCCTTGGAGCGTTACTAACGCACTCACAAAACTGGCTGCTGATGGTTCTATCTAGGGCCAAAAAAAAACCTGAAAAACATCCTGTGTTTGTGTGTGTTTCTACGGAAATCATAACCATTATGACCATGGGACCCGCTTCCGATTAGAGTTTGTTGATGAAAACATACGGACTGCTTAAAAGGTACGGGGATTTTGTTCGGTCCGCTCCCCGTAAAAACAATGAAAATGATTTCCGTAGTAGAGGTGAGCTGAAGCAGAACTAGTTAATAATTAATGCAAAGAAAAAAAGGAACAACTGATGTTTCAAATGGTTTGCGTCAAAGTGCGTGGAATTTTCTATAATTTCCATTTTTAAGAAATGAAACTTACTGTGAAATGACGTAGCTCAATAAATAATGAAAACAAATTATTATTGATGTGTTTTTGGGAATAATCAGCTTTTAAAGAAACCTTCAGCGCTCATATGAGGATATAATCCAGCTACTAAAGCGCTCGCGTCATAAAATTCAAGATCTTAAAGAATTACGAAAGGTGAAAAGATGGTTATGGGATCCTGGACGTTGTGGAAATTTTCCCTACATTTTCATATTATTTTGTGTACCTACTTACTCACAAATGCCTAAAAATTGTGAAGAAAGTATCAAGTAGATATTTTCTAAAATATTTACGAACAAATATGCCCGTGAGAAAGACGCTATGGAGAGTTTTACGGCCTTTAATTGACTAATTATTAGGTTTTTAGTGAAGGAATGACTGTTGGTTAGCGGAGCAAAAATATAATAATAATAATAGTAATAATAATGATAAAAGCAATAGTAATAATAATGATAACAATAATTGTAGTGTAATAACTAATAATAGCTAGGCTGGCATGAAAAAAGGCAAGCAACACAAAAATTTCCTTTCGGAACCAAGACGTGATTGAATTGAGGAAATTTTTGAGGAAATCTCGAAAAATTTGATTGTGTTGCGCTTAAATTAATGTTCTTAATTTCTTTCAAAAAACATTTTATTAATGTTCTCCCATTTGTTTGAAACAAATGAGAAAGTTAAATAATGCAGAGATAAAAATAAAATAAATAAACAAAAATAAATAATAGAGAACATCAAAAATAGAATTGTTTTAGAACAGGAAAGAGAGAGATTTTCATGTGCCACTTCATTTAGTGATCAAATGAAGGATTACTGTGGGAGAAATAAAAAAATAAAGAGAGAAATAAAAGTAAAGAAATAAATAAAATAAGGAACTAAAATAACAAAAAAAAATAAAACAATAGCGACGGAATTTCTTTCTCACATAAATCGTTTTTTTTTTCTTCAATTTCAAAAAAGTCACCCACCTTTTTTATCTCCTTCAAAGTTTTTTTTTGAAATGTGTCTAGATTTTAATCGTTCTTCTTTTCTTCCAAATCCAAATGCTCGTTTATTTTTGCCTTGTCCACCGACACCGATCGACCACTTTTAGCACATCGCTATGTTTGTGTTAGCACGCGGCTTATTATACATAACTACGAAGAAAACAACATCTATTCGAAGATAGATTGGCCACGAACGAAAGAGAGTGAGTGGCCGTTTGGAGCTCAACAATCTAAGCGACAACAATCGACGTCGACATTCAGGAAACTTCGTCTCAAACATCTATGTGCATACCACACCGCATTCATACCTCATTTTTCCCTCTCCCCGGGGGCAAACACTAATTTTCGCACAGTGCTCTCGGCCCGGCCGAAACCAACAAATAATCAGTGTTGCTCGAAATTTTTTTTCCCCTCGATGTTTTGTAAGTCTTAGGAAAAACATGATTTTTAGCCTCAATGTTAAGAAATTGGAAAGAAGTTTGATCTGTCTCCGGTGTTAAACGCGTTTCTTCTTTCTTTTCTTTTTCTTCGAAAAAAAACCTCGAGAAAAGAAAAGAGATGGAAAAGAAAAAAAGAAGAAAGAAAAAGCTACTTTGTGCCTATTTTCGCTAAACTCTTAAAGATAATTAATAATATTAAATATCTATAATATCAATAATAATTAATGAATGATGAAAAAGTTAAGAAAAAAATTTTAAAAATTAACTTCTTGTGTAAAATTCAGGCGAATTTCTAGTAAGCTCTCTTCCATCTTCTTTTTTTTTGTTTTTTTTTTGTTTCATGGCACACCTGCAGGTGTTTTCAATAAATAAATAAATAAGTAAGTAAATAAATGATAATATTAACAATTTCGAATGAAAATTGATCTGAAAAATCTGTGGATTTCTCATCTACCGTAGTTTTATGGGAGAAATTTTCGAGATTTTATCAGATTAGGCCTCTTAAACTCACCCTCAACCTCATATGCTAATAGTACGACGCCAGCCACTCCCCTTCCCACTACACGCTGCTGCATAGCCAGTCGCAAATCAAAAATCGACTTCTTCTCCGACACCTTAAGGCGTTTCGAAAGACTTATTGGTGTTTTCCATTCAGGACCCAGCTTACAGTTGCTCATTTTCTTCTTAGCACTCTCTTTCCCGGTATGATTATGAAAAAATTCCAGTCAGGACCTTACGTTGCGTCAAAATTTTGATTTCTAGGTCAGGTCACCTTAAATATCTCTTTGACAAAATATTTAGAATGAAATAAAATAAAAAAAGGTATTATTTTTTAAAATGTAAACAACAAAAAAAAATTAAAAATAACAAGAAATTATAAGTAAAAACAAAAAGTTTTAAAAATAAAAAGAAGTTATAAGTAAGTTGTTAAGTAAGTAAGTATTTTTTATTGCTTTATTTGTTATTTACGGTATTGTAGATGTTTTCAAATAAATAAACAAATAAATAAATAAATAAATAAATAAATAAGTTAAAGTTAGGTTAAAATTAAAGTTAACTTCATTCCCTTTTAAGTGTACCTACGCGATCTGCCAAATGACAGCATCAAAGAGTGACAGTTGTCCGCTATCCGTCTCTGAAATCCGCCCCGGAAATCTCATCCTGAGATCTTTAGCCATTTTAGTTGACTCGTCGGTGATCACGTGAACCGAACCTCAATCGCAATCGCGACGAAATCGTTGTTCGCTCTCGTTCCGCATTGTTTTTACGACAGCTCCTCAAATTCTGAGGTCCGTCGAATGAAAGTGCGCGATGAAATTCGTGGCGACCTTGTTTTCCTCCTTCGGCTTTCCGTGAGCGTCACGCCACCTCCGCGTCCTAGTCCGATCCTACGAATCCTTCCACGATCACGTACTTATAGCTTTTGACAGCAGTCGCAAAACATGTTGACAACGACGACGGTGAAGTCAAGAAACCACCGCGACGTAGCTGCTCCTAATAGAATAAGAGAAACAACATTTTCAATGTGTGACGGCGGGAGGAAAAAATCCCGGCGCGCGAAAACTAGATCCGAAAATAAATTTGATTTTGACGTAGTATAAGCGAAAATATCAGTTGTTTTTCGTGGTTTCTACAGCTAATCGGTTTGATTTCTGCTCCAGAACTGACGATTGTGTGATTTTCACACAAGCGGACGACGGACGGTCAATCCAGTGAGACACACAGAGCAATTCATGTAATCCTTGCCCGACTGCTCTTAAATTCTCCTCCAGAAACGAATGTGTAATCCAGGGTTAAGTCCCGTTAGGCGCACGTGCTTTTTGCTCTCTGTTCCCATACTTTATTTCGTTAACTTCAAGTCCCTGTTTTGTAAAAAATTATCCGAGATTTTCGCTGAAGCACCTTGTTAGTCCGGATGCTCTGATGAGAAGTGGTTGCTGATTAAGCTTGATGAGCTAGAATCCTCGAAGTGGCTGCAATTAGAGCTCTACCACCTAAAAACTGTCCGCAAAAAAAACTGCTTAGTTTAACGAAGTCAACGTTACAGTATGACTGCAATTCCATGAATAAATTTACATGAATTGTTCTTGTTTGGACATCACTGATCGCAATTTTTTTTGCCTTAAGTAAGATATTTTTGCTTTTTCGTGACCGTTATACAATTGTTTATACATAAATAAAACCCCAAATACTGTTTTCCTTGTTTATTTACAATTGTCTTGGAAAACCTCCGCGTGTTGCTATGCTGGTTTTTTTTTTTTTTTAAAAAAATTAAAAAATAAGGAAATATTTCGAACAAGTTAAAGATTTTTGGTCTTTTTCGGAATTCTCACTTGCGTTTACGTTTAGCCGTTGCCTCGCGAAACTTCACGGCATCTTGAAAAATAACACCTGTCATTCTTTCCTTTAAGAACGCTGTCGTCGCGAAATTCAATTTGCAAAGTAAGATGCGTTTTGTTAAATGACAGAGGTTCTAGAATTTTCATAGAACTTTATAACCAAAGAATGAAGAACTGTGTAGCAACCAATGTTTCAGCGTAGAAACTTATTATTACAATCTTCCAAAATAATATATCTGCTGTAAAAAAATTAAAATCAAATCAAGATAGAAATTATTTATTTTTGCATGGAAAAATTTGTACTGTTGATTTCAATATAATATGGAGAGAAAATTCTATATATGTGATTTCACCCAAATTAATATATTTATTTGTTTATTTATTTATTTATGCAACAGAAAATTTGTATAAATGTATGTATATATGTATGTAGGTAGTGGGCGAGCTCCAAGTGCAATTTTTTGGACAACCCTTTGGGACAACGGCACAGAAAGGAGGCTACGTACTTTTCAATTTGGCCTAAGAACCATCCATGGGTTTTTTGGATTTTACGGATTTTCACTGAGAGCAATAAAATCTTGTTCGCTAGGATTTTTACGTATGCTAATTACAGGATTACATTAACTATTTTGTCCGGGAATATTGATTTTATTGACTTGTTCATTTCTCTCGTATATATCTCTAGACTTTGTTGAACCTCATATATAATGGTTTTCACCAATTTAATTGCGGATTTGGGAATTATTTTGGAAAAAAAATGAAAAAAAAATGCTAGAAATATTACAAATTTGTATGTATGTGCTATAACAGTGATCTAAAAATGTGAGAAAAATAAGTATGAAATCAGAAAATCATAAAATCATGTTCAGTATAAAAAACCAGAAACATTATTTTATTTATTACTATTTATTATTTTATTTTTACTACTATTTATTACAGAATGTTAATTTAAAATATTAAAGATTAAAATTAAAATTCATAAATTCATAAAGTCATAGATTCCTAAACCTTTAAAAAAATTTTCTTAAATTTTTTAAAGGTTTAGGAATTTATGACTATTTTTTACAGAATTCTTTAGAGAAAGGAATACTCTTTCAAATTGTGCTTGAAATAACTCTAAATCCTTTTCTTATTGGCGTTAGTTTAAATTTTTTTAAAAAGACGCCATTAGTACTTTTGCCTCAGCCTAATTACTTACCCTATTCAAGGATTATATCCTTGAGTAAAAATTGAGAATGTCGGTATTTTCAATTATTACTAAATTATAATTATAACTAATTATTACTGAATTAAATTACATACTGTAATTATCTGACAGCTCAGCAATTAATGGAAATTCTTCAGATCGTTTATAGCTTTACGGAATAATTATTCTTTTAATGCGAAACGCCCTAAAAGCTTCCTTAAAGGCTTCCTCAGTTACGATTTGTGGAATGAATAGAAGAGTGATGGATACGAGGACATTCTTGTTATTCGGATGGGCTTCGATGCATCTTCGCGGAATTTTCCCGGGAAGCCCCGCCGAGTCCTTGTAGTGCGACCAGTAATATTGTCTATGAGCGCATAACACGCAATAATTATCCGTTCAATTATAGAAAGAGCCCATCTGGGGGGAAAAAATGCACTTTTTCACGAATATGAAATAAGATCCTAGTATAAATAGCCATGAGATGAGCTGATCTTCTCTCTTTTTCTCACGTCAACATCGAAATTTCGGGAATTATCCGAGCTCAGCCACCTTC
The DNA here is from genome assembly GCF_031761385.1 of Necator americanus. Taxonomy (NCBI): domain Eukaryota; kingdom Metazoa; phylum Nematoda; class Chromadorea; order Rhabditida; family Ancylostomatidae; genus Necator; species Necator americanus. The sequence continues at coordinate 33,852,684 of NC_087375.1, forward strand.
GTCCTTTATGTTTTTCGAGCTGGATTTCTATGGAGTAGATCTTTTGGTGCGAAAAAAAAAATAGAAATCGCCCAAACATTTTTTTTACTGTTGTTTTTAAAGCGCTACTAAATGTCGTATAAAAGAAATTGTGGAAGGAATTCTGGAATTTATTTACGTAAATCCTCATCCTTATCGTAAACATTTTTCCCGCGGCGTGCAGATCAAATTCAAAAGATATCAGTTGACATTTCGGAATTTCGACACACCATTAAAAGAAAGTGGAAACTTTCGAAGAATCCAGAAATTCAACACCTCACCGTCAGTGTTTAGAGCTCAGTCTGCTTTTTGAACTCCGTCCGCGTTGAGCTCCGACGAGGAGCACCTTCGCATGCCCCAAAGCAATTCAAATTCAATTGAACTTCACGTCATTCCCTAAAATTCGCAACACCCTTTTCTTCACCATCCGGAAAGATTTCTAAACTTTCCGTTTTTTCCGAAATTAAATCATATTATTACTGGTTGAAAATTTTCCATATTTTATATTCCCCGAAAGTGATGAATATATGTGTTTTCGTGAATTTGGCAGAGGCACCGCTTCATTATCCAGAAAGATTTTTAAACTTTCTATTTTTTTTATTAAATTATATTATTATTGGTAAGAAATTCCAGATATTTTAGACAGTTATTAGTTATTTCCTTAGTAGTTATTTAGGAAAAAGTATTCTTAGTAGTAAAAAATGTTTAAAAAAAAGTATTTTTTTATAAAGTATCCTGGGATCTAACTCAAGTAGGCAGTTCAAGATGAATCCAGAAGTCAGCGAGCAAGAACTGCTCGAGCAACAACAATTATCTGTCAGCAGGAACGCATCCCTTCCATTTGTGCGCTGACAGATGAGGTGCGTATTTTTTTTTCACGTGGTCCACTTTCGGAATTGTACGATAATGTCTGGAAGGAAGAATTTTATGCTAGTAATTGGTAGCTGGATGAAAGAAAATGCATGTGGAAGGCGGAAGGAAAAGAGTGAGAACGAATTTTTAGAGAAAAAAAAACATTTTAAAAAATAGACGCGAAAATTCTCGTCGTTGACACTACTGATTATTCTTTCCTGGCTTTTGGCAGCTTTCCAACACTATAAATTCCTTTTATCCACGGATGGTTTTCTGCAATTTTACGTCATTTTGATTGTCATTTTAATTTTAAATTTATTCCTAATTTTTAATCTTGATTTATCTGATCTGATTGATCGCACGAGGATCGAAGTGATGAGATTGCATTCGAAAACTTGACAGAATCAAAGATGAGGTGATACAAATTTTTGAAAAATTCAAAAAAAAATAAAATTAATTACATCTTTGAGTGAAATCTGTGAATGATTGAATGAAAGTTCAGAAATAGATTTTTATTGTTATTGTTTTTCATTGCCATTTATTTTATTATAATTATTATTTATCTTCATTTACTTATCATTCTCTTATTCTATTTGTTTATTTGTTTATATTTATTTTTTACTATTATTATTTATTTAAATTTTAAAGCATTTTTGCACTGATATCACCCACAAAACAATACTGCTTAATTAGAGATGACGAGAAGTATCGTCTGCGTACAATTTTATTCTTTTCTGCTTTTTGGCAGCTTTCCAAACTCCTTTTTTTCGCGAATGTTTTTCTGGAATTCTATGTCATTTTTATTTTGCCGATCTAATTTTATTCCTGATTTTTTTAAATGTAAATTTATCTGATCTGATTGATCCTAATCGATTTGTTCTAATTGAAAACGCTTTTTGTGGTGATCTGGGGAATTTGTGTGGTTTAAAGGTGTCAACTTTTTCCGTTGCTGTTCCTCTTGCAGCGCTCATCCACCACCGATCCTTTGATGATGACACGGGACTTTTCATTTTGAGGAGACAAATGTTTGTGAGAAAAAAAAGAGGAAAAAAAACTAAGGAAAAAAATTAGTGGAAGAAATTTCTGACAATAACAGAAGTGCTACGAAGCGGTGAGAGCGGTACGAATTTCCTTACCACTGGCTGAAGTAGTTGGGTTCGTATTGTTTTATTTATTTACATTAAATTGTTTTCAGTTTTTATTATCTATATTTTTATTATTTCTTTAAGATTACTACAATCTGAGGGGGGGGGGATTTTTGGGGGGGTTTTTTTATAGGGGGGGGGGGACTACGGAGAGGAAGGTGATTCCAATTGAAAACGCCGCCCAACGACCCCTACAAAGGGCCCAAAAAGAAGCCGACCCGGGCCGTTTTTTAGGAAAAAGGACGGAATCACCCCCCCCGGTCCCCCCACGAACCCAAAACGCACCCCATCGGGGGCCTAAAGTACAACTTCAGCTAATTATGACTACATTTTTTAGACGTCATTTTAAATGTTTGCATGTTTTATTCGATTCTGCAATGTAGAATAAATGATCCGATGAATGTGGTGTCACATTTGAATTATTTGTTGATGTTTTTTTTTCCACTCAAGCGTCACACGTCAGAAAATTTCGCTTCTTCCATAATAGCGATGAACTTTTCATTCTTCGTCGAATCATTCAGTCATCTTTTCATTCTTCCCGTGCAAACGATGTGGCCAGAATCCGATGAGAAAATCGCAAATTCGTCGCCTCGTCCTCTAGGAAATCAAGCCGAAATCCTCTTCGACGCAAAATTTCACTCATAACAATATTTAGCTCCAAATTATAAAGTACAAATGACCTCGGAGAGGATGTCTCTGAGACGAAGCACATCTGGTCTTCGCCGCCATAATTCCCTCTCTGAATAATTCGTCTGCTTCATTTTCATCGTATTCAAAAGGGTACGGCGGCGCATGGACTCTTCCCGACGACGGGGGCGGAGCCTCCTCATAGTGAATCAGTGGTTTGCGTGCCGAGACCGCCACACTATCGTAGTACGGCTAGGACTTCGGCGTCCGGTTTCTATGTAATAGTTTGTGTAGCAATGACCAATGGAGTTGCTTGGTTACTCGTACTTTCTCTCCAGAAAACTCTCTCCGGAAATTTCTCTCCAGGATTTTCCTCTCCAGAATTTCGAAACCTACGCTACAAGAATGAGTAAGGCATGAGTAAGGTGTGACTAATAGAGAGGTTACTTGGTATCCAGGAGCCATTGTAGGAACCATGACCTACTTATTATACTTATTTTACTATTATTTTACTTATTTGACTTATTTTACTTCTTTTTTTCTTACTTTGAGACCAAAAATTTTATTAGCATTTCCGAATTCAAATAAATCTCTCTTTTCCGTAAATTTTTTTTTCCAATTTTTGCTTCAAATTAATGAATTTTAGCGTTCAACTCAATTCCACTAATGATGCTGTCAAAAATTTGTTTTCCCTTCATTTTAGGTACGAGAGTAACAGCTCCTCTAACTATTTTCCTCTAGAACTACATACAACTACAAAAAACATCGCTAAAAAATACAAATAAGCAATATTTGTAGCTCTGTCTGTATTCTTTTATCGTTTTAACTTCAACTATTTATTTTCTTATGGTCAGTAACATTTTGACATTTTTTTTTCCAAATTTCTAAATTTAGCTGCAACATATATCATTGAATAGTTTTATGGAAGTTTTACAGCGATTGGGAAAAAATCCAGTAAAGACTCAAAGAAAACAGCGAGAACTATTCGAAAATAAAGAACAACTGTTCCTCAGCTTAGTTTTACTACTTTGTGCGCTCCGTTGGGAATATCCTGACCTATTGGGAAAAAGGGGCTAAAATTTGAAATTTTCACCTGTCACCAATTAGTTTCAAATAATCCTTAGTGAAATTTGAATCTACAGATTGTTATGACAAGAAGGATGAGTAGTTTCTGGAATTTTAATAATAATTATAATAATAATAAATGTAAAATAAACAATTAAATAAAATAATAGTATAAAATAAATAAATAATAAATAAATAAAATAATAAATGAATAATATAATAATATAATAGAGAATAAATTATAAATATAAATGAAATAATAACAATAAAAATCCGTTACGTTAATTTGGACTCCTGGGAAATGAACAGAATTTTTTTCAAACGTTTCATTGTTTTTAATTTCCTGAAATATTGCATATGCATATGAAATATTGAAAGATAGAAAGCTAAAACATACAAAAAACTAAAAAAAAACAACAAAAAAAGCAACAACACCTAAAAAAACTGAACGTCGCCTGTATATTATTTTCTGGCTTTTTTTCCACTAATTGCAGGAACCCTATACATACATATATTGTTTATTTGTCAGCAACAAAATAAAGCTTTTACGTCAATCAAGCAGCTGCCTTCCCGCTGCATCCCTCATCATTTACGTCATTTCCTCATTAATCATTCGAATACTCATTACACAATGGTGGGTTCGTGAGAATTCTCATAGTAATAATGACCATCTCTATTACTATTACTCACGCGTACGTTAATCGTATAGTGAGAGTAGATCACACTGCTCCGCCTTTCTCGTTAATCCTTTCGTTAAGGTCAAGAGTTAAGGCTAACCTCAAACCTTCTGGACTTCTTTTTTTCAAACTAATCACACCTGTGGTTCTTAGTAAAAACACGTTTTTTCGGTCATTTTTATTTTTTTCACTAAAAATTTAAATTAATTGCGGACTGTCGTTAATTGAAATTTAAATCTTCCTCATATTTTCATAACAAGATTTTTCCTGAAGATTTTTTTTGTAGTTTTGGCAAACACCCCGCCAAAATTCTGTTGCCGATGTTGTTAGATTCCAAGAAAATAGAAAAAAAACTCTTAATTTGCCTAGATCCACCTAATCGCATCGTAATTCCGGATTATCGGTTCATTACTGAGGGAAGAAATTGTTCCTTAGCGTAGATACTTTTTTCTTAAGAATTCATAGAAAAAAGATGAGCCCAGCTAATGTTCACACGGATTACGGTATGCCCAACTTCTCGGACAGCATAGAGGATATCCGAGGGGGGTCGTAATAAGTCTAAAGCTACTAAAGATCCCATCTAAGGCCAGTCCTCCCCAAGGTTGAGGGAGCTGTCACAATTTTCATAAATATTCTCATTAATTATTCCTAGGGATCATTTATTGCCAGTAGATAACCGATCGAATTGTTCGGGAAAGTATTCGGATTCCCAAAGAGGACTTGGATCCTCGCAGATTATTTTAAAAAACAAAAACATGAATGAATAAACTTCTGAGGAGTGAAAAAAGGAAATGAAAAAAATGAGCTTTTGAATCGTTTTTTTTTCTTTTTTGCTCGGAATTCCAACATTTCCGCTAAAATTTGAAGATCCACGACCTTGTTAGGAAGTGATGTATCCATCGTATTTACTTAGAAACTATTTATTTTCGAGGTGATGCTTAGTTCGTTTGAACTTTGTCCCAACACTGTTATGCCTCATTCATCCTAGAGGTACAGATAAGTTCATCCTGGGGCTGATATTCCACCTTTTTATATATTATATTATATTATATTATATTATATTTTTATGTATTTTTTATTTCCTAGTGAGCTCAGTTCCATCTTGCTCTCGTTTTATGCCACACCTACAGGTGTTTTCAAACAAATAAACAAATAAATAAATAAGTAAATAAATAAAACTAGCCGTTTCACTTCCTCGATCCTGAATATCATCGTTTAAGCAGTAGAATAACAAGTTGGCGCGTTGCCAGCTTGAGCTCGGCTCGACAAAAATTTCCTTTTATTTTCAATTTCACCTAGTTTTTACCAATTTTTTTCTAGGATAATTACCGATTTCAAGGCGGATTCTTCCTTACAGTAATCATCTGCGGTATTCCTGTCGTTTTTCCCTATGCTCACCTATGACACTCTCTACACTTCCTTGTTCCTCCTTTCCTCCAAGATAATCGGGAATTTTTCTGACTTCTTCCTCATGCAACGTAATTCCAATTTTTTCACATGGAGTTGTTGATTCCCTTAATTGTTGATTCTTCGATTGATCTTCGATTAAATTTCTTCGAATGACGGACCAGTTCAGGATCAAAACAGGTAGTACTGTAGTCAATGAAAGCCTGAAAAATCATTTTTCCGCCATCAAAATCATTCATAATCACTATGTCCCCTCGACGAATGAAAATTACCGTACCTTTATTGGAAGCGATTCAAATTTAGAATTACTGTGAATAAATATTTGTAAAATCTCACGAGTTCGTGGAAAGAAAAATTTATTTGTGGTTCCCTAGCATTTAATTATTTTTTTCAACTTCAATGTAACTGTTCTCTGAGCCCTTCGACCAATTTAAGCTTTGCTTGGCCAGGAGAAAAAACCTTAGTTCCTTCCTCAGCGGTCCCGCCCCTTCTTGACCGTATCTATTGTTTTTCTCGGTCTTGAATAACGTTAGTTACGTATATTAGAGTTCGCTTCAATTCCATTCATTTGTTCTCTCGTTTAAGAATACTGTAGCCGTGTGTGTGCGTCTATAACAAACAAAAAAAAAACTATACGTCACGTAATAATATAATCGTAAACAACGAAAGCATGAATATAAGACAAATGAGATTCTTTGGCTTAGGAGACGTCATCAGAAGGCAGAAATAAAATGTTAGCAACTCCCAATTTTTTATATTAGTTAAGTAATAAAACTAAATCTTTGGATATCCATGAAATTGGTAGGATTTCAGCTAAAAATCTTCTAATGATGACGTGGTTTTTCTATTCCCTATTATCCCTTTAAAAAATTCAAATCCTCTTTTTTAAGATTTTTTCTCTAGCCTTAATTATCCACTCGGCTGGGACATCATTGATTACCTCATCACAGTTGACATCAGGACATTATTATTATTATTATTATTATTATTATTATTATCACTTTTTAAATAATTTTAATAATTAGTATTTAATGATTATTTATTAATAACAATTTTAATATACATACATATTTATAATTTCTCATTCCAGAAAATGTTTTGAGAAAAGTAACAGGCTTTTGATCCTTAAGATTTTTTTAATAGGAAGGTAAAAAGTGTTTTTGAGAAGATCACACACAAATTTCTATCTCCGATTTTTTCCTCATTCCATTGGCCAATGTTGAAAAATTATAGCTATTTAAATCTATTGAAATTTTTGGAATTTCAACTTGGCATAGCTCTTTTTTCCTACAAATGCGTCTTCATGGAATTTGGGTACACATTTGCCTAAAATCTTGATAAAATCAAATATTCTAGCATAGAATTGCCATAATCCTTTCGTTACTGTTCATAATTTTTTTCCCTGTTACTGGAAATTTTTCACTTAATTATTAGTATTTTGATGAAGTAATTGGTGGAGAGCACTTTTTCAGAAAACATAATCTCACCGAACCACAATTTTTATTTTATTGTTATCTTTTTGTCGTCGAGAAAACGAAAAAAAAATAGAAAATAAAAATAAATAAAAGCGAAATCTCGTAGACGTACTCCTAGAAAGTATAGACCGAATCTTACTCAGCTTTCAAGATACGAAAACATTTTGAGAAAAAGAAAACATTAAAAAATTGTTTCCTAGAGAAAGAAGAAACTATAGATGGAGAAAAATAATTTTTCAGATTTTCAGATGTTTACTTCAACTTCATGAAATGTTTTGTTCTACGAGCATTCTGATCTATGAGCATCCAGATTAAGAAAGCTTAGCAGATGTAAATCTTCAAAATGTTTATGTTTATTGGTAGCAAAACGTAAAAAAAATGTTAATTAATGTTCTGCGCGCATTTGTTTTTCCTCTTCATTCATCAGCCGTGTAAGCTTATCGCCTAGGCAGGTGTTTTTCTAGTTGAATCCATGTTTTCCAATGTTTTCCATCTGTCTGAAATATAAGCCGTTACACCAATTCTAATTATAATCCGATATGAAATAACAATACTCATATTTTTTTCGTCCACACATATTTTTCGCGGCTGGTCTCTGCCTCCCACCTACCCCCCTCCCCCCTCCTTCCCCCGAGGCGGGTACTCAGCCAAAAATAGCTGGCATCCCGGCCCGTCCGTCATCGTAGCCGTGCGATTTGTATGCGACATGCGTACGATGTCGTCGTCGTCCTTGAATAATTCTGAGAACATTACCGATTATTCGATTATTTTTTTCAGCATGTTCTCTGGACGAAAAGTGAAATGGAATCATTTCGGGAAGAAATATGTGTTACGTATCAGCGACTATGAACTCGACTACGCTGATCTGTACGATGTGAGTTTTTTTTTTGTCGGATGAAAAATACTCTTCAAAAAAATTAAATATTCGAAATCATTTTAAAAAAACTCTCCGAAACCATCAAGAAAAACTTTTCAAAATTACTCAAAAAAACAGTACCAAATAGTGACGAATAATTAACAATAACTAATTTTTTTTTCCAAAATCTGAGTATATTCCCTAAATTGAACAAACATGTTACAAATAATAAATAAAAATAAATAACTGTAACAGGTAGTGGATAAGAATAAATAAGTAAAAAATAACAAATAAAATAAATAATAAATAAAAACAAATGATAAATAAAAATAGAACTTGTTGAGTTCTAAGCATACATAGTTTCTTGGCGAATCGAATAAACAAGCGACAATCCAAGTAAACAACAAGAAAAAGTGAAAAAAAAGATTCTGTTACTGTTCGATAACCACGGTAAATCAGCTACCGTTTCACTAAGGAAGAAAACCATGATTATCGAAGATAGACGTCTTCTTTAAGTAATATAGTCTCATCTGGATTGTTTCCAATTATCCTTAGGACCACCCTTGACTGACGTTTTCAGATGATTGCACATCATTGTTGCACAATCTCTAATGAACTAACCACTTTTTTTCCCACTTCTGAAGGAGTTATCAGATTTTCTGGAAGGAAATGAACTCGTTCAGAAGTGAAAACCACAAATAGTAGACAGTTTGGGGAAAAAATTGGTCAGAATTAAAATAAAATGAAAAAATACGTCAAAGGTGAAATCCCATTAACTTTTCCTAGTGATTTACAGAATTTTTTCCAAGGTAAATTTGCCTCAGATTTTTTAGGAAAAGTTATAGTAATTCTAGGACACTGCTACTGTTACTAATCCGCTCTTTTTTCAGGCTTTCATGAAAAAAGTTCACGAAGTGAGGCCTGATTTTGAGGGTGCGATCGCATATATTGATCAACACGGTAGACAGGTATGTTTACTTGTTTACTCCTCCCTCTTGTATCTGTTTACTGAAGCGGAAAATTTTTGGATACAAAAAAATTTCTAAGTAATAGAAAGTCAACAACTGACTGGTGCAAATATATTCTGTTTTTGATGACAAAGTTGAGGATAGCCACCAAAAAGTGATTTTTTTCGCCTCGCCAAAAATCCGTATCCATACTATGCATGGGTACTTCTCCTCGAACATTCGAACAATCGAACATTCGACTATTCGAGCAAGAAAACGAGGCTATCTGTGCATTTTTCTTGTCTAAAGACTTCTCATCAAAAATATTTGGTTTACAAGTATTTTCTCTGTAAAATAATACAATATAATAAGTAATAAGTAAAATTAATAAAATAATAATAAATATTTAATTTAATTAATTACTATAAAATAATATGGGAACGACACAAGGATGTAAGGTGAATGTTGATCATCAGAATATTACAGTAATGAATCCATTGATTGATTGATGATTGATCAACGAGCTCCCTCATTCCTCATCAGGGTTTTTTGGTCCAGTATACCTGATTGGAAAATCATCACACGCTTAGCTTTCCCACTCTATACGTCAATTTTTTCCGATTTTTCCGAATTCCACATGGATTTTTTCCGAGGATTCGGGAAACAGGAAGTCAAAAGAGCGATAGAGTGGCAAAGCGAACTTATTCATCATGTTGAATGATGTGACTGCTCTGGAATGTGTGTCGTGCAAGAACGTGGTCCTGACACGACTTGCACTTCGCTTTTTTTTCTGTAGGACATCGCCCCTTTTTTTTCTGGATGTAACGCATGTGAGAATACGTAAATGTATAGCAAACATGATACTGGGGACGTGCACCTGAGCACCTTAGAAGGGTTTGGACAGTAGAATGTACTTTCGCTGCTTTTTTTTTCAAGGAAACGTCGTTCCTATTTGAGTTTTCTGGATTTTTCTTTCTTTCTCCTTTCTTTCTTTCTCCTTTCTTTCTTTCTTCTTTCTTTCTTTCTTTCTTCTTTTTTTCTTTTTCTCTTTTCTTTCTTTTTTTCCAGAAGGCCCAGCGTTTAACTAAACTCAGCTTTACATATCCCTTTGCATGGTCGCTGTTAAATCATTGGAGACTAATTTCTGACCTGACTCTGATACCAGTGAGATGGGCCCCAGGGTCCCATACTTCCTACAAAATCTATCAAAAGTATTGTGAGAATCTTTGTATTCCGGAGTTTCCAGAATGAAAACGTCGAGATATGCTTCCGATTCCGATTAAATCGGAGAACAGTTTAACCTTGGAAATTTTTCTTTCACTAATTTTCTGTGGATCTGTGAATAATTAAGGCAATTAAAATTTGCGAAGCATTCCATCCCATGAATATATGCAAATTTTTGCAAATTAGTTTGAAATGAACCCTTAATTGCATTTAGAAAGAAGTTAAAGATCGAATCGAACAATTTTTATACTTCTCTCCAAAATTTCTGTCCCATTGCTGGTCGCGTTGCGACCGTAGCAGCGCGCTGTTGCGGCGTGTCCAGTTAGACGTGATCTCCACCACTTCACCGTCTCGTTTTTGGGCATAGCCTTGCGACAGTCGCAACGCGGAACGTAAAGGGACAAAAATTTTGGAAGCTACTATATCCAGACATATATTTTCTGTTTTAGGTAATTGTCAACAGTGACAAGGATCTCCGGGATGCTTTAAGCCAATCCAAGGTACGTATAGGATTTATCGATTTGCACCGATCATTTGGATCCCTGATGCGTCAAAATTTAGGGAAAACTAAAACTTCATACGACGTTAGCCGACGGCCAAGTGATGTCAGCGGCGGAAATCGCAGGACGACAAACACGTTCACATAGCGTGCCACCGGCGGTGGTACGTGAATTCTCGTCAATTTTGCTGTAATGCTTATTGACACACTATTTTCCGTCGCCTAATTATCCGTCACATTTGAATTTTCGGAAAAATAGTGCATTCCGCCTTATATGATTAATCCCGTGCCGTCACGACATTATTCTGCATTTTCCCTTATTGCCCTTATTCTCACACACACAAAATTCAGACGAATTAGCTCCGATCGTAAGTGGTTTAATTAGTGAGAGAAAAAAAACCCTTAGGCGCACTATTTTATAGGGACGCAGGGGAACGAGGTACTGTAGTGAAAATCCTCTAAAAAAATGCACAAAACTTCTCTCCTTAATCTTTCCGAGGCACGTAATCAAGAATGAGGTGAATACTACCGGTGGATTGCATGCTGGAATGCGTGAATTGCTAATGAAAATTTGGTAGTCATAATATTTATTTATTTATTTATTTATTTACTCCTCTCAATGGCGTGCGAAAAAGGGCGGAGAAAAAAGTGATAGGAAGAGGAGGAAAAAGAGTTCAGGAGTTAGTTCCGCGTAGGATTTTCCCCTGGGAAATTTGGCATCACAGCCACTGTGATGTGGTATAGCAAGGATTTCTTTTTTTTTTTGAAATTTTGAAAAATTACCCAAAACCTAAAGATTGCTACGAAAAAAAAATTAAACGTTGATCGAAGAAATTGTTCGAAAAAAATTCAAAATAACACCTCGAATAAAAAATAAGGAAAATTATACCCTGAACCGTTACCGCATAAGTTTTATTTTTGTTCGGGATGTTATCCGCTACAAAAAGGACAGCGCCGAGTCCCAGTGACAATAAATTTGGTGACGGTTTTGTGAATTTTTTTGACTCAGATAAAGTTTGTCTCTTTTATTTCCTGCTCCTTTTCTGCTGAAGCATAGGCGTATGTGAGTAAATAAGTAAATAAACAAATAAATAAATGAGTAAACAAACAAATAAATAAACAAGTTGCGCGAAGCTGACAGCGTTTTTTTGTTGATCTCCCGACTCCCTCATATCTCATCACCGATGACTTTGAAGCGTGCCTCGAACGTGACCGGCGTAGGTAAACGTGCGACGCATGACTTCTACATCCTTAATAATTTATTATAACTCTTAAGCCTAGCTCTAAGCGTTAAAAATTTTTTCCTTAGGCATGTGAGCATTAGAGGAAGTACTTCTGATTCCTAGAGAAATACACCTTGCGTTTGCCCAATCCAGAAAACGTCTAGAAAGAAAGACATTCCCCGGTTTTTCTCCTCTTCTCGGAGATTTTTCGGCAACATTTCTTTCTCTCTGTTCTTTCCAGGGATTTATATTCTTAGGAGTTATTGAGAACTGCTCATGGAAGAGGGAAAATATCCTGGTTAGAAAACCTCCACTCAGATTATATCCTAGAAAATTGTCCGGCAAGGGGTTTTCTAGGAAAATTTTTTGTCTGCGATCCATGTACTATGAAAATTTATTTGATAACCATAAGAATATTTAGTAATATACAATACACATTAATATATAGAACAGTGATAGATAGAAAAGTTAATAATATAATAATGTAGAACAATAATATCCAATTCAATATATCAATATTTAAGATTATAGTGGTCTTAGAAATCGCCAGTCGCGCAGCATTTTCTATTTTTAGCGTGCGCTTAAGCTTAAAAGCGTCACCCCACGAATCTGAAGTGGTACGGATTTCAGGTGGAATATTCGTATACGGGATAGTAGGTTATAGAGAGGGTGCGATTCCGTTTATTTCTTCCTAATTGCCGTAAAAAAACGGCCCGGAAGATGCGGCGCGTGCGCAAGGCTGGCGCGCTCCAATCGAACTCGTTGTAGAAAATAGCGCAGAAAACCGGGACGCTCGATGCCGCATCTTCCGGGCCGTTTTCCACGGCAATTAGGAAGAAATGGACGGAATCACCTTTCTTTCCATAATCTACGATCCTGTGTACGAATACTCCACCTGAAATCCGTACCACCACAGATTCGTGGGGTGATGCCTTTAAATTTATATTTGACTTATTTTTAAAAATCAGAAAAATTATCGCATCTTGTTTATTGCTTATTTATTTCCATTTATATGTTAATATTAACTTATTTACTTACTTTAAAACTCCAGCAAAATTACCGAAAAAAAATAATTTATCCTACACCGGTTAAACGTATGTCATTCCAAGTAAATTGTACATGGATTTGACCCTTCTATTCACTAACGTTTTTTTTAATTTTTTTTTTCGCTTGAAGGCTAGGAATTGTAGTTGTCCTTACAGATATTTAAATTCTCGAGTCATCAACGCTGAGGAAAATTTTCGAATTTCTTCTAACTTTATGAAATTATTAAAATTAAAACTGAAATTCCGTTTCCGTTCTTTTATAGATCAGCTAAAATCAAAAAACAGCGAGAAGCCACAAAAAATAACTTGTCTTTCCCCCTTTAAAATTATCCTCCCAGAGTAGGAGGTGAGAACGGGGCGAAGATTAACGGTTCCCGGTAAATTACTAATTCCATGGTTCACCCTGAGAAGCAAAACAGGTGTTTTCTCTTGAACTTAAGAAAACGTGGGAAAGATACGAGAGAAACACGTTTCTCGTTAAATTTCCGGATGAGCGGTGGGAATTGTAGTCGATCGAACTTCTCGGACGTGTGAAAACGTTGGGAAAAATGTATTAGTGTATACAAGGGCCTAATACAACTGCGTTTTATTTTTAGCTAAATATTTGTAGCGAAAATATTTTTGAAACGTAACTTCGAAGGATTTAAAGATAGAAAGGGAAGCGGAACGATGAGGAAAAGGGAAAAAGGAAGGAAAACTTGGAAGAGAATAGAGGATGAAATAGATGAAAGTGTTTTTTTTCTAAACGAAATAAAAAAATTAAATAAAATTACGTGAAATTAATTAATTCTGATAAATATGGAGTACTAAATAAAATAAATTATATTCTCCCAACTACCTCATTTCAGGATCGAGGCTATCACTCATATCCACCGGCGAACTCTCGTTCTCCTTCATCAATGGACTCTGCTCCACCGACATACCGTAACCGAACCGTTTCACCTCCACCCGCTCCGGTGACCACCTATCAAAAACCACCACCGCTTAGTCCCGGCTCTTATGCCGGATACCAGGTTCGGAACGCTTTAAGGATTCTGGAAAATTTTCTCCTCAGCTCCGGATAACTCGTCCCGTCATGAATCATAATTTTCTTGTATGGAAAATGATCGTTAATCCTATGGGTGTCATCAATTTAATCGGCTTTCTTTCTTCGGAACACGATGCTATTTGCTCGCATCCGTCATTTTGATGGATCGCTGCTGCGGCGGCGTCGATCGTAGACCAAAGAAATTTGACTCAAAAATGAAAGAACATAACACTCCGGAGCCTCTGCAAATCCAACAAAATTTATGACGTAATAAAGAGGATTTTGCAGAAAATTCTCCCGGAAAACTTTGTTTCGATGGTAAAAATGGTGGAAATCCATGAGTAGAGCCTAGAAAAAAATCTTAAAATTAATGAGGAGAATTGGAAATTGAGAAAATTATGAGAGAAAAATGTCCGTTTTGTTTCAGATCCCACCACCACCTGGTTACGGTTATAAATATACTACCTATGGACCTACCTACTCACAGAACCTCCTCTACGGTATGCCTCCACATAGTGGAATGTTGTTGAGGTGAGCGGAGAACCCCAGTCACCAAATATTTTTGGCAAATTTTCCAATTTTCCGATTTTTTCTTGATCTATTGATCGATTCAGATTCCTGGCCAGTCCATTCCCATTCGGTTATCATCGGAATTTCGTCGGCCCCAACAAATATCATCAATTTGGCTCATGGGGTGGATACAAATACTATTCGCCAGGATGGGGACCAGTTTGGTGATGCTCCTCCGGGATTCCTCCGGCTTTTTCTCTGTTAAAGAGGAATTCAATGTATTATAACTGGTTTATTTCTGAGGTGTCTTCTCATGTACTCGTATTGATTTTTTTTTGTAAAAAAATAGTAGATAAACTATGTATAGTGGAAAATTTACAGTCGACAGCTCTTTTTTTTCAGTCACTTCGCAATCGAAGTTCTTTTTTTCCTCTGTATTGATGTGATCAAAATGTTCTATATTATCATTGCTTGAGAAGTATACTTACCTGAATTGTAAATAAATTTTTTTAAAATAATTTTCTGACAGTATGCTGTTTATACTCAGAGGATATCCCCATTCTAGTAGCTGTTTGGAGAAAATTCTAGTACAGTAAATACAGTAACCGATGCTTTTGTTCTGGATAGGAGATCCGGAAGCTGCGTGTGTTCACAGCAATGCCGAAGCCATCAACCACTAATACACAGAACTATTCGGAAATGAGCTTTTTTTCCAGAAAAAGAAAACGGTTCCCGAAATCAGGTGAGTAGTTTCAAAATCTACGGCTTCAAAATTCAAAAAACAAAAAAAAATTCGAATTCAAAAAGGCTACTGCTTCAAAATCCAAGTATGCAACTCTTTTAGAAAAATCAATATTTATTGCAAAAATCTATCAGCGACAATTATATTTCTATCTTAAAATGATTTCTGTTTCAAAAAAAGGAAACATATATCTATCATTTTTTCCGTCACTAAAAATCCCTATAATTTTAGCTTTAAAATTGAAGATTTCTTATAGCGGTAGCGTACAAAAGGGGATCAGGAAATATAACGAAAATAGAAGAAAACCTGGAAAAAGTTCTTTCCTCCTGGTGGCGATCCACGCATTTCTAGCACTTTTAGCAACAAAAGGATAGTCACCCGAAGAGTACACCCTATGACTATTCATTCTGACATGTCTTCCTCGAATGTAACTTAGTAGATCCAGGAAATAATCTTTGGATTTCTTCTAAACCAAAAGAACAACGTATAAAGCCACATTCACCAGGAAGAGGAAGAAAATGTACTAAGGACACGTAAAATACAAAAAAAAGGATGAAAAATGGTGAAAAATGAGATGGTGGAAAAAGTTACGGTTTGTTTCCTCACGTAATACTGCCGCTGGTAAATTTAGCAAAACGGCTTTATGAAATATCAGAAAGATAGAGGAAAAAAGAAAAAGAAAGAAAAGAAAAGTAGAAAGTAGAAAAAGTACATTTTTAGATTTAAGATACCGTTTTCACGATAGAAAGGATACCGTGTTAATAAGGAAGGACATAGTGTACCACTAATTATCCTGGATTGACCTCCTCGAGTACAGAGCTCTGCGGGATGTGGAGAATAATCATTGGATTTTTTTCAAATAAAAATCTTAATAAATTTCTTTCTTTTCTAATTACTTTCTTAAAATCAAAAGAACAAATTGTTGAAGTCTCGCTGACATTTTCTACTTTTTTTTTGAACTAAATGAAACAGGGGAAGGGGGTGGGGGGGGCGGTTTGATTGTCATCTATGCTCCCAGATTTCTCGAATTCTTCAGGATTAGCACAGGAGACGCGGATTAGGCTCCGAGAAAAAAAAAGCGATAATCATTGCTAAGGGTGATTTTCTCCGCTGAACTCTTGTATGTCGTTATATCTGCACATCACACTACGCTGAACTGTTGTACTTGTCCAGTAATCCAGAAAACTCCACAATGGATTCCATAGAAGGTCAAGCAATTTGTGTGTGGGTGAAAAAAAACATAGTATGACCGATATCGGACATCGGTAGCCTTCCCATTATCCGTGATTAATGGATACTGTGTGGAACGTAACGACGTACTCATCTTTTCTTATCAGTAACGGTAAATCATTATTTCATTCCATTCATTCTTTCCATACACACACAAAAAAAAATCTGTTCCTTTTCCAATTACATACAATTCTGACCAATTTGTGTTATTGTGATTTCCTGGGCTCCGTTTCGTCGTCAATTTCGTTCTTCCACTCGGGACCTACACTACTATACGGTTTCTCAAGTAATTTAGTACATTTCAAAATTATTTCAACTATTTCACGTCTCATTCCTAGCCAGACGGAGAGTTTTAGCGTAAAATTTTTGTTTCATTAATTTTTCATGGATCCGTGACTGATTAATTAGAGGCATTAATTAGGTGGAGTAATTATTAATGAATAATTAAGGGCAATTATTATTAATTAAAATGGATGAAGCATTCTATCCTATAAATATGTCTAAAAAAATTTAATTAATGAATTTAAAATTTGATTTTATAAATTTTTGTTAATCATGCAATAATTAAATGACATTCCATTTCATTCTATTTATTTAATTAATTCACATGTCTTGATGTTGTAGAAAAAAAGTAATTACTTTTCTCTAGGGTAATAATTTATGGAAAAAAATGAAAAATCCGGGAAAATTTATAAGTGATGATCGGTGGGAATAAGTGTTTATTTTAAATGTTCTTCTTTTTTTCCACACTTTATTCATGTTGCTTTGAATGATCGAATTTTCGAGTATTTTCGTTTTCACCTGTGAAATATTGAAATATTTTGCTGCCTTCAGATATCGTGTACTGTTACTTAAGCGACTTAGTAGTAAATATTTACTTAAATTGCTTTCTTAATAGTTGAAAAACCATAACATATAAATAAAACATATAAGACATATAAATGTAAAAAATGTTTAGTTTCACAAGTCGGTCAGATAGTTCTTGCATAAATCAGGTCAATCCAGCCGTACTGCAGCACTATATATATTTTATTTTTTCTTCTCCTTTTTTTTAAAATTCTTCTTATTTTTTGAAAACTAAGGCAAGGAAAAGTCCATTTTAGCCTAAAATGTACGCAACTGTTTTTTTTTTGCGACCCATTTTCACTGTTCTGGTGAAATTTTCAATGTCTCTTCTCCATAATTCACTTGTCAGTGGCGTATTCGTACGATACCATTCAAAAAACTAGAAGTTGGATAGATTTTTAATGGGATTAAGAAAAATCATTTTGTTATGTTCTATTTGTAGTATGAGCACCATTAAAATGCAAAAAAGAAATGTTGGTGTTTTAAAAAATATCTCTCATACCTACCTTGCGGCTTCTTAGGTGAGTTGAGCTCAGCTAAGAAGCTGCAAGGTAGGTTTTGAAATGTGAATGTAAATAAAAACAAAAATAATATATAATAAAGAGCCTCACGAATATTCAATTATCAAGCCGTTTGGCTGCTCTTCTATGTATACTGTAAGGTGTCCTGAGTGTTGGACACGTTTTTTTCGCAGTACGGTAGCACTCCTCATTTATGTAATATGCTATGTATTTTGAATTAGAGTTTACATCCATTCTATTTTCCATTTTCTCACGAAACATCTATATATATATATATATATATATATATATTAAAATTAATAAATAAATAAAACTGAATTAATAAATCAATCTGTCAATTTTATCAGACAGAAGTTGAAAAGTTAATAGTTTTAATTTACTTTAATGTAAATAGAAGTAGTGCCCACGTTCGGCTCTCCTTGAATCTTAGCTAAATTGTCGGGGACTCGTAGACTCGACCAACTTTTGCACGGATTTTCATTTTCCTGGAATTTTCCAAGCTCTGACGAATGAGATAACACCGAAACATTACCAGTTAAAGTCATAGTCATCCTACGAATCTGGGATGGTGCGGGTTTCAGGTGGAGTATTCGTACACAGGATCGTAGATTATGGAGAGAGGGGTGATTCCGTCCATTTCTTCCTAATCGCCGTAAAAAACGGCACGGAAGACGCGGTGCGTGCACAAGGCTGGCGCGCTCCAATCGAACTCTTTGTAGAAAATAATGCGTCGGAATGCTCGAAGCCGTATCTTTCGGGCCGTTTTCTACGGGAATTAGTAAGAAATGAACGGAATCACCCTTCTCTCAATAATCTACGATCCCGTATTACGAATACTCCAACGGAAATCCGTACCACTCCAGATTCGTAGGGTGATGCCTTTAAATAGTTGATAAAGAAGATCAATATCAATCCTGGGTACAAGTCAAGTAAATAGAAGTATTGTTATTATAATAATATTATAATATTATAAAATATTATTATATCAAGAAAATAGAAGTTTATGGTGCTCTGGCAAGGTTCTCAGCTGAGCTTTGTCCTAACTAGCTTTGTTCTAGTGAACGTTCAGAAAAAAAAATGATGTGGTTAAGTTATTGAGACTCGTGGATTCCCACGCCAATGTTTTCGTATTTTATGGATATTAAAATGTTCAAGAATGACTCTCGAGTGACTCAGAAAACGTTTCCTAAGCAGGAATAATTGTTGTAATTCATTTTAAAGCTTTATTTTAAAAAAATAAAATACTATGCGTTTTTTTCTTCGTCTCGCAATTGAACACATTTGTGATGGGTTGGAATCATAGTTGTTTCCGTGCTCTTTAGTTTAATTTGTCATTTCTGCCCGAATAGTTTTTTTTTTGTAATTAAAAGTAATTTTTGTGATTTTGTTTTAGTTCTTTTTTTTCCTGAAAAAGAAACTATGTATCTGATTAGGTGGAACTAGAAAAAAAAATGAAAGAGTACATATCAAAAGTACAATGTTCGACATCTAAGCTAAGTATCAAAATTTTTCTAGAGATTCTTGTCTCCGGTTTTCGGAATTTGAGTTTTTTTTTCTGAATAAAAGGTTCTCGAACGGAACTTTGAACAGCACCTCGTTTTCTCTTGTTTTAGACATAGTCACTCATATTTTGGCAATCATATTATATTTTTATATATCATATTTTTATTTATTTGGTAACATTACAATTTTTGTGATAGTATGTGCATGTTTTGGTGAATTATGAGTGATGTTTTCCTTTCTGTTGAAGAAAAACTTCGTCATTTTCTTTGGAAACAAAAAAAAAAACAAAAAAATGGAAACAAAAAATAATTCCACCTCTTATTTACACGTTTCTAATCAAATCACACATAAGCATTATTTTTGGGAAATGATCTTTATCTTCATGATTCAATGACAATTCTTTTTGCTGAACAATTAATTAACTAATTGGTAGTAATTAGTAGGTGACTAATTAAACTTAGAGAAGCGTTTTTAGATGAAGCCGAGCATCGAGCAGCTGAGAAGTGAAACAAGCGAAGAAAAATGCGCTATGAGCGTAGAAATAAGGGCTTAGAACCGGAATGAGAAAGAAATTCCAGTTCTCGCAAAGCTCTAAAGTCTCGTTCATACTATGTCGCTTTCGAACGACGCATATTTTATGCGCATGATGGATATCGATTGGATGGGAGAAACATTCTTGATTTATCGGTGAATTTTGACTTTTTTTTTAATGAACCTGATGGCCTAATAAATATACCTTAAGTGGAACTAAAATTTTTGCAAAGTCCTTCCCAGTACAAACCGCCACATTCTTTTTTTTTTGAACTTTTTCATTCACGGTTTTTTTTTTTTTTTTTTTTTTTTTTTTTTTTTTTTTTAATTTTTTCCTTTCCGAAACTTTTCCCTCTTTTTTTCTTTTCCCCCCAACGTTCATATTTATTTCATAAACAAACATTTCAAGTTCAGAGTTTTCATGCCAATCCACGCGAAATTCATGCGAGTTTTTATGAAGGAGTCGGAAACATCTCGTTACGAAAAAAAGAGATGTCAACAATTTTTCACATTTTTTATTCATTCATGTAATTTTCTAATAATTTTTACAAGCATATCACCATTACAACTTCCTCCATCAACTGGCATGGAAAGTGCTTATCCTGAATTTGTTTGGAATACGATTACAATAAACTATTTAGGTCTTCACATGATTTTAGATTAATTTCTTGTCTTTCAAAAATCAAAAATGGAAGATTTGGGAATTAGTGAGCATTAAATTGAATTTTTCTCACAAATATGATGCATTGAAAAATTTGCTAACTTGTCTAAAAGTATTACAAATTTTAATTTATTTTTTTTGTTCACGTTGGATCAAAAAAGTTTAAAAAGGTTAAAAATCAATTAAAAAAGTTTACAATAGTCATCCACATTTTTTCTTAACATTTACACTTTTAGCACATAGGTTGTTCTACGAAATGGATAGTAGTGGATGTTACAATGGTTTTACAAGGATCCTAAAGTTTTTACGGGCAAGTTTGCACCACTATTCGTCTACAGTATGCTGAAATATTCACATGAAATGGTAAATGTAGGTAGATATCGCTCTACGTATGTAAAATTACCGAAAATAAATCGTATAATGTCGTATAAGCAGGTAAAAATTGTAATAAATAATTAAAATAATAGTAAATAAATAATAAATATTAGAGATTAAAATAAGATGGGAGACAACTACATATCTGTGGTGTTTATTATATCCAAGAAATTTATTTTTAGTTCTTTTTTAAACTGAAATGTGCTAAAAGTATAAATGTGAAGAAAAATTGTAGAAAATAAATATGTAGAAATGTAATGTAAATGTAAAAAATCTATTGGAAATTTTTCCTAACCGATTTCTAGCTTACAACAGCAAATAAGAGGTCCATCTGCTTCCTTTTAAGATCTTTTCTTGGATTCGGCTTTGGTCGAGAGAGAAAAAAAAACCCGATCTGAGGTATTCAGAAGTGAATGACCCTTGAACGCGAACTCATGGTCGATTTGAACTGAACGGAGCGGCTACAATAGCGTCTCTCCACGAACTCATTGAAACTCCGGTCCTCGTCGTCGTCCTCGTCGTCCTCGTCGTCCTCGTCGTCCTCGACGTCGTCTCAGTTCATCCGAGAGTTTGTTGATTTCGTGCGGGCGAACGAAAATTTCACTCTCATACTCCTCGCCGTCGTTGTCGTTGTGGTTGTCGTCACTTTCCCACCATCATCACCGTCATGTCGTCACTTTCCCTCCATTTCGTGTGTGTGTCTGTTTATTTACACTTTCCATTCACTTGACCGAATTTTTGAAACAACCGCGCGCGAGTCTAAACAGCACATGCACGTTCACATCTGGCGCTGCTTCCCCGAACGTCACGAATGAATGAGATGTCCAAAGTTGCCGCACAAACAAAACTCACTTTGTGTCAACCGATTAAGTTCACATGGCCTTTTCGTTTCGTTTGAAGGTCCGGGCGTAACGGATCCATGTGAACCTCATTCTCGACGTCGTCTCAGTTCATCCGAAACACACTCTCTTTCCTAACTGCTCTCCGCATCTTTTTTCCTGAAGTATACATAAAATTTCATCCACATAATGAATGAAGAAATTTCTAGAATAACATAAAATTTCATCCAAATAATGAAGAAATTTCTAGAATAAAGGAGAAATAAAATTTTTCAATTAATTCTGTAATTTCAGTAGTAGTTATACTTTTATATTTATGCGTTGCTTATAGTGTTATAATGTTTTTAAGAGATTCTCCAGAGAAATTTTCAATGAAAATAGATGATGAAATGAAAGCAAATGTAGTTGAATTTTGGATAAAAATATAAGAAATATATATTTAGGATGGGCTATGATATCTGGATCTCGAAGGTCTTATCGATATCTCCGAATCACTCCAGTTGAAAATGTCAAAGGAGATGATTGCAGATGCACTGAAAATCGAAAATCCTGTGATCAATTTTCCTGAAAAAGTTCAATATAACAAAGTTTTCCTTAATCCTGCTGTATATCCTTTTTTCTTCTTTTTTTTTTGAAGAAAGTAACGGTCTCTTTGATTTGAAAGTTTATTTAAATTTGTATTTTCTTCTCTTATAAAATTAGGCAGAAACAATCCAGGTAAATAAAATAATAAATAGGTCCAAATATTTAAATAGGTTTCACAATTTTTTAAAACACATAGAAAACCAGACGGATATTTTCTAGTTTTTTTCTCTATTGCGACGTTACGTTAAGAATATCGTTCTTGCTTGATTATTAGATGCTTCTTACTTTTTGTATACATAAAATTAGATTGGGACCCTTTCTTATATGGATAGATTTTGAAGGACTGGATGGGAAAAGAATGATAAATGTTCGAACGAGAAGTTTTTTTCCTAACCTCTGGTTAATGTTTCTTAATTACTTTTTCTCCTTAAATTAAAGAGCAGAGCCGGTAGTTTCCCTGAGTGCTCCGTGATTTCTATATCTCAGCAGCTTTTGAACACATCCGAACTGTACTCGAATTTAGTGGGAAAGAACCACATTTTAACGATGAAAAATAAATAAACAGTGTAAAATTGAATATCCGTGAACTGTTACTCTCACAACAAATTAGCATTTCATTTTTCTTGCCGTATTTCCATACTATTCAAACAATCAACAGTCGCATCCTTAACGAATGCAGCACTTTTTCTGGATACCGCTTAGAAAAAAAAACTTTCGATTCTCGATAGACATATTTCTATATATGGAAGTATCTATGGAAGTACCTAGAACCACGTAGGATGCGCTGAATCCTAAATTTTATCATTATTTGGTGACTTAATCCTTATAAATTTGTCAATCCTAGAAAATTCAAAAAAAAACTCGATTTTTCCAGTTTATTTTCCACAAGAACGAATCAGAACGGCACTCTCTCGGTCTTAAAATTGCTAACATTGATTGAAGCACAGAAAACTCGTATAGTAAGGAAGATGCAGCTTTATTAACCTATTTGTTATTTACATTTATTAGTATTAGTATATTTTAGTACATTTATTATTTATTTATCATTAAATTACTATTATCACTTATTTACTGTTTAACATTGTTTGTTATTTACCACATAAGTTATTTGTGTTATTTATCAAAACAAGAATGTACGAGATATTTTCTTTTCTGTTTTATGGCACACCTGCAGGTGTTTGAATAAATAAATAAATAAATATTCTTCCATTTTCTCTGAGTTGGCAGACAGCAAATTAAGAAGAAGTTTTAATTTCTCTTCAACCAGTACTTTCTATACTTTTAAGGCCTTTTTTAATTATAACTAAAAATTAAGGACCCATATTATGAATTTTTCGAAATTATTTTATATATACATATTTGTTTTTATATATTTATTTTATATAATTTATAAGTTTTTTTAAATTAATATCTAAATATCTAATAATCTAATTATCTATCTATTAATTAATATCATAAATATAGGATAAAAAATTTCTTTCTTATGAAACTTTCTTCGAAATAGATCTTTTCTTTCCAGAAAAAAAATAAACTTTAAAAATAAACTGATATATACGAATGATGGTGAATTTAATTGCTTAAACATAGTTCACTAGTTCAGGTCACGTGAAAAACGTTTCACGAAACTCACTCATTCATCGTCGTTGATGAGGAATTTCTCAAGTTTTTCCCCGTAGGATCATCAAAATCACGGCCACTCCGGCAGATCACAATTAGATCCAGAAACGCGATGAAAAGAACATCTCTCTAACATGCGATTACTTTTTTCTCCTCATCATATCAAATCCATTAAACCGTGGTGGAGGTGGTGGAAAATGCACGACGATATGATCATCACCTGCGATTAATGATTCTATGGCATTCGAATGCACGGCCACCGGTGGGGGTGCACGTGGTGTCACACATCGTAACCTCAATTCGGAGTTTTTATTTAAAATTTGCATAAACTGAGAACGATTCGGCGTTCGTAGTGAGATCTTGTTGTAATCGTTGAACGATTGTGTGTATGTGGTCAGTTCAAACAGTCCGTTTATAACTTCTATAGAATTTTCCATCTTTTTTTTTCGCTCCAAATAAACGATTTATTTGAAAGGAAATTATTTATTTTCCTCATTCCTACTTTCTGTTGGATTTCTATGGGAACGTCGTGCACACATCGTAGGTGCGAGAGGAAATTAGTACATTGATATTCCGCTTGGATGATTTTGAATAGGAACGAAAAAGTTGGGAAGGGGTTTTTCTAGCGACGACGTCCACGTAATCCCCAGGACCTGCTTTAAATCCATGCGTTATTGTGTTCGAATGTATGTATAGTTAAGAATTCTGTAGTAGTTATCGTTGATTTACGGTCATCACCTCTCCTTATTACCGTATCCCACGGATCCCTACCTCTTTCGTTTCCCATTTTCCCCACTCTCTTTTCCAATTTTACTCGTATTTCAGGAACTATGAACAATTTTTAAAAGATGAATTCAAAATAATAATAATAATAATAATAATAATAAGATGCTTCCAATTCTCACAATTCTAATCGCAGTCCTATTTTCCTGGACAAACACTGAGGTGCGTACATAATTTCGTAGAGTTTCTGTAGAGAATTTTCTAGAATTTTCTAGCCTATTCTCTCTTTCTCTCTTGAGTCACTCTGCCATTGAATTTCAATCCATTCCATTCCAGAAGATCCGCAAGAAAATCAACGAGGAAGTGATTCAACTCACACCAAATAACCTGAATCAGGCTAAATTCCTCAAATTTCAACGTATCCCCTTAAGACGATTACCGACACGACAAGAACGTCGAAAATCAACAGGTATGTAGCTTATATTTTGTGGATTTTCGGATAATTATAAGAGGACATAGAAATTACGAAAATAATCCCGGAAAATTACAATAAGAATTAGCAAAAATATGGAAATTATGTATGTCAAGAAGATAAATGAAATTCCATCAATTAATGGAAATAAGTTGGATTAGTTTTAGGATTTAAGAGTGAGTAATATTTTTAAAACCAGGGTTTCTTCTGTGAACTTTTCTCCCATTCATCCTCCACAAGTTTGCCAATCTAGAAATTAATGCGAACACTCCATAATTTGTAGCTCCGTCCAAAAATTTTCGTCAAATTCAATACAGTATTCACGAAGGATACTGTAGTAGTCGTAGAAATTATAATGTGATCATTGTAATCTAGAAACCTCAGGCAATAATATCTATGTACAATAATAATATAATGTACGACAATAATATAATATAATAGTCTTTCCATAAATTTAATTTAAGAATTTTATCTGTCATGTTTTTTACGTAATTCATCCATCGTCTTTTACTTTAAGGATGGATCCAGAAAAAAGTAGGAGATAAATTTACCCTATACTTGAATTCTACTGTAATTTCATTCTTACCACACATGTTTCTAAAACAACTGTACGCTAAGAACTTCAATTCAGACTTTTTCCAGAACATATTCTAGTAAAACCTCTTTCCATGGTTTTATTATCCTTTATTTTTTTTTGTTTCACAGGACATTTTTTTCGAATCGTGTTTAACTAGAACGCAATTATATTTTACTACCTTACTTTCTCTTAACCTTTCCGGTTTTTTTCCCATAATTTCCAATCGAATCCGTTTTCGTTTCTTGATTCTCTTCTAAAAGCTTATGTATAATATGTTAAATATAAAAATGGCAGGTGAAAAAAATCAATTTTTTTTCAAAATTCACATCACGCCCGCATCATCATCTCCTCATTACGCTAACCATCCTGTAAGTAATACACCATGCTTAGTTCCGTTATTTTCTAAAATTAACGTTAGCAAGGCTTGTTCAATCGAAAATATATCCTCGTTTATTTTTTTCCAAACCTCTTCCATTTTTCCGGTCAGATTTTCACAGTCATTCTTCTAACAACTACAATTGTTGACGAAAATTGTTGTGACGAAAATAAAGGAGCAGTCGAATTCCCGTTTAAAAAAAATTCCAGTTAAAAAATTCCAGCTAAAAAATCGCATCATTCAAGGAACTGCCCAATGTTTTGCGGAAAAAAATGCAAAGTGGAATTTTTATTATACGTTTGTGCTCTCTATGTAAGGTAATTTTACTGACCAGCCTTAGTTTAGGTCTAGGTTGCGGCACCAAATATTAGAGGTACCCTTAAGTAATCAAGTATCCCCATGAAAACAAAATAAGACTAATTTACCTAGATTTATTTCATCCTTAGCCGTTTATGTAATCTCCGTCGTTGTCCAGGACCTTTTGCCATTTTCCTGGTAGAGTTTCAATTCTCTTGAACTCATAAAATTTCGCGTGCTTTGAAGAAAAATATGATTCTGGCTCGCACTTCATATTTTTGAATTTTTGATATTTTTAGTTTGATATTTTTTGAGATTTTTGAGTTTTTCCTCCTCTCAGGAAATGTTCCATCGATCGGAATGAATAAAAATCAGATTGCGTGCTATGTCTGGAGAAAATGAGGGATGAGGTAAAATCTCCAAGTTTAGTTGCCGTATTAAACCTCTGGATTAATCTTACTGCGCTCGATCTGGCATTATCCTGCCGTAATAGATTCGGGACCCATGTATACCCTACCTGTAAACCTTCCCAATTTTTTGAAGATGTCGTTGGCAGGTGGCCAAGTCCCCTGAAACGTTCTCGCTATTTCCTGAATACTTCGGTATGGGATCAGTTTCCATTCCAGTGATTTTATGTAAACGGTCATTATCAGGCTCAACAGGGCGTACACTTCAATTTCTATCAGACAAGTGAAAAATTACTGCTGAGAAATTTTTTTAAACTAGCATTGGGACCTACTGACTTCGGAAACGTTTCCATACACATCAGAAATTTTCTTCTGTCGAAACCATCGCATTAACATCCGATCAAAAATTAAACAGCATGAAATGATATAAATTTTCTTCAATTGGTTGATTTTCAGCTATTTTACAACGGTGTGTGAAAAAACGTTTAAAGTTAGTTAAAAAATTAAGGAGTTAATTGAAGTTAAATTAATTAGAGTTTAATTAATAAAGTTTGAGTTTAATTTAATTGCAAACGTCAAGGTCACAAGTTGTGGATATTCCCATATATAATACGTCTTTATGGATTTACGTTCTGAACGTTTTAGACTGAAGCAAATGATCCATAGAAAATTCCACTATTCCACACTACAATAATTATTGATTACTTATGATTATTTAATTGATTACCGCGAATAGTTCGAAAATTCCACAGATTTAGTGCGTTTAGGAGCGCCAATACTCATTTGTGGTGAGGGGACGATGGGTATTGTGGTGGACTATCCATTTAATGGCCGAATCTATGCCAGTCATCGAGAAAAAGATCATGAATGTACGCAATATGTCACAATGGTCAGTCAGTCATATTTCTTCGGTTTGTCAGTCATTGACTTTTTCGACTACGAATAAATTACGGTCATATTCCAGAAATATTCGTTCAAATCCATTTTTTGTCGATTTTACGGTGACAAATCTAGAAAGGATTAAATAACGTCAGGATTTTATCTTTTCCTATCAAACCATTTAATCATTATTTATTACATTACTACTATGTGTTATTATTATTTCATTATTATTATTTTATTATTATTATTATTATTATTATTATTATTAAGATCAATAATTACTGTAGATATACGGGGAATTTGCATAAAGCAGTAGACAAGGAACAATTTCGCAGACCGTTTTCTCTAGAGGAGGACTCTATGGGAAAACTGTAGATTCTTTTCTGGACTACGATCCGTTAGCATCATTCGGATAATGATTTTTTCAAAATAAATCCTGCAACGTAGATCTCACAGAAAATTTCATTACTTTTTGATTTTTTTTTTGAAAGTAAAAGTTTGTTTAGAACAAACTGATGGAAATTGACATCATCTTTTAATTTCATTTTAAAATTAACACTAAATTTTTTTTTATTGTGGATGTAAGAATGATTTTTCCTCACATTGGGATCTTCTGAGCTGCTTATCCATTAACGTTTATTCAGGGAATACAAGTGCAGTTCTGCGAATTAAAGATATTTCTTAACTTACTCACATGAATGATGGTCAGAATTTTTTTTTTGAAATAAATTTTCGAAGAGTAAAGCGGTAATTAGGACCGATGTAGCGGAGTCGGTAAAAAGTTCCGCTGCAGCATGATTGACCGGAGGTTCGATTTCGCTCTGCTGCCAAACAATCATTCCATCCCCCAGAGTCGATAAAGTTACACATTAATATAATAATTGGTGCAGCCAATTTTAACGCAGCAGTGCTACAGTTTTAGGAGTTTTGTTAATGTAAAATATGGTAAATTAGTAAACTGCCTTATGCAACTTATAAAAACTAAAAAGCAGCTCTAACAGAGATGCTATATGTCACGGCGCAAGTGTAGCGCAGTGGGTAAGAGGTTACGCTGTTAGCCCGCAATCGATCTAAGGTTCGAAATTGTGCTCGTGCCAACCAAAATTGTAATCCCTTCGGGGTTGATAATTGGGTACCAGGATTTCTGGGAGGATAAAACCACAGACTTGGCACATCGGGTAGCCTCCGAAAATCATTGCATAGGCTAGTTACGCGTTCCCAAAACTCCAAACGATTCTGAATTGAAGTGAACACGCTGGTGCGTCCCAAGCGGATTGATTAACGCCAGACACTTTACCGCATTTTTTTCCTTTAAAGCAGTAATTACACAGCTTATTTTGGTGGAAGTTAATTCCACTGCATAATGAGCCTAATTCACTTGTTTTTCTAGACTTTTGATCTAAATGATCCATAATTATAGCGTAATTATATCTCAAGGGCTTGGGAAAAAAAAAATCTTAATTTGATTTCTCTTCGAATAAACTAGGGTCACGTACATTCGATCATTTTTTTTATTATTATCTATAATTTTTTTATTATTATCTACTATTTTTTATCTAAAGCGATGAGTATAAAAGTGAAAAATGAATTTAAAATTAAAGTTAAAATTAAATTAAATTAAAATTTTATCGTTTTGTATTTCTAAAATGTACTTTTATATTTCTAGAGATATTTTTTCGTAATTAGCATTGAAAATAAAATACTTTAAGAAATAAAAATATGAGGGAAAAATAAATAAATAGAGAGGAAAAAGTTTAGAAATCAATAGAAATTAAAACTCCAATAAGAAAAACCCTTTTGTTGTTGTTTTTTTTTCTTTTTTTTTGCTTTTTCTTCCCATAATTATCCGTATAAAATATAAAATTTAGAATACACTTCCGAAGTTTATCACACCTCTATATGGGAAATGTGGAGTTTGGAGCAAAAAGGTGATTTTTTTTTTGTTACCGGCCAATTATCGAAAAAAAAAGATTATGCACACATACGTACACTCGAAGAAAGAAATTTCCAGAGTCTACATCCTGCAACAACAGATTTTCATCTAAGAGTTGTCGTATCGTTCAGTTATGAACATCTGACGGAGGAGGATAAAATTTACGATCTAACCTGTTCGTATACATCAAAAAATATTTCTGTTGGAGCATATTATGATACAATGTACGTTTTTTTTCACGTTCTTTTTCGTTTGTTTCGAATACTATTCTTTACCCGGGAATTTTCCCGGTTCCCGTTTTTATTTTTATTTTCGTTTCTGGATTTAAATAAAATGCGGTCAAATCGAGGTGGGCCTTGCAATCAATTCCATTTCCCTGCTATCCACCAATATTACTTGTCGTAAAAACTCGAACATCTGCTCATTTCCTCCAGCTAATTCTGTTTTGTTTTGTTTTTTTCTCGTTTCGCTTCGGGCGTAAGCAATCAACATGAAAGGATTTCAATTCGGATTTCCACCTGCAAAATATGACGTAAACATGCGTGCGGGGAAAAGAAAATTAAAAGAAAAAAGCAAAAATTGAAACAAAAACAAAAATCGTACGTAAAACAACCATCAGTTGTTTCGTAAACGATTTTCTCGTGAATTTCTTTTTTTTTTAGAAATTTCGTCGCTCAACCGGTGCTAAACACATCACGTACGCCCGTATGTCATTATTCACTTCGTAAAAACACTTTGGATGGTCCAAGGATTCAATCGGCAACAATTGGAGAAATGGTATAGTTTTAAGTACGCTTAAGTCTTATAGATCCGAGAAAATACTTAGGATTTTGTGGAAAAGGATCCGTGGAAAAGTGTAAGATTCTCCGTAGGTCTAAAATTACCACGAAATGTTAGGATGAACTGAAATACAACAATCAAATTGTATGATCAAATGAGCTTCACGTAAAAATTTCCTTCATTTCCTAATTTTTTTCTTAAACATTATGCTAACAAAAATTCTTATCCTTTCATATAACTTGCTCAGAAAAGGCCTTCACCAATTAAATCTTCTGATAAATAAATAAATCTTCTGCAATCTCAGATATTAATCCCTAGCTACAGGTTAAGCTAGGAAATTTCCAACTTTTCAAGTAATAACTTTTCAGTCGATCCAGAATTTATTCTCAGTTCAGAACAATGCAAAAAAAAAAGATTTATTACAAAACAATTTCAGAAAAAAAAAGAAAGAAAGTAGGGAATAAGAGATAAACAAGAAAAGTTAATTTTCATTAATAAATTTTCTTGTTTATCTCTCATTTAACAAATTTCATTTCATTTATTGAGGACGGAAAATCCTTCTGAAAACCTAAAGAGGGACTACCAGGCTATTTTCCCTTCTATTCTCACAATGTCCCATAATTTTTTTTCCAAACGATCATGAAATCTACAAAAAAAAACACAAAACTAGGAATAAAGTTGGGGTTTTTTCTCCTTAGGGAATCTTTTTTTCTTCGGAAAATTCCACCAGCAATTTCTATCGTTTTGCATTTTTTTCGTCTCATTACTTACCGTTAATTTTTCCGTAAAATCGTTCCAAATTTGAAAATTTTTCAAGAAAATCCCGAACCTCATTCAGAGAAACGAATAGCAAATTTTCGATGCCGGCGGGCATGGAAAAAGTTCTCGTTGAAGTGCCGTGCCGCGCTTCCACCACAAATTACAAAAGTGCACCTTTTAAGCGTTTTTTTTCTCGAGTTTTCACTAAACACGAGCTCGTCACATTCGGCGACAGACAACATATTTTTTATTTTATTTTAGATCTTAGTTAGTTTTAGGTTTTAGGTTTTAGGATATTTTCAGGTGTATCATCGATGGTCCTGTCCATCATCGGAATTCGCTTTCAAGGTATATCGATGCTATGTACACAATGGATTCAAACAATCCTATCTAATTATCAACGATAACGGGTACGTTTCACGGTGGACGTCAGTTTTTTGGCCGAAATTTTCCAGAAAACCGAAGAGTCAACTTATTTACTAATCTAATTATTCATATACGCCAATAGCAAACCGAAAAAAGTGAAGAGAAACACACTTTGTCCGAGTTGGAACAAAAACAGCAAAAAATTTTGAAGAAAATCCGCATCCAATTTTTTTCTCGGTAGAACCTGGTGCAGTCCTTTTCGCGGCAGGAAACACACTAAAACATGCTTTTTCCTACTATAAAAAAGTGAGGGATCGTTTTATGACATCCATGTTTCCCTAATCCAGAAAGAAGTGATAATAAGTGGTACAGTAAGTAAAAATACAGTAGTACAGTAAGTAAAAATTATTGGTGGACCGAATTTTAGCGTCGCAGCCATACAGTTTTAACAATTTCGCCAATGTAAAATACATTTAATTATGTATACGGGTTTATTCAATTTATAAACGCTAGAAAGCAGCTCTATGTAGCAGAGATGCTACATATATGTCACAGTGCAGGTGTAGCACAGTTGGTAAGTGGTTACTCCGGGACTGCACAATCGATGGATGGTTCGAAACCGCCCTAGTACCAACCAAGCGTTTCATCCTTCCGAAATCAATAAAGTGATATCAGGCTTGTCATGGAGGATAAAAACACTGAGTTTGATACATCGGCTAACCCTCGCAAGCCAGTATGGGCCAGTATGGGCCAGAAATGGGTTCGTAAAACCTCAGAGCGATATTTAATTGAAGTGAAGATGGTGGCGGATCCCAAGCGGATTGATAAACGCTAGATACTTTATCCTTTATCCTTTAACATATGTCAACAGTTTTTGTAGGACTTCTGTGAGTTTCTCAGAAGTCTTCGTGGAATTATTTCTTTCCCAGGTCTTCTTAGAATGTTATTAACAGCGCCGATCTATCGATAACGCAGATTCCACGCGTAGTTGATATTCATTCAGGATTCAGAGAACATTCTAAGACTCAGCCGATCTTAGCATTATAAAAAAAGAAAACTCGATTGTTCGAACCATGAATATTTCGAATATTCGACAATTCATGCGTCTTAATTCATACTCGCAATTTTTAAATATTCCATCGAATAATAATCCTTGCGTCTATGTTATTTCGTGAAAATTTGATTGCAAATTTGAACGAATTTGATGTCAGCTGCCGCCATTCCTTACTATTTTTATATTTAATAACTATATAATTTTAGAATTAGCCTTGAATTATAATTATAGGATATTTAGTTTCGATTGTATTTTTGCACGTGCTCGGATATTCGAGTATTCGATTATTCGTACCGGAGAATTTTTTCGAATGTTTTCATTCAGGGTTGTTCAGAGCATATGTACTTCTATCCATATATGATTTCTTCAAAGTTAAATCATTCTGTTTTCTGTAGCAATGCGAAATTTTACTAACAAAAAAAAGGAATCCTTAAAAGTAAGAAAAAATATTTAAAGGTCTACAGAGGAATAAAAATTTGATTTTGGAACACTTTATGATCCCTCAAAATTATAAATTATAAAATATAAAATTATAATATAGCAGAGCAAAATTCTGGCGGCATAGTAGATCATGATATCGACTCAATGGGTATCTGCATGGGGTGGGTGATCTAAATGATCAACCCCTATCAATATGGGAATCGATCAGCAAAAGTTTCCTCTTGTCTACTTTATAGCACTTTTTTTTGCTTTTCTTGGCGTAAATTCTTTTAATCTGTTTGTTTTCTAACATACGTATCTTCCGCAGTTATTATCATTTAAAAAATTTCAATTAAATTCTCACTAGCGCCTCTCATCCCTAGAAATGATAGTGATATTTGCAGATTTTGTAATTTTTTTCACCAAACTCATTCATGCAGCGGAGAATTGCGCGAGAAAGTGCGTGTGATTACCACACATATTTTCGCAAATTACCTTTCCGTGTGGATGGAAATTTCACATTTTGCAAAAAGTGCACGTTTTCCGGACTTAATGATATTTTCGTGATGTCATATGACGTTAGTTTATTTACTGTATAAATGACCTATTTGTACTATACGTTAATGAGTTACGATGCCAAGTTTAGGTTGTCAGAGAAGACCTTAAGAACGTTTAGGTTGTCAGAGAAGACCTTAAGAACGTTTAGGTTGTCAGAGAAGACCTTAAGAACGTTTAGGTTGTCAGAGAAGACCTTAAATTTGTCACCTGTTTTAGGTGTTCGCTCGATGAGTCGATCCTGCCACATCCAACTTACGATATGGTTAACGGTGTCGTTTACACACCGTCAAAAGCATTCAGGCAGAGTTTTTTTTTCTTTTCATATTCGGCTGAACATTGCTCTTCATACATACATGCATACATACATACATACATACACAAATGAATGCATAATTAAATGGAAATTTTGCTGATTTTCTCTTTCGACAACGATGTCTCGGCGATGTAATAAAATATTCCATGGATAGGAAAATTACTATTGAAGAGATGAAAATTTTGCGATTCGAAGAAAATTTTCACTTTCATTTTCATCTTACAGAATGATAGTTCACCCTGTTTGCTACCATAATGAACTCGTTGAGAGATATGATAGCGATAGATCCTACCCCATGTGAAAAAAAAACCTTTTAAAGCGAAATATTGGAAATAACAGGAGAAAAAAATAAGAAAAAATCGTTTTTCTTTTGAGCTTTTCTCGTGATATTTATATTTTCTATTATCTCCTGATATCTGTATTTCTCCTATTATATATTATATATTATATATTATATTATATTATATTACATTCCTTCCTATTATTCTTTTCTGTTATATTTCTCGTGATAAAGCAAAATTTTCCGGGAATAAATTTTTAGAAAGTGCACGGTAACAAAATCCAGAAGAAATTCCGAGAAGTTTTTTCGTTTTTTTTTCCAAAATTTCAAGAAGCCGTCGGGGACTTCCTAGAAGTAGGAAAGATCATAACTTTTACTCTCTCTGACCCAAAACATAAAAGCTTGCCATCATATCCATTGCCAAAAAAAACTGTTATAAAATGATGGGGGGTGAGTGTGGCGCAGTCGGTTAGAGGTCCGTTATAGTCACACGGTCGATGGTTCGAAACCGCCCTAGTGGCGACCAAGCCCTTCATCCTCCGGGTTCGATAAATTGGTACCAGACCTGTCTGGGAGGATAAAAACACTGACTTGATCATCGGCTGGCCCCCGCGAGTCATTGTATAGGCCAACACGCGTTCCAAAACCTCAACGATTACGAATTTCAGTAAAACGCGTTGGCGCATCCCAAGTGGATTGATACGCCAGTGACTTTATCCTTTATCCTCCTTAAATGGTGGTAATAAAATTGGTTCCGAAAGATTATAAAATTCTGAATGCTCAGAAGAAAAAGAGAACAACAAAATTGGTACACGAAAGAAGCCATTGTGTAGGGTAATGACATTGGGGAAATGAAAAAAAAAACTAAATTTATAGAAAAAAAACTAAACTAAAAAACTCAAAGAAAACGACGACTATTCAGCTTAAAGAATACAGCAAAAAAATACAAATAAAAATTGAATAATGGCAAAACCTGTGCGGATTATTTTTTTTGAAATAGTGAGCTAGAACGTCGGAATCCCCGGAATTAACACACGTCTCTGTTCACTTCGATCCCTACATGACACCTCAGGAACAGTTTTCATAGATGTCCTCTGCACGGTAAAAACTGATGGATTGCTATTTTCTTGGGATGCACTTTTTTAAATGGCTATGTTAAAATAGTGGCAATATCCGACTTTTAGACCAAAACAACAGAATTCGTTCTTGGAAATGCTGCTCGCATGAAAATTTATTCATGCATCTAAGCCTGTTCACTTCACAAAATATTTGGATATTCATAGCATGAAAGTACAATTTATGAGCATGAGCAGAATTGGTAAGAATTGTGGCACACGTCATCCGGTCATAAGACATAATTCAATTTTTAAATTCCTCTGGAACTTTCAAAAAAGTGTGGAAATTTTTCAAGTATTTTGAGCACCATTACTCAAAAGACTTGAATGAGCAGTCAGTTCCTGTTGTTTCTTGTGGTGAGATTCCAGAAAATTTTCCAGCATGACACACGGACAACTATTCAGAATTTTTCTTTCTTACGTTGCCTAAGCTACCTGCATCTCAGAAGAATCAATGTACATTCTCCAACACCATTTTTGGAAAACGTTCGTTGTCGGTAACCCGAATCCTGAAATACTTCCAATTGGGGTGCTGGGAACGTTTAGTGCACATTTCCTTACGACGTTCTCTTTTTTTTTTTCGTCTGGTCTTTTTTTTTGGGTGCCCTAATAGGCGCCATCGAAGTGCTATTAGTGGAGACCGCGCGGAACACGTGCCAACTATAGTAAATCCTACGGCGTGGGAAATTTGCTGCCCCTTTTCCGTACATTTCTTTTTTTGGAAACGTTCTCCCGATTATTTCGGAACTTTGGTTTTATTGATCGGATGTGATTTTTTTTGTTAATTAGGCTGAAAAGTGCGCAAGGATGAGTGAGTGAGGTGAAATATTCGTCACGAAGCGATTATATCCTGCTATGTGGCTGCCACCACCACAACCATTTACATTTACATCACCAGTGCGACAAGTCTTCAAGATTCAAGATTTTCCTTAAAGGCATCACTCCACGAATCTGAGGTGGTACGGATTTCAGGTGGAGTATTCGTATATGGGATAGTTGATTATGGAGAGTTGGTGATCTCGTCCATTTCTTCCTAATTGCGGTAAAAAACGGCCCGGAAGATACGGCTTCGGCAGTTCTGGCGCACTATTTTCTATAAGGAGTTCGACTGGAGCGCACCAGCCTTGTGCACGCGCCGGATCTTCTGGGCCGTTTTTTTACGGCAATTAGGAAGAAGTAGACGGAATCGCCCCTCTCTCCTTGATGTACTATCTCGTATACAAATACTCCACCTGAAATCCGTACCACCTCAGATTTGTGAGGTGATGCCTTTAATCCACCTTATCGCGGCAGTTGTCGTAGACCGAGCTCAAACGAATCTCGTCTACTGGTCGTCTGACCCCCGACACGACTGAAAACAGAGAGGATCTAGTGAGGTTTGAGCTGGACTACGCTACTCCTGCTCTGACTAACGCGGTTCCTTCTTGCGCTCCTTGAGTCTGGCGCTGAGCTGTACCTCAACGTCTCCTTCCTTCGGTGTCGCTGGCGGATCCCCGGGGCAGATATTGTGCGTCACACCAAGTTGCAACGTTTATCCTTATGATATCATTGGCGTATACTATGGCTATGTATATTATGAATACATAGAAATACGTAACTAACAAACATACACAAATGGCTAATAACATCATAAATACATCGAAATGTTTAAGATGGAAAAAGCACTACTCATGAACGATGGCTAATTAAGCCCCAAGTTCGAGCTTCTTTGAATCTTGGCATCATAGAGTTGAATTGTGGTTTACCTCGTTTGAGCCTAACCAAGATTGTCATTAATCCCTACACTGGCTAACGTTTCGGCGTCATCGCCTTCTTCAGTGCCTGGAAAACCAAGGACACTTGTGATCTATCCCCTCATACGCTTCGTCACCGCCGTAAGATATGACTTAGCAAAGAGATCGCTCAAAGACAACGTCAGAAAAGCAGACCACCATAGCGCTCACCTTGATAGCCGAAAGGCTGGGATGTTAGCGGACCACTGGCGGTTGTTTGAGTTGCGCCGCTAATAGTAACTAATAACGATGTCCCTTTCATATCACACCCCGCTGGTGAAAAAGCGCACAGGTCTTGAGACAGCCCCAACTCGTTGGACACAGCGATGTATTCTTCTTTACGATGCATGGTTGGACTTTTGGCTGTAATGTAGAACACTTCCAATGTCTTCCGCCCCGGAACGATACGTCGGATGGCTGATTGACAAGAGGACGGAGGCAATGCGTCAACGTGAGTCTATAAATGGCTTGAATCCACGCATACTTGCGTGGTCTATTTGGCAGTCGGAACTCAGTCATCTCACTATTGATCAACGGATCGTCCACTTCGATTGAATGTGAATGATGGAGAAATCTCAGCACGTGCCTGGGTACTGGGCACGACACGGCTCTTTATATACCAGCGAAGGGAAACACGACAAAAAGGTTCGCGCGGCAGGACCCTATTGTCACAAAGACTAAGCTCGTGCGAAGACACCACAACAATCACGTGCTCATGTCGATCGATCGATGGTATAGGACGATGGACAGCGTTGCCGCTGCGCACATGACAATCGTAATGGAACAAAAGTTTTTGGCACGGACTATAACTTCGATATATGTACGTCTGGAAGTCCGTAGTTCCTTGCGAAGGTGAAAAATGTCCGAATGATTTTCTAAAAGAGCAATATTTTTTGTTTTTTCTTTCTCGTGAGAAATAGTCCAAGAAAAGTTATGCGGTTTTCAGCTCTGTAGTCCTTTCCTTTCCCTTTTCTTGTTTCTTTCACAGGAGTTTTTTCTTTGACGAAATTTATCTCTTAAATATTTTGATTCATCTTCAGATTCACTAAGTCACGACGAGTTCACTTCAATTGCATGCTCTCCGTATGCCATAAAAACGATGCCGACTGTGTTAAAGACATAGTACGTGCCTATTTCACTCGCTTACTTTCTCAAACTCGTCAATTCGATGCAAATTTCAGCCGCCTCGATGCCCACGATCGTTACGAAAACGAGAGTTGCCGGGAGATTTTTCGGTTGAGGAACGATTGAAAAATGTGCATGCGCTGATGGAGGTGAAGAACATCACCAGCGATGAGCAATACGAGGAGGAGGAATTTGTTGGTGATGAAAAGACGACCACCCCAGAAGCCAGCACCAACACGCGTCCATTATTCATCGAGGATGGTGAGTGTGGGGAAGCGTTCTTCGCGGAAAGGATTCTCATTATCTTTGAGAAAATTATTGTGCACTTCAATTTTTTTTTTAATTTTGAGGTTAAGGTTTTATTTTATGGGTTTCAAACATTATAAACAGCGCCAGAAATGTTCAACCGATTGGCCGGACGAGTAACTCACCCAATTTCTGTCCTCATATGGACTCTCCTACTATTTTTTTCTCCACTTATCGAACGTGTCTCGCGGGCCAAACTAAAGTATCTGCGTTCTCGTTAATTTTTTTTTGCGTAGAAATATTTCCCAAATAATTTTCCTGAGGAACGAACGAAGTTCGTGGATCTCATAGGATATGACTGTGTTCGAACCAAATAAATGAATATTAGAATGTTTGTGAAATTTCCTTCTACTGTTTAAATGCTGCTACTTCTCTGCATTAATTTCTCAAAATTTTTCACATGTACAAAAAATTAGATTTCATGTAAATTTTCGGTGTTTTCACGTGGTTTCTTAAAATTCCCAAGCAAATTTCCACGTGAAATTCAATTTCCTTCCAATCTACCCACAGTGCGGCTACATAACGTTTTGCCAAATGTAAAGCAACGGGAAAGTACTGCGATCTCTAAAATCCGATTAAGGAATTTGAAAAAAAATTCGAATTCGAAAAAAAGCAAGTTTCTACCATACTAGTCCGCTTGGGGTACGCCGACGGGTTTTTACTGCAGTTCGGAATCGCAGAGGTTTTATGAACTCGTGTCCACCTGAACTCGGATTTGTGAGGCCCACATAGTTTTTAGTTTTTTTTCGTCTCCTTGTAAACACGTCTGGAGCCAGTTTATTGACCAAGGAGGGATGAAAGGCTTGGTTGACCCTACGGCGGTTTCGAACCATCGATCTTGTAATTACATCCGGAACTTTTGCTGAAGACTTTACATCCATTCCTTCAAAAACAAGAAAAAAAGGAGAAAAATTAATTCAAAATTAGGAATGGGGATAGAAAAGGATTCCTTCACAAATTAATGATAACCAGCGCCTCACTCTCTTCCTCCCTCTTTCTCTTTTGGAACTCTTCTTGAATCCTTTTATTTACATACACAGATGTTATCCCAATCAATTTTTTCATTATTTCATTCGCTATTTTATTTCATTATTTTTCATTCACTGATTCAAGCAAACATTCAATCATTGATTATTTTTCTTTAAAAAAAATCTGCAGTTTTGCATTTCTTAAAAATCTAATTTATAATTTTTGAAAGAACATTCAAGCCCTTCAAGCTTAGCGCGCAAATTATCCAAATATTTTTACCCGAAACATTTGTGTTTTGAAAAGCTTTCCTGAGAAAAATTGCTTACGCTTGTACGGAACAGAAATAAATTTTTGAAGGGAAGAATTTCACGAGTTCAGGTTTGGTTTTTCATTCTAATAATTTCATTATTTTCATTCATTTTTTCTGTATAAATTAAACTACCGTATTTTTAGGACCATATGCTTTGCCGCATTCATGTATGCCGTCGAATTATTTGCATTGGATCTACGCTTTGCTCATTACGAATATACTTTCCATACTGGTCGCTGTGGTGGCGTGTAGTACATTGCTGCGAAGACGTTTCTCATTTGATGTTGTCGCTCTTCGACACAAATATCATTTTAACATGTGATCATTCCGATGACATTCATCCATTTTCGTTTTTTTTCCCACTCTCTCTATTCTCATCGTTTTGTCTGTCTGTCTGTTTGTTTGGTTCTTCTTTTCAAATCATTTCTCTCATCTCTTATTTTCGTTATTTTCCATGTCCATATGCATTTTTCACGTTCATTCGAAGAATTTGTCCAGAAAAAAGGAACGACGACGCTGTCTTACCGCTATCGTCGACATCGTTTGCGCTTTTCAATTAAGCTGCCTCGGGAGAAAAATGCTGATTAGTCGACATTTTTCTTGGAAGCGCTGTGCCTTCTGGATGAAGCACCCCAACTAGGAAAAAAATAATAACGGCCACTCGGCGATTTAAGGGTTTCCTTTCCTTGTTTTGTTTCGCTCTCTCTCTCTCTCTTTCTCTCGCTCTAAACTAATTATATGTATACCACGGGATTTCCGCTGAACTCATCTGCGTTCTTTCATTTTTCTCTTCTCCATCCCCTTTCTCTTCTTTTTCTCTTTCTTGTTGTTCTTTCCTATGTTCTCTGATAATAATAATGAGCATACCAGTAATAATAAACTTTTTTCTTTAGTGCAAGTGTAGCGTTCTTCTGATTATTCGAATATTCGAAAATTACCTAGATGTTTTCTGCTATGCTATTTACATATATGAGCGAAATATTCACATTCACGACAGAGCATTCATAGTTCCGCAGTTTCACGCGCAGTTTCTCACAATTACAGTATCCTAGGGAGTGTGATCGTAAGGAAACTACAGTACGTACTAAAATGTAATAATTACAGGGTTGTATTTTGGAAAAAATATCATGTAATAATGTAATATTAAAAATATTATTATGTAGAGCAAAAAACTTATAAACTGAATTATTGTCACTTTAATAATTAATCTAGATTGTTTAAGGACGAAAAGAAATTGCATTAATTTTATTAATAAATTCGTTTCATTAACTTCATTAAAGTAATTAATGAGGGACGAAAAGGAACCGCATCAATTTTATTAATAAATTCATTTAATTAATTTCATTAATGTAATTAATATGGGATCGATTAGTAAACCATGTAATTAATATTAATATAAATACACGTTCAAGAAGTTTCTGCCATAATTAGGTTCACTTCTTCCTGTGTACTGTATTTTTGGGTTTTGTAGTTGTATTTTTAGTCTTTTTCCCCTTAGTTTTCACCTATATTTATGTTTATATTTATATATCTATTTGCATTTATTTTATTTATATTTTATTCTTTATATTTATATTTTTTATACCTATGTTTGTTTTGTGGAACAAGTTGAACAGGCTTCATATAGGTCCTAACTGGAACTCGAGCAAAGCTCCATTCCATTTTCATCGCATTCCATTTAAATCCCTCCGGGCGAAATTCTGTCGATCGTGTAACAAAACCACCATGATAACACCAAAAATACGGTCACCGGTGCACTTATCGACGCAACGGCGCAAGCAAAACGCCCGGCCGGCCACTGCGACGCGTTC
Organism: Necator americanus; assembly: GCF_031761385.1. Classification (NCBI taxonomy): domain Eukaryota; kingdom Metazoa; phylum Nematoda; class Chromadorea; order Rhabditida; family Ancylostomatidae; genus Necator; species Necator americanus. Next base: position 33,894,337 of record NC_087375.1, read on the forward strand.
GTTACTGCTTATTGTGTCGGTTTTTGCATAATTCATGCAAAAATTCCTTCACGGTTGAATGCGTTCGAATGAAACTATGCTTCCCGTCGATGATAGCCATAACAGGAAACATTTACCGATTCAGCAGCATTCGTGGTTGTGACAGTAGTCGACTCATGAATGAGTGACAATCCGATGACAAAGAATCCTTAGAAACTGCAGGCAGCACATAATAATTCCATGTGCCATATTTTTTTTTTTTGGAATTCCAGCGATCCTCAAATCTATTCCCATTGAAGATTGATCGTACTTTATCGAAATGAGGTCGGAGTGGGACCCATCACAGAAGGAAATTCCGAATAACACCGCTTTTGCACTATTTGTTCCTAGAAATCCCATTTAAACTCATTCATTTTGAGGTTCGTTCATTAAATCTGAGCTCGACGAACAGTATTCTTTTGGGATTTTAGTACATAGATAAATCCGTGTGGAGCAGAAAAATCCCTGAAATTGGTCGCAGAAGTAATCTTCCCCTTTCTTCGTCTACTGCCGAAATACTGGGAGTTTACTTTATAGAGTAAAATTCTGTCGTAAAACTCTGTGCCACTGTTAAATTGGGGAAAATAAGCAGATCCTTTCTGAATGTCTCCTTCCGAAGTTTCTTCAATTTGTTTTTTTTCCACTAATTTATTTCAGCCAATCACAGTACGGCAGGGGCGTGGCCAGAGAGTGTGCGCTATTGGTTGGATTACTTGCATGTCTGAAGGTTGTGGAAGGTGAGCCGTTATCAACATTTAGGTATGTATGCATGTTTACGGCCAAAAATGTTGTTCCCCTCCATCACCCACGAGGGAATAAATAGACGCATAACACATAAAATAGGAATTTATGAGTGGCACTGGCGGAAAAAAGAAGAGGATTTTGCTCGTCCTGTTTTTCCTTCGTGGTTTTTCCCAAATTTTTTTTCCAAGTGCAACGAAAGAAGTCAAACTCTAAGATTACTTGAGCTGTTGCATCCTGAAAAAGGTGGAATTAAAGGAAATGTTTTGCGAACATCCCATATTGGTCGTTTTGGCTATCCTGTAGAGCCCTCGTTAGGTAGATTGAATTCTCAGATTCAGGAATCTGTAGGATTTGGAGGGAGTGTTTTTTTTTGCTGATCTTCTCAAAACGTTCCTTATCTATGTACATATGTAATAGTGGGAAGAAACAAACGTTGAAAATTTTCCGGAATACTGTTTTCAAGAATCGGAGACGTAGATTTGATTCAGAACCCATTGTACTGCCGGTACTACTTTTTGCCCCAAAATCGATTACCGACGGACTAATCGATCCTCGTCGGAATCCTTGGAAATGGGCAAAATTAAATTTTACCGAAAATACCGTTTGAAAGTAAATGAGCAGCCGATTTCAAATCTACCTGCAGAATTTAGTTTTTTTTTCATCTCCGACAAATCCGGAAGATTAATCCGTCCGAAAGAGATCGTAAGTTAAGATTAAAAGTTTCTATAAAAGAGATTAAAAGTTTTAAGTTAAGTTAATTTCGATTGAAATTAAGATTGAAAGCAAGTTAGTGGCGTCCCTTCGTGTTTACAGTATTCCTTCTGTTTCAAATCACCATACAGTTTCTAAGCTTTGTTTCTCTAATCATAAACAGGTATCGGATTATTTATTGATTTGTCCCCGTAATCACGTACGGGGAACAAATCAATAAATAATCGAAATAAAACAGCAATTTTGACAAATTGCTTCCTGGAAGCCACATTCCAGCTACTTTTACTTCATCAAGCATCCCTAAATGTTTGTTCATGACAATCAACACTAACGTTGCTCACATATGCCTCTCGGTTAATCATCGTTTCTCCAGAGATTAGGGGAAAAACAAGCAAGTAATGATTGAACCTCAGTTAGCCCTTTAAAAAATCTATAGTTCAATTTTTTTTTCAAACTCAAAATCCCCATCACTTCGCCATTGTATTGTCATGAACGTAGCTGTCATGAAAAATAGCGGTTTTTCTGTAAGAAAGTGCGAACTCAAGGATATAGGATATAGGATTTCAAGGGAAAAAGAGGCTCATTTAGGATAATGACTAATTTTAATCCAAGAAAGTGGAAATTCCCATCACAGCATAGTGCCATCCATTCACTAAAATGGTCACATGGCAAGCGAAAAAAAAGAAGCGACAGTGAAAATAATTAAGCAGATTGCTAGGGTTTTTTTTTCAAAGACTTTTTTTGCGTTAGTAAATCTTGCTTCAGCCGTATCACCGCTACAAATTCCTTCCAATAGCGAGCGAGTTGAGTAACTGTGTCCGACGCTGCGTCGTTCTCCGCCCCCTTTGCGCTATTGGTCCATTCTAGTAGCTACCTTTTGTACTGACTTTTTTTCTAAATTAAAACAATCATTCATATCTGCATATCTCCACCTTTTGCATTTGTCCAGACGGGGAGTTTTTTTCTTCTATTTTTAGAAAAGGTGTTGAAGCGAATAACCTACTAGTTTCTGGACCTTTCCCAGACCTTCACCTAGTCGATAGGGTCGTACGGCAAAAATTCACTTGTCATACGTTTGCGGAGACATCCAAAGAAGAAAAAAACGAGAAGAAAATATACGTACTTGTTGATGCGGTATTATTATTGAGTTCAGCCGGAAATTACTTCCGTTTTATTTTTTATACATTGATTGTTATGATGATTTATTATAATTGTGACGTAATGAGCATCGCAGCTGTTTTTTTTTCTCCTTTTTCGTTGTTTCGCTTGGATTTTGTCCCAATATTGACTTCAAAATATCACCACAGGTCTAAAATGGGACCCTCACCTCCTTTGTTCGTCTTTCAAGGTCACATCTCCAGAACGGAATTTTTAATGATCTGATCGGTCATCACCCATTCACCGTACAAAATGGATTTTTTTGAGCCGAGGCCACAGCCTCTACTACCTCGTTTAAATTCTCAACGCATCACATGGTGAAAATAATTTTTCTCTTTTTTTAAGTGATTTTAAAAAATTAAACGTAATGTACAGAAAACTAGACTACTGTCCATAGATCCATCCATCCTCTGCTTGAATAGCGATTAAAAAAATCTCCTATTTGAATAACTTATTCTATGTGTGAACAACAACAATAGTTACCTGGGCAAAAGTTATTTTTGACTGAACCTAATATTTATTATTGATTGATGATATTAGTGATTTTTTTGGGAAGTTTCCTAGAGTCCCTACATACATTTCTGACAGTTCTGTCATATTTTCCTCAACATTTCAACGACCGATGGATGTGTTGTGCATTTCTAAGGATGCGTCTATGACCGAAATGATCAGACATCAGCCTTCTTTAGCTGAACTCATTCGGTGTCAATAACAGCCACAACACAGCCGCATTCACTTCCATAACAAGAAAACAAAGCGTCAATGTTCGGATTCGTTCGAAATTTTCACGATAATAACGGGAACAGTGTTTTCCAACCACTTTTTTTCGTTTGTTCTGTTATCGAATCCTTCAAAACTCTTTAGTTGAGCTTTGGCGATCCCCGTGAAATTAAATAGAACCGGATTTCGAGACAGCATAACTCCAAAAAAAAACACCCAGGAAAAAAACAATGGAATTGTCCAAAGATTAGCGGCGATTCAGCGAAGAGAACTATAATTTATTCAAACGATCAAAAAACATTGTATCCGTGACTATAAACACCAACGAATTCCCAATAACTAAATGGCAACGACTCTATTCTCTAATTCTTCCTGACGTCAACAACTCATTTTGAGAAAAAAAAAATCACGAAAATACGTATATGGTAGGGATTTCCTATTAATCTTCTTTTTTCTCTCTCTTCTTCTTTTTCTTCATTAAAAAATCTCATTTTAAGAATTTTATCTCCCATTTCCTTGCCGCTCGCTTAAAAAAACGGAAATCTTTAGGATTTCCCATAAATTTCCTTTACCCTTCTTTTTTCTCTTGTCCTCTTCTTCTTTGAAAAATGCTCCATTTTCTCCGAAAAGATTTTTTTTATCTCCCATTGTCTTCTTCTTTGCATTTAATATCATCTTCCTCCTATTTTTTTCATTTCCTCATACGTCTAGAATCGAAAGAAATGGAATAAGGTATGCGTTTTCAAAAAGGCTTTTTTCCATTTTTTTTTAATTCGGCACAATTTTTTCGTATTATATTTGTCATGAAATTTGGTGATTTGGAACTACTACCAGCGAATTTCTGAAGTTATTAATATCTATATTTATTAATATCTCGAATTATCGCTAAAATCTAGATATATTTCTTATATAATTTCTTAAAAATTTGTTAATATTAAAGCAAAAATCTTAATATTAACAATAATTGATATAAAAGGTAATATAAAGTATACAAAGTATATATAAAATATTAATATTGAAACACTAACATATGTATCTTCATTAATATCACAGTTGTCATAAAATTTATAGAATTTCAATTTTCATCAGTGAATTTTTTACGTTTGCTATTAGATTTGCGTTAATGCGTTCAAACGAGAATCGAATCTACGCGAAAAAAAAAATTCATCACCGATGCTTGCTCTCGTAATAAAGAAATTCTTCCCAATTTTTCAATTTGGCAGTCCGAGATTCGGGAGATTTTTTTCCGGGCGGCCGGAAAAGAGTAATCGTGTCCATAGGAGCGCTATTAAATGACGGTGGCATAGCAGGCCGAAACCCGCCGGTGAGCTCTGAACTCGTCGAGGCTGTGCGGACGAGGACGAGAAATCTCATTCGCGATGTTCGCGAATGTTCCGTTTCATCCGCACACACAAAAAATTCCCAAATGTTCCCGAATTCTTCCTGAATTTAGAAAAAAATATGATAAATCCACAGTTCTCACACAAAAGAAAACATTGTTCACAAAGCGATGTCATAAATCTAAAATGATTGTGAGAAGAAAATTAGAAATGCATGTGGCGGCAAGAGAATTCCGCCAAGTTCCGTAAACAACAAACAAAAAACACAAATAAGCAAACACAACAACCGAGTAGTTAGATCCATCATTTTTCTCCTCCTCCCTTTCTCAGCCTATTTTTTTAGCATTCGCCCCCTCAAAATCTTCCCGAAATTACTCGAATTCCGGCTACAATTTATTAGGTTGATCCAAAAGAAATGCAAGTTTTTTTCCTTTTCCTATTTTTATTTCTACTCTTTACTTTTTATTATTTTCAACAATAGCTTAAATCAGTAAAAAAAGGATTATTGTATGATGCAAAACGAATTTGTGGAAATGTTATTTTCTGACCTTTTTAAATACATAATAAACATATATATATATATACGAATATATTTAATGTACAAATACAAAATTTATTCAAGTCGCATTTCTTAAAGTATAGTAGAAAAAAGTGTGTTTATACTCGGAGAAGACTCCTTCAACTTCTCTAGCGTGGCATTCGAATCACATGCAGATACTAGAAAATTCCTACTTCGATGTTCTCGTGCGTGGGACGAGCCCGGATGTTAAAATCATGCTGACGTCACTACATAGTCGCCCGGATGACCAAAGTAAATTCCAGATGTTGTTGTTAATGAGTCACATTCGGTGTCTCACACCATCCGAAAAAAAATTCCTGACTAAGCGAACAACAACCGCTGAAAGCGTTATTATTAGTGAATAGATTCTGGATTGCGAATTCTTTGATTTTTTCACCTCGGAAGTTCAAAACAAGGAAGTTTTCGATCACAGATTCCAAGATATCAAAGACCATAAAATTTATCGGTCACTTATTTGAGCTAATAATAATCGTGAATCTCTTGATTAAAGGGAATTAGGATCCTTTTAGCTGAATAAGTGTGATGTCATCCTGGAAAATGAGACAAGTTTCGTCGAATACGGCTAAAGTAGTGTTCATAAATGTTGCTCTAAGAAGTCAGCAGTCTTATTCTTTTTGAATATGCCCGACATGGGAAGAGGCTCAAAAATATGAACTGTTCGAAATTATTCTAGAAGCAAAAATCGTCAAAAGCAGATGCTAAATCCGATTATTTTCGTTTTTTGTCTTTTTATTATCACTCAACTCGCCAGCGATGGATAAAAGTTCCGTATGGGCGGCTGAATTCCGATTTTCAGTCCATAATAAAAATTCAAAAGTTTAAATATTCGCATCCGCAAAAGCTAATCCAATATTTTTTATTGTCAAAATAAAAAATGCGGTTTCGAGCCAAAGCCAAAAGTGCATTTATTTCCCCTTCGAAAAAGTTCATTCTCAAATAGCTTGCGTTCAGAAAAAAAATCCAGAACTCCCAAAAAGTTCTAAGTTTGTGTTTCTTCCAGTCACATGTGCTTAGAGAAGCAGTTGCGTCTTTGTTTATAATGGAAAGAGACAAAAAACGATAGAGGGTTAATTGTTCAGTTTACGGATTTAATCAAAAATTTCTTAGCTTCTTTATTTCAACATTTTTCTTATAACCGCAAGAAATTCGACAAATCCCTATTTTTTACGCGTTATCATTAAAAGAACGTCATGAGGACCAGAAGGATTTCCGAAGCTTTCAATCAATTAGCATTTACGTTTAGACAGACCCTTTTCTGAGAAATTCCACGATTCTCCCATCGCTTCGCCCATCCAACACAAACGCTATCATCGAAACAATCCGGATTATTCGACAGATCTTTTCTCATGGATCTGGGTCATGAAGTCAAAACCACCATCGATGACCCGTTTCGATTCGTTCGAGACCCCAGACAGGTGTTGTTAGTTGGGAGCGCCTAAAAGCCTACATTTTCTAGTTGCCCAGTTGCGATTTGACAAATTATGGAGGGCGAGCGAAGGATGCCGGCATGATCGACGTCCCATGAGAGACGTCCCCATTGCCGACACTTGGGGTAAACAACCATTTCGTTCCCATATCTAAATGATGTTGATGTTTAGACCGATAATCCTGGGAAGCTTTTATGTAAGTGCATTTAAAGAGAGTCTATTCCCTGAAAAAAAGAGAGGTCTTTAAGAAGAGAAGCTCTAAAAATCCCAATAGGTTTTCCCTTGCCCCGCTTATAGAGAGAGATTTAAAAATATGAACTGTCTTAATTATTCTAAAAGCAAAAGTGGTCGAAAGCAGGTTGTTAGATGTTAAAGTTGACAGAACAAGGTTTTTTTTTGGAAAATTTCGAAGCCAAAAAAATACGAGAACCTCCGGAAAAACTCCTCCTTGCTCGGCGATATAGATAACTACTCCACCAGTTCGATCTCCATTTCACCGACAAAAACAACAACGTCATATTTCACCACCATATCCCTTACCTCGTCGATTACTCCAATAACAAGCGATGTGGACCGTGAATTTTTTCTCCTGCATCATGATTACGCTACAATTTCCAGGAAAAATTATCGAAATTGCGTGGAATAGACATTTTCCGGCTGCAAAGGAGCTGCGATGAGAAGCAGGAAGTGTCGCGGCTTCAAAAAACATGAACATGTTACACGTTACAAAATTGTTTTTTTTTTCGAATATAATAGCGATTTTACAAATAATTTCTTAGAAAATAATTGCAATCATCCAATCCCTACATTAATTCATAATTTTTAACGGGTATCAAAACTAGTGACATTAATTGCTTGTGAAGCGAGCGCGTGGGATTAAATGGACCACTTTTTTAGAGTTTCTCATTTTATTAGACGATTATTCCCATTTATGGGTATTATGTTAGATGAATAGTCCTTTTTATAGATGTAATTTTATTCGAAGTTAGTCAGAAATTGCTAAATATGCAAATTAGGAGATTAAATTAGACATTTTTTCCGGGGTTGAATGAAAATAAAAATAATAATACTATATCTTTGAGAAAACACAATAGGAAATAAAAACAAATTTTGGAAAAAAAAATCCCAAGTGGATAAACAAATTCTGAAGAAACGTAAATTAATATAATTCATATAATTCTATGTATATAATATCTTGATATAATTCTAAATAAATAAACAAATGAGTTAGTGAGAGCGAAAACTCTGAGTGAAACTCTGAGTGAAAATTTCACTCGCCTCCTCTTCTTTGCTCGTTTGTTATATGTTCTCGATATTGCTGAATATGCAGTGCAGCAGATTTTTTCCTCTCTTCACTCTTCTTCTTTATTTTTAAGCAATTTCTTCCAGAAATTTCACAAGTATGTACGAATGTGAAATAGCTGACACTATTTTTTTTTCTGAGAAATTCCCTTATCTATTTATGTAAGTCTGCAAAACAGTATCTTAATATGTATTTGCATAGTTGCTTCAAAAGTAATACATGTAATCAAATATTACGTTAATTATCCTCTTCAAATCGATTGCTTTCGCTCACAAATTTCTCGTTTTATTTTGAAAAATTTTCCTTTACCTTTCATTCTTTTCAAAAATTCTATTTTTGTTCGTTTGAAAATTATTTTTTTAACGAAAAACTCACTGCTCCTTTTAAAAATAGAATTAACTTTTCATCTTGTTTAAAATACAAGAAGGAAGTGCAGACTATTTTCTAAAACGATGTTTTCGATATCATATAGAATTTTGTTGATATTCGTCCCTATTCTATATACAATAAACGTGTCGAGAATTATTTTTCAATTTTTTTTTAAATTTTCGTTTTCTAGTGACACGATGAAGATTCCCTTCGAGAGTGTATGTATGTCGCATAAGATGAAATATTTCAGGAAAAGAACCACAACAAATAGCTTAGAAAAAGGAAATACATTTATGCATGCCGCAATAAATTTACGGGTTCCGCATTTCCAAGAGTTAATATTTCAAAAGCGCCTGATAGACGTTGTTTGCGAAAAGAAAAATCCACTTCAGTCAATGCCGTTCGTTTCTCGACGCGGAGAAAAAGTAGCATTTAGCCAGGCTTCAAAGTAAAACGCTAAAGTAAACATGCAAAGTTGATCGCAATGTTTTTTTTTCTCTTCGAGGAAGAAATATGGACACTTTAAAGCGAGCGCATCAATCGTTTAAAATAATTACAATCGCAAAAAATCCGTGCATTCTGCAGATTGTTGCATGCAAAAGAAAATCAAATCCACCCGCGATGAAACACTGAGTCAGTGCTCACGAGGAGAATCCGGAGGGATTCAACAGAAGCTAACGACGTTAGTGAGCGAAGAAGTTAGCCTAACAGGAAAAGTGCAGGACGTCAGGAACGCCTGGCATTGTCTTGCGAACCCTGGGGCCATTCATGATCGCTAACCAGGACCAGTTTTTATCCCTGTAGCATTTGTCTTTGTGAAAGTGCATTCACGAGCTGAATTAGTGTAAAATTTGCTAATCCTGCATAGTTTGCTAATGAGAGAAATTTTCTTTTTCCGATTTTAAAATAATCCGAGTTTTGGGATTTTACTATGACTCTAGTTATTTTTCCATATATTGCTAAATATTTTGATTAATGTGCTTGGACTTAAAAACAGTACCTAACGGAAATGACAACGGTTGAGATTTCCACAGGAAAATATAGGATTAGGGATATAAATGCAGGTATGAGCGTGTTCATGTTCAAATCCTCATAAACGTCCTAGAAACATGGCGTGGGAAACGGTTTTCTTGTACGAATTTCCCTACGAGGCACGTTATGACGTCATACTTGTGTACGCACCGGTTCCCTCAGCAGCCTATCCACTAGTTTTACTTGAACTTACTTGAATATGCCGGTGGGGAAACCTAACCTTGACGTTCATCCGTTTGCAAGGGTACCGCGTTGCAAGGTGCCCCGTAGAAAAATTCGTACAGCTAAGCCGTTTCTCACGCTGTTTCTCCCGACGAGTAGGGGGAATTGGGCGCGAACACTTTTCCATTTGTAATTTACACCCCTAACCCTATCTTTTCCATTGGTTTCTTCCGGTAAAGATTCCAACATCATCAATTTCGTGACATGTTGCCATTAATCCACCATTTTAAGGTATTCACATTACAAAAAAGTGTATTTCTCGTATAAAGCACCGAACCAAATTCTAAGAGGAACATCGTCTGCACGCGTAAAATCTTACCTATTGCATCGCTTTTCTTTCAGATTAATATCGTCCACAGTTGCATGCATGGCAACGATTCTCTGTGTGTCTCGATGTAGCGATCCGGAATAATTATGCATAATTACGCGAGGCTTAAGAAGGTACTAGTCAAGGGAGTTGACGATGTGACTAATGGTCGCTCATTCCCGAACTAATTAATGGTGCTGACTGAAATACGCATAGAAAATTCTCTGGTCTTTGGTTCTTCACACGTGATGAAACGTCTGCTTCAATTCCCTGGATAATTTCTGCTTGGAAGTATGTTATCAACTGTTTGGTCCACTTTTTTCGGCATACACAGCTGCTCATCCGTGAGAAATCCATGAGAAAATTTCTCTCTGGTTCAAAAACTTATCATTTCGTTGAACAATCTTTGCTCGAATCCATCATCATTTATCCAGCTGGATAAACTTATTCTTTCAAATAAAGGAGCATGGATTGGATCGGAAAATAAAATTCCCCGCAGTTCGCTGCATCATCTCGTGAAAGTACATATCTATCCGTTTTATCAATGGAAATGTTTCCCCAACAAACAAATAGGTCCCGTGGCGAAATATCATTGCTCCGAGTTTCCGTTAGGATGTCAACAAAATCATATTTTATACATAGCGTGATCCGAAGAAACGATGTAGCCGGTAGTTTCATTTCTATCGTATTTATCCCCCTTAGGTCAACAGTCTAGGGTTATGGATACGAGTTCTGGCTCGGATTGCATTTGCATTTGCATGCATCCCTTTGGTCCGATATGATCAGAGGATCGCGCGACCGCGTCGCAGCTGACCGCGATGGTCGTAATGCGGCAGCTGATGGATCCGGCATGCTACGGCCATAAGAACTGCATTTAATTACATTTTTGCAAATTGTGCCCTCACAAAAATGCTGGATAGGAACGAGGAATTCCTGTAAAAGTGAATTTTAGCAAAAGAATTAAATCGATGCAAGGATTACTCAGCAAAAAAGCTAGCTTAATTGTAAATTGCCTTCGAAAGAAAAGAAAAAAAAATGAAGAATACCACAGAGAGAACTGAATGTCGGTCAATTTTCTCCGATGAAATTTAATTTGTTCTACTTTTGGAAGTGAACAGTTTTGCAGGAAATACCGTGAAATAACACAGTAACGCTTGACACAATATTTTCTTTCGGATCTAATATTGATTTCCGTTCTCATTCTCCTGATGCATTTTTCTTTCCATTTTTTTTCTGTCTGTTCAAATTCTGCAAATGCGGATGAGAATGAGAAAAATGCGGAAGACGTTAATCCGAAGCCTTGCTAGCACTTTTATTCAATAAAGACCGGCTAGTTAAGCTATGCACTAACACGCCCTTCTTTAATTACCGCAGAAAAAAAAAACCTCAGCTATCTGGAACAGATGCTGCTGCTTTGTAGGCAATCACCACCGCCGGCACCGACACATTATATCCACTAATCCATGGAAGACCTACGTAAGCTCGAGAATCCTCAAAGAAATCTGGCTTTACACGCCAGCTATGTATGATATTTAAGAATAAATTTAGTGCTAGTAGTTCCTGTTTCATCAATACAAAAAGGAAAAATTAACTTCCCCGTTCGAAAAGCGGGGAAAAATTAACTATGGTGTAATTTTTCCACGAAAAAAAGGCGAAAGAAGGGTATGATGAGCAGGAAAAAAGCAACAATTCCCCGTGGTGTCATAGAATTGGCGTTGATGACAGCTAAACAAACAATAAATAAACTTGCGTATGCATAACAAACAATACAATAAATTATTTCGGCGATAGTTATGTAGTATTGTTTTTGGTGTAAACATAATAATGTAGTAGTTAAATTCTTACTTATGATTTTTAGTACGATGACAATTTGGAAAATATTTGAAAGAAAAAATGAAATTGAAAACCGAACAAATTTTGTTGCTTCCGGAAAATATAGCCAATGAACCGAAGATTGTGGAAAAGGACACCAATATATTATTGATTAGCAACCTTTAAATTTGGCTCTTGTCCAATTGCGCGCAATTTGAATTCGCTGCACATACGTTACACATACGATCAGGCGATTGAATCGATATTTAAAGAGATATTAGATGGATTCTCAGATGTTACAGTAATTTTTCCCTTTCGGTGTTTTTCTTTGAAGAAATCGAAGACTTTTCCGGGAGGAAAAAATACCTAGACAAATTCATCTACATACAAGGGATAACTTCATTCAAAAGAATAATTTTTTGTTCAACTTAAGAATTCGTGAGGGGAATCGCACCATTCAAAACTCCACCATGTAATTTGTGTCGCTCTCAAAATTCAGGAATTCGGATACGTTCAAGGAAAAAAACAGAGAACTATTATTATTACATAATTCGGTAAGATTTTCAGTGTAGAACGTACAATTTTCATTCTTACGTCCTCCCATTACGACTTTAGGAGGAAAATCCCTAGAAAATCTATCGTAACTTCAGTTTCATCAGTAGAAAATTGAAAAAATCTGACTTTTAGACTTTTAAGTCTTTCTAAATCAGCTTTTCGCATTCACGTAAGTGGACTGGAAGGCCATAAAATGGAAATCGGATTATAGCGGTCGAACAACGAGCGAAAACTGGAAAATGATGCACATCGCGCCAAAACGTGGTAGGAACAGAAACATAGCACACAATATGCAATTGGGTACGGTACTACAAAGCAACGATACAGTAAGATTGAACGAAATATTCCTCACTCATTCCAAGAAATTTCCCTTTCACACACACCAAACTCAATTTTTTTATAAATTCACACCAATTAGTCACCGCACCATTCTAAGCCGCAAGAAATCGAGTATTCGACTAGTCGAATGGTCGAACTGTTCACTACGAACTGAAAAATGAGGTTTGGCGAAAACGAACAGTTTTTGACAGAGTTAGCTGAAACTCTATTAATTCATCGTAGAACTAATTATGTAAATGAATGTAGAATATTCTCGAAATTTTATTTTTCTGGTAAGGAATGTGTTTTCCATACAACACGTAAATTAAATGAAATTTTTGACATAAACAAACCAAAGTTCACGAAAAATTGGGCAAAGTAATGGCAAGGCGAAAGTAATTATTTCTTCTTGTATTGAAATACATTTTGTGGAAATTGAAGCGAAAATATACAACCACACAGCCGAATAAATAAAAAGAAACATATATCCAGTCCTCATCACAACTTTTGTGCCATTCATAGCCGCATTACGGCCACTGCGAGCGGTTGCGACGCGGTCCGATGACGCTGGCCACAGAATTCGTAGATAGTCGGTCATAATCGGGTGATATTAGGCGGAAAAAAACTGGGACATAGGCTAAAATTTGTTTACACCCCTTAAGGTTCTAATTGGATTACTTGAGGTTCAAAATAACCAGGGAGGCTTCCCGCTTTCTGTACCTTATTTGTGCAGCAGCACAGGCTCGTTGCAAGTTCTGTGATAAAGATGGGAGAGCCGGGAAAAGAAAGGCTATCTGGGACAATTTTCTGAAACAAGTTGCTGATGGAAGTGGTTCTAGGTGTTTGGGTGGAAGTAAAAATGCGCCATAGCCATTCTATTGACCCAGAGTGAATTGATATCACATTAGATGTTGTGTGATCCCGCCTAGATATTTGTGTGCAGCGTTGTCAGTGAAGAGGAAAAAAATTCATTATTAAACTATTAAGTCATTCTATATTACTATTAATTATATTATTTTATCATTAACTTACTCTTGAAAGGAAGCAGAAATATTTACAGTATAATCTTTTCTGCATGACTTCCTCTTCGGGGACCTGTATGCCGTGTCATAGCCAAAATTCCGCAATTGCACACTATTTATACGGTGACTCAGCTTCAAATGACAGAAGTCATTTGACGGTATTATTTGTTATAGATGTTAATGTTTCATAAGAATGCCGATTGAATGGTGAATCGCGGTTTACAACAAGCGTGACAACATCCATTTATACTTTTTCCATGACACCTCGCCAACTCATTCTTATCACGCCGCTTATCATGTGAGCGAAGGCGCTCGACGCCGCGACGTCAGCGACGTTGCCGGCACTGGAAATCCCCGTCATGTGAGGTGAGCGCAAAGCCGCTCGCTACGTCGCGTCGCGAACAATTGCAAATAGACAACGGTGAACTCCGAGAGCAGCTCTATACACTATAAGTTAAGCTGATCGCATTGAGAAACGACCGCCGCCGTCGCCGCGGCGTCAAGCACATGATTCAATGGCTGGCGACGACGAAAATTTGAATACCAAACAACAACGGCGCACGAGCGCACATTTCTGTGCGTCAGCGCAACGGCGGCGCAATGCGCGGCGTTCACTTCGACTGAAAATACGGCTATAAAATCGGCATTATGTCTTTTGAGACGCACACACACACACCTTTTGGACATGAATGCGTATCCCAGTGGCTCAGTCATAACTTTCTGTTTTCGTTGAGAAGGAAATACTAAGAATTCATGCTAAGAGATCTAACAGATCATCTTCAGTGATCCATGGGAACAGTTCATGGTCCTTCTACGACTTCCTACAGTTAATTTTTATATGATATTCTCCGGAGTCCATGTAAAACACCATAAAATTTGAGCCGATTTGAACTTTCGTCAGCCCGCCACAAACCCGCCGATCATTTATAAGCCCTTTTGTTTCATTGATCTATTCTGTACCAGTACCTTCTTACTGTATACATCACCAAGCATGCCTTAACCTACCGTACTCATCGTACCTGAAATGATACGTACACGTATCGTGGCGAGAACCCCACGCGACGTAACGACGACGACGACGACAGCGGCGGCGGCGGCAGCAGCGGTGGTGCGACGGCTGACCAGCGGCGCAATGCGCGGATATTGCGCGGCCGGCCCCGCCCATCAGCCGTCGTCGCCTGCGCTTTTTTCGGCCGCAGCGCGAGAGAGTTGGGGCTGGTGCGCTCGCTAGTGTTTTCCGTGTTGTGCGCGTCCCCTGACCGGCTCTTGGATCGTATTTACCTTAGGACCTAATTGTAAACAGTGCCTGTTTGATTGCATAGCGCTTTAGTGCGTTTATTGTTCACATCTGTCGTCTGTTCGATGTAGATTCGCGCAATTTGCGAGCGCTTCCAAATTCTCCACTACCCACTGTTCGGTTCTCTTTCTGTTCCGTTAGGAGTAATGGTTAGAAATTCCCGCCCATCCTTTCGAATCTACAGTTACAGTCTCGTACTTTTTCTTTTTGAATTCTCGTGATTCATGCATATTTCGACGATGATTTCCTCGTGTCCCCGCCATCGCTACGAATTATTTGCCTTCTCCCTCTCTTTGTTCATTCTGAACAGAGACACCGCTATCGCCGTTTCGTTTGTCGTTAGTGCAGTTTTTTTTTGCTCTAAAATGCGGTTTTCTACGGTTTCATATTTAGTCCTTATTTCCGAAATCTGAGAAAGATCCTTTTTGACCTGACATCCGTACTTGACCTTACACGAATTCGCTTTCCTGACATATTCCGATTGCATTTGTAATTGAATACGGGTTGGAAAATATTAGGTTTCACTGGATGCTACGGCGAACGAATGAGTATCCAATACATCGGTTTCTTTTGTTCTTAGCGAACGGATTTTTGCGAGATAAGGTTCATTCGAAGCAGGTTTGTGAAGATTGCGGAACCGCGTCGCGACCGTACCAGGCTAACGCCTTGCCCTTTACGCTTAAGCATCAAATAACAGCTTCAGTTCAGCAGTTACAACAGTTTATACTTCAATTCTCATACAAGTTTGATCATTTTCACAGATGTTCATGACGTTCCTGAATGTTGAAGGCATACGATGAAAGCGCGCGCACGCGCGAAATGTTGTTTACACGGCGGTTGTGGTCATATTCAGTCGGCATACATAGTGGAGATGTTTGGTCGTAGCTATCGTCACACCGCTATCGATACACCCAATACGAGAGCATCGTTTGAATGTGATTAATAACTGGTAAAGAAGCAATGAATAGTTAACTAGGAATATGATTTATCACAAATGCATAGCAACTACCTACGAAGTAGTTCCCGGTTATCTCCGTCCGAGCCCCCCCCCCCCCCGTATTCCGTACGGGACGTCGCCGATCGATTTCTGATACGCTCGAAATTGAAGCTTATCGAAACTGCGGGATTGCGCCGCGCATTGCGCTTTGCAATGTTCCAGATTAATTGCCTGCGCCTCGTAACCAATATATAGGCCTACCTCGCCACAATGGCTGCCTTATTGCCTTAGGCATTGGTTTTATATCGGCTGTTGGTGAGTTGTCGCCAATCTCTCTTTTTTTAATTTTAATTAGCCGTTATCACGTGCAAAAGATAGTTTCTATTTCTTTTGTATGTAATCAAGCAGTAATGTTTACGCAGTTCATTCTGGTTAGATTTTATGAAACCATATTTATCATCTTTTATTTCAACTTATACAAATTCTTCACAATTTCTGCAATTGGTCCTTTTTCTTACAATCTTATTGTTTTTGGTTTTAGTGTTATTTCAACGTTAAGAGAGTTATGCATGGAACGCAAAAGTTCGGTTTGCAAATTGTTCAGGAAGAGTGCATCCTTTTTATGAGGGATGTAAGTAGCCCTAAATCATGAGTTGCGTTCAGAAGCAGACGTGCTTGTGCAAATGTTGTTACCGAAGTCACGTGTTGTACAGCGATTGGGAAATTGCTTATCTTGAAGGTTAATGATGGCTAAATAGACAGCAGAGCCCAATGTCCGGGGTCATTTCCAGTTGTGCACGGTCGAAATGCGAAAACAGCCCGTCCTCGCCCAACAATTCGCTCGTGTTTGGGAAGGGTTCAACGAAAACACACGGTACGACATCGACACCGATCGATCGATGCATTAGTCATTTCACCAGTTTTCATTGTTTGAAAATTGTTTTGAAATTTGTTCTGGAAATTCAACTCGTTTTTGAGTACAACACGAGCGAAATGAATTGGGCGATGGTGGAGGGCGAAATGTGACGAGACCCCTTAAAGGCATCACCCCACGAATCTGAAGTGGTGCAGATTTCAGGTGGAGTATTCGTATACGGGACGCCGCACAAGGCTGGCGCGCTCCAGTCGAACTCCCTGTAGAAAATAGTGCTCCAAAACGCCCGAAACCGTATCTTCCGGGCCGTTTTTTACGGCAATTAGGAAGAAATGGGCGGAATCACCCCCCTCTCCATAGTCTCCAATCCCGTATACGAATACTCCACCTGAAATCTGTATCACCTCAGATTCGTGGAGTGATGCCTTTAATCAGTGGCTGAGTTCCGCAGCCAGTCTAACCGCCTATAAACGATTGCTTTCAGATTTGTTTCTCTACTTCATATTCGGTTATATGCTACTGTACCTACTACTTTAACAGCTAGAACCTCTTTCTTCTCATTAATGAGATCAAGCGATGAATATAATTCCGAGTTGGACGAATCCTATCATTCAGCGTTGTCAGCAATTCTAAATATGATCTAAAACATGACGGGATACATTCATAATTAAAAAGAGCTCCTACGTGGGCGTCCAAATATTCTATTCACTTCTCCATGCATGTTTCACAAAAAAAGGTCCAATAAACGTCATGAAATCCCTAACGTTTGATAACTGCTGTAATATTGATACTAGAATGAAATTTAAATGCGCGAAACTAAGGTAAACACATGAAGTTTTTCCGTGTTGAGTTCCATGCAATGCAATTTTTCCGAGGTAAACGAAAATATTATTTTCTCAATTTGGTCGTTGCCAAGCTGCAGCAAACTTTTTTTTGTTGGAATAATCCTAGTAATAATACGAATAATAATCCTAATCGGAGCAAGACAGACAACCAAATAGAAATGTACAGTATGTTTTATTGCTGAAAACATTTGTTTACACAAAATTTGGATGTGTCTGAGTAAACTGAGAATGCGATAATTCGAAATGATTCGACGGTCCATTTACAGAAACAACAATGTTTTGCTGCATTCGTTGAAGATGTTTACAGTAATCCAACCATCTTTTCGTTTCAGGTCTCAAGGAAAGTTCTATTGTACTAAAAAAAAACATTAAAAAGAATTACGAACCAAACTGGCGCGAATAGTCGAAAGTGGAACTTTTGAAGTGTAAACAGTGTATTTGACGGTTGGCGGCTATTTTCTATCTGCATATGAGAGGCGGATAGAAATTTTTCGTATATTATCCTCTATTATATTATCCTCTACACTACGTGGCATAAACAAACATGGTACGCGGCGTATGTGCTAATAAACAAGCCGATTTGTGTGTGTATGGTGAAATTCAGTTCGTATTCGATCTCTAGTAATCTCTTGTTTTCGCTTTAGAGTCCTACACATGAGCTATTTCAATCACGATAACGTAGGTGGTTCAAAGATCATTCGAAGGGACATGAACATTTCTGAATTTCCAAACTATTTCTAAGTTCTGCATGGAAGACTGGTAGGGGAGATGTAATGAACATTGAGCAGAGGTGTACATTAGTTCCGTTACCTGTTTTTTTTTTTCGTTTGCTGCACAAGAATACATTGATTTCCAACTCCACTGTTGGTCGACTTATCTAGAAATTGGAAACTCTATCTAGAAACTACCTGTTAAAAGAAATTCTTTTTTTGAGAATGATTCATGTTCATCACAGTATATTTTGTATTAACATTTTACAGTAGTTGCAGCTTTAGGAGTCATGAGCACCAAACCACGTGCTCATGATTGGTTAATCCATTTCGCACTCACCTGAACGTTTGAACGTTCTTTGTTGAGATTAATGCGAAATGCACGATGCACTATTCTCCATTATCGTTAATTGTTTAAGCCTATGTTCGAAAAGGCAACTGGACTTTTGGTTTTGGACGGTCTGCAGCATCTCAAATTCATAAATTTTCCTCAATTCTCTCATAAATTGTTGAAAATAAAGTGCTTTCTCTCTTAATGTCCGAACCAAACTGCATTCATGGCTGTGTGCTAAAAACTGAGGAAAGACTACGAGTTAAGGAGTCTGCATTTCTCGAATCCAGAATCCCACAAGAAGTTCCTCGTGAACAAGCATGAGCTCTGGTCAAGCGTAAGGGGATATGTGGAAATAATAGGTGTTTTCTTGGAGCATCCAGAAAGTATCTTCAATAACAACGGATGGTGCCACTTGCAACCGCTCGGTAATTCAGGTAGGACCTCTGATGAAGAACATGCCAAATTAATCCACTACATTTTCTTTCTTTCTGGGATTTTTCTCAGAAAAATCCCAGAAAGAAAGATAGAATTGCTCAGACAGCTAGAAAGATAGAATTGCTGGCTTTTCCCTTCATCAGGTGGGTGTTTTGAGCGTGGTTCGAGTTACACCGAAATAATCTTGAATAACGCGTAAATTTCCATGCAAAGTATAATAATTTTTAAAAATTGGTACCTTATAAAATTGGTGGCATGGGCTACTTCTTTCACATCTACATCCAAGAATGAGATGTGAAAGAAGTAGCAAAAGAGAATAACAAATTCACTCTATCCCTTCTTGTAGGCGTGCGAAAGGTTACCGCAATACTTTGCGCTAGCTAATGATAGCGGCGAACAGTAGTGACCGCAATTTTATTCCTGATGGGTATTGATACGCACAGACAATATCTCTTGGAATCGCCAACGAAAGTAGAGCAGCCAGAGCAGTTTAATGTCAACGGTTTCCCCCGCTGATCTTGCAATTACTGCTGTGTCAGTTATGTTTTCCCTCATAGAATTGGCGGTTAATGGGTTCACGATTCAATGGTGCGGATTCTCGCTATAGTGATCCGATTGCGTGGTACTACTTATCATCATCCATGTGAGGCTGTATCTCGTTGAGTCTGATGAGGCCTTACTTTAATTGGTCGGGCGCAGGACGTTAAAAGAAGATTAACTACTCATCTTAAAATAGCCTTCCTATAATATGTGGAAATTCTTCAGGGACAAAGCGAGACCTAAGGATCTACCGTGTTTTTAACAGAAAGAGGTGTGCTTTTAGGCGGTAAAAGCCAGCACCTACTGCGGGATTTAAGACTACCTCCTTTTCTGGTGCAGCGTTCTATATCAACAAGTTATTTAATAGTAAATCTGGAAGAGATCTGAAATGTTGACGATTACGTATGCTCTAGTACAAAGGATCTCGGATAAATATTTCTGGATGGGAGGCATGGAATCACGGCTGTGTTTAGGAACAGTAATGGCTGACAGCCTAATCGAAAACCTCATTCGGATTAGGGTGACATTTGTTACGTCCCTCTACGCACTGCGTACGTTGTACACTTGCACAACGTAAGAGTCTGGGAATATTTCACAGAAGCCATTGCGGGCGTATACGATTCTCTGGACAATTGTTCGATATTCATAGAAGAGCAGGACACTTGTGATCACGTCAAAGATGTCTAGTGGGACCTAAGCGAGTGTTCTTCTTTTGCAACTGCAGTTCAGCACATCGATACATTTACTGGGATATGTGTGTGGGACGCAGGAGTGCCCAAAAAGAGAAAACAGAGGCCATTGCTGGATTAGGACTGCTACAAACGTATGTAAGCCCGCGGCGGTCCTGGAAAAAACATGGGAGGAAAATGATCATGGGAACATTGGGTACAGATACCCGCTGTACTGTTCATGGGAATACCGTTTTTCGTGATGAAGGATCAGAAAGGTTACTGTCAGTCATCATCTCGAAGTGATATACCTGTAGTGTTCATAGTATTTACTTCGACTATTTTGTCATACAATTAGAAGCATTGTTGAACATAGTTCCCTAATACCTCCCTACTCCTTATAAGAGTTGCTATCCTGTCTTCTGTGTCTAAACTGGGCAAAAATCATCGTTAATTTGCAGATCTGGATAGATCATGAAAAAGCGGGAAAGTTGCATTAAACGCTTAGCTTTGTTCAAAATATTTGTTTGGCAACGTCATATAATCGTGGGCGATTATTTGAGGGAATGAGTAGGAGGGAGCGAATGTTTCCGAAATGGCTTAACTCGATATACTGGTTTTACCACGTGTGTGTGTTCGGCCGCACGGTCGGTTGGTGTTTTCTCTTGGGTATCGATTCGAACGATAACGAAACACTCTGTTCCGATCTATTTCTTGTGCGATTATATCGTGATCGGTTCGTTCCTTCTTCTGTTTCAGTTCTTTCTTTTCGTAAATGTTTATGTTCGCAGTGTAACAAGTGCATTTCGTGACCTGAAGATGTCACTTTATGTTTTTGTTATACGTTCATCTTCGATGATTCTTCAGTGAAGTGGCAATTGATGTTGTCAAACCCGTATTGTTACTGTTTTTCTATTCAAATTTCTTGTCGAATTGGTTTCGTGCATTCTATGAAGCGTTCACTGTCTACTAGCGTTTTTAAAGGCATTAAGTTCTTTATCCTTTCTAAAGTCCCCTATTGTATCTTAATCCGTTGTCAGTTCAAATACGTTCGCGATCACTTTTAATCGTCGTAGTCGTACTCGTAGTCCTTATATGATGTTTGATGCCTACAAACGTGAATATTGCTTCTAATTATTCCCCAATGTAGACTAAATTTTGCTTTTTTCAGCAGTCGAACAAGGACTTCTCGTCTTTTTTGCACAGGTCTATTTCTCCATCTTGATCTCTGCTTTTCAACACAATGGCCGATCAACTGACTGAGGAACAGATTGCTGGTATGGAATTTTTATTTCATGCATATTAAATGAAACGTTTTCTTAATGTGTTTTCGAAAATGAGAAATTTGTCTTGTCCCCGACTCATTAATGAGTGGCGCTATCAATACCCATTAATCGAGGAAGGACACGAATCTCCCCTTTTCTCGTCTACTTTTTCACTAATACTAAAGAGTCGTTGAATGGGAGTAGGTTCCGTCAAAATTATGTTTAACTACGAAGAAGACTGCTGAAAGGGAAGTAGTTATGTGATTATCATGTGTATTATTGGAAATGATGAGTATTATGGGAGAATTGTATGACCGAAAATGTATAGGTGGTGAATATCTTGTTGAAGAAGGGATTATATGTATAAGTTTCAAATTATTGAGTATGAAATGTCTCAAAGAACAACGTATAGCTGTCCTTAGCATCCCTACACCACTTTTTTTTTGCTGCTGAGCTTTTCTGTTCCTTTGAAAATAGGTTGTATAAGCGTCATCGCTGAGATCATTTCTTAATCACTACGGTATTATTCTAGAATGAGTGGGGAATAATGTTCGCCAAATTTTACCATAATTTGTCTTGGAAATATCTTAGACGTGGGTAGCTACAACAGACCTATTATTCTGCGAATATTAATATGGAATTTCTGTAACAGCAATATTCTTAATGAGAACTTGCTCATAACAAGGTTATTAATGTACGCGTAATGTCTGTGTAATTTTACTTGCTGTGAAATAGTAATCGTAATGCTATCTATAAAGAACTCTTAAGTTATTTTTCATTTCTTTTTTTTTTTGCCGGCTTTCAAGCTTCTCAGTGTTTAAATCTACTAAAACGTAAATTTTGCTTCCTAAAAACTAGCCTTAATGATAAACACTGATTACTGTGTTTTCTCGTGGAGGTACTCCTTATCGGTTGCTGTACTGCAACTGCTATGACGTGGAATTTACAAGCATAGATGCTTATCTGGTTACGATACGGCATTCCTATCATCACTCGGCATAATTCCTTCTGTTTACTCTACAAATCAATGCTTTCCGTGCTATCGCGTGATTTTTTTTTCGTTAAAAATGTGGGAATAGTTGACTTAGTACAATTGGGGGTGAAAACATCCTGAAAATCTACAAATTATTATGCTTATATCAAGTTATAGTATGGCTTCCCTAGCATCACTCGACATATTTCTTTCTGTTTACCCCACAAATCAATACTTTTCGTCCTATCGCGCGTTTTTTTTTTCTGTGCGAAATGTGAAAAAAGTTGACTTGTTACAATGGGGTGGAAATGTCCTGAAAACTGGTGCAATTGAGTAAGGGTTTGCTTGCGTATTATCGTGGTGGGACCGTTGTTAATCTTTGCTGTCCATTTGGAGATAGCGAGGGTCCCGATCGTAACCGCTTGCGCGATTGCAGTAGACATCAGCTCGCTACGACTCGATTGTGCAGCAGAGGTCATTTCCGTCTTAATATTGTATCAAATAACATGAGTAAAAACTGGAAAAAGAATTTTTAGTTATTAGTGCAAAGTAACAGAATTGCAATGTTTATCTCATCGAGTGGGCACAGTATCGATTACTGCAGGGTTACAGTGTTGAATCATGAAAAGTTGAGTTCTTAGGTCAAGGGATGGCACATCCATCATTTTGTGTAGGGACTCGAATAGCCGAAATACATACGAATATGAAACATAAAGTGTGAAAAAGTGAGAGCTACAGTATCACTAACCCATTGTTCGCCTGTTCTCCCTGCTGCGTTCCATTGTTGAGAGTCTTTGTTAGACATACGACGGGACACTCCCTTGATTCGTCAATGATACGCAGTGATAAAAACTATTTCACACGTGTGGAATCACTGAAAAATCACATATAATCAAGAAGAAAAAAAAACGATTAGAAAACGTTCAACTTTGTGCGTAAATTCTCGTGCCGTATTTCGGCTTAAATTAAAACGTTTTCGACGTCTCTAAATTGCTGCAGCCAGCTTTCTTTTTTTGTTCGTACCATATTGTTCATAGGAAATGTCGTTTGCATTTTCTATCCTTTATAACATGGGGTAAATCCACTTGCAGCTTGAATCGATTGTGCTGGCGGAATCAAAAGTGTAACAACGGAGTTCCTCGACTTCGCTCGCAAAGTGGTCCACTCATACGGTGTATTTCGATTGATTAGCGTCACAGTGGGGATTTAACATGTGCACATTGTCTAAAAGATTTCATAGAACTTATTGATGATAGTGGTGATTTTGAGGAGCATGGGATCAGCGTAGCCCCATAGAAATGGTCATAGAGTTTGGTAGAAAAATATTGGAATCTTTTTGACATTTCGTAGATGTCGATCGAATAACCACTAATGGACTCGACATTTTCCATCAAAAAGGATTTACATGATTTTGTGCAAGTTTTTATGATCAAGCATATTTGTTTGAAACTTATGCATCCACATGAATTTTTCGTTAGGCAAAGTCGTATTGAACGATTCTGTGGTGTAGATTGATTCGCTCTGGAAAGCAATAATAATTATCTATTAGATGTTTTGATTTTTGTGAATTAAATCTTTTTCATCATAGAGTTGTGATTCTAAGAGTGACAGTCTTTGCAGTAAGCAATCGTTCAGCGGTGTCTAGTTGTTGCTTTCATTGTAGGATTTAAAATACTAACAAAAAATACTCGAGACTATCAGAGAACTTATGTTGGAATCGAATGCGTAAATGAAGCGAGAAGTTAGGTTAGATTAGAGTTGTTGCAATATTAATGTAGAATGAAATAGTAGAGAAGAGGATAGGGAAAAATGACATTACTTATACACCACTCATTTGCTGTCTGATGAGCTACTGGGATGAAAATGCGCCGCGATTTTCACGCATGAAAAACTAAAATGAAATGGAATGTTCCATAGATCTTACGCAACATTAATGTAAAACTAGTTGTCAACGTGGTATTGATGTTATTGATGTGCTTTGTAGCATGGATTTTGGTAATATGTTCTGAAATAAATGTATTTCAGAGTTCAAGGAAGCCTTTTCTTTGTTTGACAAGGATGGTGACGGTACCATTACCACTAAAGAATTGGGTACCGTTATGCGATCGCTTGGTCAGAACCCAACAGAAGCCGAGCTGCAAGATATGATCAATGAGGTCGACGCAGACGGTATGTTGTTTTTTTTGTTTATCTGTCAGTTGTTTGCGAAATGTGTTGCAATGCTGGAGTTCATTTCAGGAAATGGAACTATTGATTTCCCTGAATTCCTCACAATGATGGCGAGGAAAATGAAGGACACGGATAGCGAAGAAGAAATCCGCGAAGCATTCCGGGTTAGTTTTTGTTCCGCTCTCTAAATTAACATGAAACTTGTTTCTTTTTTTCTGTTATTCAGAAGTTAGGGTAAGAAAAAAGGAAATTAGACGTGCTTAGTTGTTATGTTACGTTTAACAGGATGTTGCTCCAGTAGTTTCAGCAGCGGCGTTTTAATTTTCTCGTCGACTGATTGAATTAGTCGAACGAATAGCTTATCTTAATGAGAATAGGTTTCTTGTTCCCACTGCTCGCTCAGTTAAAAGCATTGCAGAATTACAAAGATCTTTGGTTGCTGGCGTTTAGGTCTTTTCTTCATAAATAAACCCTGATAATTCTTGTCTACCTATAAATAAATTACTTCTTGGATAAGTACGTTAATAAGTTTTCCGTTGAGGTTGATTTCCTGGCTGCTGAGATGGTGTTTTTCTTTCCAGGTGTTGTAGAAATTCTCGTATTAGCTTGCAGATGTAGGATGTAGCTTTTATCGCCCATCTTCCTTTTATTTTTTTTAAAGTAGTGGATAATAAGCATCATATGGGAAAAATCACCTGTTCACCAATATTTGCAGTTTACTAGGTAAAATAATGATGAATGGGCTGATGGGGTCTGTTCATGTTGTTTTACATTATAACTTGTTGTCGTACATCGACACTACGTCAGGTGTTCGACAAAGACGGCAACGGTTTCATCTCGGCAGCTGAACTGCGCCATGTGATGACCAACCTCGGTGAAAAGCTCACTGATGAAGAAGTTGATGAAATGATCCGTGAGGCTGACATCGACGGAGATGGACAAGTGAACTATGAAGGTAGGCTTAATGATATCTTTTCTTTTCATGAGTTGTTTTCTACCGCATTGCATGTATTTCGCAACAAATGAGGTTAACGAGAAGCTGTTTTTTTAATTGAATGACATGTTTTCTCCTATGGTCCAGAAGTAATGTTTTTGTTTATACCAGAGTAGGAGAATTTCTTCATGACAACGCGAACAGGTTATCGCGATTGTGTTTATTAAATTAAATTTCTAGTTTTCTCGTTTGTTAGATAGTGTAATTGGTAATACATAAGAAGTCCGTTTTTTTTACGCTCGATTTCTTTCAGAGTTCGTTACGATGATGACGACCAAGTAAACAACTGAATCTGCTCCGAGTTTTCTCAGTTCCCAACTGATCTGTGTACCCATCCAAATTTTTTTTTGTGTGTACCTCGTGTATTGTCCATATACACGTCGTGTGTACCATTGTGTATCACCACTTCCTCCATTGTGTTTCGCTCGTTGTACACCCCATGTTTCGTATGCGAGGGTTCTGTGCTCGAATTATAAATAATATGTGTATCTAGATGGATCATTTTTTGATCTATTTTTTTGGACTATTCTTCTTTCGCGCTGATTCTCCGTTCCGCTCTGTATAATTCCGTGTAGTGTTGGTGGGCATAGCCTTCCTTTGTTTCCGCCTCGGAGCCCTTCCATTTGCCCTGGTTGGAACAATTCTTGCGAGGGGGTGAATAGAGCTTGGATAACAGCACATTCTTTCCGTTATTCGTTTCCCTCTCGCAGAGTTCTTCTTCGTCTTATCCCCGTTTATGTCTCTGACCACATGGATTTAATATATTCTATTTTATTTGTGAATAAATATCCTACACAAAATTGTAGAGTGCTCAGCATTTATTGATTATGCATATAAAATAGGTACATAAAATACCGGTTGTAAATGACAATACGGGACGTGCATCAATGTGAGCCGTATCCCACGTACATAAGTACGGTAAAGCTACTTTGGTACAATTTATATTGCTTATGATGCGTTTATTTGGCAGCATTAGAGAGAACACGAGAAAAAAAAAACAGAAGAAAGAAGAGAGGAAGAGCAGGAAGAGAATAGGAATTGACCGGATTGTGACACATGCACATGAATGATGATGAAGAATGAGGTGTGGGCAGTGAGGGGAGAAGTTGCGGTAGCAGTAGTACGGTACGGTACGGTAGAACCGCCCGACTACTCGCTATCGCTGCTTGAACTCGATGGTGCACATAGCCCAGTATGTATAGTAATTGTCGAGTTGCAATTCACCGAAAATGCTGGATAGTAGAGTCCACGGGGTAGATTCCTGAAAAAAAAGCAGTAACAATCGTAAAACGTGGCCGAAAAAAAAATGCTGTTGTGGATTTCGAAGGATTTTCTCTGAAAGAGCGGATGTTTAAACAGGTGTTTATAGAATAAGTTCACCTTTTTGTGTAGTTGTGTCCTTGTTCAAACACTTGAGGGAATTCCTAGATGTAGGACAAGCTTTTTCGATTTTTTTTTTAATTGTACTTTCAAAAAAATTGCACTTCAAAGAATTGAAGAAGACCTAATCTCTGTTTGATCTGCGTAGGTTAAAGGTGGAGCTGATCATGAAATTGACAGAGTTGGGATCTAGGTAGGTCAATAGGTAGATCAAAAGGTGTAGTTCATGACCGCGGCGCGTGTTGAAGCTCATATCCGTCCAATAAAGTGGGGATAAAGGATAAAGTCTCTGACGTGTCAATCCGTTTGGGATCCAGCGACGCCTTCACTTCAATTCAAATTGGTCTTAGGTTTACCAACACTACCTTAGCCTATGCAATGACTTGCGGGGACGAGCCGATGTGCCTCGTCAGTGTTTTTATGCTCACAGATGAGTCTGACACCAATTCACCAATTTAACGACCTATGAGGGATGAAAGACTTGGTTGGGTTTAGGGGCAGTAACGAACCATCGTGTCCTGTCGTCACAGTCGAACCTTTTACCGACTGTTCTACACCCTCCCCCTCCTCCGCGATCCGTCTAGTAATCCAGAAAATTGTGAGAAGAAGCCTAAGTTGCAGACGTTTTGCGATTCTAGAAGCTCAAAGCCATGTTATAAAAGGTTTGTGTTATTGACTGGTTTTGAAAATGAGCTGATTGTGGAACGAATAGATCTGCAAGGGGTTTATGGAAGATATTATTGTTATTATTTGTGCAAAAAAAAAAACATATTATTTAGTATCAAGGCTATAAATATGGTGGAAAACTGAATTTTGTTAAAATTAGAGCCCTACAATTGGTTTGGTAGCTTGATTGGCCTTTTGAAGGATCTCGGAAAGTCATTGTTTCAGGGTTGAAAACCTCATTTGCTCGATAACCAGGGGGATGTGGTGGGGAGTGTGGTGTAGGTCAATGTACATTTCCTCAAGAGGTCAAATTACAACCTCCTCACAGTACCCTATTAAAGCTTTCACCTCTCCTTGGCCTGCCTGAATTGGTTCCAGACTGATTCCGGACCCATCCGGGAGGAGAAGGACAGTGACCCAATGCGGCGGTTAGTTCCTCATCCTCCATTGCACCATCGTCGAACACCTCACTCTTTTGTCCTTCAAAGCAAGAAACGCCGAGCACACTCGGAAGCGATTGTGTTTTCTGGCGATGGTGTGAAACATTTATGTAGTTCCACAAGTTGGAAGTCTTGTTATTTCTGGAAAATTCCCAAAATTCCCAACAGATGTAAATATTAATCCGATTTATGTGTTACCGTGTCCGTCACCAGTTCCATTTTTTTCCAGCTGTTATCCATCCGGTTTGCGAATGAATTTTGCATAAATTATTGGTAGCACACAAACAACGACAGTGCCTACTAATTACTACCACAAAGAATTCGTTTCCGTGTTTTTTTTCCACAGAATCCTGATCAACTTACTAGAATATTTAGAGATTTTTTCTTTTCGAATCATTGGGAGAATTACGAGGGGACAATTTCAACGACGCAGAGTACATTGAAACTCATCGGACTCATGCAACGTACGATAGCCGGAGAAGTATGGTAGTTTTCTTAGTTAGTAGGTTCAAGATTTGGTCATTTATTGTATATCAGCATCTGGGGCGGGTGTGGTGTAGCGGTTAGAGGTTCCGCTTCCTGCACGATCGATCGGAGGTTCGAATCCGCTCTAGTTCGAATCTCATCAAGCCTTTCATCCCTCCGGGGTCGATAAATTGGTAGCAGACTTGTCTGGGAGGATAAAAACACTGACTTGACACATCGGCTAGCCACCGCAAGTCATTGTATAGGCCAGTTACACGTTCGTAAACCTCAAACGATTCTGAATAGAAGTGAACGTGTGGGCGCATCCCAAGCGGATCGATTAACGCCAGAAACTTTATCCTAACTTTATCCTTTATATCAGAATCTATAGTCAAAATATATAGTAACTGTCAAATCCGATATCATTTTCCAATTACGGTAAACTATCAAAATCACTGCTAAAATTGACGTTAACCCATCCAAAAATCATTAAAATTATTTATCGCCTTCCATCTGGGGCAAGTGTAGCGCAGACGGTAAGAAGTTCTTTATGTACACGATCCATCGATGATTTGAAACCTGGCAACCAGGCTTTTCATCGTTTCGGAGTCGATAAATTGGTGCCAGGGTTGTCTGAGAGGAAAAACCACTGACTTGACGCAGCAGGTAGCCTCCGCAAGTCACTGTATAGGCCAGTTACACGTCCGTGAACCTCAAGAAATTTTGAATTCGAGTCCACGCTTCGGCTCATCCCAAGCGGATTGATTAACGCCAGACACTTTATCCTTGATCCACATTTTATCACGCGGGTGGGAGCGACATCATGCCTATAGCCGTGAACTAAGCCCCTGGGTCTACCTATTCGTGGGAAGATCCACGAAGATTTTCTGACTCAGATCCATGAAGATTCCAAATACTACATATTTGAAGATTTTTTTTGAGAATCCTGTGAAAATTTTTTGAGAGAATTTTAACAGCCCCGAAAACCAAAAATTATCGGACTCTTCCAATATGCGATGGTGGGGAAGCAGTAGAATTTTCTTAGTCAGTGGATTCAAGATTTCCTCATTTCTAGGATAGTTCTGTTCTGATATGACTGTTTCCCAATTATGGTAAATTATTAGAATATCAGAATCACCACTAAAAACTCAAATTGATATAATTTAAAAAATTATTGAAATTATTTGTAGTCATTCCTATAGGCATGGCGCCTCAGTACATAGCGTAGAGGAGGCAGTGCTGGAAATTTCTCGAGCCCCGAAACGGCGAAGATCTTGCTTTGGCTTTGGGCGGTATCGAACCATCGATCGGACGGATGTGGTTTGATCTCTTGCCACTACACTACATCTACCATCACCAATTTTTTCCTTTTATCGTATGATTAGTTTCGAAACACAGGAGAGCGTCTTGCCCAAATCCAGAGAACAAACATTCCAAAGGTTTTCGGGTTGAAAGACGAAGAGTTGAACAGTATGTGGTTGACACAATGACTTTCGTGACCAATCGTTTCGTTAATTCTTTGTTCTTGTTTCTTGGATGAGTCTGGAAAGAATTCGTCGATTCAGGGAGGGGTGAGGGACTCGGTTGGGGAATGTGTGCGGTATCGAACCATCCATCGATCGCGTGTATGTGGTTTGACCTCTCGCCAATCAATGACCAACGACCCTCCAAAAGAGTCTGGATCCACTGAGGAGAGATTAAGGGTCTGGTTGGGACGTACGAATGTGTATTAGTACGTTTACGACCACACTACATCTTATTTACCGTATAGTAATTTCCTAGACACATGAAAATTTCTCGCAAGAATCCAGGAAATGGCACACTCGAGAGGAAAAATAATAAAAGGTTCGGGAAAATAATAATAAAATAAAACAGTAAAATAATAATAATAATAATAATATAATAAAATAATAAAACAGAAATAATAAAAATTCCGGGAAAATAATAATAAATAAATGGTAAAATAATAATAATATATAACAATAAAATAATAAAACAGAAATAATAAAAATTTCGGGAAAATAGTAATAAAATAAAATAGTAAAATAATGACATATTAATGAAATAATAAAACAGAAATAATAAAAAGTTCGGGAAAATAATAATAAAATAAAATAGTAAAAAAATAATAGTATATAACAATAAAATAATAAAACAGAAATAATAAAAATTTCGAGAAAATAATAATAAAATAAAATGGTAAAATAATAATAATAATATAATAGTAAAATAATAAAGCGGAAATAATAAAAATTTCGGGAAAATAATTTAAAAAATTGCATTAGAAGACGATGGATCGAGTTGTACGGTGTTGACGTAATGAAATTCGAGGCGAATCGTTTTGTCAACCCGCCCGCCACTTTTGTCCTCACAGATGAGTCTCGAATCAATTCGTCGACCAAGGAAGGGTGAGGCGAGGTTCAATAGGGAGTTTGCGGTATCGAACCATTGATCGTTCGAATGTGATCATTCGATCTCTTGCCACAACGCTACGCTTCTTTGCGCCCACCCTTCTCATCTTATTTACCTTACGATCACCTAAGAATTATGTATAGATTGTGTATAGAGATTATGATCAAAAAAATAATTAAGCTAGGAATGTCATCATTTCCTCTTTTTCCTTTGAGCCTAAAAATGCTAGCTGTGTTTTCTGAGTCCAGTGTGAACTCCGTACATACATCTAGCTATTAATCGCACATCTCTGCTCGATTTTAAAAATAAAAACATCTCGAGAAAGGAAGAAGGGAAGGAAAAAAGACTACCAAAAATGGTGGATTCCCACGTATCTACAGTATATCACAACGAAAAATGAACATCTCTGCCAACTTTTTACAAGACAGAAATTTCCTGAAAACCACTATAGGCAATTCACCAGCAATTTTCTCATCTGAGTAAAATTCATGCACAATGAAGCGTTAAGGGATTTGTTGATGTCATCAAAAATGTAGCGTATTACATACCCGATAAATAGATAATAACCCCTCCCTCCCCCTCCCTCCCGACCACTGTTTGATTTGAGTTATGATTTTCGGTTTAAAGTGAAACCATTTCCCTGGAATATTCCGTGGATTTGATAGCACTTTTGACATCTTGGATATTTTTGAAGATTCACATATAGGTGTATAGTTTTCGCGGAGATACATAGATTTAAAGCGGAGATTTTTCGTATTAATTTTCTCTGACCGGAAGTGCATGAGTCGTCGAAGGGTTCTACAAGACTTTGGCGAGTACAGAGACCGAATTCCAGGAGGTTTTGTAACGATGTGGACATCTTCAAGCATGTTGCTAAGAACTAGCACAGATAACCTCTATATTTTGATGATTTTGGCCAAATGTTCGACATAAATTTCCCATTCCAATAATTTTTTTTGAAAAAAAGTTCCTTAGACTACAGTGAACTCTACGTGGATTCATCTGCCTAAATCCTCTTTGACGTAAGTTCCCGCGGACGAGTGTATACATCCTAATCTTTGTTTTCATAAAAGATTATTTTGATGGTGTGGTGCGAAGTGGTCGCCAAGGGAATGGAATTTTCCCTGAGTTGATCTCGGGAAGAAACGACTGCCTTCACACTCAGTGAAAACGTAAAATTTATTTATGATTACACTAATGGATACCAGTTTTCGACGATGGATCGCTCTTTAAAATGATCTGTGATCGTGGGCGAGAGTTCAATCAATCGTGGATTGACGGAAGCGCTAGACACGAAATTTCTCGTTTTAGAAGAGAAAGAGGTCGGGGAGAAATGTTGGGCGAAAGAAAAAGAATCTGTGTAAATTACCTGCCCATAACCAAAACTAAATCTAAAATTGAGCGGGATTTATTTATTTATTTATTTATCTATTTATTTATTCACATTCATCTTTGGCGCGAAAAGGAAAAAAAAAAACAAAACAAACGAAAAAAAAGGAAAGAAACACACATTATCTGAATGAGAAAACTTTTACAAAAATCGACACCGAATTATTATTGATTTTCAATTTATCTATTCATTGGAACCTGGCGCTGGTCTTTTCGTGGCGCATAATATTTATTATAAACAAACCATAAATTTCCGCTTATGATCTTTTTCCTGTAAATCCTTGCTTTTTTTCTTTTGGAGTTCAGCACAACAAATTCATGAGATTGACCATATATGTAGAGTGCAGAGAAATTTGTAATTTTTGAATGGATTAGATTTTATTTCTCTTTTATTTTTCAATTTCTTCTATCTTTCTCTTATTTAGGATAGCCATATTTGATAAATTTGATATATTTGATAAATACCATATCTGGATACGTTTAAGTAGTACGATCTCTGCCCATTGTATGCTTTTTTCCTGTACCTTCACCATTCTCACTGTATTTGATTTCAATTCTGTCTTTGCCACATCTTTTTTGGCACCCCATTGAGATTAATAAATATAAAAATAGACAAATAAATATTTGCATATGTTGCCCTTGTTACTATCGATGGCATTCTTATGCGCATAATATGAGACAAAAAAAATTTTACATTTTTTTTCAGAATGCAGCCTATAATCTTGGATTTTATTCTTGTAGGAATGTAAAAAATCTCTTTAAAGTGTCCACGGACTAGTTTAAGATGCACTAAAAAAATCCAAGAAAAATGAGGAGTTGATTTCTATGAGACGAAATTAAAATTTTCAAATGTTTTCCAAGAAATTTACAAGATTTCCAAGAAACTTCGTTTTTTGTTAATACGATTTCAATAAGCATAGACGCAACTAATTTCGCTCCTTGTTATTTTCAGTAAAAATGAGAATTACGGTACTATTACTGTAATTTTCTGCAAAATCTATTATTGTGTACGTATGCATATGAAATAAGCGCTTACGTGAATGCAAACGTGCTCTTCTCGAATAATCGTTTCCTATCGTTGATTGTGTATTCGATTGTTCCACGATTACAATC
This sequence comes from Necator americanus, assembly GCF_031761385.1. NCBI lineage: Eukaryota > Metazoa > Nematoda > Chromadorea > Rhabditida > Ancylostomatidae > Necator > Necator americanus. The sequence continues at coordinate 33,927,881 of NC_087375.1, forward strand.
CAGTTTTACGCCGATAACACTTCCTGAAACACTTTCCCTATACATGCGCATATGACGAGTTCTTTTCTTCGGAAAAATCGTACATTTCCAGGAAAGAATCAGAAAAAAGGAGGGGAGTTGCTTTTACGTGCTGCGAAAGTTACTGAGCGAATCTGCAAAACCGCTCTTCGTACTGGTGAAAATTCAGCCACTAAGAGCACTGTTGATCCATAATTCATGTGTTTTCCGGCAACTCATTTCACTCTTTGTTGGAAATATGTACGCATCCAGGGGATGCGAACAACTCCACTCACCTTTTCCTATACCACCAACAATACGACTATGATGTGTTTCATTGTGTAGATACCATGATCGCTCTCCATCTACATACATTGACCAACCATGTAAATCTTTTCCTGAAATAATAGACATGAAAAACATGGAAAATGTTGTCCGCACAGAAAAAAACGCCAATTCCTTCTTTTACCTCCTCTTTTATTCTTCTATTTTCTACTTATTTTCAAACATATTTATTTGTTATTTTTATTTATTTATTTATTTATTTTCTATTTATTTTATTTTATTTATTTTTATTATTATTTTGTTTATTATACCTTAATGCTCATTTAATTCTATTCATTTGTGCGAGTTTTTCTTTTAGAAAACTGTGACAGGTTTTTTTCCCCCGCGAAATTGTGCGAGTCTACTTAATGGACTCGGAATAACGTTAGACTAACATTTCTCGGACGCAGGTAATTTTTTTTTTTGCAAATGGAAAAAAACCCAAATTTAAATCGGTAAACGCACGAGTTTTCCATCATTTTCCATCATTTTCTGATAATAAATTCTCGTATAAATGGATAGGAATGTGCAAAAAACAACGGAATACGGCGAAAACTCGTCCTCGCTATAGAAAATCAATGCACTTTTACTCATTAAGGCCAACATCTTTCGAAAATTTTCTACTAATTTTAAAATGTTTTTGTAGTAGACGATTAAAAATGAATAAAGGATATGGTCCCTGGCTTATTAATCCGTTTGGGATAGGCCATCGCGTTCACTTCAACTCGGAAACGTTTGAGGTTTACGAAGGGTGACGAGCCGATGTATCAAATAATTGTTTTTATTCATGGAGCTCGGATGGATGAAAAGCTTGGTTGTCACCAGTGCGGATTCGAACCATCCACCATCCGTGCATTGGCAACGGAACCTCTTACCGACTGCGCCGCAGCCGCACGTAACTGAGTAATGTATTGGTTTTTTTTTTGAAGGGAAGGACGGAAATCTACAGAAAATAAAGAAGGAGGGCTTCATTTGCAAAATGTGCAGTTAGGCTGATTCAGTTATGAAAAGGAGCGCTCTGTCGCATCCACATATAGTTGCTATCGCTTTCCAAAGACGTACACGCGACATGCTGCTCATGCAGGACGCAAGTCGCGCACGGGTTTTTCTTATGTATCACAAGTTGTGCTCGGTCCATCCAACACTTAACGTCTGTTTCATTTAATGAGTGCCTAATTAACAGTGGAAAATCACTGTTTACGGTATTTGAAGGGCTGTTAAGGTCGTAAACCCTTTAAAAAAATTTACTAAGAATAGAGAATTTTGTTTGTTCCTCCGTGATCCACCGAAAACTACGGCTAATTCTCAGGTAGAAGCTTACAGTTATTCTATTGTAAAAAAATAATTAGGAATCAGTTTATTGAGTACTTGAGTGTTCCCAAATGTAGCTTAATTAGCAGTATTTGAAGTAATTAATGTTTTTAGTGCTTAAAAATCCGGAAATTGACAGAGAAGGCTGAGTAAACAATAGGTTTACTCAGTTTTCAGTATTCTCATAGAATAATTACAGTATTCACAGCAGTTACTGTACGAACGCACAAACACAATCAACGGAAAATGAATCCAGAAAACAAATTCGCTTCGAAATTTAAGGGAAGTACGTCTTTGGAGTGAAATTTTGCGTTTACCTTGCTACCAATTTCTGGATGGCTCTCATTCACTCAAAAATTTTCAATACGTCCGATATTTTCAACTGGACATACATCCATATTTTTGAATATCCATTCTAATGCGAGCGTGATTTATGTATTGGGTTTACTGCGACCAGCAGCCACAAACACTGAATAAACAAGAAATAAATTTCGTACCAAGCATAATGTTTCTGTTGACGGCTGGTTGCGCGACGCCGACGACGATGTCAGCGTTACTGTCGTGACGTACTACGCTTATCTCCCAATAATGAACACCCTAAAATAGAAATTACTGAAAATTTTGAATTTTCTCTTTTCTTCTGAGGACTAGTCCTTAACACTGAACAAAAATGAGGATAAGCCTCGGTATTGTTCCAGAAAGAAAATAATAATTCCTTAACAACTTTTCCTTCTTCTCACATACGATACGTGGAAAATTTCTCACCTTAGAAAATGCAATTGATCCGAGAATTGTCCTATATTCCAAGCTAGTACCAGTCAATGATGTACATTCATTTGAAAGTTGCATATCTCTTTGCGATGGGGATTTTGTCAGTTGAAACCATGCTACTGTAAATAGCACAAAAATTGTTTATTATAATGTTTATTATTTATTAGGTTCCCACAGCTTCACTTGCAGTTCGAGACTGAGTTTTACTTCTTTCTTCTTATTTATTTATTTATTTATTTATTTTCTAATAATTCGAAACATGTACATAATATTCTTTATTGTTCTTTTATAAATTCTTCTATTCTATTCTATTCTTTTGTTCTTTTCTTTTTATTTCTATAAATTTAATCCGTGTGTTCTACATGAAGCGCAAAGTCATTTGTTATTTGAAGACAAAAAAGAATGAGATTCCACCACGATAAGTTTCGCATTCCATGGAAAATATCCGCAAAATCTTTAAGTTGACGAGCACGTGCCAGCATTCACAACATCTCTTTGTGTTCTTTGTGTTTCCGGCAAAGAATGGTCTGTCTCATGATGATGAAAAGAAGGAGGGAATGACAACTCATTGTCACTTCTCCTTTTTTTTTCTTCTCCGGGATTTTCAAGAACATTCGGAGACATTCCTCTGGGAAGTGCGTTAGTTTAAAAATATGTAGTTAAGCTTATGGATGAGATCGTAGGCGTTAGAAAAGCCCCCCCCCCCCTCTTCTTCTTTCTTCTCCCCACTCTGCTAATTGCTGGGAAATCGTTTGGTCAACGGGCCATTAGAGCGTGAGGGTGAAAAATGACCGACTCGATGCACTTATACGTCGTAAAGACTCGAATGATAGTACAGTCGCAGCGTGGTACGAAATTGGTACGAAAAGATGACTGCGACGTACTTTAAAGAATATTTATTTTGACACCGACACCGACAAAAGTGTGATTTTTTCCACTGCAAAAAGAAGAGAATCGAGGAGAAATTGAAAATTCTAGCATCAAAATGCTTACCCTCAGCTGTTTGTAGACAAATCGGTTCGCTATATTCACTTTCACCGGCAGCATTGAACGCTTTCACTCGAGCGGTGTAAACAGTGTTAAAATGAAGACCGTCGATGGTACAAATCGTATCACGACCGCAATAGACTTCCTATAAGAGTTCTTTGAAGGATTTCGTTTACAGCAGATAGAATGACTGAAATAGAAGTCATGGTAGGATACACATATTATATTATTCACGGACAAAGACGGGGAACAACTCACTGAAAAAAATGAGAAAAAAAAAACACAAAGTGTGAAAAAAAAACATATGGTGTGAAACGATTGATAAAAAATTATTAAATACACCATATAATATAATAATTTAAAAAAATAATAAATGAATTCTTCTTGAATAAAAATAGAACATAATAGTACTACAATAGAATAATAAATAATAGATATTATGATATAATACATATTATTAAATGAAAATCCAGACTTAGAAGAGGTAAATTAAAAGATTAAATCATTAATTGAATTAAATTTTAAAAAAAAGTAGAAAATTAGGATATGCGGGAGGACCGGACGCGTTCTAGACAAAAAAAGGAGGAATTTGAATGTATTAACCGTCCGTCAAATTTCGAAAAACCTTCAAAAGTAGTACGTTTTTTAAGCAGACGATTTATTTCAAAGAAAATAGGTGATAATTTAGTTAGTTTCTAGAAATTTCCAGGACAATTTTTATGTTAAAAGATTCAGTAGGAAATAATTGTTTCCGAGACACATTAGGTCAACGAAAATAAACTAAAAAAAATATTTTAACATTTACGCGAGAAGATTTACGAAAACGTTCAAAGTGTTACTGTTTGTGGAAATTTCCCTGGAAAATCTGAAAATGGTACAATTCGGTTAACGATTGGTCATAGATATTTCACGTCTTCTAACATTTTTTTCTCTAAAAAAAAACAGGATTACAATTCAACGCTAAAATGACACTTTCAGTAACTACAGTACTTTATTTTGTACTCTGTAGGAGTACTAGAAAAATTTTAATTATATATTGAACTCAAAATATATTAATAATATTGCATCAGCCATTCTTGCTTTATTTTGTGGTTGGTATTTGAAAAAAAAATAAAAAAGAAATAAATAAAAACCCCTATGTTAGGCATGTATGTATGTATGTTGCATAAGAAATGTTGCACTTACGGAAGCAAAAAAAAAACTTTTTTTTTGCTACAATTTTTTATTACGCGTTGCTTAGCTACTAAGAATTAGGAGGACACGCCTAATGGAAATCCATCACACGCCTTGCAAGGATTCTTGCAAATACGGTGGACATTTCCGGACTTTTTTCTACAGTAATCTGACATTCGATTTTTTCTTGATGTTTTTTTTCGGAGAAGATTCAGGGGATTGCTGTCAAACAGCCTTCTCCGAAATCTCCCCCGAAAAAGGTCTTAGGATGTACTTTTACGACGGTGATAAGTAGGGATTACATGGTAATTTCACGAAAAAGAATAACGTAGTAGAACGAAGAGTACTGTAATAGGTTAGTATCTATTCGCAGGGTCCCAAATAAAGCTGAAGAATCCGAAAAATACCGTATCCGAATAGTATAACCTTAGTTATCTTTCACGATTATTACAGTAACTACAGAATTAGGTGAAAGAGGAACTTAGAAGCAAGAAATGGAGTACGAAGAATTCTCTGAAGACGTTCGGATGTTGACCGCACAGTTCTGTCGCTAATAGCGCAGCAGAATAATTTAGTGGGGATGGGAGTGAGATCTATTCCATTCTTATTATTTTATTTCATTACTATTCATAAATATTTTTAATTTTTTTAAAATAAATTATCTATTTTGATTCCTTAGGCAAACAAAATGGCGTAGGTGTTCTTCAAAACAACGTCCATCGCTCCGGAGAGGAAAATTCGCTGATGAGTTTGAAATTTTTTAGCTTTTCTAGTTTCTTCTGGAAAGAAATGTTGAGCGGGTCTCGATATGTTTCATTTTTACGCAGATTTAATGAAGCTGGCTACACTTCCACTGAGAAGATCAGCTCCTGTCATGCTTTCAGTAGTAAATAACCAGGATAACGCGTGCCGGAATAAAAAATTTCAGAAAAAAACTACTAAACGTAACTACGTAAGTAACCACTAAACGAAAGTTTGCGGACATTTTTCCTTAATCACATGGTTAGTTAAATGGCGTAGACATTTTAGCAGCGCCGAAACTCCGAAAAGTGCAAAATTCGATTTTTCCAGCGTATTTCAGGTCACAAAGGATTGACAGCTCCTATTAAAATTTACAAAAACTCGACCTGTCAGGTGTGACATACGGAAAGTGCACGTGAAGCGTGGAAAAAGTAAACAATTATTTTTGAGTGATGAACTCTCTCCACTTTCAAGAATTCAACGATGACCTCTCTCATCTTCGCTCAAAAAAAAATTCCTGAAAAAATTTTTTCCTTCACATTTGCCACGTGTGAGATCCGAAGACTGTTCCGGATTGTTTTTTTCTCGACATGACAATGAATTGGTGAAAAATAGGATCATTGTGGAGGAGGATCTCTTCTGTGCTCGGCGCGATGCGGTTAACTGTGACGGAAACATTTTTTCTTTTAGAATTTGGGCTAATTTTTTGATTTTTCACAGTTATACTACATACTCTACAGAAATTTATTTATTTCTCTTTTTTTTCTACGGGAAAATTTCTGCGACCATTACGTTCCGCACATCCGCGTAGTCTCGCATTGAAGATATTTTTTAAAAAATTTTCCAAGTAGCTAATACAGGTAGAAAAAAGATGAAAAATGATTATTCAAGAATTCCTTCAACAGCTGAGTAGCGGTTTAGTTTTAATTTAGGATTTATTATTATTTATTATGCATACGTGTATAACATATGTATTATACATACACATCGTTATTATTGTACATATAAATTTGTTTAAGCAGGTAATTTCTGAAAAAATGATTGGAGATCAATCGATTGGTATAGATCAAGACCTGGACTTCATGAGATTCGATTCACGTGACCTCTGCCCAAATTTTTTCTAATTCTCGTCAAATTACGAATTCGTATTAATTATTACTTAATCGCTCTCGATGATGACCACGAGTGCCGAACGGAGACTGGACCGCGCTGCGACCGCGCCGCAAACGCGCGTAACTCGGTCGCGGCGCGATGGTCGAGGGAACAAAAATCTTGAATTTTAGAAATAAGGATAGATTTGGAATAGAATTAGAATTTTTAGAAAGGAAATTTTAGGAATTTTGGAGTATTTAATACCAGTTAAAGTACGTTACCTTAAATTTCCCATCATCCCGCCCGCTGTCAATCTCAAGACTATAGCCATCGATGGCGCAACCATCCTGTCGTGGACGCCATACAATAGTAACGGAATTATTCTCCGCTGAACATTCGGCCGCATCGATTACTGGCGGTGATGGGACTGTAAGGAATTTTTCTGTTTTCCAGGAGTTCATCAAAGAATGACTTATTGATGAAATGATTCATTATGATAGCAGTATGAATCAGGAACAGAACTGAGGAGTGCAGCTAGATTGCAGTGATTCATGCAAGAAAATAAAAAAAAACAAAATAATAATAAAAAATAAAAAGAGCTCAAATTGTGTGTGTGTGCAATTCTACGTTTAGTGAAAAAATAGAAATTCTCTACACAATACCACCAACACAAGTGATTGTACACTATACCTCTGGTGGAATCCCCGTTGATGCGTGAATTCTGGTTAGCTAAAAACTTAGTGAACATGAATGTGTTATGGATGTGTTAACTGGATCTTGTCCGTAGATAAGGAGGTGAGTAGAAGTGACCGTTGAGGTTCAAGGGATGCAAAATGATCAAGAATGTCGAGCTGAGCAACGGCCGAACAGTGCTTGCTCACCTTTTAGCTGAGCAAAATCGAGTGTTTGAATAGAGTACTGTAGATGTTTTGTGTCCAGATTCAGGACAATTTCTGGATCCACGTCCGGTTTTGTCTTCATTTCACGATGCCATAGGAATTCTTGACTCGTCGAACGATGTAGTAAGGCGGCGGAATGCTGCAAAAACGCTCGACTAGAGAACTTTTCCGAGCGAATTCCTCTCGAACAACAATAGACGATTGCTAGACGTTGAAGGAAAATTGAAAAAAAAACCCCAGCAAATTTGTGGAATGGAATCGTGGAATCATTGACTTCCTTAACGGCAAAAATTTTAAAAATTCTCTCCAAGGCAATTTTTTTCCTTCAGAAAATTCCAGTGTATTCTCATGAATTCGTCGAAGGAAATACAAGGATATAAGAGTTGATGATTGGATAGCATAGTGAAATTTTGCAACCGCAACAGAAAATAAAATTTTTCTAACTTTTTTTTTTGAAACTTTTCGGTACATGAAAAACTTTCTTTATCGAATAAAACAAGCAGAAATTAAATCGAAACGACACAGAAAGCCTCCTCAAATAAGATTTTCGTGAAAATCTTCCAAACGTCAATGTTAAACATTCGTATACCTATTCCATGGATGTATCAGTGTTTATTTGCACGTAAAAAGGCATATACAAAGTTTTTAACCAATTATACAGAAATTTCTCCGAAAAAAAAATTCAATTCTCTTAGAAATGCTTATGAAATAAAGTTTCTCAAGTGCGGATATGAAAGATATGTAGATATTTCTATGATCCAAAGGATACATTGAAATGGAAGCTCAAAAAAATTCCCATTTTCCCTCAAAAAAGTTTCTTTTTCCGATTTACAAAACTATAAAATTGATAAAATTTCATCTGCGCTAACCTGTAAATACGTTGCCGCATCGGGTTCCTTAAGTGCTTCAATACAGAACTGAATTAGTCCAGTTGTCCGTGATAATTTCGCTGTACAACGTGAAATTTGTTCTCGGAGTATTTGTTTCTGGAAAAAAAAACATAATTCGTCGGATTTTTATATTAGTTTTCAGTTACCACATGAAGAACCGCTGTTCTCATTTCGAACTTTCCACAAAATTCGAGAAAGCACAGGAAAAATTGCGCCATTCTTACAATAGAGTGATTGAAAATCCAGGAACTTTATGCTATACTCCATTTTCCTTTGCGCCGCTAGCACCAATTTCTTAGAGATCTCCATTTTAAATAGGACTAATTCTGACTAGACGTTCAAATATCCATTTAAAAGAGGATCCAGACGTTGCCTTCGATTTTTTTCTCGAAAAAAATCCCATCTCTCTTTGGAACCGTTACAGACACAAACCTTATGATCTTTTTGTTCATCCACATGTCGCATCAATTGCTCTTTTCTCGTTTGAAGCTGCTCAATTAACGCATCTATTTGTATGCACAAGTTTGACTTGAAGTCATTGCAAGAATTCTGAAAAGGCTCTCTTTGTGGCGAATGACATCAATCCATTGTAATTAAACCTTTTTCTGAATATTCCAATCAGGATGAGGATTAAATTTCCCACAAAAAACAATAGCAGCTGCACTCACATTAAGATTATCATGCATTTGTTTTAACCGTCCAATTTCCTCCGTTGCTGTTCGAGCTTTCTCGCTCAATTGTTGTAGGGTGGTTGAGAGTTCAGCCTGAAATTCAGGATTTATTTCATGATTTTCCCTAACCGATCGAGTATGCTTGAGGATATGTAAAAATGTTTTCTTAATGTCAGAATGTAATGTGAGGAGTAAAAAAATCCGATTCAGACAAGGTGCAATGACGACAATCACTCCAGACAAACATAAAAACACAATTTCTCCTAAATTTGCGTAAAATTTGTTGTTTTCGACATCACAGCTTCAGCATATACAAATTACCTTCCGGATTTTTTTTTTGTTTTTCACCGATCTACTCGAGAGTTCTCTGAACAAGTGCTCAAATAAAAGCTGAGGAATCCAAAGATGAAAGAAAAATATCTCCTGGATTGATAAATTTATGTTTTTCTCCCGCAAAAAAAGCGAGAAAAATCATTAGAGATTTGAAATGGGATAATTGTGATCAGGGAGCTGGAGCCCAGTTAGATCTAAAATTCTGCAAAATTCCTCCACGAGGTAGAGAATTAAGTAATTTGAAGTATTGTGAGTAATTCAAGGGAAACTGTTGAAAATGCAAAATTTTCTGGAAGATATTCATTGTCTAAAAAATAAAATTGATTTAAATGAAATTGAATTTAATTGAAAATGAAAAATTGGTTGTCAAAAATATATAGTAATTAGTTTACCGCATAAATTATTTCATCAGACATTTGGCCCTGGGAAGAGGTAGAAAATCGGCAAAACTTATTTTTTGGAAGTTTTCTCGGCATAATGCCTGAGAATTAAATTGAGCTTTTTATTCTGCGGCTTAGATCGTGGATTCTCGTGGATTTCGGTAGATTTTCCCAGATAACGGTTCTTTTATCGATCGTTCTTTTTCTTCATCGAATATTTCAGAACCTTTCTTCTTCCCCTCAGTCCCCCTTTTCTCCCCCCAGGCGAAATTCTTCAGCTTCCCTTCTTATTTGAGGAATTACACGATGTACGTGTGTACGCTGCTTCTCGCGTCCACATTGACAATGCAGTGTGTTGGCGTATGTCGTGCGATGCTGAAGCTGTCATTCAAAAGTGACGAACAAGCTGCACAAGCTCCATGTGACAAATAGCAACATTGTACACGGATGGCAAATTAGCGCAATTCGCGCGTATCCGGCCAGCTGCCGTATGGATACAATGCGCCAACGTTACGTTACGATAATACGTGTTTTGCGATTCTGCGCTCCGTCACCGAGCTCAAAATCGCAGAATTTCTCGTTGTTTTCAGCTGAGAATTGCACTTCAATTGAATCATCTGTTCGGATGCGCAGCAACCGCGAATCCCTCACGCTTCACTGAGTTCAGCTTCATGGAATACGGGGTAATCACGTTGTCGTCAGGGATGCGGCATCTCTACGAAAATTCTGGATGTTAAAGCCCCTAGCGAGTGATAAACCTCCGAAAAATGGAGAACATAGAGCTTGTGAAAAATATGTGAAAAATATAAAACATGTGTAGAATATAAAAAAATGTAAAAAATATAAAATGATAATGACCTGAAGCGGATTTCTTTACATTCTACAGCATTTTCCTTGGATTTCCTAGGTTCAAAGAGTTAGACTTTTCCTAATTACTTTTTTTTTGTCCCCAAACGCTGTTTGGGGACAAAGAGGAATTCTAAAAGTGCTCCCAGAGTTTTCCCTGGAAAACAGCAGAAAATGTCGTATGAAGAATAAAATTTCTCTGGTAGAAACTCCTTTATTCAAAAAGAGACTAGAGTGAGGACCATAGAAAATTGCTGCTGCTAAGGAGGCAAACGAAATGAAGGAGTTAGCAAGAAATTCAGCGACCCCCACACTTTTGTTCCGCATGAATCCGTTTCATTTTTATGCGTAGCAATTTCTTGTCCAACTGAAAAAACCTCAAAGAAAAATAAAGGAAAAATGTGAGCGGTCGCGCAAACATCTCAGTGCAGCTCCAATTAATTTAAAGTTAAGTTTTTTTAGACAGGGAAACCGGATCCTCAACATTTTCGCAGCCGATAAATTAGTACTGGATGAGTTGCTATGTATAAGGACTGATCCACAAAATAACCACACCTCAAAAGTGAGTTCTCTTAGATAGTGGCCTAGGTGATCTCATATAAAAAAGATGTCAGGTAGAAAGCTTAACACTATCCTTCAGAAAATTTAATTTATTTTATTATATATGTTATATTTATGTACATTCGTTACATTTTATTTATTTAATTTAAATTTTTTAAAGTTATTTATTTACGTTCTTGGATTTTTTTTACTAAATTTCTGTGTTCCTGCGATTGTAGAGCACCTTGAGTGAACGATAAATAAATAAATAAGTAAATAAAAATGTCCCTGATAGATCTAGGTGGTGACTGAAGACGAACCAAAGCTCTCAACCGTTGACCGTCAGGAACAAATCTCTGTGAAGTAAATACATAGCTCTCCAAGTCTGAACTGGAAAGAAATCCAATCCAGGAACCGCCACACTTTTGTCCATCAATGGATTTTTCATCGTACCGATGCTTAGCCGTGTCTAATCTCTCCCTCATTCAAGCGTATCACATTCTTCCCCGAAGAATCCATGCTTGGTGGGGGAATTAACGAAGTCTATTAGGTACGTGAGCGACGTCGACGTCGGTCTATACTTCCGGTGACACTATTAGATTCGGCCATCCGAAGAGATCCGGTCAAGTCATTAGGAAGAGGTATGGAGCGAGGAGGAGCGAGAGAGAGTGCGTAGACGAAGAAGAACAGCACGACAACGCTTCTCTCCTTTTCGTATCTACGCGCGTAAGCACCGACGTATTCGAGAAAAATATTCGTAATCCCTCAAATCACAGCGCTAATCGCACCACTCATTCCACAATCATTCATCTTGTTCTACCCGTGCGGACCCGTGTCTCCTCATGTCTCTCGATTCGTCCATACTCTTTCCGCTCGGGATTAGTTCCACGATCTTATCTGCGACATTTTCCGTAATGAATACGAAACAAGAACGTAAGTCGCTCAAGAAAATGTGGACGGGTTATTTGAGTGGTCGATCTATGGTCTAAGGAGCTTATGGAAATGATCTATAGGTGCCGATTTGAGCGTTGGAAATGGGAGAAAAATAGGTTCAAAAAAAAAACCGAAAAAAACTGCACACGTAGGAATTTTGCTTTCAAAGAAGAAAATGTAAAGAATGTAAAAAAATCTTTAAAGAAAGCAATTTTTGTGAGAGAGCAAAAAGAAGCCGAAACAATTTCCCTGAGAAGAATTCGCGTCGACTATTTCAATAGAAAATAATTTTAGGTGATTTTAATATAGATAGTGAATTTTAAAAGAACCAAATTTATGGATTCCACCTGCCAGACTCTTTAACTATACTGCCCTAATATATTTAGAACATTAATTTTACATTGGCAAAGTCTGCTCAAGAAGAGATTTTGACTTCAAGAGTGATTTGAAGAATTTTGACGTCTGAAAATAACTATGGACAAAAAAATAAAAGTGGTTGAAACGTTGAAAAAAAAAAAATATGGATAAAAAAATCAAGTAGAAAATATGAGGTATGACTAGTTAGTTCTTTCCGAAATCAAATTAGCAAAACTCGATAACGATAAACTCATAAGTACATTTAGGACCTCCACTGCCTACCGTCCCTCAGTTTTTCATGCAATAAACCTAATAATTTGCCTTTTCCAATTTGATGTTTCCCCATTAGAAAACGGCTTATCATAGATCTTTTATTTCATCAAAATTTGTTCCATGTTTACATTGAGACAAAAACAATTTTCTGGAATTTTCTTTGCAAAACTTTAACGAAGAAACAGAGGGAGCAGAAATCGGTGATTTCGAAAAAAAAAGGAGATAGTTAGTTGTGTAAGTGTTGAAAAACAATAAATTGAATGAAAACGTGATGAATGGGAGGCTAATTCGTTGAAAAAAAGGACTATGAGAGAAATGAGAGAGAATTCGCAGGGATTCTGCAGCTGTTACTCAGCATTTTTTAAAATTTTTCATAGTGAGGTAAACATTTTTTAGCATTTTTTTTCTGAATAGCTCCTGAATAATAATAGTAATAATACTTTTTCCTGAGGGGACCTTAAGATGTATGTATTACCAGCCTCTCAGAGCTTATATGACCAACAGTTTTTCTTTGGGCATTGTTCCCCTACCCTCCATAGGCGGAGAAGTTCTGGACATCTGATCCAAGTCGGTGTCGTAACCTCTTTAAAATTATAGAGATAGGGCGGCTTCTAAAAGGCACTGTATCAGTGGATCGAATGAACTGATACGGTATCGCTAAGGTGTACCGCCGGGGATTTGTTTATTCTGGCGCCTGTGTGTTTATACGCATTGGCTAATCGCTAATCCGTTCCGCTGCGCATCACCTTCGTTGCATTGCGTTACGTAACGGACGCTGGACGTGTCGGCCTGAAAACAGCTGCTCATCGGCCACGCTGTACGTTTTTTTGCTTTTTGAACGGTCCGCTAAGCTGGAATGCTAATAATGAGGTCACGTCCGGCACATCACGCCATGCCAGAAGCGCCACCAGAATCAAGGACGCTTAAGGACTCTAGAAATAAGCGCTAAGAGCAATTAACAACGTTAGAATCCCCCTTAAGAGCGAATCACAATCGTTTTAGGGGTCAAATCGTTGTCCCCCACCCGTTCCGCTTCGGTCGTAGCATATGGCCAATCCATATTCATGCCGCTAATTACGCAAACATGCTGCTCTCAATTGCTGACAGACGTTTAAGTGATTGGTATTGATTCATTGATTGATGGACATTGTTGCGTAATGGTGATTGGCCGAATGAATTTCTGGAATCTTCGGCAAGTCCCTAGCAAGAAAGAAAGCATATTATTTGTGAACTATTATTTATTGGCGCAGTTCTGGGAATATTCGCCTTATTTTCCTGGGAGACAAACAAGAGACCAACAAGTACTACCACCTACATAATGTGGATATATAAGCCCGAAGGCAAAGTAAATAAACATAAAAATAATAACTGAATCAATTAGTCCAACGGTAAACAAGAAAATAATAATTAGAATGCGGGAATGCAGCTGCCTTAGCCAGAACTTTGGCAACATCAACGGAACTAACCAGGACGACAGACCCCTGCCGAATATACCGGTAGCGACGCCGTACCTACTTCAAATAATAAAGGTGAAACCGAGAAATTTTCTTAATTTTTTTTTCGTGGAAAAACCCAATAATTTCGTTCTTGTGATTCCATTTCGCGTAGTAATTTTAGACGGAAATCTAACAATGATTTTTAAATCTAGCATTTTTTAAAGAATAATTTTAACTTATAATTTTTATCTTTGGTTGCATCAAAGTAACTATATGATTCAAACTTTAAATTTAGCTTTTTTTGAATAAGAATTTTGACTTATAATTTTTATCCTTAGTTGCATCAAAGTAACTATCTAATTGAGCATAATTAATTGATTATTTTTCCAAAAATATTTCAAATTTTATCTTTATAATTTTCGATATAATTATTTTTAATAAATTTAAATTCTTAAGCAACATTACTAGTATTATTTGCCAATAATGTTGTGCTAGTATCAGCACTAGTACATACTTCTAGTACACCATGTATTTATAATAATACTTATTTATACTTGCATGTAATTTCATTTATTTTAAATACAGTACTCTATGTAAATACTAGAATTATCATATTAGCAATACTATACTACAGTCAACGACTCTAATCTGTACTTGTTGGCGATCCAGGCACCGTACAAGTAGTAAATAAAAGATTTTTCACTGGTTACTCATAATAATACACTAATAGCCACACTCACAAAATATTACTAATGACTAGAAACGATAAATTACTAATAAAAAAATTGAACTGCCATTTTTAACAAAATTCATCGTCAGTTATAGTCTTCTATTGTAACAACGTGATTCTAATCACGTATTAGTAAAAAAAATATTACTACTAAAAATACTATCGACTTATTAGAATAACATGTGCATCTATAATGATTCTACAACACCACTACTAACTTCTGTCCTGAAATCCGTTGCAAACTGTCGAAATTCTTTAGGAGTTGGGAAAAAGTGAATTTTGAAAACACCACTCGAAAGTAAATGTGGTACTGATTTCACATAAACTGTACACATGGAGAGGTTGTGAATGTCTTTATTAATAAGTAGCAAAGTAGATTATTCTAATGATTCATTAATATATTTTTTATTTTATATATTTATTTTTATCAAGAATAAGTTGTTCTGACATACTATTGCTACTAATACGATTATATGTATGTAGTAGTAGTAGATACAATACTGCTTTTCACTCCATAACCTTACCATAAAATTAATATTACAATAAACAAATTATGTTTGTTGTTAATTACATTAATATTCTTGTAGCCTGTATAAAAACCACTTTTCCCCATTTTCTCAGAACATTTATTGCAGTTTTGATGCAATTTTGAATGCATCAAAACACGACAAACAAAATATTTGCCTACTCGCTGATACTAATTTCGTTTTTAAGAAATCCCCTACGGGCATTTCGCCCCCGCATAAATTAAACATATGCATGTTTGGATATTGAGACGTATATGCAATTTGGTCATGTGTGAATAACCTAGCGCAAAGAGCAATAAAATAGCACAAAAATATGTTTATATTTGGTTAGGAATAAATAAACAAATAAACAAATGAATAATTGAATGCATCCAGATATGTGCAAAATTTTCATTTAGGATGCCAAATGGCCAGTGGATTAACACTGGGGCCCAAAAAATAGCTGATATTAGCGATTTTATTTCCGTATTTTGTGCGCCAAATGAGTGTTTCCACAAATAAACAAGCAAACATTAGGATCATGTGGCGCTAGTAGCGTCAACATCTCCATGATAGACACATGTTTCTGGTCTCGTTTACAATGCAACTCATTCTTCGGATTTATTAAAGAAAAAACCTGTACCCCGGGTAAAAACAGTAATCGACTGATTCCTGAGTGCCAGAATTGGAAAATCATCGGATGATATAAACCTTAAACTAGGTACATTAACTCATTGATGAGGAGATACGGTAACTGAAACGGTGCAGTAATGGAAAACCAGGAAAACTTTTCCGGTTTTACTAGTCTCACTCCTCTTCGGGCATTTTATTCTTTTTCTTGCTTCTTTTACTCATAATTTTTGTCGTATTATATTTTTATTACCATATTATAGTATTTATTATATTATTTTAGCATATTATATTTTTATTTTTTCACAGCCAAGTTCTTGAAAGGCAAAAAAAAAAATTGGTTTGTCAGGATCTGTTGCTACACTTCCCTCTTCCGACAGCAACCCCCCTTCCAATGATAATGTCTCTGGTCCGCGAATTTCTCATCAGACGTGATGTCTGGTGGATGTGTCGTGAGATGAGGTCAACCTATGGTGACAAATCCTTGCACATAAATCCTGACGTGTACAATAGCGTAACGTAACGTTAGTTTACGATGCTAAGCGCATTTGGTTTCTCGGATGTTACAAAACTATCGTTCGGAGGAGGTCATTAATTTCATAGCGCAACCATCTGCTCCTTTGGGGGAACCACAGCGTGTGGTTTCTTTTTTTTCGCGGTTTTTTCTACCGCCCACGCTCACCAAAACAACATTTCTCGGCAGTGTCTGGAACGGCGAACTCGTCTCTTTCCTAGCGTTGCTTCCGAAACAAATGACTTCAAGGAACAGGTGACGTGAGCTGTGCAGGTCACCCTTGTCCACTGGCCTTTCCCTTCAATAAAATATGCTAAGGATTCTTGGCAAATGGAAATAGTTCTCATGGATAATGGACAATTTTAGTCGGAAGAAGAGTAATTGAACGATTAGCAATTCCTTCTCTCTCTCTCGAGGGAGAGAGAAGGAACAGCAGCTCGTCCACGATGTCTTCGGGAACGGTATCAAGTTGCAGCTTCATTTGTGCTGATGATCAGATTACATATCCATACCTCTTATTATGGCACTCCTTTTGTAAACGATTCGGATCGAATTACTCTCGATCTGGTCCGGCGACCCACACACTAACGAGCTATTTCCGGGTCATGAACTTGTCACTAACCGCTGGGAAATTATCCCTTCAATTAAGAACTAGCTCAGATTTCAGGATTAAGAATTATACAATAATAAAACCTTACAAATTTCGCTACCTCTTAAGAATTAGAAGAGTAGGGCGAGTAGAGCAAGTAGAGCGAAAGGATGAGAATTCAGAAAAATTAAAATAAAAAATTAATTAAATAATTAAAATTGATTAAAAATTATTAAACATTGAAAACAGATAAAAAAATCAAAATTGGAAAGAAACAACAATTCAAATAGAGGTAAAATGACCCTGTAAACGGTAGAAATCTTATGGAATATTACGAAACTTGAGTGATATTAGATTTCTTTCCACATGGATTCTCCTAAATTCTTGAAATTCCCTAAAATTTCCTTCAAAAAAATCGCCAGTTCCATAAACGTATGCGATGTTTATTTCAGGTAACCTGACAGCTTAAAACCACTTTTTTGAATATCAACTTTTTGTAGAACAGGAGAACTGGGGAAATCACGAGAAAGAAAAAACATATTTCCGACTATACGAACTTCGCAATTTTTCCAGAAATGCGTAGAACGGCTTTAAAAAAAAGCACTTTTAAACCCTTCCATGAAATTCGCCACTCGCATTCTTCCTTGAAGTTACTCCGGGATAACTGATACGTCAACTGATTTATTCATTTCATGTCTTGGATGGTGAGATTAAATTAAAGAAAAAAAACTAGAAAATTAGAAAAAAATAAAGTTAAACTAAATGGTCACCAGAATTATTCGAATTCATATTAATACGAATTAAGGTGCTATGTGGTCTTGTCGTGATTTTTTTTTAAATTTAGAAATCTATTTTTTTCCCTCTAAAGTCAAAGGGGAACATCAATTGCTAGCTAAAATCCTTTCCAAGAAAGGTTACGTCGAGGTTCCTAAGGATGATGATCCCTTCTCGGACCCTTTTGATCGACATAGTTCCTCATTAAGACCAACAATGTTTATGCTGGGATCCTTTTAAGTGAGCCCGACAGTTTATTGTGGAAATGTGGCGGAACACGTGCCGCATAATAGAAACCTATGCCGGATGGTCTATGATCAATAAAGAAACAAACAATAAGCAGAAACAAAGAAAAACTAACGCCTTACCAGCTGCCTAAAACACGGCGGAATTCAAATTTCTTCTCAGGACCATAAAGTGAGGTGGAAATAAAGTGAGATTTCGTCTTTTCTACCTTCACAATAAATCATAGCCAAGAGAAAATATCAATCAAAAGAATTTTGTTTCGGATTTTCCTGTAGAGTCCAACAATGTATCCAAATGACAATTATTCCCACTCTCATGTCCTTACAACACTGCTACCAACTTTTTTCCCAAAATCCATCGTCGAATTCGTCTCTATATGGATAATGATACGGTATTTTAATTCAGGTACTATCTGGACCTTTAAAAATTTTGAAAGTTGTGGTCTTCAAGCAAGGTTCAGTAGAGTTACTTGACCGAGAACCCGTTCTGGAGTTATGGAATTTGATGAAATTCCATAATCCATAATTGATAAATAAAATTTAATTTGAAAGATAAATAATCTTAAAGAAAATTTCTGGATTTCGAGACGGTCCCTTCGGACGAGGGACTTTTCCGTTTGTGTGAACCTCTAGGAAGGACCTAAGCGACCATGGATGACGTCGCTTATAGCTTGAAACAAAAATAAGTGATTGCAACTAATAGTTGCTGTAAGGTTCTGTTACATTTTTTTTCACCTATAATTTTTTCTTTAGTAATTTTTGCTAATTTTCACTGCCATCTGGTGGAGATGAACAGAAAATCATCACTTTTTGCGATATGTTTTTTCAAAAACTAATTACCTTCCAGGATTCCGAATGACAAAATATTATAACTCAATTGTTCCTGAGTAGCCATTTTTACTTTTTAAATTTTTACTTTAATTTTACTTTCTCGCTTTCCTTGAAGAAAATTAATTTATGGATTACATTCCAGTCAATTCATCTTCAACACATCTGGCATTGAACCACATAAATAATTTGTTCTTGTAGTAGTGTTTCATGATAAATGAGTTTTTTCTTCTCGTTGCACGATCTTAGGAGGATTTCCCTCTTTTTTTCATTTCGTAATATTTCGGCGGTAACATGAAAGCGCTCGTACTCTTCAATGTCCTCAGTGAATGAAGAGGAATGTCAGCAAGTACATAGGTAAACAAGTAGAGTACATAAGTCAGTTGCTTGTGATTTTCAGTTTTTCTCAAAAATTTCTTGGGAACTTTTTGTGATGACAAGAACAAATTCACTTTTTTTTTTACAATAATTTTAGTCTCCGAAATTTGGGGAAAAAAGTCTCAGAATTTCAGGGGGAAAAATCGTGAATTTTTGCGGAATTTTTTTTCAAAACTAATTGCTCACCAGTAGTCAATCCTGAATAAAAAACGTTACAACATTTTACTAATTGCTAAGCATCCGAAATTCAGATCCCATGACCACTATTTTCGCCTTTTCCAATCCTGTTGTCCGGAAAAAAGCTCAACTCCGATCTCACGTCTGGATCGGACGAGAACAGTGAATGGATCGTGTTGTTGACGGAATGGGGAACTAGTACTCGATGTTCCGTTTGCCGTAGCCGCCGCCACCGCCGAGACAGTTGTTGGTGTTGGTTTTATGGTGGCGGCGGTGGTGGTGGCGGTGGTGGCGGCGGCGGCGATACGCGTCGGAGGAAGCGGTGAAACGATTCTCGAATCCGTTGACCACCTGTTGGTTGTGTCGTTGTACGAGGAGGATCACAAAGCGATGCCGACTTGTTAGACACCGTCGAAGACAAATCGCTATCACACCTTGGTGAGAATTAATTACTGTAGTGTAATTTTGTGCCCACATAGAAGGGTACTGTAGGAACAGGTGGATATCGCCGACAGATCTAAAGAGGACTAATGGCAGATCCATAGAATTCAGCAGAGCTGATGCGGAATTTTCGAGAATATTTTCTCTCAAACTGATCCAATCCCTCCCAAATGCTCCTCATCGCTTCCTCGGCCGCACCTCATGGTGTGCAGTGAATTTTTGTTGTGTGTGTGCGTGTGTGTTGTAACAAACGCCGAAACAATCAACACACTGAACATATGTCTTGATACGAATCCTCAAAGTCGACGCTGGCTGGCTGGCTATTCGGATGGTGATAATTGCTTGAAGAAATCCGTTGAGTTGAGCCGCCCGTCGGCCGAGAAAGCGTCGGATGCGTTAAATATAACGGAGTACGAGAGATTGTTTCGACGGGCAGAAAATCACGGGACGAACGATGAAGGAAAGAATCAGGTGCTATATTGAAATGTGATGGCTGTTTCGGAAAATTAATGAATACGTCCAGAATTTCCGACGTTTGAGGTAATGGAATAATTGAATACATATTTATTTATTTATTTTGTTCTTATTTATTTAATATTAGTTATTTCAGTATATTTTATTAATATGCCAATTAATTTATTAATAATAATATTTATTATTAATATGGTAATATTAATAGTTTATTAATAAGGTAACTTTGGATATTTGAATTCCTACGCGTGAAGAATCGACTAAACTCTAAGTATCTTAGGAAATTCCTTTTTTTTCAACATTCAATCGATTTATTAATAATAATATCTAAATAATATTCAGGAGCGTAAGCAGTAGCTACAGCTGCAAGGGTTTCACGGTGCTCAACTTTTAATGCGATTTAATTCCAGTTGGTTAGGAGCTTTATTTTTAGGAAAATTATTTCCTGGTTCCCGTCAAAATCCCCCCAAAATTGAAATTGAGAGTTGGAACATCGTTAGGGGACAATTTAAATAATTGAATTGAGCGGACACGCTCTGGATTAACACTAAAAAATTTTAAGCTCTCTTCTTAAGCTTAAGCCAAAATAAAAGCGGATTATGGCGTGAATATTATCCTTTTCAAGTTATTTTTGTAGTCTTTCCTTCAAAAAAATTTTTTTTTAGAATTTTGAGACGAATTTAGCAGCAACCACAAGCATTAAATATATTATTAAATTCTATTTTTTAAAACAAAAGGAAAAAAACCGCCTGAGTGATTTTAATGAATTCTTTCATGGAAAGAGATATTTCACCCTAGATCCTAGATTCAGACGAGTTTTCCGCGAAGCGTTGCAGATGGAGTTGAAATAGAGAAGTCATTAATCACTGGAACACGTCATTAGGCTTTCTCTGAAAAAATTGCTATGGGAAAAAATAAAATTTTATTCTCTGGCTTCCGTCGGCGCTTCCATAAAACTAAAATTGAGAGTTAGAACGTCGCTATTAGCGCCACTAAAAGATGGTTACTATGGGATTTTTCTTCGCGATAATAATGAGCGCAGAAACAGTAGAATAACGGCTCCTACGTCCTGGATATCGATATTTCTCGAGTTTCTCGAGAACGTGCACTGAAGAGAAAATTGTAGGAAAAGTAGATGAACGAGCCATGCGTATGTACGGAAGTGTTGCGAGGGCGCAAAAAAGACGTTCCATAAAATCCATGGACGAACTGCATGAAAGCTTTCATGTTCCAGCAGTGCAGCGGCAACTTAGAGAACATCGGATTTCCTCTTCCTAAGGTCATAAAACGACAACGACAAGATTATATTACCAGCAGTAAATCCCCGTAGGGAAAATGGACAAAATCCATAAAACCAATCGCTACGCTAATCCTAGAGCTGTTGAATAGCAAATAGGAAAAGGCTCCGAACAGTTAAACAAGTCGTTTTCGTGAGCGATTTCCTGGCGACAATGGCCGGTTTCTCTTTGTGAATCCATGAATAAATTAAATATAAAATTAAAATTTCTCGGCTACATTCTTACGAATCGCAGTCGTAATTTGATCGCGATTCCCTCGATTAATCAACATCGATAAGATCCATAAATCAAACCGTTGTCTCATATTACGCAACGTTGACCACTGATGTCAGGATTTCGCGAATATTACTACATCGAAGCTAGCTATGATGGCCTATCCATCATAGCCGGACCGAGCAGATCATTTCCGTTTAATCGGAACGCGAATGCGCGAAAAACCCATCACTCCGGCTTAGAGACTCAGACTGAAGACTTCTCGGTTCGTTGCGGGATCAACCATCGCGTATGTATTAACTCATTCTCAAAAATCCTCATGTTCACTACACCGTAAGCGCTAAGGTGGGGCTTAACGTTAATCCCCCGTCGTTTCCATGTCCCTGTTCGAGAACAACCGAAAGAAAGCCCCCGGATGAGTCCTCGGGGTTATTTTTCCTCGCCAAACAGCGGGGTACAAATTTGATTCCTGCCACGATGGCACCATCCTCTAATGCATCATGTCCATGTGTTCCTTGGGCGCACACGAAATCGGATATTTTCGACGATCGGGCCCGAGCGGGGGGGGGAACGACGACAACGCGTAATTCGTTATTATGGGGTAATCGGGAGGGCGATGATGTGATGGAAGTGACAGGTGAACGCCGGCTAACGCATTGGAACTGGACGTGGACAGCAGCAGCGGGAGGAGGAGGTCGATGTACAGCTTGGTCGTACATCCCCCCCGGGCTTGATCCGTACAACGAGTGCGGTGCTGTGCTGTATAGAGGGTGAGGTCAGTGCCGAGTCAACTGAACGGTGGAGATTTCTTAAGCAAACAAACCGATGTTGCAGAGTTACCCTATGTACACACATACACACGTATATGTGTATTTATTTACGTAGAAATTGGATCCGGAGATCAACACGGCACTACGATAGCCTTTTTCAGTTCATCAAGATGTACAGTGAAATTATTCAACCAAGAACCAGGACCAATAAAAGTAGGAAAAAAAACTAATGAAGAGATTTTTTCTCGGAAAATTACTTTAAGTGTTTCCGGTTACTACCGAAGTCAGTTAGTTACTAAAACTTAATACAGTATAAATAATTATTAGTGTAATTAATACAGTATAATTAATATAGTAACATATAATACTTAATTTATTATAGTTTTCTTCGAGCTCCAGCGTGGAGCTACGCCGCGAAAGAAAAAATTATGAATTGTGGTTGAAAAAAAATTCAAGAACCAAGATCTAGGACTTAGAAAGATAAAAAACCAGAATTAAATAAGAAAAAAGAAGATTTTTCTGGAAATTTCTACTTTTCGAATCATTTTGGTCACATTTTTCCTATTCACGGAGCATGGAAAACACTTCATATTCGTCCCCGGATAACCTAGCCTCAGCTCCTGTTTGTTTATTTTTTTGTTTGTTTGTATGCGCCAAGATCTGCCGGAAATATGAAGGAAAAAATAATTAAAAATCAGTTAAAAAAATGCAATACGACTATATTTTATCTACGTTATATTGTTTGAATACATATTTAATTAGTTTCATACGTTAGCGGAGTTACTTGTAATTCGAGAAAACCTCATTTCTACCTATGTATGCGCGTCAATTCAGGATGAAAAATTCTCAGATTCGCTTCATTTCTCTAGAGAAATAGCTACGTATTTTTCGTATTTCATTTCAAGAATTTTTAGAAAAATTACTTTTTTTTTGGACTTCCACCCTCATCGTGTGATTTTTTTCTCATCATTCCGAAAAACACTTTACAAATTCAAAAAAAAAACTAGTTATAAATGCTTAGCTAACATAAATCCGAAAATAATAATCGGAAGAATTTTTAAAAACTCAAAATATATGAGAAATACTTAATCTAATGTGTAACCGATCTGCAACGTCATAGAAAAAAGAGGATTTTTTCCGCAATTCTTTTCTAGGATTCCCCAAAAAAAAAGCACCCCTTTTATCTTGATGGAATAAAGCTACTTATAGTTAGTACGCTTTTGTTTCTCGTCTCGTGAAAAGAAATCCTCCACGGCTTTTTTTCTTCAATTTAGAAATTGAAAACCACTATTTCAAGACGAGAAAAAAAACTAAAATTCCATTTCCTTAAAATTGAAAGCGAAACCTATGCGGCCGTAGAAAAAGTGTACGAGGAAGAATTATTTGAACGGAATCGCTGCTGCTGCTGCTGCTGCTGCATGGGAATTTCTTCTGATGCAATTTCCTTTCCGATTAATGAAGCAATATGTTGTATATGTTTTTGAAGTCGGATCGGACATCGTGTATACATATACAGCAATATCATCGTTGACATCGTAGAGGAGAACAATCCTGTGGAATTTCTGGAAATTGCCGTGTTTAAGGGGGCAATTTTTGCTGGCGGGGAAAGAAAACGAAAATGTGACACATGGAATGCGCCATATTTCGTGTGTAATTCACGTCTTGGGTGGTTTTTAATTTTGGGACAAGCCTCGCCTCGTTCCTCGTTCGTGGCCAGCTGATCCCTCACGTGTAAGAGATTCGAGCTCCCATGTGTCACTACTATACTCTTCGGAGAGGTCCTTTATTAGCTGGACGAGTCTCGGGGCCCATTAGTCGCCTGAGGAGAAGTGAGTCGTCGGTCGGTCGACTCGACCTCTCACTAAGTAGTAGAGCTCACGCTACGATGACGAAGACGACGACGACGACGAAGAGCCACCAGCACCGGCAGTAAATTGACTGAGGCTAATTTCACTGTGGAGCAAGTAATTTCGAATCGAGCATCGTTTCGCCGGACTTCTTCTCCACTCCACATCTCCCAAAGTCATTTTCGCCCCCTTCGCCTAGGATTAAGTTCAGTCCATTATCTTCAGCGCCTCATTCGGCGGGAATACTCGATACTCTCCCCTTTACTACCCGGATCCTTTTATAGCAGCGGTTCATGGACGACGTTCCGCTGAGCCCATTACGTGCGTATTAACGTCACCCGCCACCTATTTCACCTCTCCACGATAATTAGAGGTGTTTACCGCCGGTATACATACACACACACACCCACCTACGTGTAGGTCTCGCACCTCGCACGGCCACCGCATGGCGACCATACGTTAGCTGCTGCCGTTGTTGTTCCATCCTAATTAAGATCCGAGATCGAATTCATCAAACAACCGCCGGCCCTAACTAGAACTACAATCAAAACAACTTGTTTACTGCCTACAATTCCCTCACTGCCACCAACGAAGGGGGAAGTAAGAGGAGATGACGAGCAAATTAGTGGTCCTGGGCGGAATTTGACCTTTACCCTGCCGGACGATTTGGGCTACACTACGCGACCTATGCGTGGATTATCTATTTGTCTATGGAACAAAAAGAGCAATAATTTGGAGGGATTAGTAGAGTTGGGGTGGGGAGAGGGGCGGAACGAGCGCAGGAAAATAGCCATCAGGTGCGAACACTCGATATTGATGAGAACAGGCGCACTATGACGGAAACCGCATCCCTCAGTCCGTCACAGAGTGAAGTCTCAGTTTCAAAGGGTACCGTTAAAAAATGTATTTTTTTCTTCAGAAAAATCTATGGAAAATAATAGGGGTTTTGTTCGATGAAAAGAACTGAAAAGAAAAGAAAAAAAGAAGAGAAATAGAAAAGCGTGACGAAATCTGCAAAAAAAAAATCTAAGGGTTATTTTTTCTAAATGTACACTTTAGATTTTTTTTTATAGATTTTCACTAACGTCAACTTCTTGAGAGTATTTTTGCGCTAAATTTGAAGAACGATCAAAAATTGCATTAAATTTTATAAGAAAGTATTGTAAGTAAATAAAAGATATAGATATCAACTTTATTTCACAACATTTTATGTGTGAAAAAAATCTTCAGAAAATCTTACTCTATCGGATGTGATTCAACTAAAGTGAACGCAAATGGTTGAATTTAATTAAAAAGATCTTTCAAAACGTAAAAAATCCCATTACCCAAGTCCTAAAAAAAAGAAAGTGCAGGATTCAAAAACAGATGGGTTCCATGAGAGATTTGATTTTGTTCCAGAAAGCTCATCCACTCGTATATGGTGTAATCTGATTTTCATTTTTTTCTCATTGATTAGTTCCAGATTTTTATTTTCCAGACAAAATCTGTACGGGATCCCCCGGGAGTAAAAAATTGTATCGTATTTTTTCGTCGAGAAAAAATATCTTCTCAGAATATTTTAGTGGTGCTAATGACTTAGCGAAACTAGTTAATTCATATTAGTTAATTTGTTTTAATGCGATTTTCCTGGAAATACTTTAACCGTCTCCAACTTAAAGTGTATATCATAGCTACTAAGTTAATTGAGACATTAGAGGGTAATTTAGACATATTAACGAGATGTGAAAGTGCGACCCAAGGCCAATAATTTGACCTAAATGCAACGGGGGAGACATTAACGACCAAGTGATTGTTAGTGGCTTTAAAAAGCGTGAACGAAGTGCAGCAATTAAGGTCATTTAGGATATTCTTAAGCAGAAAAACCTAGACAGACCATCTAGAAAAATTTCTAGAAGGCCCTGCTAGAAGAAAGGTCGGATGAGCTGATTTAATTCTTTAATCTTATCCTCCTCTTCCCCGCTTCTCCCTCTTCCTGTTCTTATTAAGTTCCCTTCCTTCTGCTGCCCCCAAGGATGAATCCCTTTCGTACCTCCCCTCCATCCCTCCTCTCCCTCCCTCCTTCTCTTCATTTTACATGTGTGTTCACTTGAGTAGTGCCATATTTCAAGAGTTACGAGCGCCTACGATTCGCATGTAGTCATTCCGACATCGTTGTTATATGCGTCCGCCCGCTGTTACTGAGTCTTGACCGCCCGGAGGCAAATGAGGAAACACATACGCACACACAATACGAGGAATATTATCCCTAGGGAGTGTTGACATTGCACTTTGACGAAGCAGACGTAGTAAAAATTCAAAAATAGATCATAATAAACAAAAAAAAAAGAATACATGAACTGACCTTTTGTGCTTTACATGTTGCCGAAAGTGCTTGCACATCATGACTTGAGTGCTTCACTTCCTGAAAAAAAGAGGAGTAGTGGAGAGAATGGGAAATAGAGAGGAAAATTAATTAGGACACATTTTTTCTTCTTTTTGTTTGGACTGAGAAAAAATGAAATTTTTTCCATGATTCCTGGACTGATTACTGCCCCGAAAATGGTATTTGCTCACATGGAAACTGAGCTGGACAAAGTGCTAATCTCCACCCTAATTTGTAATTTTTCCCTATTTTTTTAAAGAAATAAACTTATTTCTTCAAATTTCAAACCTCTGATGCCATAAGATTTGAGAGAATTCAGCCTAAGAGTTGATTTTTAAGAATAAAATAATCGAGATTGTGCATTTGATCGCTTGAGGTCCACTTTTTTTCGAAAGAAAAAAAAAGATTCCACCCTTTGACACAAATCCTGTGCATTCTCTTCGCGGAGTTTTTGTTCGCTAGGAACTAAGGAACAGTTCCGTGACACCATTACTCACAGCTACGTATTTTCAAGTAGCTACATATTCAGGAAATTTCGAGAAATTTCCCTTGAGACAACCTTGGATCTCAAAATATCAAAGTAGTTATTTTGAGCAAACCTATTTTAAGGCAACTTGTTTACACCTTCCATGAAAGAATTTATTTTTTTAATCACCTATAATAAATAGTAACTAAATAAATAATTATGGGTTCTCAAAGCTAATTTAGCTTAAATTAACTGGGATTCCTTGCACTTATTTGACGCCTAGTGATAAAAATAGAACAAAATAATAGAAATATTAATTCTTAATATAATCTTACTTCGTAATCGTATCGTATAGTATTCATATTTATACTTTGGAATACTATGGAGGAGTAAATTGAGTCAATATGATGTAAATACCTATATTTATTGGTGGATTGTTGTTTTCTGTGTGGAAATTCTGTCAAATTAACCTAATCGAAAACAAACCTGTAAACAAAGACAACATACAGCCGTTTTGCATACGAGGCAAAACATTGACAACGTCTCTCCTTTGTGTTGGACACATCGCAAATCTTTAATGGTCCGTGTAGGTGTTGTACGTCTGAAATTACACAGTTTACACACATCGTTAGTTATATACGCATGAAATCCAGTCGGCGAACATCCGTGGTCGCCTTTATTTAAATTAAACTAACCGGAAAAAATTAACGATCAGTGAAATTCCCGAGTAAAAAAAAGGTCTTTTGTGAGATGTGAAAATTTAACATGTATATTTGATTTTGTTCACGACGTAATTAGCGAATTGATTGCTCAACTCAATTTCCCAAGAGGACCCACACATGCTGTCACAGAAAAAAATACCAAAGATGACGATAATTAGTGATAACTCGCAAACGAAGAAATTTGTTTATTGTTTATAAAAATTCCACTATGTTCATTTAACAACTTGAGTCAATTGCTCAAGAAAACTGAGGAAATACAACTCTCTTAGGATGGGCTCAAACGAATTATCAAGGAAGGGCTTCGAAAACAACACACTAGGCTCCCGTCTGTATCCTAGACATATTTTCGGAATGTGGTAATTAGAGGTTGGTCTCTGTTCGAGAAAATAGAAAAAAAAACCACCCAAAAAAATTAAGGATATGGAAAAATAAAGGTAAACTGAGATTAAAATCAAAAATCGTAATTACGAATAGTTTAATAAAATGAAAAACTGTTCAATATTATTCCAAAAATTAGGAAAAACTTCTTTCTTCTTTTTTTGAAGACTTGAAACTCTTGAATTTCTTTCTTTCCTTCAATTTCTACTATAATTTTAATAATTTCATCTTTTCTAGTTTTTTTTTGCGAAAAAGAAAAATGTTTTAGTTCCTAGAAAGTATAACTGAAGCTAAGTAAAAGTGTAAATTTCATCTGGAAAAAAATTGAAAAATTAAACATGTTTTTTTTCTGTGGACTGGACCGCAAGTCATAAAAAGCTCCGTAATTCCTCGTGATTTCCACTGATATGATCTGATTGGTTTGTTCCCGGAAATTAAGGAAATGAGCAGGGCACGTACATAATTAAAACATACCTTTGCGATGCGTTCACGAGTGTATGTTTCGCCAATGGGCCCCGTTGCGGGTGTAAAGCGACTTGACACGGTTGACAATAGAAAATATCACATTGTTCACAGAAAATTGTTGCTGGCCGGATATCTTCTTCGCAAAGCTGAAAAACACAATAGAGGAGAAAAAAATGGAAAACCCGGTCGAAGTCGATGTGACCGGGAATAATTTCCCTTTCACACGAGAATTTTGTCCTTCTCAGTAGGAAGAATGAATGAACAAGGGATGAATTCTGTTCCAGCAGATTTACATATTTTTTCTGCCAGGAACGAGATGGATATGTAATTTATATTTACATAGTGCTGGATCTACATATGTAGTGCCACAATAAATGCATGACGTTAAAAAAGCACAAAGAACGTTTGTTCGACGAATGTATGTAATGGAGATGAAAAATTTGTTGACGAAAAATTCCTCAAGTTTCAATCGATAATACGGCTGTATACTGTAAAGTAGAAGTGGAATTGAAAGACAAGGTAGCAGATTAAAAAAAAACAAAAATAAACCAAACAATAACAGGAGGACGAAAGAGTCGAGGGAAAAAATTAAAAAAAAAACAAAAGAAGGAGGATGATTAAATTGTAGTGGCATTGGAATAACAATAAAGTAGTAGCAGTAGGGTTGTCAGACTACTTCCAGAATTCAAGAATCCAAGATTTTTAGATCTTTTGGATTTTTTTTAGATCAGAAGGAATTTCCGAAATAGATATTTTCAACTTTATGATTTCCTTTTTCTCCAAACAGCATCGAAATTATAGATAAAACACGTTGGAAGAGACTGTAAAATCGTGTGCTAAAATCGATAATCGATCTACCTGACAATTTGGTTCCTTTTTCGTTTCATCCGAGGACTGTTTTGTATCCTTCGGCGATAGATGTGGATGTTGTGCAAAATAGCGTGAGATCACATTTTGAATTGCCATATTGGCGGGAGCGTTCGAAATTGCCACTTCATCAGCATAATATGACGGTTTTTGGCAGACACCTAGAATAGAAGAGAGAAAATTATCCAGAATTTCAGGCGAACGAGGCTGGAAATCCTGGCACGGTAAATATCCCACCGCAGGGAATTATAACACCACTGGTGGAAGGCGTAAGAATACTGGGTAATCGTGGTATCGGTGGTCCAACGATTGAGGATGGCCGGGATGCTGAAACGGAGAAAATTCGAGAAAACGTCGTCCTCATCGATTAATCATCGAGTATCGATTTTTTATTCATTTTTCGGAAATTTCGCGAATAACTTCCTCACTTCGACTACAAACAACGCCTGAGTCAGCCTCCGACAGCACGGACATTTTATCGCTGTCATGATCGGGATCGGATATACATACCGAGATCGTGTCCGAAGCACCTGAAAAACGCAGGAAAAAAGCGTTTTTTCTCTGGAATTATTTATTTTCCAAAAAAAAACCAAGAAAAAAGAAAATAAATACCACTACTGCTGCAGTGAGGTGAAAGTGGAGAGGAGGAAAGAATTTGTGGAAAATGGGATGTGGGACCGAGTGGGGTGGCAGGTCGAACCGAAGAGGATGGTTGTTGGGCCTAAAACAGTGAAATAAGAAGGAGTAAATGGAAAGAAAAAAGTAATTGGGGAAAAAGAAAATTCTGGTCCGAAAGAAACAATAAGTAACAAAAAAAGTAAAAGTAAAGAGGTTTAGTGTCGTCGACACTTATATTTATAGCAGCGACCGCGACGCGTCTGCAGAAATTCACTCCCTCGTTAGCTAACACACCTTCTTCATCCTTCTTTTTCCTTCCTCCTTTCACTTTTGAGCTTTCTCTTACTCAAACAATTTTTGAACGCAATCTTAATACCAATACTATTGCGTTTATAGTAAAATAAAAATGTAATTATAGTGGGACCCTGCTTTCATTTCATAGTGAGGAGCTGTCAAAAATTAGATAAAACTCGGTCAAATGTCAAAATTAGGACACACATGCATCTATCTGTACTTTTCTGGCTTTTTTTGTTTTTATGAGAAATTTGTTTCGTGGGGAAATCCACGTAGAACAAAGTAGAATGTGGGACCCACCTTCAAAGCACACCTTCTACAATAACTATGTCCACAGAGAAGAAGAATAGGATCTTCGAAAAATTTGCGACAATAGGAACATTTCAGTTCCTCTTCCATGACATCGACTGAAATTGACAAGGATTATAGGGAAATTTGAGGAAAAAAACGAAAAAAAAGCATTTTAATCCACGGAAAATTGTGTAGTAAAAAGAGCGAATGAATGAATGAATGGATGAATGAGTGAATGAAGAAATGCCTAAATGAATGAGTAAAAGGAACAGTATGTAGATTAATGGCGAGGAGTGGGATGCTTCACAGATGCGTTGGAATGACCCCATTAAGAATGCATCAATGACGTTCACAAATGGATCGTCTCGGACACCACCACCACCGAAGTAAACCCCCCATCGGATAATGTGAAACTTAGAAAAACTGCTGGTGCGAAAATCCCGTCCAATCCCCAGAAAGAATTGTTGCGAAAACTCGTCCAATCCTCCTCCTCGTCCCCAATGCCAATATCTGCTCCCAGAACAACTAGTTAGCAATGCAAGTGTTAATCCAAGCAGCGCGTATGCTCGCGCCATAAATAAGTAAACTTAACGATAGGTAAACAATCGGTCAGGTTCAGCTCTCAAGGCACCTCGGGCATCGAATGCCTGGCACCGGGAGTTCGGATTAACTGGATTATGTGGTGTATTACGGAGCGGAGCCGAGAACAACTCGTCAGCCGACGACGACGAGAGCTGGTGATTCGCGTGTGCTCACCTCATCATGATGGTCTGTAATTTCGAGGATGATATCCTTCGGAACAAACATGTAATTATCGATGCCGGTGTGGTGGCGGTAACGAGGGGGAATCGGGAAGAAAGAAAAAAATCGACATCCGAGGTAAAATCTTAAGCTTTGTAGTTCTGAATGTCTGTGTGTTGTTCATCCGTCAACGATCGTTAACTCGTCCATTGTTGTTCGTAAGCATCGACGACGACGACACAGTGTGTGTGTGGAATCGAGGCTAATGCGCTCGTATCGCTGAAGTAGGCGACAGCGGCGACAACGGCTTGAAAGGGCAACGGGCTCGGACGAAGAACACACACACACACAGAGGCCATGACATGCGGCAGTGGCGGTGGCGACGACGGCGACGGCGGCGACAGACACCGCGAAGCCGTTAAAAGTCGGTGGGCCCACAAAAGGATTACGTTATGGATCCCGAGTAGTGATTGTGTAGGCGGGAGGAGTTCTGAATCAGAATAGGAAGAAGAATAGGATGACTAGACGTAACAATGGAAGTGGAACAATAGAAGACAAATTGAATGAATACTAATTAGCATCAGAGACGGATAGTTGGACCAAAAAAAAAAAACTGAAAGTGCCGCTCCTCATTTAAACACTAAAATCCCTGAAAAATCCTCATCGAAAAAACTTTTATTCAATTTCGAAGTCATTGTCTCCTTTAAAGTAGTGATTTCGTTTCTCCATACCTTCCACTTTTTCACATCCGTGGAATTTTTTGAACGTGTAACTAACCTCAAAAGGTTTTCTAAACCCCATAAAAAAAAGATTTTTCCTCAAGTCTGAGGTTAAAATATACGAGTTTCCAGGTTTTTCTTAGGTTTCTCTTAAAAGCTTCCTTACTTCATCGCTATTTTCAAGATAATTTTATGTACTCTTCAGCAGAACTTCACTAAACAGATCTGTGATCCTGAAAAAATTGCCCTTTTCCTTATCTGATAAGCGCAAAATAAGCTCGGATACTTTCTAATGGAATTGAAGGAAGTAAAAAAGTTTTATCGGAAAATTTATTATTCATGAAACGTACTCGTCGAGTATTGCTAGTACTTTGGAAAGAAAATGTTAGCGCCGGAGAAATGGGAGATAAAATTAGTATTCTCCATCGAAGAAGCAGGGAAAAGAAAGATGCGATGAAGGAAAATTTTTGAGGGGCGACCACACAAAGTAGAAGTTAAATTATAAGAAAATTCCCTTGAAAGGAATCAAATAATAGCAAGAATTCAGTAATAAATTACAAAAACACGAAAACAGATAAATTTAAGATAATAAGTTAACAAGTTAAGTTAATAACAGATACATTTAAGATAAGAAATAATTTTAAGTGAAGTCCTACGAATCAAAGGGATCTTGAACAAAAATTTTGCATTTGTGCAATGTTTGAATGGAAAAGGTCAATTGGACAGATCGCTCGGATGTGTGTAAACAGAAACAGTAAAGTGAAAGTTGTGCCGATAAGTCGTAAAATTTTGCAAGCAGAAAAAACAGCGGGGCCAAGATAAATCCTTGCTAGAAACCACCGAAAAGAGAATTACTGGAATAAATTACTAATTCGCTACTATTCGTTATCATTACGGAACAAATTCTCTGATTTCTTCCCGGATTTTTTTCTCACGGTCGAGATTTTTCAGCCCGTTTTTCTGGCTTAGCAGCAGAAAAAACAAGCGAATATGTAATGTAAACAAAACATTCCTTCTACATGTGCTCTACATGTTTTATTTTTATTTATTTCTCCCCACATAAACAAACATTTGTCCTTCTTTTCAGAATAGTAAGCTCCAAGGCAAAAACCTAATTTAAGTGAAATTTTTGCTTAACTTCAACAATTTTGGAGTGGTCTAAGTGCTTATAAGATTTTATTTTTTTTATAAATAAATCAGCATTGATAGAAGTGGGAAACTCAAAAAGAAAATCCAGAAAAAAACGATTTATGGTTTGAGAAATAGGACTTCACAATTAATTGCTAATATAAACGTAGTAGTTCTAAAATATTCATTGGTCGTAGAGAAATTCCTTTCAGAAAAAAAGGAAGAAAAGAGCAAATGATCAAAGGAACGAGTAATTAAATCAACTGGCAAATCATGTTAGTTTAAAAACATTTAAATAAAGGAAAGGCAAAGACTAATACATAATGGGACCTATTAAATATTTCTTAGAAGTTCTATATTTATAGAGACCAGGGAAAAATTTGTCCTAAGCAAAAAAGAGGCTTTACTTCTTCTCTAGGATTTGCAAGAAAATTTTCCTAAAAAAAAGGGAGAAACAATTGTAGCTCTACTTCTCCTTCAAGAATTTTCTAGAAAAAGAAAAGAAAAGTGAAGGACTATCGTAAGGAAAATCTATTTCTTCTGTTGTCCACATTAAAAAGTAATGGAATGAAGAAAATATTCGTGGAAGGATGTTGAAATCGGCGTGAACTTGAGACGTCGGCTATTAATTCATGTACGGGGCAGCCGGCATTTGTATCGAACCAATCTCCTCTCGTTCAAACACACCTGCTGAGGTGGAAAAAATTCATCAAACAGCAACAACGAGCCGTCGTCATTCGGTTTGAGCGAGCCAGTACACAGCTCCTCGAAACCAAAACACACTTCCCATTTTAAACGAAGGGAAAAATCAACAAGAATCGATATGTGGTTGGATGTGGAAAAAAACACGAGTCGATGAATGAAATAGGAGAAACAGGAGCGGGGAAATCGTGAGGTTCGTGGGAGATACTTGAGAGATATTCGAGCATATTCTACGGAACGGATTTCTCCCGGAAAATGTTACGATTACTGGGATCAAGAGTCGATGATCATCGCAACGATGTTACATAGAGATGAATGGCAAAATAGATTGAATAAACAAGCATCAACAACAACAAACTGGCCGGCTTCTTGCCTCACTACTACTACTTCAGCCGAAAAGCCAATTCGAATGACCAAGTGGAATGACAGGAAAAGGGAGGAAAAAAGTAATATGAGGAGGATTATGAGAGCATACTAATGAGTTATCCACGAAAATATTAGATCGCGAAATTAATTAGCCGCATTCTCATTTGAAAAAAAAAGATGAAGAAACAACATTGACCCTGAAAATGAGGACGAACTGGCTTATTGACCGTACGAATCCACATTCCTAAGGGTTCAAGCATAGGGAATGTCCTGGAGAAGCGAAGATCTACAAGGAGTACGCTACCGTAACAGAAAAAGCGAACTCATTGAAAAATATTCGATGAAAAGTTGCATCAATGAGAAATAAATCGAAGAAATTTAACAACTTATTTATATTACTCCGAAAACAATTATTAACAGAAATTATCGAAGTAATTGCAATTACTAAACTGGAAAGACCCGGGAAATAAGTTTAAGAAATTATTTAAGAAGTTTACAGAAAAGGCAGAAATGACCAGGAAACAGGGCAGAGGTCCAAAACTCGATAAAGAATCTCTCAGATGTTCAACAGCTTGGAATTTGGCGCTTAAAGGTTATAAAGAAGTTCATGAGTGATTTAGGTTCAAAAAGTGTTCAAATATCCAGCAGTAAAATTGAAAATCGCCCCATTTCTGCCAGAAAAAGCGATTTTAGAACCAACCAATCACATGGCTGCATGCAATATGACGTCACAATACAGTAACCACGGAGTATAAACGCACGCAGTACGATTTGACGCAAGAAATATAACTCAGCACTAAATATAACGTCAATATTCGATGCATAGAATCGATCTGAGCAAGTAGGAGAGCGGTTGCAGGTCTGGCGAGCAGCCAACCGAGGGGCGTGGTCGAGCCTGCGGCCTGGCCCCGCCCCCTCGCAGCACATGATGACAGCTGACCGTCGGACCGACGAGGACGGATGTACGGACGGGAAAAACTGACATTGGACATCGACATGCGTAAACAAGTCATGAAAACAAACACGTAAACAAATAAACACACGGACAAACTTGGCCGAAACTGGACAAGGTGTTGGTTGGACGAGTTGTTGGCGCGCGCGTGTGTGGATGTATGGTGCGCGATGGGGAAGAAGTGCGAAAACGATTAGCGGACAACGGCGGTGCAGCGTGTGATAAACAGATCGAATTTGCATAATTGTCCGATTTCTAATTAGCGTGGACGCAATAATTGGGTGATATGGGACAATTTCCGGATTCCCCGGAGGATGACTACGAACGTCCGCCGAGACAATAACATTCAAACAAGATAAACACCAATCTGCTCGGATCTGGGGTTCTCTGTGGTGGTTCGTTCGCCTGTGAGAGCCGTATTCGTCGGAACGACAACTTTATTTCGTTAATTCCAGCTATTCCAGTGTGTGATTGTCCGCGGTAGTGACGAAAAGATGAGAGAATGCGAAAACTGATGGTGATTTGTGTGAGTTTTTCCCAGTAATCCATCAAAACATGGATCGTTACATGACCAGTTTTCCACGAGATGACAACCGTTTCTTCCGCCCCATATGATGCTTAACGTTCTCATTAACGTGGAATTACAAGCATTACTAAGGAAATTACGGTTTACGCGAACGAAACCCACAAAAAAGTTACGACGGAACGAAACGACGGTTGAAAAGCATGCAACGAATGATAGAACCTGTTTATGTTCTCTTTTATGGAATGAAATAAATCACACAGGCACAGTGCAGTAGCAGGTGAATCCAGACATGAGCGCGCCGCCTTCGAAGAAATCCTCAGTAGAAGCTGGTTCTGTTAAGATTTTATGCACATACATACAACACATCGGATAAGGATTTAAAAGGAAGGAGTTTGGTGGAGTGAAAAAAAAGAGAAAAAAAAACGAAAACGAGTTGTATAGACCCAAATAACTTGTGCCTCGTTTGTTCCCCTTGAATAAGGAATGTGTATGTACACTTTTGGCCTCTGGCCAGAAAAAAAAACCGCTTCACATACTCAATTGTGCTCGAAAAATGCAATCCTTTTGCACTTTACGGATGAGATGCTTGAGGCTCTTAGGAAAGAGTACGCGAGTGCTTTTTGAAAAAGAAATGAGCGTACGCATGAGAAATGACTTTTTCTGGGAGAAAAATTTCCTCACACGACACAGAGAAATAAAATAGGTCGGAGGAAACCAATGCTACATATTAGAAAAATTCGTTCTGAGGGAATTTTTATTTTATTATTTTATTTTTTCAGTTTTTTTTTTATTTTTTTAATTCTTATTTTCATTAAAAGTGAAGCCCAGAAAGATGGTAACGTCTTCAAGCCTCGAACTCCAGATAGAAAAAGGAAGAAAATTCGCTTAATTAGCATTTTTTTTTAAACATATTTTTAGACCTCTAATAATAATATTAATATCAATAAAAATAACACTTTAACATTTTCTCGAATTTTCTCTGCTTAAGTATTTAAGAAGCGCTGGAAAGATCACAAAGCAACCATGTTCTGAATTTTTAACGTTTGCAGTTCGTAATTCTGTCTAACACTTGCAAAACTGTTTGGATACAAACTGAGGTGTATTATGCTAAGGTATGTTTCCCTGAAATATAGAAAAAAAGAGAACATTCTCCCTTAGTACATGTACACATTCTTGAGAAAATATCGTTGAAAAAACAAAAGACAAACAAATGATAAAAATGAAGAAAGAGGGAAAATGCCGTAAGGGTACGAATTTTCAGAAAACTTAACTATTAGACTTAGAAGGTATGACTGGGAAGAAAAAATTTTTAACAATTTTCAAACAAAAATGCTATTTTTTTAGATTATTTTATTTTTATTTTGAGATCTCGAGGGATTTATCTGTTTTCGACAATTAAAATTGATGAATTAGAGGCCATAAAGCTTCCGGCAGAAAATTTTTGCTCACTACGGCTGAGATATCAAAGTGACGCATTTTGAGGGATATTTTTTTTGATTAAAAAAAACTGCTGACAGCTTTACAGGAAAAAAAACTGAAAGCGAAAATTTTTCGAGCGTGAACCGACGCTGGGTCCTCGGTTCTTTGGTGGTCAAATCACAATGAACTCTGGATGCACACATAGTTACGGACGTATTAAGGACATCTTAGGTTATAATGACTCGAAATGGCTGAAAAAATCGATAAGGAGATCTTTTTTCGAAATAAATGGGGATTAATAAAA
Source organism: Necator americanus (assembly GCF_031761385.1). Lineage (NCBI taxonomy): Eukaryota > Metazoa > Nematoda > Chromadorea > Rhabditida > Ancylostomatidae > Necator > Necator americanus. The sequence goes on from NC_087375.1 coordinate 33,965,566, forward strand.
TAAAAATACGCGTGATAGATTTTTAAAGTGAATAGTAAACAATAAACCTAAAAAATAGTAAAATAAAATTTTTTTAATAATTAATAAGACAAAAATACGTAGTTTTCTCATTTTCAGGATAAAGCGGGGCTCAGGGAGTAGTCGCGAAGGGGAAATCTACAAATCAGGCACGTGTGTATGGTGGTAACCCGCTTCAGTGAGACAACAAAAGTCAACTACGGTACCCAACCAAAAAGAGAGGCCGTCGGCCCCAAAAATTACCAAAAATCACTCGAATCTGTGTTGAAGTGCTCCGTTGTTGAGCTGTGTTTGATGGCATGTGACAAATCCAATCATCGCGACCGTCTCTCACAGTGGGTGGCCGGACGAGGACACCTGTCGCGAAACATCGGCACTATGGCCTCTCACACCTCATCTCGCTCCGTACGGTCGGATGACTAACGAATTCTGTCACATCGAAGCCGTAGAGCCGTTTTTTTTTCGCTTTTCGCGAGGCCACTTGCTATAGTTTTGGGGATGTTAAGCGCTGAAGTGTGGTTGTGCGACTAAAGTGTCAGGATTTTTGGATACGTTAACGGAGGAAGCAAGTCTCGTTGAGAAAATGAGGTGGGGCTCTGCGTCGAGACTCAAGTCGAGACCCTTAACTTTTTTCGTTGCTGAATGCTAAGGAGGGACGTTAATCCGTGTCGGTCGAGATCGACAAGGTCAGGATTTTTCAGTGATGACTGTAGCTGCACTTGTGGTTTTCAGCACGTCAATCTCGTACGTAAAGAAGGTTAAGCGCCAACTATGACGGTTTTTTTCTGGAGGACACTTAAGGCACTTAGGCGAAGAAACAACGAGGAAAACCCTTTAAGAGCTATGTTCGGATGAGTCAAGTCTGATTAAAGGATTTCTCCTGAAAGCTTTTCTTACTAAGGTGCAGGAAATCTACAAGGAAAATGTTCTCGACCTTCCAGAAACTTCTGTAAAAAAAATCCACGCGAAAAATACCAATAACAATTTAGGAAAATGGACAGCATAGGAGTTTTTCACTACCACAAGTTTTTCAGCAAAATTTCCAGGATTTCTAGACAAATATTCGTCCAAGTGGATATCCGTAACCATATAAAAAAGCGAGGAAAAAGAGCTAAAAGAAATAATTGCTAGGGATTCTACGATATACATAGCTCATATTCTTGCGGGAGTACCGCAGAGGAACAGCACTAGAATAGTAAGAAAAACTCTAGTGAACTTGATCTTTTTTTTTCTCGGTGAATAAATAAATTTAGCAGAATTTTTCCAAAGTTAGAAAAAAAAGCTAAGAAAAATGAGCTCCGCTGATGAAAAATCACACATTTCGAAATTTTCTTGGATATTTGAACACGACCACGCACAAGAGATTCAGGGGTTGGTCCTGGAACGAAAACAAAGTGTGAAATTGGCCACATTTATCCCTTTTTCTCGATTATAAAATCTTAACAAATTTTATAGGAGAATTGGTTTTCCAATGAATCATAATCTACACATCTGGGGTTTTCGTCAAAGACTCACAAATCGTCCTTAATTTTTTCCGAAAATTTACTGGAATCAATGACGTTTCATGGATTTTCTTCCGTTTTCAGCGAGTTCTAACGAAATGACGAAACTGGACGTCAAAGTGTTGTCAAAGGACAGAATCAGATGACTGCACGGACCATTTTGACGGGTAAAAACTGCCAATTTTCCGGCAATTTCCCGTTAATTCAGTGAAACGTTTTTTTTCTGGAGGGAGAGTTATTGTCAATGAGTTTCTAGCAATTTCCTCAACAGTTGTGCAATAACGCGTACATTTTCAGATTATTGATTTTTAAAACGAGGATTTCAACGAGGTTTGACGATATGCAGGGATCGGAGCGCGATTTTATAGCGAATAAATATGTTCTAGCGGGGCTGCCGTCTGGTGATCGGTAGATGCTGCTATCGTGCTGCCGATGCTGGTCCCGAGACGAGAGGATTCCTAGTGATATCGCTCCAGAAAATCCAATATTTTCGCACCATATACCACCATGGAGTAATGAAGTTATTCGTGATAAATTGCGCATAAATAAACCGGTATTTTTTTCGCGGCACAAACCGCTCGAAGGAGCATCGTTGGACGAAATTGTGCGAGAGAAAACTGACGATTATTCCGAGGATTTATATGCGAGCTGGATGGAATTCGAAATACGGCGTCTCTGCGTGTGTGTGTGTTTTTTCGTGTTCCACGATGCTGAAGATGCCGGAAAATGTTATACGTTGCGTTGCGTGAGGAAAAACATTTCCGAACGTACGCCACCATCCGAAAATCATCACGGATTTGTGGATCGGTTGGGAAAAAATTGTGAAATGACAACAACAACTAGTATTATGCATGATGCATATGTGTACACGGACTACTCCGCTCTGGAACTACGTATGTACGTCAAAATTTCTTTCACATTTCACATTTCAGGAAATTTTCGCGGATATGAACGATGAGGATGAAAAGAATCCGGAGTTTTGTGCCAATTTTCAGGAAATTTCCAAATAATAAATAATAACAATAAGGAAGAAGAACGCAGAGTTATGTTCGAATCACAATCCGCAGAAAAAAAGTAGAATAATATAATAAAATATAAATAAAAATCAAAGCATGAGAAATATTAAAAAAAATAAAATGTAAAAATATAAGCATATGTGCACATAAAAATATAAAATATAAAAATACATAAGTAAGCGCATAAAATAATATAAAGTCATGCAGATATTCTATCGTTCTTACAGTAGTGACCTTAAATGCGATTACGGTGATTAATTAAAATATGAATATGTCATTAAAATGTGTCAAAAAGTGTCAATAATGCTAATATGAGTATTTTTTACGTTAAATATTTTTATATGTCAAATAAAACCATCTAAAGCATTAGAGATATTTTTCCTAGGTTATGTTCTTCCAGAAAAGCTAAGTTGTCCCAATTTTCCTCCTTTTCGAATCCGAAACATTCAAGAAAAGAGGTTTGAGCAGTTTTTCTGTTTATTTCCAGCGATATAATTAGCTTTTCCGGAGTCTTTTCCGGATAAAAAAGCTAGCATTCAGTGATTTTTCTAGGTATGAAAGGATTGGCAAAGGGTCACTCGGGTAGAAAAACCTCTTCTGGTATAAATTCGATAAAAAATTAGATGTGCATGGATATAAACTGTGGTAGGGACACGGAAAAAAAGCGAAATAATTAATAATCGGCTAATAAACAATATAAATTAAATAAAAATAAAAATAAAAATGTCAAACTATAGTAGAAATCACTAAAACGAACTAAGTGGCTAAAGGGTAAAAGAAAAATTCACGGAAATTTTCGACTGTCATAATGTTCCTCCGAAATTCTTCCATAAATCCCATGGATTCAACAATCCTAAAGGAAATGGATACTTTTTGCGATATTCGATGACTACCCGGTGTCCGTAAATCCGTGACTATAGAAGCGTTAGCGTAGCGCCGACATACACAGATGTGAAAAGAGCAATTGAAATGCGAAGCGTAGTCGTCGTCGTCGTCGTCGTCGTCGTAGAGTGTCCGGAAAAACCCGACTAACAACGATGGAATGTGGATATGTGGATGTGTGTGTGTGTGTGCGTAATGAATTCTTCTGAATCTCATCCAGAACATATGTTACGTATACGCACATACACATAACACATATACACATCCAGACATACACACACACCTACACACACTCGATAATGGACACTTAAATGATCTCGACGCTAGGCGCTTGGGCCACTTCACGTCGTTTCGGCTCGTACGTCTTGGATCAGAGACGATCGCTCGTACGTTTCGGATCAACTGTGAAGCGATTCGGCATAGATCCGTAAAAAATTGAATTGTACGCGAAGATGGACTATCAAAACCAGGATCTATGCACTAGAAGAAGTATTTATGTATAGATGAGCTGAAATTTTTCACCGAGGTTTAGCCATACCCGAGCTTTTTTTTTGCTGTTGTTGTTGGTTCACTCTGATAGCCGATGAAATTCTATTATATGCTTTTTTCATCATTGCTTTTCGACTAGAAAATGATGTTATACAGCGGCTATAGCTCGAAATCAGCCGAAGTGCGCCGCGTCGTTACGGCCCAAGTATCCGAAAATCCTAGCCTACATATGTAGTTATAGCTTCAGCGTAGAAATTTTTTTTCCAAGAAAAAGTAATCTAGCACTGAAATTTATACAGAAAAGTGGCTTTATTAGGTTTTTTTTCTCTTGAAAAAGAAGATATTAAAAGGACTGCATGTTCTATGTATTTATTTTTCTTCCGTTTTTTTCCCTATATTTTTTCTGTACTTGTTTCGTATTTTGTCATCCCATATCCTTTTTGGCATGCTGTTGAGAACACTAAATGGATGAATAAATAAATAAGTAAGTAAACAAATAAATAAATCAATAAATAAATACACAGAAGTTGAGTCGTGAATCCATAGATGTCTGCAGTGGATTTATAGATAAAGAAGAATGAAAGGAATGTAACCTTGCTGGAATAATGAAGATGTTGTTCTAGCAATACTAAAAACCAGTACAGAAGTGCAAAATCAAGAAGAGGACGCCCTGAATTCCATAAAGATTGGATTTGAATGGAAAATAAACGTTAAACTCAGTAGAAGATGTTCCAAGAACTGTTAAGGCAAAAACTGTAGAAATTCTCTCTCGTCTATTTGCAAATATTTGAAGTTTCTAAAAAAAGAAAAAAAAGGCGAATGAATCGGCAAGAACATTTCAGGGGTATTCCATTTCAGGGGAAAATTATGATCAAATACGTTCGCTGAAACTTTGACTTACTTTTAAAATTATCTATTTATTTTTTTATTTTTTTATTTATTATTTTTCATTGATCTTCTGATCGAGTTTGAAGTGGTTATTCATTCTGAAAGCTAGAATTACTTAGGCGGCAAAGGAAGGCAGGAAAGATATGAATTTTAGAAATTCAATGAGTCTGAAATGCAAATTTTGGAGAACACAAAATTATGACTGAAATATTTCAGAAAAAAAAAAGAAAAAGAAAGCGAATGCAACACTCGGAAACAGTTTACTGGATAAACTTTACTGTGATTTGAAAAATTCGTGTAAATTTGTCTCTTTATGATTCAGCAACTATTTTTTTAACGTATTTGAACCCCACCGTTAAAAGGTTTTGACTTAGATTCAGGGAAATCCATTAGTTCCTCTAAAACAACTTTGACAAGCAAATCCAGGGAAAAAAAAACTCACCAGCAGTGCTATGTGAAATGGAAAAAAAAAGTTCATTGATTTCTCTCCATCCTAAACATGTGACAACAATTTTATTTCTCGGAAAAATCCATAAAGATGTTTAAAAAAACTGAGAAAAAAATGTCTCGGAAAAGTCCATAAAGGAACGTGATGTATGAAAAAACTGAAAAAAAGTTCATCACGGTAGAATAGCTTTAAATTCTCGGCAAAACCTTGTTCTGAACCAGATGAACCTACTTGAAACAACATGCGCTTCTCGTTAAATGTCTCGTTATATGACAAAGAGAACGATTCGGAAAAATTATATTACCCACGGCCGAACCAGTACCAGGGACCAGATTTCACGGGCGAAATTTCCTGCGTTTTACTTTTTTTCCTCTATTACGTCTAATAAAACTGAGAGAGCAACGGATGGAAAGCGCAGCCGTTGCTGGTCATAATAATTCCACAATAGTACTCCGCCGCTTTTGCTTTTTCCTCTCCATCCAAAAGATATTTCACACAAAAACAGCCGCTTAGACAGGGCACGTTTGCTTGAGAGGACCAGTTCTCGCGCCGAGAACTCATCATTTCACGTGTATACATAAACAATGGAAGTGTCGCTAATCAACACTTGAACGGCTAGAAAACATTTCTGAAGATGATTAGGCGCACAATGCTGTGGACGATAGATGTTCGGATGATTTTTCCGCACAGGATGTTCCCCCAGAAATTTCAGGAAAGTGAAAAAAGTGGACAAAACATTGGTCTACGTGAAAAAGCCAGCAAAACTACGGAAGGAAAGTCATGTAAAAGGGGGCGGTATAGGTCGCACTTCGCAGTTTTTTTTTATTTTTATCAAAATTTCATTCCTTTTCATTATTTTTTAAATTACCTTATTAGTACAATTGCTATTATTATTATTATAACTATTATTATTATTATTATTATTATTGTTATTATTATTATTATTATTATTATTATTATTATTATTATTATTATTATTATTATTATTATTATTATTATTATTATTATTATTATTATTATTATTATTATTATTATTAATTGCGTTTCATTCCATTCATATATCTGACGGCATGGCCTCAGCCCAAAAGGAAAAAAAGTGCATTCAAGGGAAAAGATTACTGTAATATTCCTGGGAATTTTGACATACAGGTTTGGCTCATAATTTAGGGTTAGGATGACTCCGAAGGAAAAAACTCCTGAAAACACTTTCCCCCAGAATTTTATCTTTGGATTTATTTGAAGTGATTGGATATTATGCGGGAAATTTCTGGCATTCTGATCTACGACCGTTCAGAGAGGAGTTGATAAAATGGAAAATATGTAAATAGTGGAAGGAAGGAAATTGTGGAAGCTTCGGCGATCGTTAAATTCCTCTCGTCTAACATATTACAGCGCATTTTCGCGTTCTCGCATTAAACGTAACGCTAGTGCTCATAAAAATGTCAAATAATAATGAGAGGATCATCAAGTGAGATTAGGTGATGTGAACTGACGTCTTCCCATCGACGCGTCAGATCGGCGGAAGTTTGCCGACGCCGACGCCGCCGCCGCCGCTCGCCGCCACCGCCGTCGTCCACATCACACGACTACACTTTACAACTTTCAAAATAAATGCTCTGCCGGCGTAGATCATTTATCAGCGGCGACAACAAACAATTGTTGTTTCGCCGGACGTGCATACGCGTAGAAAATCGTGCATCCGCCTCTCTACCTCTCTGATCCTCTTCCTGGTACGTTTCGACCTCGTTCGTTTCTCAAGGGAAACGAAATTCGGCTGAGTTTTTCCCCTGGAATCCCATTATCCCAATTCGCTATGCTACTTTCCTGACTCTACAATTATAGGCGAAGTAGTTTCAAACTGAAAACTGGTGGTTTCTGGAGGTAAGCTTGAATCGGAGAGCGATTCTCGCATTCAGATGTTCCCGGACAAAAGTTTGAAATCAAAAAAGTTGCTGTGACAAAGAAGGGAGAACAGAAAAATTTAATTTTACAAGCAACTACTAGCACATATGTCTTCCGCACACATTATTATTTTATTAAAAAACAAAATTTATACTTTAGCACTTTTTCATGTATCTCATGCAAAAAAATTAGAACGAAATAATTTTCAGTACATTTTTACTCCTGTTCAAGAATAGAATTTTCCTCATTTTCAATAGACGACAATTTGCTACTTGAAATTCGTGGTAAATTTTTGAACTTTTTCATATCTGTAGAATGAAGAAATTTTATCTTTCTAATACAAATAATTTTCTAAATTTTTTGAAAGTGTTCTTTTACGGAACATATCCTTTTATTTTCTAATTTAAAGAAGTTAGAAGTTGGCTGAGCAAAAAAGCAATAACATTTCACCACCTGTAAAATATTTTCTTCACATGAAATTTCCATTAATTTCCCTAAATTTCATTCGTAGATACGAAAAATGAGTCATTTTCACGCTATTTTAATGTCTGCTTCAAAATAACAGCACGTAACGTAACGAAAGTAGGAAAAACAACCATTTCGGAATGATAGCACCATTTAAAAAAAAACGAGGGAAAGAGAAAAAAAACAGAAGCATAAAGAAGGAGAACATCTGAATTAAAAGTAGAGAGACATGTAGTGAGAAATTCAGAAAATCAACGGAGAACTCATAAAAAATGGAAAAATTGGCGTGTCAGAAGGGCATAGTTTTTTTGCTTTCCGTTTTTTTTTCGATTCTCTGAATGACACCAGAGAAAACAGCAAAACTCCGGAGGCAAGGGACGATGCTGCTTAATTAGAGATTCAAAAAAGGTCACTTTTCCCAATTCTATGCAAAGAAAAGCAGTTTTTTACAACATAGACCACCCTAATTACGAATCCTATGACTTTAGAGAGAAGAATTTATGGATTTTCGAGCCTTCTGCTGGGGAATCGTCGAGCATTAAGATATGGAATTTCGACGACGAGACTAGTAACGGGGAAAAAGTGCACTTTTCCAGAAATAAGATGCAAAGGGCTTTGAATTTTAAAACAAGATTACTAACTCTTCAGAGGAATGTACTCGACTCATAACAATTTCAAATTGTGAGTGACTTGGTGGTCCTAAAAAGAAAAGAAAAGCTCTAGAAAAACATGGAAACTTAGGGAGTTTTCCTGAGAAAAATGTGAGTTTGTGGAATACTCCCGAAGAAGTTTTTCTTTCATCCTCCAAGAATTTGACTCACTTTGGGCTAGAGAAAAATTCTCTGTAGCTTTCGAATATTGACTCGATTAGCCTCGAGACATAGCTTCACCCAGCCATTCCCTTCAGGACCCATACATCCCTATGGATGACCAGCATGGGTACCTGTGAGGTAATGGTAAGGATTTTTCATCGATGTTACAAATTTAGCGTCAATGGCTATGCCAAAGACTCTATCCGTATCAATTACTGTTGGATTTAAGCGCACGAAAAATGTGGGTACTGTAGGTTACGGTATTAAGCTGAAGGAAGAAAAGAGGAGAAAGGGAAAAAATAAATATTTATTACTCTATTAAATATCTCATTATTTTTTAAAAATATTTTAATATTTTTTTGAAGATTGGCACATGCACCTACTGGCAATAAATATCGATCTTTAAACGCGCTCCGTCGTCAACTTCAAGGACTAATACCAAAAATCCGAATTTCGATTAGAATATGCACGTTCATCTGGAAATATACAAAACAGATAAAATATTCCCCGAAAATCCATAAAGTTTCTTCTGAGAATTTATGTGTCAATTATCATCAAAGCGTTTCGTGCCAGTTGTCCACACATCGATGAATTTCCGTTCCTTCGACCATTTCATATGTTTTGTCGTGAGAAAAGTGCAAGCCATAGTATATCTCATAATTTTTGTTCACGAATTTTCTCACAAAATTAGGATTTATGAGCTGAAACCGGCGCCGGAGAAAATGCTTTTTTTTCCGGATAGAGGATTTCTCCCCATCGCAAAGCTTTCCATCACTTCCAATCAGTTTCGGAATTTCGGGGATTAGCTTTAAATCATCCGTGACGTTGCTGAGAAAATGCGCTTCGCAGCGAAGACTGTAGCCGAAGGAAAAAAAAACGTCTTCTCATTGTGGCGACTTACTCCTCATCCAGGAGGATCCAGGAGTTCTCAGGGAACGGGTTTTAGTGAGATCTGCGACGGAATATGCGCTTTCAAGGTGTTACATGCTGAAATAAAGGAGGATTCCAATCGGTTCTAGGAATTTTACCGCCTCCACGAGAGCATTTTTTATGGCTCTCGTCGAAAAAAAAGGTTTTCTAACCAGAGTTTGCTTTCTGGAAGGAATTCGAGGATAAACCTAATCATAGTTAACCGATGTCTTGTTCGTAAACGTAAGTTATTCAGGATCCTGATCACCAATAAATTAGGTAACTAGTAACGGTAACTAGTAATTAGTAACGGCTTTTTTTATAAAACTATTGCTGCACTAAACGCAGCCAGGTAATATATGTACTTTTTTGAAGCACTTTACCACGAAATTTACGGTCATGAGATCTCTCCACGAAAAGGTTGGATTAGGTGTGGATATCACGAGTATCTTGTGGCCCAGTCACGCCGAAATTCTGGCAATTGTCCCGAGAAAAAATGCCTGAGTACTTTAGATTTTTTGTAGAGGATATTGTAAATTACGGTACGATCAAGCTGAAGGAAGAAAAGAGAATGAGAAAAAATACTTTTTCTTTTTTTTCAAAAGAATCGCATGTAGAAAAACGCCTGGGTACTGTGGAAAATCCCCTGAGAAATGGCTTTATCCATCAAATTTTTCTACGAGCAACCTACCAACGCGTCACCTATGTGGGCGCAGGCATACGCGCCGCGTCTGCCGGCGAGCGAAAGTGACAGCGTCAGCAGCAGCGTATCAATTGTCTGCTCGCTCGTGCGTTCATACTCGTGATCTACATCTTCTACCCAATCTTTTTGGGACTAAAAAAAACGTCAATTCTGCGGAATGCTGCTCTTAAAATGACTGCAGAAAATTATACTGTGACTTCACAGAAGTGCACTCACTGCAATTCAACTAAGCCTTGGTTTCGACGATTTGATTATTAACGATTGTTAGAACCTGTATAGATAGCTCTATACGATAGGGAAAAGATAAAGTGGAAACGCTTTTTTTTAGGTAAATACCGCTCATAACCTGGAATAGCAGCCTGAAATGTTGTCCGGAAAACAAGCGCGGAGTCTTTGCGTAAATGATCAAAACTGAGACAAATACTCGGGTTAAAAACTCACAAAAAGTTTTTGAATCATTCGCAAAATTATTTCTTGATACTAATCTTTTTGAAGCTAATTACAATTTGATGATATAGGCGGATACTTTAAGGAAATTACTTTGATAAAGTTTTTTGAATGGTTTGTAAATATTAGCTGTAAACAAGCGGAAACTCACTAATATTGAAGTTTGCTTCAAAACTATTCTACTTGTTATATTTTTAAAAAGGCGAAAAAATCTTGTCATGTGCAAAAATACGAACAAATTTCGATCCGGGAAGGCATAACCGAACACCGAAAATACCGTAGACACGAAGCAGTGAAGCTTTGCAATGAATTCAGAAAATATCCCGGAATAGGGCAGTAGAAAAACCCGGTGATATATAGCACATTTAATTATGCTCGGATTTAATTACCGCCACCATCTCTTCGTTTTAGTGGCGTTCGTAGTTTTTCGAATCCTGGGTGTCTTGGAAGGAATCTATACAATAAGAAAAAAGAAAGTTCCATTGTGTATAGATGTTCCTTTTGTTTTTTAATTTTTTTTATTTTTCTTTATTCTTCTTACAAAACAGCTTTAAACATCTAAATGCCCCTATAGATATGTAAAGTACTGTATTACTACAAACGTATTTGACAACTCTTATATAATTGACACTATTTGAAGGGAATGAAGTAGTTCTAGGCGTTGGTTGGGGACCAGTTCTCACATAGGCTGAAATAATGCTCAAAATTTGTACTCATTAAAAAGAATCATTCTTAATGCTGGTATTTTCGATTTCATATTTATAATTATTAATTTTAATAACTTGTCAATATTAATAGGCACATCTGTAGTTTGAAAAAAAAAACTTTGATTATACTTGGGAGATTGTATTTAGAAAATTAATAGAAAAATTATTATTAAAAAACTTCGTCGGCTTATTTTATATAATTTATCCATAATTACTACCTATTATTTTTTTATAATTCTATTTTCGCAGTATACATAATTAATTTCATTTGTAATTCATTTACAATTTCATTTATTTCAATTATAATTCAAGTTTAAAGCATAATTTATTTCTATTTTTGTATATAATAACTGGGAGAATCCATTATCTCATATTTATATTTATAAATATTACTCTACATTGCTTATTATACAACATATATTCGAAGAGAATGCAGAAAAAAAAGATTTTTAAAATAAGAACAAAAAAAGGATTGGTAAGTTGATTTAAAATGTAATGACTAGGTATTGCGTAATATTAAAGAAGATTTAGTGAAAAAAGTAGTAAAGAAATGAAAAAAAAGAAAAAAAGAATAAGATTTAGTAAAGAAATAAAGCATTTGCTCAGAGAGTCGTGGATTGGGTTTTCGGACGGCAGAAAGGCTGCGAGGCACTTAAAAGATTCCCGAAAAAAAGTAATTTTTTCTCGAGAGATGAGGAAAAAAAACGAACAAGATTATCGTTGGGAAGCTGGCACAAAGGCACAAAATTGTCGTGCGCTCATTTCAATTGCAAAAATCGTTCTGAATTCCATTAGAAGCGCGTGTTGAATTAATAAGAATAGATGACGATAATGTGGAAAGAAATCTATCAAATAAATATAAATAACCTACATACACATAGACTGAAGTTTATCGTGGATCCTGTGGATCTATTACAGCCCTGAGGCAGGAATCAATCAGGAAGAGCGGCGGGGGGAGGGGAAAAGCCGGGGCGCTGAAAATGACTATCGTTCACATTCTCATTTATGGGAAGAGGCGCGAATTATTTATGGAGAGAGTAGCCGAGCAGGCGACGGACGGCGCCGGCAGATGGTCGTCGACTAGGCGGCTAGGTGTTCTTTGCCGGGTGTCGAGACGTTCGTGACCATTTAAATTACGGGAATGAAACCAGTAGACACAGAATTTTTTCCCTCCTAGAAAATCTATCGTCACAAGTCTTCGTGTTATTAGTTATTTGAATTTTAATTTATTTTTATTTAACACTTTTTTATTTTATTTATTTTTATTAATTATTTTGCTTTAGCATGTCCGCCAATGTCAACTAGCATTCAAAAATCCCCTCGAAGATAAGTTGTTCTCAAAAAAATATACTTGAAAACTATAAATAAATGTAAGATAAATAAAATAAAAACAAAATATAATAAACGATTTTTTTTAAATAATGAAATAATTAGAAATTGATTCGAAAAAAAATTTCCTCTCTGCTTTCCCACATAGAGTGGCCCATACGACTTCCAGAACACAATCTTCTACCCTCGAAGTGCTCGTTTTTTTTGCGGCAGAGTGGAAAACAAAGAAAAAAATTCTGGATAGAATTGAATAAAATTAGTGATCCACAAATCCACATGCTATACCACGTAGATATTAAAATAATAGTTTTCTAAAGCAAAATTAAGCAGTTCAGAAGAAATAACTGACTTTTTTCCCAGAAATTCAAAGGTAAGGTGTCGTGAGTTCAAATGAGATGGTGGAATCTATTCCAGAAAATTTGCCGCAGTGGATGAAGCACTTACGCAAAATAGTGCTATGTATCACTTATATACATACTACAACTAATTCTAAATAACTTTTATCGAGCCGAGTAGAGGCCCTTTTTTCTTCTCCACAAATCCTACAAATTTTCCTGAACAAGTGGTTGGCACGGATCATAAATTCTTTTCCAATAGAAATGCTATAGTACTGGGATTTCGGTCCTACTGGGGAAAAAGCTGGGGAAAATGAATGAATTCATGAATAAATGATTTGATTTTGAAAGAATAAGGCAAGTGAGTCAAATGAGGTGACGAATGGATAAAAGTTGACTCATTACATCAGAAAAACTAATCATCCCAACATGAATATGCATAGAAGGGTAAAGAACTAAAAAATATCGGGATTAGTATTTAAAAATTCAAAAAAGCATGGCTTCTAAAAAATCGCAAGAAGGAACATTTAAATTGTGGGTACTCTATTGAAAATAAAAATATCCATTAGAAGTTTCAAAAAGTTCTTATAGAAATCGTTAGAATTAAATTTCACAAAAAAAAGTTTGGTCTACTCAGGAAGGGATTGTAGGAATTTTTGGAATCTAGACTGTCCCCCACCAGCTTAAATAGCTCAATGTTCCCGAAATACTACTTTTTCCATTTGTTTTTATTCTTTTATTTTCTTTTGAGAATAGAATCATGATTTAGGAAGTTTTTCCTGGATATAGGAAGCGTGTCCAGAGTGCACATATACGCTAACAGTATGAAATATTAGGAGGAAAATTTTTGAAAACTATAGAAAGAAAAAAAAACACGCGCTGAATCCGAGACGTTGCTGTTGACGAGCAGAGCTCTGTCGGTTCTGCTTTGTCGCTGAAATTACCGTCGTTTCATATCAGCGATGCGGATCTCCAGTAGAAATTCCATTCAAAAAGTGGTTCCCGCCACATTTTTTCCAAGTGGTGGACAGATAGCAAAAGTACAAATGGTGAATTTTTGAAATGCGCCTTTGAAGAAAGTAAAAGAAAATTACAGTAATTCTCATATCTTCTTTTTTTCCTCTTTTCTTCTTACTCTTCGTTTCCAGAATTTTTTTCTTTGTGGATTTGTGGATCACTAATTTTATTCAATTCTATCCAGAATTTTTTTCTGGAAGTCGTATGGGCCACTCTATGTGGGAAAGCAGAGAGGAAATTTTTTTTCGAATCAATTTCTAAATATTTCATTATTTAAAAAAATCGTTTCTTATATTTTGTTTTTATTTTACTTATCTTACATTTATTTATAGTTTTCAAGTTTTTTTTTTGAGAACAACTTATCTTCGAGGGGATTTTTGAATGCTAGTTGACATTGGCGGGCATGCTAAAGCAAAATAATTAATGAAAATAAATTAAAATAATTAAATAAAAATAAATTCAAATTCAAATAACTAACAACACGCAGAATTGTTTACTTCGTTTACTGTTTTTTGCTGGATTTGTTTTTTTGTATTTTCAAGAGAGGCTTTAATTAGTTAGTTTAAAGTATGTCACTAACAAGGACGTCATCGTAAACGTAAAAGAAGGCACTATTTCGGGATCCAAAGTCGAATTTTCCCCTTTTACTTTTTACCCCTTTTTAAAAATAAAATTATACTTATTCATAAAAATAAAAATTATACTTATTGGACCTCTGTACCCATTTCTTCAATGCGTTTATTGCTAGAATTTTCCGAGTTTTTCAGTTAGAGTAGGGGATTTTTAATTTTTTTTAGTAGATTCCAGATGTCCCGGGAACGCTCATATTTTCGAGATGCAAATCACTTCTTCGCAGATTAAAGAATAGAACAGAGTCCGTGTACTTTCGTTAAAATCATTGTAAAATAAAAAAAAATAAAATCATAAAATTTAACAGTGATATTTTTCAAAAACAGCACCAACTAGAAAAACGTTCCAGTCTATTCAGTCGGGTATTTGAGTATATTTGAGTACGGAAAATCCGTCTACGTACAAAATCCAGACATTCTTCACTTGAGTCTCAACGAGTTCATCTAAAAATCGTTAATATTATGCTCTGTTGACGCTGAATACGCACATCAATGGACAATTAACAATTCTGCTTAAATGAGCACCAGGAATGACTTAACTTCTTGGGGAACTCTTTCTTTCTTTCCTTTCTTTCCTCAAAAACGAGGGAAAAATCGATTAATATCTGAGGAAACTCTAAGATTTTTCCTAGACATGGACTGACTAACTATTCTCGCAGACACACTATTTCTCTTATTTTTTTTCCTTTCCTTTCCCTCAAAAAAAAAATCCCCGTCGCACCCAAATTGGAGCCCGAGCTAGGTGTGGAGGGAATTTTCATCTTAGTGCCCTTATTCAGAAGCAGAAATGGTAGTGGATGACAATATTCATCATAAAATCACCGGTTTAATAGATACCGTAACCAATGTCATAGTATCCTGACGCACGCAAGCTCTGCGTTGCGTGTTCAAAAATGAGCGTTGCGTGCGAGCGTGCAGCAATTTCTTCCGCCACCTCATAATCATCTGTATGGATGCGATGTGGAAAAAAAATTAACTAATTACTCCTGGTTTTATCCCTTCCAAAATCTTTTCTGGTCTGGTCTGGTTCGGTTAATCTGGTTAATTGCATTCAATAATAATAATAATTGTAATAATAATAATGTTAAATAATAGTTAAAAAATAATAAGTAGTAGTTGACAAAAAAAAATAATTATAACAATTAATAAATGACAGTTTTCTGAAATAAATAAAATAACATAAAAAATTTTCCCGAAATAACGTATCGAACGTATTTATTGGATCAAACATATTTATTTGTTAAATTTAGTATTTTTTTAAATTTTTAAAAGTTTATTAGAAGCTTCTTTGAATTTATCTTGTTATCCGGCTCAGTTCTATTTAATTTATGGCATAACGACCGAACAGTGATTTTTTTTAGATTTTTTCAGCGTCTGGAAGCTTTGCCATATCCTTATGGATATTTTTAGAACCACTGCAACATTCTAAAACGTAGAAAAATTCGGTGGAATTTGTTTGGAGGCGTTCCTCGCTTTTAGGGAAAAATTACCAGGAAATGTACCAGAAACACCTGCGCAAAGGCTACTGGGCAGAATTCAACACTTTCTCGAAGTGGACTTTTTTGGATGCGAGCCAAAACAAATTCGTAAAGTCATTCGAGCTTCGAGTGGTGGAAAATTTCCACATAAACACAAAAACACACGCAAAGAAAGAAAGAAAGCAAGAAAATAGGCGGATATTTGATATCAATGGTTTTATTGCATAAGAAATGTGAGAGTGTCCCAGCACGAAAGAATATTATAAATGCAGAATACTAATCGCTAACGCAAAGATTGCCTGGTGCCATTTAGGAGGAGGCAATTCGTACCCGAGCCGCAAAGTAGGAAAAAAAAACCCGAGTGCAAGTAGTTACGAGTTAGGAGCGGAATGGAAAAACTAATTAAGGACGAGATTTTTCCCGAACTACCGGGATGAAATGAAAACGGCTGCAAAACCGATTAGCAGATGTGATAAAAAAAAAACGAATCTGTTTCTTTACACTGCAAGATCTGTGAAGGGAAAAAATCCTGTGAGAGGAAAAAAGAGATGTACACGTATCGGAAATTGGTGGAAAAGGTTACAAAGGTTCGAAAAGGAGAAAAAAAGAAAAGAAAAAAGTTTTACAGCTGGACAAATAGTGCAGGCTAAAGTTTTGATGTATCGTTGATGAATTCTGAGGAGAAGTTTAACTAAATGAAATTGAGAAAATTTGAGGAAATAAAAGAAAAAGGAGAAAGGGAATAAAAGCCAACAGAGTAAAAGATTAGGAGTGAATGGAAAGTTATTGAAAAACTCTAAATTAAAAAATAAAAATAAATAAATAAATAAATGAAAAATAATTACGATTAAGATTTGAATTAGCCATTCACCACAATATATCAACTGTTTATTAAACTATTATTTACATATTATTAATAATTTGTTATTTGTTGTTCCTTATTAAATGTATCAGTTGTTTGAGTTTCAATTTTTTGATTTTTTAAATTTTTTTAAAAATTAAATTAAAAACAGTTTTTTTTCGAAGAAAGTGAAAGAAGTATCATGGATGTAGCGTGTAAGAGCGGTCCGAGTAATCGTTTCTAGTCGCCGCTACTAGCGCACGGGTTCACGAAGATGTACATGGGATCCCTCTCCTATCATATTTTTAATATAATTCCACTCCAGTCAAACTTATTTTTACTTATTTACTTGTTTATTATTTATTTATTTATTCACTCGCAGAAATTTCTCAGCGCTTGGTAGTGATCCAGAAAAACAATGTCTTCAATTCGATTCCAAAAGAAAACCACCAATCAGCTATCACATGACTTGGTGGAAGTTCACAGAACTGCTTTTAAGACATAGCGAATGGTGTCTGAGTAGATTCCATTGGGAATCCAGAAACTGAATTTTTTTTTCCGAAATTAATTTTCAGCCAACGCTTGACGCGCTTCTAAGCGTTGTAAAAAAAAGCAATAAACAACGAGTAGCATCGAGACAGCTGAGAAAAGACCGCTGTACAGTCGCAACGGAACAGCGCGGTCATAAAATGGTGATTGGCGATTGTGACCTCTCCGTGGAGCGAGTGAGAGTCTGTTGCGATTGTGAGGAGGTCGTCCAGATATATGCACAGTGATAAAAGAGCACATAAAAAGTGCAATAAAACCGAGAGAATCGCTTCCAGGGACCAATTAGAAGGAAGAAACATCGCCTCTCCGACTTTTCCTAATGATCCAAAGATGTATGGAAGTGTTCTGGAAGAGGACGAGTTTGAGTAGCGAAGTAGACGAACTCAAAGAGCACATTCTACGTGGGATTGATGGGATTCTTTGCAAGAAAATGAAATGGATGGTTGACTTTATCAAAGTTTTAATCGACGATGAGGAAAAAAAAAAGAAAAATGTTTGCCGCTGCAAAATTCTCTGTTTCTGGTGTAAGAACAACAACAGGTAGGAAAAACACGAAGAAGATGACTATCTTGTTCGAGCTAGTTTTCCCTCGGAATAAATTAGGGAAAAATAAATCATTGGCCAGAAAAAACGCATGTAAGTATCAATCAGAAACAAAAGAAAATTGATGGAGAAAGTCATTGGAAGGGAGAAACTGTTCCATTTTTCTCCTGGAAGTTTTTTCACCAAATTTTCGTTTCTTTCCACAGTTCAACCACAGAGTAGATAACATTCTGTAGATTTTTTGAAATCAATTTCTAATTCCATCAATTTCTTTGAGTTATTTGAAAGGAAAAGGCAGAAATTCAGTAGTTCTCGAAGTGTACATACGGTACGTTCCATTCTTTACTTTTTTTGATACTTTAAAGTCTTTTCTAAACTTTTTAAGCTTTTAAACTGTACTGTAAAGTGTAGAATCATCGATTAATAAATTATTATTATTATTATTATCATTATTATTATTATTATTATTATTACTGTTAGAAAAGTACTCATTAATAATGGTAAGTTTAAATAAAAATTTCGGAAGGAAATACTTGTAGGGAGCAAGAGCAGAACGAGAAGAATACAGTAATTGTTATGAGGAGTAAAGCAAAATGATGAGAAAAGTCGCGAAATCAAAAATAAGAAATTCCGAATCCTCTTCATGGATTTTCTGGAACATTCTACCATATATACAGCTTTTTTTAAATGCTAAGATATAGCATTAAAGTTCGCTGAAAAAGAAAAAGTTCGTTAGTTGCTACTGAATTTTAAGCCTCGTTGATGTAAATGGAAATATCCGGGAAACTTTTAAGGAGAATTTCAAGTCTCCTAAATTTTGAAAAAGTACGGTTGGCTCCAATTAAAGGACATTTCTTTCTGCACGAATGTGATCATTTTTCTTTAAAAATGTCATCTAAAAGGTCCCAAAAAGATCACCTTGCGAGTGTTAAAAAGCAACTGTAACTGAAAAAAAAGTTCTAGTGTGACTCGGATGATTTTATTAGGGTGGAAGCTAAGTGGAACCCTCAGCCGTTGCGAATGTGTTGAATTCCTAAAATCTTCACACTGATCACCACCTATATTGTCTTTTTCTTTTTTTTAATGCTGCCTTGCGGTTACGGTCACGCAATTTTTTTCCCTTATTCTTATATAGGAAAAGCCAGTTTTGACAGTAATTCGAGGGCGTACAGTGAGACTCTGAAGTGAAACGAATGAAGAAAAAACAGGATGCGATGGTGGGACTCACAGAAGGTCCCTTTGACACTTTCAGGAAAGTGTAACGCAGGAGAAAAATCAGTGCTATAGAATTTTTTATGTGAGTGTGGCACCGGTGCATCATCGAGAAGTTTCATGGCCGTAGATGGTGATGCACCTGTGTCTCATGGAATCAGTTATGCGCTAAAATTATAAAATCCATAATAAACGCTTAAATTAGGGTCACTATAACACTTTTGAGAGTACGTCCTGAAAAATTAGAAATATAGAAGTTCTCATGTTGGTGTGGCACCGGTGCCTCACCCAACACACTAAATGCCAACTCTCATGCAAGGTGATACACCAGTGTCTCACGGGAACAGTAATGCGCTAAAATCATAAGAGCTAAAGTAGACGGTTTAATAACGGCCACATTAGCACTTTCGAGAATGCGATCAAAAAATGGAATTTTAGATTTTTTTAGAGGTGGTGTGGCACCAGTGCCCCACCCAACGCATCAAATGTCATGCAAGGTGATACACCCGTGCCTCACGGGATCTGTAATGCGCTAAAATCATAAGAGCTCATAATGAGCGGTGTGATTATAATTGATTGATCAACAACAGTGAATCTATCGCTTCTTCTGTGCCGGTCGACGCCGCCGAGGAACCTCTACTCTGACGAGGAGACGTGAGTTCTTATCAGTGTTTACATGCGCATGAGTTACGGCATATTAGATGCTCTCAAAGGGAATTAGAGGTGACGGTGAATGACCGTCGCGTGGTGATTTGACACCTCTTTGATACGCCGCCGCCGCCGTGACAACCTGATGACCACCTAACAATGGTGACCGGGAACGAATGTTGGAGGGATGAGGGAGGGATGAGGACACGAAAGTAGTACTTCACGCCTATGCTATTCAATACCATAATAGCTCTGCTATATTAAAGGTGGGTGCATTCAACTCACAAAAAAAAACCCACAGAAAATAGAGGTCCGTTTCCCAAACTTCCACTTCCACTTAAATGTCACGCGAGAAACAAAAGTGCGGCGGGTGCCGGTGGGGGCGAAAAAAAAAACGTGCGCAGCCCTATGGTGGCTCGTAAATTTTGTCCACTTCGTTCGCAGAGAGTGAGGTTAACATAAAACGTAGATTTATCACCATTTGAAGAAAAAACTCCCACTGTACTTGTGCTAAGAGAATAGTCGTTCAACCACATTTTTCCCCCACACCAAATGAGGCCGCTGAGGGACACTGAGGCCGCGGGCGGCCGCGAAAACTGGGACCTGCTAGAAATTTCGAAGTTTCGACCTCAGCTGGCAGTGAGGCAAAATATTTGATTGCGAATAATCCTCATTTTAACAAACCCTATGGTAAAATTTTTAAATAAATAATTTTAACAAACCCTATGGTAACAAACTCATACCCTTCCTTAAATAAAAAATTTTCGCCCATTATGTGGTTGGTGGAATTAAAAAATCCATAAGATACTTTAACTTTTCTGGAGACAAACGTAATTTTTCTTACCAGTTTAAAGCGCATAGGTTAAAATTTTTAACTATCAATATCAATGATTTTTAAACTTTGCAAATTTTAAAAACTGACGAGAAGAGACGTCGAAATTCCTTTATTTTTTTTTCGGCGAAGAAATCTCAAAGGAGGATAATGTGAGATTTAAAGTGAACTATATAAAAAAGTGTTATATATGTACTATACAAAACCGCTCCTGAAAGACTTCATAGAATTTATTTTTCGATTATTTATTTATTTATTTATTAAAATTATTTAACAACCTCGTGTAGAGCTCATTAAAAATCAGTACGACATCTTACTATACCGAGGTTCATTGAAAGTCGAACTTTTCAATTTTCTACTCCTTGATTGTTACCAAACGGAGGAAAGTGCTCAAGAAACTGCATTTAAAAAAAAATTCACAAGAAAAACGCATAGGAAAGTACAGAAATAAAATCACACAGAGAAAAAGCGAACAAAGCAGGCGAACAGGCGAGCCACGGGTTACAAGGGTTAATTACAAAAATTCGGTGGAATCGGTTCGACGAGGCAAACTGGAAAGGAAACTAAATATGAATAGGGAAAATTACATGGATTTATACAACTATATTTTTTAGGATTAATGTGAATAGCCTTTGTACACCGGACGAACTGTAAATTTTCACTTTTGTTATTCCCGTAATATTTTTGTATTATTATTAACATTATTAACATTTATGGTTTATTTTAAACTATTTTTTTGTTGAAATAATTGTGCACATGTATGTTTAAGGGTAGTCGGAATTTCTCAACAGTAAACTTTGTAGTAGTGACTAGAACAACTTATATAAATAAATAAACAAATAAATAAATAAATAAATAAATAAGTAAATAAATAGCTTAACTACATATGTAACTTAATGGTACGACTTCGTAAGATAATTACAGATTATAAGATAAACTGATAAGTTCATAGTATGATCCCTTGTCGCCCTAGTCGTGTAACATTGTGCGAAGCGATCATTTTGGAGTTAATTTTGATTTTTTTCTAAGTTTTCTTTTACATATATAATAAATTACTTTATAGCTTCTCGTACCTGGTCAACTTCCCAATTTAAAAACGTGTTTTCCTTTTTTTCACATCAATTCATGGATCACGATTTGAAATAATTTCATTTTTGCTACGTTCCTGAACCAGAGACGTGTTTGAAGAATAACTTTTTTTAGTAATGAGGTAATATGTGCTATATTTAAATTTTCAGACAATATAACAGTAATAACATTTAATGAAAAATTCACAATCCATTAATAATATATCTAGTTAAGTCAAACCTAAACTCAGATATGAAATAATTTGATCTTGTAATAATTTCTGACGAGGCCACCACAAATGAGTTCAGTGAGCAATGTGAGGAAAAATTAGGGAAAGAAGGAGAACAGACTTATATTTAAATAACAAGCTAACATTTACAGATCGACGACAAGAAAAAAAAAACAAAGAAATTTCCTAGGACGAATAAACGCGATTCTGGACAAAAAAAAAGTGGAGCAGACTACACTGAATAAGGACGTACAAATGCCAACCACGAATCGCCACTAATCGCCGTTTCCAAGGAATTTTTCAAATCCATAAGGTTGAATAGGGAAGGTTTCCGGGACAAATTATTCTCTAATGAAAAGGCAACCATCTCAATTCAGTTTATGGAGGAGAAACCTCAATTCATAGCGGGACCGCCTTGGTGAGGAGGAATTTACATTTTAAGCAGAAGTTAAGACATGTCGTGGGAAGTCGGAAGCGTACACGTACATATACGTACGAGAAAAGTGCATGCACACGCGGAAAAGAAGGTTCTGAGCAAAGTGCATGGAAAAAAATAAGTGCACGATGCAATTTTTCCTCCCTCCCTCGTCTGAAAATGTCCTGTGAAATGGCGAGATTCCCATTAGGTGAAAATAAATGGGTGAAATAGCGTAAGAATGACGATCGTGGGGTTAAAGGCACGAGAAGAATGGGATCTTTCGATCCGAGTACTCCTAGGAAAAAAAACGGAATGATGACACGTAAAAAGAATTTTCGAAAATAATATTATTCGATTCGATTTATAATAATATTCGAACATAAAAAATAGTAAAAGTTAATTTTTCCAAACATTAAAAAAAGAAAAAGAAAGGAGATTTCTGTTACAAATAATGAATTCGATGTTATTTTTTTCATAAATTGCCTAAATAAAAAAACACAAAATAAATTTAAAACGGAATGTTGACTGATCGCTCCATTCCTAGGAATTTTCTAGGATTCTGACTGTATTTATTATGTTTGGACTAGGAAAAATCGCATTCCCCTTGGAAAATACCGAAATTCTAGGAAAATTGCTCCCAATGTGAGATAAATGCACAAATTTCTATCTAGATGTACGAGTTTTCAGTTGTACCGTTCGCTTGTTCACGTGCACCCGCACGTTCATATCACGTGAACAGCACGTGAACGGCGAAAGAATGGTACTGTAAGTTGATCTAACGGATGTTTTCATGGAAATTTTGCGAATAATGAAGGAATTTCGGGTGTTCCTTGACTGCATGCGATAACTCGTCCAAATTTCTAGTAATCCACTCAAACCATCATGGATACTGCTGTTGTGAGAGCACTGGTGAATAAAAACTAAACGTTATTGATTGATGATTTTGTGAAGAAATGCTAAGAGCTTGAGAAAAGTACAAAAACCAAGGAGTTTGCTAGGGGAAATTTTTCTGAGCATAGAACAGTCATATTTACTCAAATCCTAAATCCAGTTTCCTGAGAAAAAAGCGGAAAATTTGAAACTTGAACTTTTATTTATGTAATAAGAACAGAGACAATTCCCCTCGCTTTATTTTTTATAATTGTAATTGTTTTCGCTTTTTATTCGCTTGTTTTTCGCTTTTTACGCTTTTTGCTTTTTTTTTTTCGCCGTAATTGTTATTTTCCATAAAAATATTTTTTATTCTAATACAAAGTGTGCAACTCTTCGGAGATCTTCGGGTGTTTACAGGTGTTTGCACGGTGTTGTTGTTTATGCAGTAAATAATACAGTGAGGTGGATCAATGTCCCAGTGTTCACAAGTCTTCTGGAAAATTGGTGAGAAGCAGAAAATGTTGCAAATGCATCAGGGTTACCATTTTTAAAATTCATCCAATAAAATTAACAATAAAATTTATTACTTTCACAATTTTGACACACACACCATTCTCTTTATGTCAAACTTTTTGCTATTTTTATCTAAAAAATATTACTACACATTCAGATTTCTTCAGATTTTTCTCGGTTTCCAGACAAAGGAAAATTTCACATGTTTCTACCGAGGGATGAGTTTTAAACAATAAGATTTGAAAAAAAAAACATTCTGAAGACTTTTTGGGGAAATTATCTAAGTTTTAAGCAATAAGATTTGGAAAAAAAGTTCTAAAGACACTTTGGGAAATTTATCTAACAAGGTAAATATAAATGAAGATAAATTCGTTAATTAAAAAAATTAACTGTTAAACCAAAAACATTAAATTAAAAAAAATTAAAATTAAAAAACTAAAATTATTAAATTAACATTAGAAGTCATTAAATCGCGAAGATAATTGCAAAGAATCGCAAAGAGTACGACATTTTATTTTATTTTTTTTGCTTGATCAGAAAATAAACTGTTTTTGTTCTTTTTTTAAATTGGATCCGAGATAGCAGTCAGGCTAACTTTCCACTATTTCATTAGTATGTAGTACTTGTAACGCTAATCGTATTGCATGCCAGCGCTACTGCCCGGCGAAAAAATATCGAGGATCGAATCAGGGAGTCATTAAAAATATGTTCACGCCAGTCTTTTAAATTGAAGCGGAGATAAAACTTACGTAGCGCCCGGCTGGAGACGACGATCAAATCAGCAACTATGTATCGGCCTTGAAACCACAAGCGGCACCGAGCGCGATTCTCACTAATTTCAACTCTCGTTTGCTAACGGTTTAGGTGAGAAACGGTCTTTTTTTCCCCGTCTTAACTGCTAGAACGCTATGTAGATGAATTCACGGGAAAAAGAGAAAAAGATGAACTCGTTTAAGATAACCTAGACATTATAAGAAACAATTAGCAGTTATCTGGATGATTGATAACTAGTAATAACTGCACTTTTAGTAGTTTAACGCCCACATTCTACTATTCAGGAAAAACTCGAAAAATACATGGTGGAGGTTCCCGCTAGCAGTTCCACGAAATAGAAGTTAATTGTCGGGAAGAAAAACAAAAGAAAAGATTTATGTGCACGATAGCTACATATTACCGGCGAAACTAGCAACTAAACGCTCATCGAACTCTCAAAATCCTGCACTATTCGAAATCGAATGATCGACTACTCGAAATCGAACGCAATCCGGCTATGAATGCTCGAACAAGCAACCGCACACCCAAGAAACCCGCACCACGCGTAGTTGACCACTTATCACTGGGGTCCTCCTTGCTTTATTTTTATTCCTTAATTGAAACGGGATATTTTACGAAGAATTCTGCTAAAAAAAGAAAATGCAGGAAAATTACAGATAAGATTATTTTTTATTCATGGCTTGATTTATACGATACAGATGCTAACTAACGGAACTTTATCCGGAATTTATGGGACTTTTTTCTGGAAAACCAAGAAAAACCGTCGTCGTAAAGAGTGACATTGTGATAAAACATTGAAAAAAGTAGTTTTACTCGTAGCAAAAGTGGTTTTGACGTTATCTTCTGTAAAAGAATAAACCTACATGTAAATTTACTAAGAACTTTCCAAAAGAAAATAAAAATCCATATCCATAAGGCCTCCTGTGTTTTATAAAATCAAAGAAAAAATGGACTAAAATTAAATTAATTAATTTAATTAATTAAAATTTTCACGAAAAAAAGCGTCAGCGAATGATAGTTTAAGTGTGGCCCTTAAGAATGAATAACATTACAATATTTACAATATTGAGGTAGTCATTTAAGTAAACATCCACAAGGCCTATTGTTTTAATGTGTCTCATAATTATCTTAGAGCAGTGTTGTTCGGACCCAAGGACACTAAAACATGCTTATTTTCTTATTTAAAATTCAAAATCCTAGATACGTATATGTACCTGAGATCACAGATAATAAAAATATTGAAATAATAATAAATAAAGATCACAGATATTAAAAAAAATAATACATAGTAGAAATAAACATTTGAAACAGAACAGAACCGCGCTCCACAGTCAACATCCTGCATCAGGGCAGGGCGACACGGATGAGGAATCCAGAGGCCCTTAAAGCCCTCAGTGATTGTATTAGAATCCAAGTTGCGAACTGTTAGAAAAAAAAACTCCTATCCACGGGAACATCATTTCCTTTATGGATGCGTACAAGGAGACTCGAGGTTTAGTGCAAAAACATTTGAAGGAGTAGAACATGCACACAACTATCATGTACAATATTATAATGATTTTGTTTGTATTATTTATTTATTTATTTACTTATATTATTTACTGTCATTTACTATTATTATTATTATTATTATTACTTATTCATTTATTTTATTTTGCACAGTATTTTCAAAGGGAAATCTGGCACTATACGATGAGTTTTTGTGATTGACCCCTACTTTGCCGTGTTACAGCTTGGAGCAGAATTTTCGAGAAAGAACAAATATTTTGGAATGTTTTGTGTAAATTGCCACTAAAATAAGAAAAATAAAATAGAATAAAATAATTATAATAAATGAAATAGAATAAAATAATAATAATAGAATAAATAAATAAATAATAATAAACAAGAAAGTTCAGAATTGTTTTTGTTTAATAATGCATCGTCTCCGCTTTTCGATCAAAACGATGTGAAGCCTTGCATAATTGTACAAACGACCGAAGTGGGACCTTCATAAAATTCAATCGGACAGTGGAGAAGAGCTCAAGGGTCCCATCGCGCAACTTTGAAAGCAGTCGTTCATACAATTAACCAACAGCATCAGTTCGTTTTTTGGCCCATACGCGTACATGAAACATTGAGAGGAAGCTTTTAAAAGGTTTAACAATTTCTTCTATGCTGGGAACCCTCTCCGTACATTTTTGACACTGATCCTTGACAAAAATACATGCGCCTGAAGCTATTATTAAGGCCTTAAAAATAGAGAGCGACAGTTTGAAAGATTTTTATCCCACAAAAAATTGTATATTGGCGTGAATAATATATTGACTTGAAAAACAGGCAACAACGGTCATCTCAATCCGTAAAGTTACGCTGTTGAAACTAAACAGATTATATTTACCCGTTCTTAAAGCTACTCTACTCCCTGGGACCCCTTCTAGAAAATATGTATATGAGCGAAATATTGCTTGAGTAATGGTTGGATTTCTAAAAATTCAAAAAGACGTGTATGAAACTATGCTCACAGTGCGGGAAAAGTAGATTTTTGGATTTTAAATAAAGATCTTTTCGAAATATTCTGCTCAATATGGTTAGTTTAATTTTTTTTAAGGACAGATTTGAAGCGAAATAATTTCTGATATATTTTGTTTGTATTTTCTATTTGTTTATATTTTTAATTATATATTTTTTTATTTATACTATTATTTTATTTTATTAATATTTTATTAATTATATTTTCATTTTAATATTTATTTTTTTATATTTTATTAAAATATTTTTATATTTAAGCCGAGTATGCATGATAAAAAAATCTAAAAATCTAAATATATTCTTTTCAACTAATATTTCTTAACTAATTTAAACAAAATAACTATAGATTTAAAAAATTTTTCAACTAATAACTGTGTTTACATCTACATTAAACAAAGTTCATGAGGGAAAGTTAGGGAAGAAGCCATTAGTTTACCTTAACAGAACTCAGAACATCCTAGAAATCAAATACACTAGTGCAACTGGAAAAGGATGCAAAGTAAATAGGCTGGGAGGCGGTCCATTAAGGATCTTTCCAGAGAAAGATCGTCCTAAAATAATGACGTCAATTTTCATCGGAGCTCTTTCGTCAGGTTTGTAGTGGGGCACACAGCAAATTAGTGGACCGATGAAAACACAGTCCATTTCGCTGCCGGCTTTTTCCTACCGTATTGGGAAATCGAAAAGAGAGCGAGGTTCGGGGGGGATGGGAAGGTTTGAGGCGAATAAAAGACATCATCGTCATGTCATCTCATTAGTAAATTAGGCCTAAACCTCGTTCGTTCGTTCGTTCGTTCGGGCGCTCGCTCGGTCGCTCGATGAGTGAGGACATGACGGAACCGCGCTGGATGGTGGTTTTTCCACAAAATCCGCGAACGCAACCGTGATTATGCTAATTCGATTAGCTTTTGAAGCCGAACCGAAATGCTTTAATGAAAGAGACGAGGCGGCGGCCATAGTACGAGGTCGGGTCATTGATGCGCGAGCCCGGTTCGCACGCCTTAACCAGATGGTCATACATATGTCGCTGTCTGGAGCTGTGCGGGAGGAGCTGTTGGGGGGATGAGCACGTACTTTGCCGGGGAGTCTCACCATCCGTAGACGCAGTCAACGCAGCAGCACCGCAGTAATCGTTCGATCTCCATCTACATAGTTTCCCATGGATGGAGATGTCAAGGTGTCGTAAATCTTTCGTTAATTACAGGCTTTGAAGGTCAGAGCCGAAGCGAACCGCCCGTAATGTGCCGAAGAAGTGTTGTTGAGATCGTCATCGCTCACCCCACCTAGAAATGACAAAGGTCATCAGCACAATGATTGACAGCGAGCACATTAACAGACACCTGGGAGGGGTGAACACACAGCGGCTGCTGGAGTTTTCCAGCAGAATCCAGGAATGTTACTCGAAAAAAAAGAAGAAAAAATAGAGCAGTAAAATAAAAATGTGGAAAAAATGGGAAAATGTTGGAAAAAAATGAGAGTCGATCTAAAAAAAGTCGATTTCAATCGTCGTAAATCTCCGATCAATCTAGACATCAATGCTGAAGAGAAGGCCAAGCGGAAATTTTTGGTTTCATGGACAAAACATAGGAAATTCTCCAGGCGCTGCCCTCAGGACCTAAAGTGGTTCTTTGAACCTTTGAAAAGCTGGGCGCTCCTATTAGAAATTCGGTTAGGTTCGTCGGAGATAAAACACGGAAATCGGAAAAAAAAATGGAAAAGACCCATCGATAACCAATAAAACACCAAGCAATTCTTATTCTAAAAGAGTTGGACGTAACTTTCCTAATGTGTTTATGGTTCCAGAAACCGCTCCCAATCCATTCAAGTTCCATGTGTTTCACATCGGAAATAGAAAAAAACCATGAAAAGAAAACTTCGCGAAAATTCTACGCGTTTGAAGTGATTGTCTGAGAATCGAGCGGTGCCGTGGAAAACATGTTCCCTCTATTGTACTCACCATATGAGAAAACCGTTCCAAACAATGGTTCAGGAAAGAGAAAAAAGCTGGGAAGTATAAAGATTGCAAGGCTGTGAACAAATGTGCACCAGGCGTTGGTGTGGTGGTGGTTTTTTTTCCCCGGGAAGAAAACCTCTCAGAAGGGCGGGTCGTTAAGAACTTGGAATGCTAGAAGAAATGAAAAAAAAAGAACTTCAAGCACTTTGTGTCGATTTTGAAAAAAAAAGCGTTTCAAGTATCTTTTTTTTAAATACGAAAGAAACCGATAGTTTTACAATTTCATCAGTTCCTTTCTTGAATTCCGCGAAAAAATTCAGAACTTAAAGGAATTTAATGGAGGATTTGAAAGAAAATCAGCGATTTTTCTTTTAAAACTACAATAAAAATAAAGAATGGATCATGGGGTAGGAGCATGAAGGCATCTCCACCTCATCCTCAGAATTATTATGATTTCTCAGATTATTTTGTCTTATTTTATAATTATTTTTTATTTTGTTGTTTATTTTGTCTTATAATAACAACTTATGAATTTTTCCATCAATTTCTAAAATTGCAAAGCTATAAGTCTTGTAGGAATTCAATATAATGCTGATTTTTTTAAAAAATACTCGTCCTTTCTCTAAAAAACTACGGATTCCATCCCTACAGACATCTGATTTTCCAAAAAAATGCTCCGTGATTTTCTAGAGATTTTTTGAATATCACTACCACTTTAATTTTTAATCAAGAGACTCAAATCAACTAAGAAAGGAACTTACATAAGGCAGGAATAGATTCCTCAGGGAATAAATTTAGCCGATTTTAAGGAAACAGTGTGTTTTCCATTCAAGAAGAGAAATTGAACGGACGAGAATTGTTTTTGTGGAACGGGAAATTTCCTGGAAAATTCAATTTTCATCTTCAAGGTACATATGTTTCGTTACGCAGATAATTTATTGCAGTTAAATAGTTAGAAAAAATCCGACATTTGAGTTTCCCTACACTTTCAGGCTTCAGCACGAAAAATCAGATCAAATCGAAGAGGAGATCAACGCTATCAATACGTATCGATCAATAGTGACCATCTGATAACACTCTCAATCTTAGTACCTTTCATATCTCAATCTCTTCCAGTTTCGACAATAATAAAGATTTTTTTTTTTGGTGGGGGGGGGGGGAATATTTAAAAGTTTCAAAAATACGAAATAACATAGACTTAAAACTCTATGTACTGGAGTTTGTTTGAGGAAGAAAAGTTTACAATTTTGGGAATGCGTCTATATTGAAAAAAAAAACAAATCCATACTTGAAAAATGAGTGATTCGAGACAAATTCCTTGTTTTATGCAGCAGTATTAATACATATCAGAGAATTTCTTTAGAATAGAAGAAAATTCATCGTTCAAGCACAAATATGTAGAAATCACAGAGAGAGAATAACTGTGGTTTTCTCGCATCATGAATGGGAAAAACAGCAGTTAACGGTTTAGTTATCCAATAAACGATTGATCGCCTACGGCAGTAAGAGATCAAAACTAACCGATGGTCAAAAATGGATGGTTTTTGAAGGGAAATTATTCGAATAACGTTGATCTCTAGCTTTATATTGATCGAAAAGTTTCAGCATTTAGGATAAAACGAATAAATTTTTAATAATTTTCTTAAGAATTGTGTGTGATGATAACTATGGATAGAAATTTAACCGATACTAACTATGCCTTAATCCTAGAGTCAGCTTTAACAGTAGCACTAGTTTCAAAAGGAAAAGAAAGAGTTTCAATTTTTTTTTAAAATTTTAATTCTAAAAACTACACGGAAAAGGGGGTAAATCCAAGGAAATCAATCCAAAATTTATTTTTTGAGATCATTTTTGTCGTAAAGAAACAGTGGAAGAAGTCGAATTTTATTTTTTAGAAACCCTAATTCTCTACTTTTCTTTACGAAAAGAAATGAGAAGTGTTTATAGGACTTTTATTCCTAGAATTATAACGCAGGAAAAAGTCACAAGAAAAATAGACATTTTCGAGCCTCATTTTTTGATTTTTTTCTCAGTTCTTGGGTAGGTCAACGCTACGACAACACTGTCGGATGATTTTGTTTTCTATTCATTTCTATGCCTATATTAAGACCAATTACCTTTTGTAAACACTTATACTTTCACGGACAATCTAAAGCTAACAAAAAAACGAAAAAAAACATAAGCTAATGAAATTACCACTTAACTACCAGAACCGTAAAATTTGTTATTAAAGCGCTTAAAGAAATCTAATGCTCATCAGGTCTACATCACCAAACTCGAACTCGAACACCATTCTTTGAAAAAAAAGAGTTCATTTAAAAATCGAGCAAGTTCGATAAAAATAGAGCAAATTCAATGTCAATAATATTTGTGTGATGCAAACCTGCTTCAATAAACAAACAGAACACAAAACGATTTACTCTGAGGGTCCTGAGAAGAGGGAAGTTTTGCACTTGTATTGTGTTATATAACACATTTAAACATTCTCATTCTATTCTTTTGGTATTGTATTCACTGTATTTATTTGGATTCATCTTCTTCATATCGTTTTGGTACGTCTTCGGTACGTTTTGAGCCTAATAAATAAATAAATAAATAAATAAGCAGTCATCAGCTTATTCTCCCACTTTTTCGGTTCATAATTCTCAATTCCAGAACGAGAATGAAAGCAACAAAAAAAAACTTGGGGAGATCAGCACCTTATCGATATGGGGTCCGAATCAACTGCGATCACTGATGACTGTCCATTTATTTATCTATTTATTTATTTATTACGCTTAATGACGTACCAAAAGGATATGACAAAGATGAATGCAAACAAATACAGGAAATACAATGTCAAAAGAATAGAATGAGAATGTTTAAATGTGGAATTCGGATAATTTCGATAATGCTGCTCTAGTGCAGAGTTTTCTGGACAATAATAAAGAATTTTTGCGTAGGGAAGGGTTTTCCTAGAAAAAAAAATAAAAGAGATGAAGTAATGAAGATACAATTTCACTGGAATCTAACCGAAATGCAACATATTATTCGGAATGAGAATGATTCTAAGGAAATTCCTCACTTTATACAACGTATGTGAGCTGGTAGTAATAAAAAACCACAAAAATTTCCATAAGAGGATGGTCCAGTCCACGGAATTCGAGAAGCGAATGGTTTTAGGGAAATTCTCCGATCTATACAGCACAAGTGAGCTAGTAGTAATAAAAATCCACAAAATTTTCGATGAGAAGATGATCCATGATGGAAAAACCAACAAAAACAATGATTTCGCAGAAGAAAAAAATTGTGATTCTTCCGGCGTGGGAATTAATTGCGGAAAGACTGAAACTATGTATCCAATAACTCATTGAACGCGTGCGATGGCAGCGATCAAAAATAATCGATAGGCAAGGGGGTGGGTGCGTCTCATTCACGCTATAGAGGAGTTTTGACTAAATTAACCCTTTACATTCAGTTCAGATTTTAATTATAGGCCTGGAAATAGGGAAACTAAAACTCACAAAAGAAGTGTATCATAATTAATTTGTATTTATACGTATTTATTATTTATTTATTTATTATTTATTTATTTACTATTATTTATTACTAATTAATTGATTTATTTATTTATACAGTCTCAAAAACACATTTTATTTGCCTAATACATTACTACCTTGTTTTTTTTTCTCAAAAAAGAACATTTTCAATGTTAATCGTTATTTATTGTGTTATTATTATTCTTTGTTGTTTGTTTATCATTATTATTTGTTGTTTATTATTTATTGTGTAGAATCGCATCGGAATACTTAAGTCAGTTCACTAGGCGATGGCAACAACACCCGTGAAGTGAAATAACTTTAATTAGTAGAAAAAATTAGTAGCATTAATTAGTAGAAAAAAATTTGCTCTCAAAAGTGTAGATTTGTAAAAGTAAGTAGAAAAATTTAATTATTGGAAAGAAAACACTTACAGTTGTGTTAATAGATGAATAATGGATGCATACATATAACAACTACAACGACTTAAATAATTTCAGTTTTTTTTTTCCTTTTTTCCCTCACAGACAACTTCGTTTTCATATAGGATTCTTTTTTTCCAAGTTCCCATTCCCGGATTTTTCCCCCAAAATGTTCCCTAAGATAAATTTCCTAGAGGTGGAGCTAAATAACAGGCTAAGACATCTGCATTTGTAACTGGATTCAACCGTTTAATCATAATTTAGCTGATCTTTACACAATTTGTTCGGCTAGTAGCGAAAATTCCTACACCTATTCCTACTATTCCTACATACATCGAAAATAAAATTTTAACGCGATATGTACCCATGTGGAAAAAATCTAAGTGGTATTGCTAAAACCCACTCCACAATCTTATTTCGTTTTAGATATTCTGTGAAGCAGAAAAAATAATTTAAAAATTAAAAAAAAGAAAATTTTTCAAGAACCTGTGGTGATCCCTAAAAATCTTCCTTTTTGGCGTACTGTAGTAGACTACCGTAAACTAAGCAATTTATTTCCAATCATACGGGAAAGACATACAACTCAGCCTGTGCATCATAGCACTTCAATAATGAAAGTCACAAAAATTACACGAACAAAATCGATATCGATTGATTGAAAAAAAAACGAGAATGAGAAAAGAAGGAAGACGGAGACCGTAGCCGCGGGATGGAGACCAAACCAATGTATGAGATCAACAAAACAAAGAAACCTCAGATTCATGGACGAGATCCATCGGAGAGAAAAGTTGTGGCGGCAAAAAAACGAGAGAAGTTGAGAGAGAGAGAAAGAGAAAAAAATGAATTAAAAATTCCAGGAAAAAAAAATGACGAGCAGCATAATCGAAGAAGTAGCTGAGAAATGATATCATAGAAAACAATCAACCAGACATCCTGACTCAACAATACCCGTAGGGGAATTCAAATGAAGAATAAATTAAAAGCGAAACACAAGAAAAAAAATGTAGTGGAGAAAATTTCTGTACACATTAAAGCTTTGCAGAATTCGTGAATTGTGAATGTGCCTATGGGATCAAAGAGCAATAAACAAAAAAAAACCGTGTCACTTTCATTCATTTACATATTACTGTAGAGATTACGATAGAGATATAATTTTCAAAGAGAAAAAATGAAAAAAAAATGTGGCAAATGAGTGAAAGATGCAGAAAAGACTGAATAGATTCATATGAAGTGAGTTTTGGCGCTGGCTTAGGCATGTAGGTGTAGGTCGTTCGGTGCATTCACCTACACGTACCATTCCTTAAAATCTTTTTTCCCTCCTCCTCCACCACCACCACCACCACCGATTCCATTCTTTGCATGTCCATTCATTCCGTTCCCATTCGTTATAATAGCTCCTTTCATCGATTGGTAACCGTTTCCATTCATCTGCATAGACAAACAAAACAGTAAACAACAACAGCAGTAGAACTGGTGACAGCAATGAGTTCTATTCAATGGAATACTAATCCAGAACTAAAAGAGGAGAGGGCGGCCAATCCACTGCTGTGGAACAAACCTGTGGAGTGGGTCTTCCGAGCAGCGGTTGGGTTGCGTGGTCAACCCCGAGTGGAGGTGAAAGTTCGGGTGCGATCGAGGTGTAGCCTTGCTGAGATTTCCCATTGCAAGCCTAAAAACGAAAAAAAAATTAAAAAAAAAACTAATAGAAGAAACTAAACAAACTACTGGAAAATTTAGTATAATTCGAGCGATTAATACGTAGTTCTTCTAAAAAAGGACGTCTCCTCCGTATTAATTAAATATTTACGCAGACGAAGCGTAATTTTAGAGTAGTTCTGTAATTGTTGGAATCGTATCAAGGAATTTTCACCTCATCATAATCGATTCATGAAAATATAATAAATAATATTGGAGATCAGATCAGATCAGGCGGTGTGGGTATGGAAGGATTGGTTGAGGATGATTGATTGATTGATTGATTGATTGATTGACTGGTAAATTTACGAATAAATTGACGCTTTGATGCATTGCTATTTAGTGGTCGCTCGTGTTTCACTCTCTCCTGCTGCGGGAAATAAAGTATAATAAATAATAATTTACCAGAAACTATCATACTATTAGATATTAGAATAAAGGTTTTTTTTTTCAGAAATTAAAAAAATCATTTACACAATTTTGGTCAAAAAAAATGTTTTATATATGTCTTAGTAGACATTGAGCAATCGGATAAAAAGAGAAAGGATAAAGAGAAAAGATGAGTCAAAAATTCTCTGATACGTTATCTTACAGTGACACATACAGTAAACCTTTTTGTAACAGTAATGTAAGCAGTAATGTAATCCATATAAAGTAAGGTTAGCGTGTTTTCCATTCTTTGAATAAATCAACATAAAGTATAAATGAAAAAAAAATGCAGAAGTGAGAAGGGGTTAAATGGAAGGGACATTTTTAATCGGTCGTCAAAATTCCTGGCCGGATATTCCCGCGCGTTCGGATAGGGGTTCCTATTTTTTTAAAACTTTCCTGGTATCTCTACAAATTTCATTTCTCGAAAAATGAGTGAAAATCGTATTCCAATATTTTCAATCACTTCAATAGTATTTATTACTATTACCTATTATTATTGATTATAGATTATTGATTACTTCATCTTATTTATTAGTATCTCAATATCTATTTTAGGGATAGATGATCCATGTTTATTTGAAATTGCCTGGAACAACACTAATATTGTATTTTATTGTATTTTTGATTATTTTTATAGTATTTTTCACCAGTAATAACAGTAAAAAGGTGAAAAGAAAAGTAATAAAATTGTAATATACAGTGATGTAATAATCTAATATAATATAATATATGTAATATTATATATAGTGATGTAAGTGAAGATGAATAAGTAGTTGAGT
Organism: Necator americanus; assembly: GCF_031761385.1. NCBI lineage: Eukaryota > Metazoa > Nematoda > Chromadorea > Rhabditida > Ancylostomatidae > Necator > Necator americanus. Next base: position 34,001,353 of record NC_087375.1, read on the forward strand.
AGGAATTGAATAGAATAAGTAGATGCTAAAAGTTAATTGTCCTTTACTGTACCTCTGAGGTTTTAAGAACTTGACCTTTCCCCCTCTGGTAATTGAATTTTTCAGAGAATAACCTGGTTCAATCCTCTAGTTCATCTATTTTGAATACCAGAAAACCACAACCTTTGGATCTCTTGCTTTTCAGAGGATAACCCGATTAAATCCTCTAGTTCATCGAAGGTTTTTACCATCAAATCCACGCTAAAAGTTCCTTGTCCTTTCCTTTTCTATTTCATTTCAAATCCCAGGAAGCCACAACCTTTGACCCCTTGGTTTTCAAAGGATTACCCGGTGAAATCCAGCAGCTCATCCATTTTAAATCCTAGAAATCCTCAAGAGTTACCTGTGCCGATACAAATACTATTACATCATGCAAACACGACATTTATGAGGCTCTAATCCATGCAGACTGAAAATGTCACATCCTCCCGCTGTTCTTTATGTGGCTTCTTGCTAAATAACACCAGATAAGCTTTTTGTTCCAACAAATCCCCATTACCGTAGTATTAATTCAAATTGGATAACATTTAAAGGACATCTAACACCTACAGATCTCTAAAAGATCACAAACGTCGAGTAGTCAGCAACCAGCAGCCCTAAGAAAAGGACTTTCTCAGCATAATTCTAGTTTTTTTTATAGTTTCATATATTTTTCTATTTCATTTCTTTTTTTCTATTCTGTATTTCCTTGGAGACCAACAACGTATGTTTTTTGAAGTGTTTCACGCATGAACACCTTTCAAATGCATTACAAAAGTATAACTGCTTCGGAAGTGAGAAGGTCAGGAGCAGAAAAAAATTAAGATGAATAGAAATTAGCTAAGGAATAAGGAAAAAAAAACTAAATTGGTTGAAAAATTCAACATTCTGAGGAAAACATGCAGCAGAGTTTAAATTAAGAGTGTAACGTGTAGAAATATTTGAAATCTGATATTTGAGACTTTGGGGCAATTTATCGAAATTTTTCCAAATAAATGCGCTAGCCAGATATTCTGGAAAGTTCTGGAAACATATGGAAGTGAAATTTTTTTTAGATAGATACGGTACGTCTTCATAGTTCTAAAAAAAATGTCTGCAATGTTCGGCTCTAAGGACAAATAGGAATAATAAGGAGAAACAAAATTCGTAGTAATTTTGAAAAAGTTGACACTTTTCCGCTGTAATTTTCTCCACGAGTTTCGAGCTTCTAAAATGATACTAGGAACATCCAGGAGAGTCTTGGATAATAGTTTTCATCCAAGGGTAATGTGACTTTTCTTTCCTACATTCATTATATCCCAGCGTGAAGGAAAAATGGGTTTATTCTGGATCCAGCACCTAGTTCAGCCATAGAAATTATCATAGTTGAATTACTGTAGCCCGTTAGCATCTGCAGAATTTATTTGATGAATTTTATTGATTTTATCAACACTTAGAAATTATTCAATCCATTAAAAAGGAAGTTCTGGAGAAAAAGATGGGGCACAGCCTTTTAACCTAATCAGAAGGTCCTTCGAAAGAATTCCAGAAGAAAACCGAAAACAATGAATGAATTACTGATTATTAAATTTAAATTAATTGCTAATTATTACTCACTTGAATAACAAAATGAAAACACCGAAAATCTCCGATTTCTTTTTAAAAAAATGCCTAAAGGCGAAAAATTAAATTCCAGAGGACTGTAGCACTCACCATTGGATAATGATCGCCTGGTGGTGGATTCTGCCGGCAGCGGAATACACAGAAGACGACCACCGCAATCACCATAATGACTGACACGGATGCGATGCTGATCAGTGCTGTTCGCGGGAAATCCGCCGCTTCCGATGCCTAAACAACGGGCATTATCGTTCTCGGACCCGAAATCGTTTTAGGACCCCCCGGAACGGTCGTAAAAGCTCATGTGGACTACTAGCGTTATTTGACATCATTAATCATGGGAAAAATTGAAGCTATGAGCTCTCATAGTTCATCTTTAATTCATCCTTAATAGAGCAATGAGTAATCTCAATCGGACACGAGAAAAACTCGTACGTACGTTGTGGGTGGAGTGAACCAATAGTACGAGTTTCGTGCGGCTTTGAAAAGTCCCACTCTTGCCATCTAATTAGCAGAAATGTCACAGTTTTTCGTTTTTACCGCACTCATTTCATATTCATTTTCGTTTCTCGCAGAATATATGCTCGAATCGTTGAACATTCATTTCAGCATGGGAAATATCGCTGGAAAAGTGCACGGAGGCGAAAAGTCACGAGAAACGAAGGCGGCAGAAAAACGTCGGTCGTCGGTGCAGTTCTGCAGAGCAGATAGGTTTTTTTCCCCCCAAGTTCTCTGGAGCGATGAAGTTTCAGCAGCAGTAGTCACTCGGTGGAGTGCAAACGTCAAAGAGATAAAGCAAATATATAGGCACGTTTCAGGATGGAGAAATAGCAAAGTTCGTTGGACGAGCGAGGAATTTTTTTCTTTGACTCTGAGTTCAAACACTGAGTGAAATTTATTGCCTCATGATCGATTGACTCGTTCATCCAGCGAATCTCTGCAAGAAATATCCAGCTTCAAAACCGTTACTGTGCGAGAGAAAATAACTGGGAAACGGAATTTGTTTGAATTAATGATCTTTTATTTTTTAATTTTTTCTTTTTGTAAATTTGACAAATTCAATTTCTAGGACTGTAAATTAACAGCTAAATTTTTATTTTCTAATTACCAACTTTTTTAATGTTTAATTTTTTCCTCTTTTGTAATTGATGAGGGAGATAGGCTTCATTTTTTAGTAAACAAGAAGGTAATACAGTCTTACAGTATGCTCTAGGTACAAAAGGAGACGGCACCGATCCGGAAAGCATGGAAGTTTAGCAATTTTTGATTTTCCCATAAACAAAAAAAAGGTTCAAAAAAAAACAAAAAGGTTTTATGATCCTGCAGAATGCTCTAGATTGGAATTTGGAAGACATAGATCCAAAAAATATGACAATTCAGCATTTTTTTAAAAATTTCTTCATAAAGAAGAAGATTCCAGAGTCCTGCAGTCTTCTATAGGTTGTGATTTGGAAGACTTAGATCCAGAGAATATAAAATTCAGGCAATTTTTTTTTATTTCTGTAGGTCTGCGCCAGGTTCCATTGGCAATAAATTGGGTTCTGATTTGAGAAAAAGGTCCTTATTATGTTTCTTTCTCTAAAAAAAAAACTGACTGACTTTCTGAAAAAATCTGTCTTTTTTTTAAATTTTTATTCTGGTGCACCATTGCCGTATGTATGTGAACAAGCAAATAAATGAATAAACAAGTAAAAAAATTCCTCAGCAATCCCTCCCTCCCCTCCTCCAACCTCCTCCAGCCTTCAACTACTCCCCGCTGAACAATTAACAACCACACAGCCAACAGCCACCCATCATCATCGCCATGTGCGTGAAAACATGGATTGTGTGCTCGGACGCAGCCACCACCTCCTCACTCACTCGCCATCAACAACAGAGACGTTCAGAGGCGAAGGCTGTTCGCCTTTTCGCCACTCGCAGCAGCCCTATTTGAAATTCCAGAGAATTCCAGAGGCAGCGGAGGCGGCGGTAGAAAATTTCACTTGCTGCAAAGCGAGCTCCATAAAACGAGCCGCTTTTGTTCTGCGATTGTGATTTGTGGATGTGGGCGCCGTGGTTAACACAATAGAACTTAGTTAAGTTCCAACGCATGAAAATCCGTTATCCACGAAAATTCAATCGGGAACGCTGATAAGCGAAATCGTTCTCGGAACGACGCACGACGACGAATTTGCACTTTTGCGACGACGACGGCACGCAATATCTCCGAGTTCCCATGAGGCAAATTTTAAGCTGCTGCATGAAAAATTTCAATGGGATTTTTTAAGGAGAAAAATTCTAAGAAAAAAATTTGAAAGCGTAAAATTGCTCTGGAGATCCTAGTAAATGGACTTTAGTGAATCCTAGTATTCTAGTAAGCAAATTTTCTTTTTTGTAAACATTTTCTGGGAACAAAGCAATGGTTCCGTGAAAAAACCCACATGTTTCAAAAATATCGTGCACTTCGAATAAAATTTTAGAAATTAGCCTATAATATGGAAAAAAATTCTGGAGAGTTTCAAAATGGCAGGGAATAGTGTATGTTGAAATTTAAAATGTTTGAAAATACACAACTTTTTTAAGAGCATATAATTTGTTTTTAAAAAAGTTGTTTTTTTCAGAAACGGGGAAAAAGAAAACAGACTTGGTTATCTATGGCTATTTGGTTATCCTGGAACAAGTTCAGATAATAAAAATTCATTTTAGAAAAAAAAACGGTCCGGAGAAGCTTGTGGAAGACAATAGGAATATTTTTTCCTAGGTTAGTTAGAAATTTTCACCAATAGTCGCATGAAGCTTTCCCTTTTCGCCACTGGAAGATACAAAGCGCGGAATTGTGGAATTTTCAGAGCTGACAGAACAAGGCTGCTCCAGAAAAAGAAATTCTCCGGAGAGGAAAACGAAAAATCTGAATAGTGGAAGATGATATATTTATGAAATTTTCTCATAAACAAAGCGTTAAAGAAAGACTCTGGAAGAATCGAGCTATGAGCTTCAATTCTCACATCGCCTGGGGCTCATGGGATTTTTTTCGGGGAGTTCTGGAAAATATTGCCGAAAAAAATGCGCCTTTTTGTTTCTCATTGGAATATGAATTCATTTTCTTATAAGGTTCCATGAAAGTTCAACTTATTTCAACATCAGATTGAAAACTGTTACTTTTCACTACCTTATATGGCGTGTTTAGGTACCGTTTTTTGGCAACGGGTCAACTATTAGCAATTGGTCAGCATTATGGTAACAATTTCCCAATCATACATTCTGGGGCGGGTGTTCAAAAGCCAAAAAAGTGGAAAAATCTGAGAAAATATATTTCCTTCCTTTTTTCTTTGTTCCTTTTCCTTTTTTTTTATCAAAAAACAAAAAATCCTTGCTTGCCTTTATGGTAGTCGTAATCAAATCGCCCATTGGTGTAGTTGGACGAACCGGATACACAGTAAACGACGGCGTTGTTCTCGGTTTTGCCAGTTTTGCTGTGGTTGCGGACAGAAAAGTGCTGAACGTGGTAGCAGCAGTCGATTTTTCTGAAATGAACAAAAAAAAAATGACTACATACGACTGGAAAATGAACGTTGAGGATGAAAACCTAATTTTTCCTGGGAGAGAAGAAAGAGGGTGGAAAAAAACACCGAGCACACAAAGGAGATTCTCATGCACTGACAGCGTCTGTTCACATACGCTCCGCTGAACCAGATGGTCATCGGACGTGAACGCAACGATCCCACGAATCGTCCGTCCGTCGTCCTTGATTGCGGCGGTTGATTCAAATTGCGGCTGGGATCACAATCAAAAGCGATAAACGATCACGAACGCGTGACGGTGTAAGTAATGTGTTGAGGAGGTTCAGCACTTTCAAAGAGGCGGGGCTAAGATTTGACACGTGGGCGTTTCTTATCCCAACCTCGTTGCGATTGGTCAAAAACACTCAATAAATCTTCACGTATAAGAACTGAAGTGAGACGAACTAGTCCAAGTGTACTCTCACTACTTTTTAAAGTCTATCTTAGAGCAATCCCGGTGAAACTCGTCCAACTCCACGAATTCTCGTACACTCCGCCTTCGTGCTGGTCAGCCCAACAAATTTCAAACATTATGAAATTTCACTTTTTTGATATGGAGCGTAAATTAGTGTTTAGTAAGTAAATAATTAGTTTTGTGAGAAAAAAAACAAGTTGCTAAATTAGTTCGGAGCTAGCTTTTGCTAAGAAAAAGTCGCGGAAAGAGCTTCGTGGAAAGAAAGACACAAAATTGATTCGAAATTTCTAAGTGAGGAACTAAAAGAAGGCTAATCCGAACTTTTCTGTAATATTTTCCTATAATAAAAAAATTCCCGTAAGTGCTTTAATGGTGAATATTTAATTACTGAGCTCTCATCCTCGGATTTTTGGATTTCTGGGATCGGAAATTTTTTGTGATAGCACTTTCTTTTGAATTAAAAAAAAGAAGGAAAGAAGAAAGAAAAAAATTGAATTGAAGCACCAGTAAATTTGAAATAAATTTTTTTGACATTAATCTTAAGAACACATATTTCTCCCTGAATCCTAGCTTACTGGAAATTCTAATCAGAATAAAATCCGATTTCTAATTCAAATCCGAAAATCTGAGGATGCGGTGACTGGAAATGACCCAATAAAGCGTCATCCGAAGACAATTTTCTGACCTTCGCGTTAATCTCGCAAAAAAAATTGCTCTTCTTAATGAAAAGTTTTAGTTGAACGAAGCTATAGGAAATATTAAAATATAAAAAAATTTCACAGGCATTTATGGAAGAACTTTAAGAGGCAGAACGGGGAAATAAGCAACAAAATTTGAAAAAAAAGAAGAGAAATTAAAGAAAGATAGAAAATCTGTTTGTTACTCGGTGAAAATATTGGTGTAAACAAACGAAAGCCAGATTTCTGGCATATTCCAGAAACGTTGGCAATATAACGTTTAATTTTTACATAGAAAAAACAATTCATTACATCAAATATCCATTAATTCGAGATTGTGTGGGAGTGAAAACTGCGCTAATTTTAGTTGTTTGCTGTTGTTTTTTCTCAAAAATGAATTCTTGTAACGAACTAAAAAATTTCAGGAACACAAAGAAATTGTCATGGACGTTGTCGTCGTCGTTCATGCATTCAGTAAGACGCTGGATCCCATAGAAATACAAATAACGGAACAGCGGATGGATAGAGGGCAGCTGAGACATGCTGCAATAATTAAAAATTCATTAGACTCAGCTGTTGGAGGGGGGAAAGCGCGTATAACCTCAGGCAATACATACACACACTCACCCACAACACACACACACTCACACTCACACAAAGAATCCATAGAAACGCGTGTAGCGCTTGGAAAAAAAAAAACATGGAGAGATTCGCGAGTAGTCAGCGGTGGTGATTGAAAATCTGACGAAAATCGCACGAGAATTAGAATAATTCAATAATAGTGAGTGTGGAGTGAAGTGCGGGTGGAGGAGGAAGCTGGAAACGAGGCGAGGAGGCCGAGGCAGCCAAGTGGACGTCGGCGTTGACTGGCGCTGAGCACAGGAGGAGCAGCGGTGGCGGCGGTGGCGCTAATTTCAACGCTAAATCAACGAGCTCATCGCTTGAAATGAGGTCGTCGTCCGTGGAGCAGACGATGGAGGCAGTGGAGACGGCAGTGAATTCATGTCAGCCCCACCAACAAGGGTGCTTTCTAAGTAATTGTCCTCCTCCGACGAGGTCCACGACTACCCGGTTGGTGGACGCTAAAATTTATCGGTAAGACGAATGTACATACATGATGGTCTCTAATATCCATTAATTTGGTAATATCCATTAACCGGGGGACCGATCCTGGAAATTAACCAAATTCACCTAGCGACAATGACGGTACACATGCAGTCAGCGAACGCAAAACTGGGGATTTGTTGTCCAGAATCTAAAAAAAGCTCCTCCAAGCGGAAAATTCCGTGCCGATAAACGTCCCGAAAAACAAAAAAAAATTGCCCTCAAAAGCTCAACAAACTCAGTATTGACCATAAGGTAATCATATGTAATCATATTTCACTCCCCGACCACACCAAACTACTTCCTGACTGCACTTTTATGAGTTCCAGGAATTCGCTGCCAAGCAGGCAGTAAAGGAACTTTGCTGGGGGCAGAAAAAAAAGTTGCACTTCCATAGACTACAGCGATCTCAAATGCGTACTTGATGGAATGTCAGGATGTGAAAAGATACTGTTCGAAAAAATACTTATTACTGTTTTTTTTTCAAGCAAAGCAATTTTTTCCCTAATTCCACAGCTTCTTCCAAGAATTTCTTCCAGGGAAAGCAATATCGGCAAAAATATCGCATGAACTCGATTTTTCGAGCGCAGAGTCAGCTCAACGAACCGGCACCGCCATCGGGGGATTACGGGGAAAATTAATAACACCAGGTGAAATCCTCGCCACATCGGGGAGAAATTGAACACTTGCCTCAGTTCCTTGGTTTTACGCCGGAGAAAGGAAGAAATCTCACCTCCATCGGTTAAGATTCACATTTAAACAATTATTTATAGTTATTTAAAATTATCTAATTTAATTGTCGATTGTTATTAATTAATTAATTGATTACTTAATTTAAAAGTTAGACGAACAAACGATAAAAGCTTGATTAACTGTTACTGATTAATTAATAGGTTATTTAAAACTCAAACGACCTAAAAGCTCGAGTCTTTTCCTCAATTTGTTTTCTTGGCGAAGTTATTAGCGATATGGCTTATCAGTCAAAACTTGAAGTAAATTTCTGATTGAAATTCCTGGAAAAAGCTGTGGAATTAGGAAAAAACAAGAGGAAATTTGCTAGATGAAGGTAGTAGTTCCGAAAAGAATTTTTCTTTCTTTCCTTATTTTTTTCCTAAAATTTTTTCTTCTTTTCTTTCATAAAATTTTTAGAGATAGAATTTCCTAAAAACTACTCAAGACTTAGAAAAAAATCTATTAAAATGTTAAACTATCATCAGAAGCTCGTGAAAATACGAGAAAAGCAGAAGACTACGAGTTGAGGTCTCGACCGGAATCTTCTGGACAGAAATAGTGCCCGGTTAAAGAATGAAGAGCGCCACGTGCTGCTGACAATGCTGAGGTTCTGAGTGGAAAGGAAACCACTATCTTCAATAGAAAAAAAACAGTGCCGAGGTGGTCCTGAGTGGAACGTGATGACCCTTTTTACTGAGCAAAAGTAATCAGTTTAAGTGGAGGAATCGCTAGAGAAGTTTTGAGAATAAAAACTTCCTACCAGAGCGCCAACTATGAGGAACAGTTGTCCGGGAACAAAAACAAATCCTCTAGAATGTCAAAGTAATCGATGTGTTCCATGCATATGACGCAGATTAACCATAAAATGTAAATGGAAAACCTTTCAGGAAGCCAGCATGCATGAAATATTCGTCGACTGACGCCGGTGCGTCGACGGACACGCCTTCTCCTGGGTGTTCCAGCTGCTATAAAACGCATCGCATCGCGACACGACGCGACGCGACAGCGATGATGATGTCATCGCGACGACATGACTACTCAGCCACATTATTACGTGGTTAATACAAATATTGAAGGTAAGCGCAAATATAACGAATTATTATAGGCACAATTCGTCATTTAATGGAGAAAAAGTGTTCCGACCAATAAGGAGCACTGGGTGCTGAGGTCCTGAGTGGAATGTTTGAGACCTTCCACCCAAACGACCACATCTGACGAATTCTTTTCTTTTTCGATTAAATTAGTGTGAAGCAGGCGCAGTGGCGCGCACGTACCTTCAGCTGTTCAGTTGCCAAGATGAATTAGCGTCGAAAAACTCGACCACTTATGCGAGAGAACTCGGACATTAAGCGCCAAAGAGCGACTACACGGTGAAAATCATTAATTGAACGAGACTAGGCGAAGGAATTGGTGTGAAAACAACGTCGTTGTGTACGAGATAGGAAGCCGGGAGCAGACTAGAAAGTCTAGTTTTCCGAGAAATTTTTCATTTCCAAGAATTGTCTGGATGTGTTGTTAGGAGGAGAAATACGGCGACCAGCAGACGTTCAGTTGATGAATATCTAATTTGCGACTAAAAGTGCACATAATATGAGTAGAATCCGCTGTGAAATAACATCCACGTGTCCTTTTCCGTTTCTGTTTGTGTCCGTAATCGATTTAGAAGAATTAAAGAACGAATAGGTCCTAACACGAAAACATCAAACCGCCGAACCGAAGCCGCCGAACGCCGCCGACGAGGTGTCAGATTTCGTCCTCGTAGCGAGCGGAGACACGATCCCTAACAAGGTCCTCGAACGTTTCCGAAATTCAAATGTGAGGAAAACGAAGCACTTCAAAGAATATCCGTGGATTTCTGAAGCGCTGCTTGAAGCGTTGAAGAAAAGTCGTGCGGGAAAAAGACATCGAAGCAAGATTGAAGGGAATTTTCGAGAAATTTAATAGTTCTGTCACACAAATCAAAGCGGAAAGGAAAGATTTTCACGGTTTTTTCTTCATAATCCAGGAAACATCCAGCAATTTACATCGGTATAAGTGAAATTCAGGGAAAGGTCTTAATTGTACAAAGGGCACCGTACCGTTTCCTGGGAACTAGTAAACAAACCCATGCATTCAAGGAAACATCTCTCTGAAAACTGGCGGTTTCGTTTTAGGAACACACAACTGTGATCATTGTATTTCGGGGTATTTTCCTTCTAAGGAGAGAAGAGGAAGGAAAAATTTATTTAGTGAGTTTTGCTGCAGTCAGTTTACTTTTTTTTAAGAAAAAATAATTCTCTTTGTGAAAATTTCTCAGCAAAATTTCCAAGAGAAAAAGTGTAAAAGTTATCGTAAAATAACTTTTCAAGCGACTTCGGCCAATGTTATAGCTAGAGTTTTTCGAAACCATAGGACTACTGGACATTTTTGTATCCTATGTCTTAATTCTATAATTTTTTAAAAAGAAAAAAATGTCAATGCCAATGCAGAGGTGATGTGGTAGTCTAGCGTTGTATATAGAGGTGAAACTTTTGAAATTTCCTAGTAATTTTTAGTTTCTGGCACTGGTCCAAGGCTTATGTTTATACAATAACAAATGTTCACAGGTTTAAAACCTGAATAAAGTCATTAAAAACAAATCTTCGTTCAAAGTTTATAGTTCTCTTAGGAAAAATTTCCATTTTTGCTTCTAAACTGTACCGTATCCCGCTACAGTACTACTGCCATATCTCAAAGAAATCGAAGAAAGCAACGTTTGCGATAAGGATTAATTCAGACAAGATTTTTTTTTGAATAATTGATCAGAGTTCGATTAGATCGATTCGATTTTGAGCACTTGTGTTAAAGGAAAGAAAATACATAAAAAAAATCTCTTCCTCAGAATAAATCCTGGCTTAAGAAGAGGAATAGAAATTGTCGAAAATTAATTGGAATTGGATTAGTTCCAACAAATTGCTTGAGAAGGTTTTGGATATGAAAAAAAACATTAATTTACAAACATAAATGCGGAAGCGTCATAAATAAATTTATAAAATAAAATAATAGATTATCATATCATATCATGTCTACAAATAGATAAAATAAGTGAATAAATATATTATACGTTAAATTGTATTTACCTACACAATAGTCGTAAGCGAGTGAAATTAAAATCGAAAGCAATTATTATTAAATTTAAATGAAATCCATAGTAATTACCTCGTTATAACATAACTATGCATGAACATAAACCTCAAAAAGATTACAAACTAAATAAATAAATAAATAACGAATAATAAATAAATAATACAAACAAATAAAACAAACAAACAAGTATAGGAATAAATGAATAAATAATAAGTTTCTCACATTCAAATGCAAAACTGTAACCTAGCGGCATACATTTAAAATAAGGTATCGATCTGAAAGCACTTTTCAAAGCATTTTTAATAACTATTGAATTATTGCTGACTACCTACTAACTACATAGTACTAATCTTACTTGTAACGCTATTAAATTCATTTCCGAATTATTTTGTTTTTTTTTCTTCTAGAATTTGATTTTTCCTATATTTCCAATTTATTGCATAATTACAAAGCGCCTAAAAGCAGTCTAACTTTCATTTTCTCAGGAAACAGGAAAGCAAAACAGAAACAGTGTGAAAGAAATAAAATTAGTGTGCTAAGAGCAGGAAACTACGAAGGATGAAAAAGTCCGGATGTTGCCGGACACCAAAAGTGTGCGAAGTAAATTACCGGAAGTCAGATGTAATTGCTATCGTACATTGCTTCAAGCGTTTCAGCCGCCGTCATAAAATTATTCTCGATGTTGGAAGGCGCGTAAACGTAAGCGGTCCTGGATCAAAGAATAAAACTTGGGGCGACAGGACGAGAGATTCATATTTAGCAACAGGAGAGCGGCACGGGGGAAAATCTAGGCTGAGTCAGCGAAAATCTTCACGGATTAATTTTGCCGTGGATACGCGAGACAGGAGGTTTCACATCGGACACTGCAGACGCACATATTGCGTCTGTAATCCAGGCTTAAACGATCGCAAAAACATCAAAATGCTTCCTTAACCGCGCCCGTAAAATTGCTTTGGAGCAGAGATTTAGCTAAACACAGCTACATATGTACACACACGTGAGAAGAACGAAGATAAACGTTTCCTTCCTCCAGAAAGTTTAAACCTGGAACCAATTCTCGAGCCCTGGAAGGTTCGAGAATCGACCATCGGGTAACAGCGGGCAGGAGTGGAGCACTGGCTCCGCCGCGGCGTCGCGTTTCCCGCAATGTTTTTCCCGACGATGACGGCAGAAGAAAACGGACGGAACACGGTGAAGTGATGTATGTACCCCCCGTTTGTACCGCATTCCCCCTAGGGCCTATTTATCCTCGCCCACACGGTGAAATCACTAAAATTCTGGATATTTTAGTTAAAATACGTCAGTAAAGCAGAATAAGAAGATTTCCCCCTCCAAAAAAAAAAACGTTAGGCACCAGGCTTTTGAAGAACACTGTTCCTTTAATTATAAAAAAAACGGCTTTCAAGTTTTCAAATTTTAAATTTATAGAGGCGGAGTGGAATATCCGTAAGAGGCTCATTTAAAAAAAAGAATTTTTTGTATTAGTGCTAAATAGTTTCACAAATCACATTAATGCATAAATCATAAAAAAAATATGCATAAATCACATTGGATAAGAAAAATTATAAAAAAAGAAGTGGTATGTAGAAAAAGAACATGCTTGCAGCTACATATAGCGTAAAAGAGGTCCCTATGGTCCCTATGAATGAGCCAATCATGATAACTCTGCCCCGCCCACATTAGGTTTCCTGAAGCTTACAGTATTCCTCGTGAAGATCACTTCACGAGGAATACTGTAAGCTTCAGAAAACTTAATGTAAACTTAATGTAATGTAAAATTATTATTTAAACTTAGTGTAATATAAAAACTTAATGTTTAATTTTAAAAACTTAATTTTTTATTTTTTTAAACTAAGTAAGATGACACGACATCTGTGTACTTTGTGCATGTGAAAAACATTCACTTCTACATTTCCACCTAAAAAAATAACTGTTTTTTTTTCTTAATCCAGTAATTCGTTAAAGAGGAGCTACACGCATAGTTCTTGGATTATCCGTAGACGAATTCTCAATAAGTGAGGGAATTACAAAACTTCACTTGCAAAGGAGCTAAATTTATCTTCCGAAAACTTCCCAGACTTCTCCTCTGACATCTGATGAGTTTCCTCTTGGGACGAACTTCGATCAGTAACTTCTAACATAAAAATCTCCTCCTGTCTCTAACATTTTCAGGGAAACTGCTCAATTTTTTTGCCGGTCAGCATGCACCGGTATGGAAACTTTGGAGAATGGAGAGTGAGGGGGTCAGAATTTTCACAACATCACTCACTTATAAATTCCAATTTTTATGTATTTTTCAGTAGAATAAGATTAGCTCACTTGTTCCAAGAAAAGTCTTAGAGTCACAATAAAAACTTTTAAAGAAATCAGTTATCGTAGAAACCTTCAAAGACAAGTAATATTCCATTGTTTCCACGTAAAAAGCCACAGTAATAATTTAAAATTCATATAATTAAAATCCTTTCAAAAAAATATTGACAGAGACTCAAGAGCACCCTCCAAAAACCAGAAAACTCTTTTTTTAAATTCTCAACGGCGGCAACAATAAGTATGTAGGTATAGAGTGCAATTTTCCTCAAATCAAATAAATATCCCTAGAAGTAATTTTCTGCTGTTCGACACATTTCCGGGTAATATTTGAAGCTCACTGATTTTGCTGCGAAAAATTCTGCCATAGAGAAATTTTCTAAAAAGTTAGTTTGATAAATTCTTCGAGAACCGTTGGCCAAGATGTGAAATTTATAGCAGGAAAAAATCCGAAGAAGTAAAGAAAAATTGTGGTCGCCGCGCCGCATTCCTTTCTCACGTGTCCGCACCGTATGAATCTACCGTAATCCCCAGCGCGGCGGGACGTTGGCGTTTCTCGTTTTTCAGTTATGGGGCCAAATTATCGTTCGCAAAACCGAGCTGAAACGTACGCTCGCCATGGTTTGCGAGCCCATAGGAATCCTGCCACTTCATGCACGCACGTTACGGGTCCCGAAGCGATAGTGAAGAACGAAAATCGAAAATTCTGGACTCAAGCACACTACCTTAACTGTTATAACTTGCATACACTACAACGCCACTATTTTCTCTTTTATTTTTTTCTGTCCGCAGCTTTTTTCAAGTACACCAAGCGTAGGACAAATAGGGTAACTTTTTCGTTAGATATGAGAATAATTGAATAATTAAACAAAGTGTTACGCTCGAGGGAATTTGTTTCAAGAAACAAAATTCTTCTTTCAAAACAATATATTCACCGGATCTTTGACTTTTTTATCCACCAAAAAGTACAATTCTTCGCCTAGCCGCATAGCTACAGCGTTGAAGGTGTACTTCAGATACAATAGATCTGGATACAAACAATTTTTCCTTGAAAAGAAATAGAGAATAATATAAAAGTTAAGACTACGGGACTAGAATTCCCATTAGTTATTCGGGGATGAACTTCTGATTAACTTATCCATAGAAATTAAGTGAGGTGGGTGTAGCGCAGCCGGTAAGAGGTCCAGCTGTGACTGCACGAGCGATCGATGGTTTGAAACAGCCCCAATGCCAACTAAGCCTTTCGTCCTTTCGAGTTTGACGAATTGCTACAAGACTTGTCTTGGAGTATAAAAACACTGACTTGGAACATTGGCTGGCACCTTAAAGTCCTTGTAAAGGACAACACGCGTTCAATGAAATCTCAGCGATCCGGAATTGTTTGCGTCAAACTCTCGGGATTTCGCATTGGCGCATTCCAAGCAGATTTATACGACAGAGACTTCAGAGAATACAGAAATACGTACAAAGGATAAAGGATAAAGTGTATGACGTTAATTAATCCGCTTGGGACCTACGCCATCACGTTCACTTCATTTCAGAATCGTTTGAGGTTTACCAACGTGTAACTAGCCTCTAGAATGACTTGCAAAAGCTATCTGATGTCCTGGGTCAGTGGCTTCATCCTCTCAGACAAGTCTAGTACCTATTTATCGATTCCAGAGGGGTGAAGGCCTTGGTGAGCACTAGAGCGGATTCGAACCTCCGATCGTTCGCACAGTCACAGCCGGACCTCTTACCGACTGCGCTACACCAGCCCAGCTTAATTACTAGAAGATGGATGTACTTTTAGCTGTGGGCGACGTGAAAATGTCAAAACGGCGCACAGATCGATTTTTCAATTACTGCCTTAATCCAGTAAAAAAAGCGCAGAATTCCTATTTTTTCTTCCTCAATTTTTTTTAGAAATACAAACAAAGCTGTTAACTACAATGATACTCACTGGAATATTCAAAGCGTCGTCTCTGGATCCCGAAATTTGAGGGAATTTCAAATTTCGAGTTTTTTCACATGGGTTATCGATCTCTAGCATGTCCAATACCATCGACATGATAACAACCGGTGCTTCATCGGATTAAATGCGGATATTTTGAGGCGCGCGAGGAAAACTCGTACAAATAGCGCTCCAAAAGCGCAGGATTCTCGAGGATTTCGAGACAGTTTGGTGTTTGGCAGTGGCAGTAGAATGCTTAGCACTAAATACAGTAGTCATTGTCAAGAAAAGATCCGAGATATGTTCGAATCTTATATGTACTAAAAATTAGACTTTAAGACTTTTAATGGCTCCTGAATTTTTGCGGCCCATCTATTCCAATATTATACAATTATGTGTTCGTGTGCTCTCAAAACTCAAGAAATATCTATCCACGAATATATGCGTCTAAATTGTCCAGAGAAATCTGAAAATGGGCGAAAAAAAGCTGTTATATTACTAGCTAAGTCACATTACTTCTTAGCTAGAAATTGAACAAGAGATCAAATTATTTTTGCTAATCAATACCCATCAAAACAATGTTATAAATCAGTTTAAATTTTCCTTAGTTAAGATTTAACTAAATTGCCAATTAATTCTAATATCCTTCAGTATCTGAAGCTATCATTAGCAAAAAAACATCATATTTGTACTTTACATCCTGACTTTCTAGAATAAGTATATGAAGGCGGGACCCTTTCCCGACGTACGCGCGAAGACATCGAAAATTTATGAAAAGAGTGGAAATTCCGAACCAGTATAAGGTTGGGTGCTCTAAACAACCTCTTAACTACGAATACGAAAAAAAGAAGGGAAAAAAGGAAAGAAAAATTACGAAACAAACATTTCATTCAATTCTGGAAAAATAGCAAATCCTATGAATACTTCTTCCTTCACGGAGACGCACACTTCCAAGGATACCCCAATGGGAGGATTTCAGAGGTGCGAGAGTATTTAACGAAGTTCGGGGGAACTTTGCCTGTTTTCAGACAATACATTTCTTAATATTAAATTCTAGAAATATTTTTGAAATTAGCTGCAGCTAATTTGCTTTCGAACCGTATGCACTTTGCCAAAATTTAATTCTGACCACCCATCAAGAATTCCGACGGTTTGCGACGGATTAATCCGTCGTAGATTTTGGAATTTTCCAGAACGAAGTCGGTGGCGGTATTGTATCAATTTGTTTAATGAAAGGAAAAGCAAAAATCTTCCGGAGATTTGAGGACAGAGGGAACTTCGAACGTACGTACATACATAGGTCCAAAAACTATGTATGTACGGACGGGACCCAAAATCCAGCATCAAATAATCTACATATTACTCAATTTGAACTGCTTAATTGTTTTTCTTTCCACTCTTTTCTTCCAATTTTTTGTGGTACAGGTAAATTTTCAACCTCATAATTTTCTCCCTATTTCCTGAACCACTGGAGTAGACCACTAATTTGCCTCCGTTAATATATATCTCTTCTGGAGTACTTATATTCTACTTCCTGAATTTAACTAATTCCAATTTAACCCGCAAAATTCCCCATTTTCTCATTTTTAACACTTCTTGCTCTCCGATAAATGAATTTCTCGATTTGAAAGCGATTAGGGAAATTGTGGAGGTGGTGATTTTATGCGATTATCACGATATGTCGAGGGAATTTCCAAATGATTGAAACTCCTGAGTCGAAATAATGGGAGAAATATTTGCGCTTATCTAAAACATTTACTACCGACGACCTACTACTTAGCCGAATCAAAAAAATTGACTCTATTCTTTCTTTTTTTTTATTTTTTTTTGTAATAAATACTCATCAAAACGATATGTCATGTATGAATTTTCTCAGTTCGCTAGTTCTCATTACATAGGGAATTCTTGCCCTCCTTGGATGTAAAATGTAGGTTCTGGAAGCTATGTACATATCCTATATCCACATATCATAGTTTTCTCTGATAACTCGTAATAAAAGTAAAAATCAAAACTTCCTATTTATTTATTTCTAAATTTCTACTTGTCAATCCATTTCTTTGTGATTCGCCCGGAATTTCTCGTCTCGTCTAAATAAGTTCTACTAGTATTATTTTATTAGCTTATAGAAAAATGTGCTCTATCGGCAATATCCTCAAGGGATTCAAATGGAAGATAAACGTCAGGAAATCCTATTCCCTAATTATAATTAACGTGATTTTACCAAAATTGAAGCAGAAGAAATCAATGAGGAATTTTGGAAAACATACTAACACGTCACGTTCCAAATTCAATTTTCAAAGACGACCCTTTCCAGAAAAACGAGGAGAAAAACGGTGGCGAAACATGTAAAATGTGGCTCTATCTACGTGAAATTAGTTGGATAATAAACAGTAATAAATAAATATTAAAATATATATTATGCTAGTATGTATCCTAAATTTTTTAAATGGTGAAATGAACTACTCATTATTTTAATATATTTCTAAATTTTCTAAATGAGTAGAACGCATCTGAAGAATTCTCCAGCATAAACTTTGAATTTGAAAAGAGTGGAGGTTTTTCAAATAGGATTTTTCTTGGGGATTTCCTTGAAATGAAAGAACATTGTGAAAAAATTAAGGAAAGAAGTCCCTTCAAAAAATTATTATAAATGTAAGCAATGAACCATGAATTTTTTGTTTTACAAAAAAAAACAGAGGTCTAAAAACGTTACGTACGTAACGTCACATTTTCAGTACTAATAAGTTTAAAAAACATAAAATAAATGGAAACAGAACAAAAAAAAAATAAATGAAATGTGAAGTGATAAATTTGCCTCGCTCCTGTAATCGACAAGTTTCTAACTTTTCTGAGCATTTTCGGTAGTAATAAGGTAAAGAAAATCAGAGTAAAAAAAATGAAGATGGCTCAAATTTTGAAAAAATAAATAGTGCATAAGCTTAAAGGGCTCAATTCCGAATCGATGAATACTTGAGAAAAATTAAGAAATTCTTCAGAGAAAAATTAGAAAAAACAAGTGTTTCTCCTTTTCAGGTCACCTCCGTTACAGCTATCTGATCTGACGGCTACAGTAATCTATCTGAAAAAAGCAATCTCCACTCGGCGCTAAAACATCGAATTTACGTAGACATAGACATTGAAGCAGAAACTAAAAGACTACAGACGATGCGACTGTGACGTTCCAGGACACCCGTAGACACGAAACCTCTAAGAGTAGAGATAGAGAGAGACACACACACTTGTCACGGACCCGAACACACCCGGAACTCAGCCGAACATATCGATAGTGCGCGCGGTAGGAACTGAGGAATAATCGCGATCCGATATATCCACACATTCAGGCATTCATAATCTAGGCACACAGCAAGCTCTAGTAGTAGCACCAACCGGCGAATGATGATGTCGTCGTGGCGATCGCTGTCACCGCTGTCGTCGTCTTCGTCGTCTTCAGAATCGGCACCTTCGGCGTCACATTCATCGTCTTCGTGACCGTCTTCGTTGTCGACGTTGCAGGAGCAGTTGTGGTCGTCGATCTGGTGCTGTTCCGATTCTTATGCGTTCTCCATGCCGGTCCAGTTACCATCGGTTCCGGCAGCAGATCAACACTCGCCCAAATACTATCGCCTAGATAGTCGGGATTCTGTTTCGCCGCCTCACGTACACTCTCATACGGTCTCGGTAGTACCGTAACTGGTTTAGTGTGTACGGTAGTTTGCTCTAGAGGTTTCGTGACGGGTGTCTGGCGAGTCATTTCCGTCGACACCTCGTAATCAGCGTCATAGTCAGAAAGATAAATAATACGCGGTGGTTCGGTTGGAGTAGTTGTAGCCATGGTAGTGAATTTTTCAGTAGTAGTAGTGGTAGTGCTGGTAGTGATGGATGTTACGGTAGTGGTTGTTGTGCGTGCAGTGGTAGTGGTGGTGGTTACGGTACTGGTGATCGGTTGTGTCGTTGTGGTCGACTCACCCTTTGTATGTACAGCTCGACGTGGAGCTGTCGCCGCTGACGGTAGTATCGGAGTGAAGAAGCCTGAAAAAAAGTAAAAGTTAAAAAAAAATATCAGGTAAATTATTATTTACAAGAGCCATTTTCCAAAAGCAGATTCTTTTCTGCTGTTCTTGTTAATTTTTGAAAAAAAAATTGGTTTAGTACAATTAATTCTAGCTCGCCGCAGTTGTACGCCACATATATATTCTATATTTTTTATATTTTATATTTTTTTACTCGACTCAATTGGAACGGAGTCAAAGACAAAAAAGAGTGGACCACGTGGACAAATTGCGCGAGTTTCTGCGGACGCGTCGCGGTCACCTGTGTAAACATAAGTTCCAACATGAGTTTTGTAGAAGAACGGTACGTCAAACTTGGAAAACTTAACTTACTTTATCCTACTGATTGATTTCCATTTTTTTTTTTAACCGAACGAATTCTCTAGGCGTCATAAACTGTCAGTACTTTTAAACTTGTTATTTTCTCACTTTAGTGAGGAAACAGTGAAAAATTTTTCAAAAAAAAAACTCCAACGAAAAATTTCCTTTTCTCTCGTGAGGTTGACCAAGAAAATGCTGAAAATAACGAAAATGAATAAAACGACTACGTAAAAAAAATAGAAATGTGGAGCTTTAAGACTGAGTTTCGGGTCCAATCCAGACTGACTTATATGTGGTCGTTGGAGGATAACTATACTGGAGTTACCAGTATCGTTGCAGAAGACGTATATGTGAATGGCTAGTAAAAGTTCCCCTGCTCCAGACGGCAATTTTTGTCCCAAATGGAGCGCGAAATCAAAATACATGCGTTTATACTTGAACCATAGCTGCGCTTTTCTCGTTCTTCATTCTCACTTCATGTGGGCGGCAGAACCGATTTTACTGTAGTGTGGGAGGTGAGGAACCCTATCCACGCTTTTGACCATCTAAGAACCCTAGTGTTCTCTTTTAATGAGGTTTCTTCTAAGGTATTTAGGAAGGGATTGTAGGTCTCGGAACTTCCTCCGTAGCAGCGACGAAGCGCTGAGATTGCAGAATATTCCAGAAATTTCAATTTGAAGGACCTTCCCCCATTGGAGGAATGAAGAGGTAAACTTGTCATATCATAGCAAATATTTTTTTCCCATGCACCCCTCGTTTCCCAAATCGCTATTCCTCCGCGAAGGTCATCCGACACAATGCTTTCGAACTTCGGGAAGGTCGAAAAAATTTCGCGCAGCCATTTTTCGAGGACGTAGTTCATAGTTGCTGGGAAAATCTCACGCAACGCTTTTGCAACGGGAATTTCGTTTAGGAATGAGGAACTGATTCATATCAGAGCATATGCAGTGTACATACACCACGTACTTAAACTTTCACATCCTACGTACACGCTTATTTTCCTGAAAAATTTTCTTATTGTTTTCCAGAAAATTTTTGTCAAGTCATAAGAGAATAAATATGAGATCTGTTTGTATAGCTTTTTTTTACTCGGCACTATTTTTGCTCGAAATTCTTCCGAATTTTTCTTATGACACATTTATTCTTTGAACGGGGCTAAATTAGGAAAACTAAAAAAAAATCGAAAATCGAAAAAAATAGGAGCTTTTTACTGCTCTTTAAAATTAGTGGACAAATTCGCATGCAAAGTTTTTCTTTTTTTTTCTGAAAAAGAAGTTAATTCTTGCGATATGTGGAGGAAATAGTGATTTTTTATGCTTTTTTTCATAAATTCTCACTAGCTGAAGTGTTTGTAAATGAAAGCGACCACGATGTACGGGTTTTATCTTTCGTTCAGACTCCGACTTCAGGAAAAAAAATGATCGAAACTTCCAGAAATTCTGGTTTAGTTCTGCAATTAAAAAGACAAGTGTGAGTTATTAAATCATTTAAACTAAATTTAAATCATTTTAATTGAATTAAAAATTTGATCTTATTAAAATAATATCATTATTCCACGAAAAACAAATGACTAATCCACTAAAAAGATTGACATCTGGAACTGTCTGGACTGTTTATACTTACCAAGGCGCACTATGACATTAATTTAGGGCCATAGAATAGATTTGGCTAGAATATTGGGATGGTTCCGCTAGTACCGGCATCCATATAATTATCCATGTAATATAATGGAGTAATCTAATAGAATTTTTAGGATTTAACAACGTAAACCGTTCCCCATTATGCCTGGATCAGCGCCACAAAGCGTTCGAGCAGAATATCCTCTCGATGACCACCAAAAATTTATTTTAAAAAAACATTAAAAAAAAACAAAAAACCAACAAAAATTTCATTTTTTGAGAGACCTAAAAATCTGAAGCGGATAAGTTTTTTTTTCCGGAATAAGAGATAGCCGTAGGGTCAGAATTGGACAAATGACCTTCTTGATTTTATATGTACATTTTTTATAGGTATATTTTTATACGTACAATATTTATGGATATTTTTTCATTTTCAATTTTTTCCGCTCTGTCTCACTTTTGATCTACTCCGAATGATAGGGCAAGTGGCTGTAGATTTAGATGTTGTCGTAGGTTTACTCCAGAATTCTGGGAAAACGAGTAATTGAGGAAAGGCATGGATGACTTTTCTGACTTCCAGAAGGTTACTGTAACTTTCACCGCAGCGCAGTATCTTACAGATAAGCATTTTTTGTATGCAACAGTACAATAAGTGTTTAAGTATTAAGTTGTAGCGTTTAATAAGCGGATAAACTAAAAAAAACCAAACCATGATCGTAGTCGTCCGTCTCCTCCAACGGACTAAGTTCCGTCAGCAGCGACGACGAAGAATCGGCGACCACATCGCCGCCGCCGCCGCCACGAATCGCAGATTTGGCGCGATTTCGCGAAATTTCATTCGCGCGCGCTTTGTTGATGTCGAAATTCGGTGCGAATCGCGGTGGTGGCGCGTTTAGACGACATTTTGGCGAATGCCAATCCATGAGGCACAATATTGGCAGCACCGTACTCGTCATGATCATCGTCCATAAGGGGCGTGACCTGGGTTACGGATGACGTCAATCTAGAGGGTTATATGTATGAGCGATGATGGATCGAGTTACTAACGAATCGCGATGATTTATTGATAGACGTATCGAAAAGGGGTAATGATCACGTTAGGCGATGAAATTATACGTTTTAGAGGAGGAGAAGAAAATTATTGGGAAGATGGAAGGATGGAAGAAGGGTTAAATAAGGGTATTCAGGATGAAAAGTGATGATGAACACCTTCGTGTGTGTGAAATGTGAATGAGGGAGGATCTGAGGGAGAAGAACCAGGCAGAAATGGAGGAGCGCTTGGTGATGGGTTCTTATGCTTCTTGGAAGCGTTCGGCGGCGCTCAAGGATGAGTAGCCGGAGCCGGCAGCAGAGGAGAATGCTTGGTGAGAACGATGCGAGGAGTTTCAGCTTAGCTCCGCTCGCACTTTCCTCCTCCGCTCCGCTCCGCAAGTCTCAGTCAGAAAGTAAGAAGATGCATAAGAACTTATGGGAGCGATATGTCTCTAGAGGCAACTCGCTACATCAGAAAAATGACAAAACTGCAACGAATTTCGACGAATCCACTAAGTTTTTTGGATAACTTATAAAGTGACAGAAAATGAACTGAAATCTTTCAAAAGCATGTTACTGGACGGACACGGCTGATGCTGAGCGTTCAACTTAAAATTCAGTCTAGTCACTCTTTTCGAAATTTTTTCATTTTCTATCCATTTTTAGCGCTAAGAAAATCGCGTAGGCGTCGAACAGCCAATGTTTACTGGTTTGGAGACAAAGATGTATGATAGTCGAATTTAAGCAAAGATGTATGTCCTTTTACTGCTCGAAACCGACGAGATTTTCTTAGCGCTAAAAAAGCAAAATAAATAGGAATTTCAGATGTTATCACTAGAAAAAATAGTTAAATGTTCTCAAATTATACGCTTTTTCTTTTTATTTTCAATGGAGAAAAATGGTTTGATACTTCCTAAGAATCGATTCTATTTTTATAGTTTCACAGTTTACAAAATTCCGAAAAAAGATACACCGAAGGCTCTGGTGTCCGAAAAGAACTGAAGAAAGAACTTTTTCCTGGAAAAATAAGGATACAGTGAGGATTTGTGGCTTACATTTTGACAACTACACATACAAAGCTTAATTTAGTCTTATTAAAGCTAAACATTGCTCGGTGACTTAAAATAAGTTCGACTTTTCAGGAACTTAAGGAAATTTGTGTTAGATTATGTAAAAGGAGTTTTTTTTAAAGAGTATATTGAGAGTTTCCGGTCTAAAATAAGATGTAAGAAGGTTTTTTTTCCGATCAATAACACAAACTAAATCAATTTGGTTCATCTACCCCGTCCGGAATATGAAGGATAAATGGCAAAGGATAAAGTTGAGCACGGGGTTGATCAATCAGCTTGGGATTCCCCAAACGTATTCCGAGCGACTTTGACTGAAATTCAGGATCGTTTGAGGTTTACGAACGCCGATGGGCCAAGTCGGTATTTTTATCCTTCCAGATAAGACTGGCACCAATTTATCTACCTCTGGAGGGTGAGCACTAGGGCGGATTCGAACCACCGATCGATCGTGCAGACAGCGGAACCTCTTACCGATTACGCCACATCGTTCCACCTACGTCATCCTTTACATTTAGCATAATGTCCAGAAATAGGTCCCAAAACAAAATCCGATCTTAAATTATTGCAGACTTTCCTCGTATATTTTCCTCCATGCTCCTTGATAGTGCAATATAGGACAGAAAATCAAGAATTAAAAAATCATTCAAATTCATTCAAACATTCGCGAATATTCGAGAAAATCCAATGCAAAATTCAGTAGAAGAAAACCGTCTATTCGAACACTTAAAGGGGGAAAAATGAATTATTGTTTTTTAGTCGTTGTAACCACAGTAATATAATGTTTAGCGCTCAACAATAATTTAATTCCGGTGGAGGTAATTGGAAAACATTGCCAATTTATGATAAATGGAATTTATACAATTACAAAAGAAATCTCTTACTTCGGCGGTGCCGCCTTTCGAACAATCATCGAAAGTTTCGAATAGATCGAACAGTATCTTCGGTCGAATAATTGAAAATTCGAAAATTCTGACTGTTTTCAGATTGACATAGATAATATTTGAGAACATATCCCGGGAAAATTTACAGTAGGTACCGTAGAGCGTTATATTCCAGTATTTTAGAATGGTTTACAACTTATTTTAGAATTTAGTTGTTGCCTATGTCTAATTTAGGATACTGTAGCCAGCGTGCCGTGTGGAATTAACGTGAAGTAAACATATGCGCACATCACGTTTACTAACAAAGAGCATTGTACATCCGGAACGTGTTGTGAACAGTTGTTTATTCGTTAAAAACCCTTTTTCATTAAAAAAATCAGAAAAAAAAGAATTCAATACGATGTAGGGACCCAAAAAAAAACTATTGACCAGTGCACATGGAATAGATCCATGATTTTTTCAGGTCTACTGTAGGCAAAACGATGCCGGTGTTGTAAAATCAATGAAACTAAGTAGAAATGATTGGATTAAGCACTATTTCTTTTTTGTCGCGCCAGAAAATTAGAAAATGATTTCTTTTTAGTGGCTCTGGGAAACAATCTGGATAACAAATTGCTGCGAGGAACAAGGAAACAAAAAGTCGGCGATAAATCGCCAGGAGAAGCTGACGTCACACGATTACATATTTCACTCCAGAACTTGTTTCTTCCTCGTGGCAAAAATTAGAACTGCCCGTAATTAACTGGTAATAAAGTTATAGTACTCCTTAAAAGCTGCGTTCGTTGAAATTTTCAATATTAGGTCCTTTCCGCGAACAGAAATGAGTATTCGGAAATTAGTTTTCAAGAACGCTTGCAGGAATGCAAAACAAAACAAATCCACAAATCAGAGGTCTCATTTTCCGGACGAGATAGCTTGAGAGGAATAGATTACTGGTGAAATTACGAGGATTACAAAGCAATCCTTTACATACATACATAAGTAATGGAATCCTTGTTTCATGAGCTTTCACATCATCGCTCATTTTGGTGTAAAGAGTTGTCTCGTTCGGTAAACTGAGACTTCTTGCAGGACTATGGCCTCTTACTGATGGTTTTTATGGAGTTCGTGCAAGTTTTGCGTTTTACATCCTTGCAAATTCCATTTTAAACTCTTTTTAGTCATGTAATGGGCCTAAGATTAGAAATTTCTCAGGATTTTCCGTTTTATAGATAAAATCGTACGAAAAAATGATTTTCTTTTGCTTCTGCGATCCCCAGTAAGTCGAAAGCAACAGTTATGAAACGAAGAGACAGTCTCCGACTAACCATAAATTTTCTAATCCTATTTTTTTTCCAATTTAAGCATTGTTTCATCGTTTGGTCATCGTTTGTTTGATTGGAAAATTGAATGGAATTCCAGCAAAAAATATGAAATTCTCCTTCTCTTTCATTGGATCCCAAAAATCCCAAAAAAAAACTTCAGGAAAAAAACAAAAAAAAAACAAAGTTCAGAGCTTCTGAGCTCAATAAAAATCAATGATCGATCAAGAGGTTAATTCAATCAAATTAGAAAAGGAAATCGCGGGAAACGATAATTTTTTGCTCTTAAATCTTTAAAAAAATACGGTATTTCTTTTACTTGATGGAAATGAGAAACGCGTCTGTTTTTTTCCTGCCCAGCAGCGATTGAAAATGCAATTCCATAGCATATGGAGAGGAAAACTGAGAAAATGCAATGAAACATTGCAAATAACGCAATCAAGACATTGATATCCGTAAATATTTGGAAATATGCGTGGTCAAGCAGAATGTCTTTTTTTTCTGTGACGCATTGATTTTCCAAATGCAGGATTTTCAAAGATTTAAAGAAGGAAAATTCCGTTTGAATGGTTCCGATCGAGTATAAAACAGATTGAAAGTGCAGTCATATTGTTATCGAAAAAAAAACAAGAAGTACATAAACATATGTATATTTTAAAGGGGCTTTTGATTTAATTTGGTTTAATTTAACCTGATTAATTAATTCTTCAAATTTGATTTAATGATTTAATTTTGATAAAATTGACCCTCTAGATATTTATTTACTTACAGAAACTTGAAAAATTACGGAAAATTAGGAAATTAAAAATTAGTTCTTTTTTTCCAAATTAAGAGCGATCGTCGGTTCCACAGAAAAAAAAAATTTATTAAGAAGAGGCACGGAATGCGATAGTTTCCTAGGATTCTATGAAATTCATGTCAATAAGTTTATTTATTTTATTTTTACTTTCAATAAGTCAATAATTTTTTTTTAATTTCAAAAGAGTTCTAGCATGAAAAGAATTAAAACCTAAAAATATTGCTATTCGATTGGAAATTTGCCGTCGCCGTCGCCCAGTTGCACTTGTCATTTAACGCTTCAGGGAAAAAAAACTTTGGAAGCGCTTCAGGATGAAAAAAAAAACTACGTGATATGTCATTTTCATTGATGTACATAGATATGAACGGGAGAGGAGTTGGCGCAAAAATCCTTCGAGGCGTTGCAAGTAGACGAGTTTTACTCGATAAAATTACGTCAATTATTGATTTTTCCTTCTTGCAATAATTAACGAGTTTTTTTCTGAGGATTTTCATCTTTTTAGAACTGTTAGTTAGATCTTTTTGAGACTCTCAGTTATCTTTTTTAAGATTGTGAGACAATTTTTTTCTTCTAACACGTCAATGGTATCAGTGCTATGTCGATTCTTGTGGAATAAATAAATAATAGATAAACAAACAAATAATAAACAAACATACGTAGATGTATGTGATATTCTAGTGACTCGTCTAATTTTCATGAAGTAGCATTAAGACTGGGATATTCTTAGTATGTTTGAAATTTCGCAATATTAATGCTTGGTCCCATCGTCGCGTGTCCACATTAGGTGAGCCTACCGTAATCGTCCGCAACTACGTACATAGCTGGATATTATCCCAATTTCGAATTCCAACATTAGGCTCGCGATATTGATGTGTGACCCATATGCAAGGAAATTTGCAGGAAAAATACTGCTAAAATTCACTTTCACATCATAACTTTTTTTTTGGATTTTTTTGAATTTTTTTTTCGAAAATTTCTGAATACACCTTAAAGTGGTTGGTCGGGTTAGAATACCCTTAAGCTGACGAGAGTTAAAGTAGATGCATGTACGCAAGCCAAACGGATCCGTTTACTCTGACGGAAGCTTCCGAGTAATCACTTTGAGGAGTCCTCATATATGTATACTTTTCCACTAGTTTCATTTCCTCTTCGATGAGTTAGTGGCACGAATGACGAAACAAACGCGGAAACTCGTCCGCAAGCGTTTCGCACACGAAAGTGAGGAGGAATCAAAGGCGAAGTTTCGAAATGATGATCATGACTCTACGTCTTTGGTACGAGTTGTCACATTTAGAAGAAGTAAGGTAAATCTCTGAATTTCGATCTCTTCTTCGGTCAGTTAGTGACACGAACGATGAAACACACGTGAAAACTCGTCCGCAAACGTTTTCCATAGAAAGTGAAGAGGAATCAAAGGCAGCAGTTTTGAAATGATGATCAGGAAATTGTGATTTGAGAAGATTATGATTCTATGATTTTGGTACGAGTTGACGGGTTTATACTACGGGGATTAGATGGTTAAATTAAAATTAAAGTAAATTAAATTAGTAATTAAATTAAAATTAAAGTCAATTAAATTAGTCAAATTTACAATGGGTCAAAATATAAGGGAGAATCGGGAGAAAGGCCCGTTTTCCTCCTGGAACACCCTCGAATCCATACCATATGCGCGAATTTGTCATGAAGAAATATCTGCGTATAGCTTATGAGGGATGCGAGTGCCTTAGTACAACGGAAAACACTATAAATTAATCCTAAGAAGCTAGCTAGCCTGACAAAGAAAATGTTGAATAATAAATATTTAACGGATTTCGTGGTGACAGGGGCGTAGATCATAGAGAAATATGAGAAAAAAATACACCTGGATGTTGAAGTATGTGTTCAATGGGACGAAATACATTATTTATTATTCAAAGAAAGCGACTAGATGAATTCTCGAGCCGGAATAGAGGACAAGGTTGCGAGTACTTTATTTAGAAATTAAAAATCCAATTCAAAGGAAAAAAATCCCCGAAATTTGTTGTAGTAATTCGAGAAATGTTCGGCGCTAAAAGCAAATCTGAGGTCAATCTGGGTTTTTTTAGGATATACTTATATGGAAAAGGTGAAGGGCTGTTTAGTTCCTTTAGTAAAAAAAAAGTTTTTCCCGCTATGAATGGCTACAAAGCTTGTCTTATGAGCAGATTCATTTCCATTATTTTTAATTATTTATGATTTTTTTTATTTTTTCATGAAGTCAAGTTCTAAGCTTTATTTATTCTTATCTGCTTCTAATCTTTTCACTTATTTTATTTTTGTTTATTTATTCTCTATTTCATGCTGTATAATTGTAACTAATTATTCTTAGTAACATTACTGGTTCCTACATACACCTACGTAGAATTATTTAATTGTTGTTATATTGGATTTTTAATATTATTGTCGTATGGATTTTACTACCGTATGTGACCCCATTAATGTGTTTTTAAATTAATTTTATCACTTAAATACAATGGATCACATTTTTTTCTGAGAAGAAACTTTCAATTATTGTACAAAAATGGTTTTTCCTGGAAAAAAGAAATCTAAACACCTAGATAGCCTTAAAAAGATCTCAAAAAAAAAATTTCAGGATGTGTGTGCGTTAGTTTTGCTTCTGAAACAGAAACGTATGTAAAACAAGAATAAATCTATGATGTCGCAGTTCTTGTTCCGAAACATGGATGTTTTTAGAAAAACGAATCTCTCGCTTAGCAACGCTATACCCAGATTTTTGTCGTCCTGGTATTAGTGCTATGTTTTGGGAAGAAAAACCTAAAATCCATAAGATTACTATTTTTGAACTGCTCTAAGAGTTTTTCTTGGATTTTCCAGAAATTAATCAGGAACGGGAACAAAAAATTGTTGCCGAAAAAAAGCTTAATAAAAACAGAAAAAAGTGCACTTGGATAAACTAGCATAATTATCCGATCGGCGATCTCATAACGTATCAAAAAATCTTCTTGGGACCTAAAACTCTGATGCTAATGCTACGATATAGGATAAGAGGTAAGGAAAAATAGGGAATTTGTGATCGGGAAAAGTTCGTTCAGTAAAGTAATTGTAGAATTTTTTTTTAAACGAGGTATTTAAGAGTGAGAAAAAATTTACTGAGGAAAACTATTATCGATTTAGGGCCGGAAAACATTTACAAACAGGAAATTTAGCTCTGCTAAAAACAACGTAGCTGCGGCATCGCTGGACAATTAAGCGACAACCATCAAAGGAATGCTATCTGGCAGGAAAGTAGGAAAATATGGAAAAAAAGTGTGTCCGAGGAAAATTGTTCTTAGACAGATGGAGCCCGCTTAAGCTAAGCATTGACAAGATTCACGGGAAAAAAATCCTTTAAGGATACTGCCCTCCAGAAGGTGCGCATGAAAATTTCAAAAAAAAAATTGAGAGGACAGGGAAACTCCGAGAAAAAGAATAGAAAATGACAGGAACAAGCAAAATTTATGGATTCCAGCTTCTGATTTGATTTGATTGGATTCTGAGCTCTTTTGTCTCTACTGAACGATCCAATTCAAGAATAGGAACGAAAAACTTGGCCCCCATGGCCGTCGGATGTTTCCTGATTTGATTTTTCGGCGACACTGAGCTTCAGTTCGCGCTAAGAAGAGTCAATTCGACTTCGCGACACGGCGCTTCGAGGTGAAATTTCGTTGCAGCTTCGTTCGAAAGAAGAAGAAAATCGACATTGAAATTAGCGTTTTAGAGAAATGAGATTCCCGGGAAAATGATGGCTTAACGGATTGTTAAAGTGCTGTAATTAATTCTAGATATACTGTACATTCAACATTTCTTTTTTTTCTCATCTCAGGGTAAGACCGAGAAAATTTGAAACGAACAGAATTCGAACTTAAATTTAAGTGCGAAATTCATTTCGAGTCCAGATGTTTGGTTAAGAAAACGAATTTTCTCTGCAAAAAGAAAAAATCAATCGGAAAAAAGATCTCAAACAACGAAAACTACTGTAAATTCCGGGAAAAAATCCAGAATTTTTTTTTCTGGAAAATTTTTTTGTGTTATGAGTACATACTAGAATAGGACGATCTGAGGTATTTTCGAAACATTTTTCTCATATTCTAAGAGTTTTTATTTTTATTTTTTGAATTTTTTCTTTCTAGGTGTATGTGAACATCCGATTTAACAATCTGCTCCATTTCCAAAGCGTGGACCAATGCTAAATCATCGAAAACCTCGTTAATTCTGTTTAAATCGTGGAATGCTTCACTGTTGGAAAAAAATTCAAGAATCTTAAAAATTCTAAAAAAAAAGATACATAGATGGGCCTGCTTCTCTGCTTTTAAACTCTTTGAAGGATCTGAAATATCTAGGCTACCCGGTTTTATTCTAGAAGAAAAATCATGTAAAAATAATAAAATGTACTCTGAAGGTGGACGAGTTCATTTGAAAACTCGTACACACTCGTAATCTCTCAGGAATTTTCCCTACTCTACAACTGAGCTTAGGAGAACTTTAAGAGAAAGAACTTTAAGAGAAGAGATCAAAAATTTCCAGAATTTAAAGAATGGTGGAACGAAAGACATACTCATTTTCAATTTCTTCCAGATCGATTCAAACGAAAAGCGTGACGTGGAGCGCGTTTTTGTTCCAAATTCCTACACAGTCATATCCGAAATTTTATTAATTTATTCTTAATTACTATTTTATTAGTATTTATCTGGGAACATGCCACTATTTTTCATGTAATTTGCAAAATTCCGTCATTTCCACGTAGGGACTCTCTCAGGAATTTTCCCTACTCTCTTACTGAGGTTAGGAGAACTTTAACAGAACAAAATTCAGTAAAATATAGGATACATTCCAAGAACTATTCAGTACGACAATAAGATCAAAAATTTCCAGGATTCAAGGAATGGAGAAACGAAAGATATACTCATTTTTTTCGAATATTTTTTAAGACTCATTTAAAAGAAGAGCGTAACAGTTGGCAACTGGAAAGCGTGTACAACCAAATCCGAAATTTTATTAAATTTGTTTTCCGAAACTAATATAAATTATCACTTCATTTTTATTTATCTACCAAAATATCTCAATTTTTCACTTAATTCGTAAAATTCCAATATTTCTCCGTAGCGAACATGAGATATCCGAGTTCTTCGCTTGCATCCCAGAGCCGCTCCATAGTCCAAAGAGCGAATTTCTTTGCAGTTCGCACATGTCACATGCATTGCTGGACAGCAAATAGATATTAATTTATCCGTGGAACAATTTTCACATTCCATAGTATCCGAAATAAGAAAAAAATCCACAAACAGCAGCAGGAAAAAAATCTCCTATGGTGAAATAAAATTGGATTCGCCGAATCTACCATGAGCGAAGCTCATAAATGCGTAAGACAAGAGCACTTCTCGTTGAATTCGGCGATTTCGAGCACGGATGCGGTTGAATGCCAACTCGTCCACGGGGAATTGAATAGCGATGGCTTACGAGCAGTCGTCGACGAAGAGCAAAAAAAAAGAAGCGCCCGCCACCGCCGCAGCAGCAGCAGCAGCACATCGTCGTAGGAACATCGGCGCTCGGCGCCATTGTTTTAAAATATGGGGAAATGGAAAAAATGAAAAGCGGCTTTTCAAGGATTGTCATCATAAGAAAATCGAGGGCGAGACGACGAAGATGCGGCCGAATGCACTTGGCGCCGCCGACGCGGATGCCTCTTAAGAAACTTGACACTAATGGCCCGACGGAGAAAATTGAGAAAACTTTGAAATTGCAGACATTGTGGGAGAGTTTTCTTCAATTTTTCCGTATGACTATTAGGAAATACGAGAATAAATGAACCAATTACAATGCAGACTCATTTTTTTTCTCTCGGATACGGAGAAAAAAATACGACAAGCAAAGGGCATTGCTTGAATTTATCGCTTGGGAATACGTTGTGGGAAGAGGAAAAAATTTCAGCTTGCCACATAAATGGACCGGACCATCGTTGAGGATTTCTTTTCTTGAAAGAATGCGCAAAAAAAACGTGTGTATTCGGGTTTTTCCACAAAAGTGCGGGATTTTTTTACCCATAAAGATTGTTGAAAGAGATTGAAAATGAATGCATTTTCAATTTCTGCAACAACCAACTGAAAATTTCGACAAATTTCAAGAAGAAACCCCCATTTTACTTTATAATCGATTCAAATATTTACTGTTGAAGATTGTTGCTTTTATTGTTGTTATTAATGTTTTTATTGTTGTTATTATTGTTTTTATTGTTAATTTTCTATTATTTTATAGTCCTTGCACTACGAACTCTTCTTATAAGTACTCAGTTTTTTCCAGAAAAAAAAATTAATTAAATTGAAAAAATTAAAAATTGAATTGATGTGTAGAATACTGAAAAGAATTGAAAAAATGCTATTTTATTGCATTTCTTTCGATGAATAGGAGAGGCCGTCCTAGAGCGGTTCACAGAAAGAGGAGATGATTTCAAAGGTATCTATTAAGGATATCCCAGCGGATTCTTGTATCCTCCTTCCTTTTTTTTTTTTTTTTTTTGAAGTACATGCTAGGTGTGGACGTGAAGAAAACAGTCTCAAGAACAGTTTTTCCTTCTTTTCTGAACTTTTCCTTTCTTAAAATTCCATCTAAACCTAATTAATTCCTTTATGTAGGATTCTTTAAGTTTTATTTTTTAATGTCCATTAATTTTTCGAAGAAAACGTGAACGGGAAATAAAGAAGGATTATCGGGACATTCTAAAACATTGGAAAAGAAAAAAAAAGAGAAATGAACTGTAGGGAAGGAAAGAAGCAAAGAAACATCTCCTGAATTGTTTCCAGAAATCCAGTTACTTCGAATGTTTTCCGGATTCAGAAAGATAATGTCAACAAATTCAGGTGAGCATCTTTTTCCGTACTGTATTTTTCATATGAAACTCAACATTTGTGGAGATGATAGAAAGGTATCTGTAGAATTTAAAGGACAAGATCCACATGAGGAACATTTTTAGGTCTCACCACGAAAAAATATTATAAACGATTGGAGCCATACTATCTGATGATGGTATGTTGGAAATCATTAAGCAGTAATAACTGGAGGTGTATGTAGTAAAGCGAAAATGTAGTAGAATATTTGGGAAATTTTCAAAAACATGAAAAATTCTGTCTAATTGCTATCGCTCTTCATTCTATCATTTTTATTCTCATGCAATGAGAAGTTGAGTCGAGATTTTTTTAATCTTTTCTTAGGAAATGATATCCATAGATAGTAGAAAAAAATGCAAAGAGAGAGAGAGCAGAAGGAGTGAAATGACGAGTTTTTGAATGAAATAAGAGGGAAAAACTGAAAAGAAGAATTTAAAAAGCTTTTGTTTTGGATTTTTTCAGAAAAGAAATAATCTTGCTCCCAGAATTAGATGACTTCTCAGGAAAAACTCATTGCCCACAAGTTCAGAAAATCAAGAACTAATCAAAAGAGCGGCGAGACAGAAAATGCGAATTAAAAAAAAACTAAGAGAAACAACTAAGGAATTTTTTGTTGGATTTCTCAGAAAGGGAATAACATGTGCTCAAAATTAATTGAATTTCTACAGGAAAAAAAAACTGTCGGCAAAAGACCAGAAAATCAAGAACTAATCCGAGAACACGCAGCCGAAAAAGTGCTAAAGAAAAAATTTTCGGAACAACACTCTAAAAAATTGATTTTTTTGCGCTGATTTCCTCACAAAGGGCTTGGCCTAACCTAAAAATTAGTTGATTTTCTAGGAAAAACTGTCGGGAAAAGTCCAGAAAATCAAGAAGCAGTCATGAGAGGCGAGGATGAGGAGAACATGCGGCATAAAAAGTGCGAAATTCGAGATCCACATCCGGATACGTATGCAGTTCTTTCAATCGTCGACGTATGTGACGAGTAAGTAATTCGATAGGACATTTCGCGAGATTCGATGAAATCGGATGGCCGAGTGGATTCATTCTCTCTAATAATCGTGTATAGTATCCAGAAAGAAGGTACTCACTGATAAATATTGGTATATTAGGTACAATATTATGAATATTAATTTTTAAAAAAGTTAAAAAAGAAAGGAGGATATTAGAATCGCTGGGAATTTTTAACCAGATTGTATCCAAAAAAAAGGGCTAACTGTTAAATATAGGTATATAGGGAATATATAATATAATAAATAGGTATAAAATAATTTTTTTTTTAAAAAATAAATATCTTTTTGAGAAAGGAAGAAATTAATTGTTAACTAGCAAAGAGATTCATTAACGAAGAGTAGATCAAATCGAATAGAGAAGGTCGACGTTGGCTACTAGTATCCTAAAGATCCCAATCCCAGGACGCTGAAAAATATCCTCAACGACACCACCGATGCCGCGTCGGTGCGCATTTCCGGATCGCACACGAACACAGCACGGACATCCTCCGTATTTATTAGCGTAGGATGCTGGTGGTAATAAATTAACCATAAGATACAGGGCACTGCTCTTAAAAGATATTTAAATGCATTTAATTATCGATTTTATTATTTTCTACCCGCTCGCAAAAATGCAATAAAACCCTTCCGAAAAGCGGTTGAATGCCATGAAGGAACAGCGTTGAGCCCATGAGGACCCATGAATGGGCTTGGGGGCTCACCGAGAAGCAGGTGATTTCTCGATGAAATGTGAGAGGAAAAGTAAGGAGTTAAGCAGCTGAATCAATTTATGATGCTGGAAACGTGAGCCGATAATCTCGTAATAAAATGTAAACGGATTAGCGAGCGCCGCCGTCGTCGTCCACGTCCACGTCGTCGCCCCTCGTCGTCACTGGAGTCAGTGACTGAATGGGAGGTGTGAACTGGCGATAAGCTAGGCGACGAGGTTCCATCGTGGATCAGGATCGAAGAGGAAAGGAATTCTAACCCCTGGTCTTAGCCTAGCCCTTAGAATCCTAAGGGTTTTTTTTCAAGCATTTTTTTTTCCACCGATTTGTTCTAGCACTAGCAAAACGCTTGTAAAATTCTAATTTCAACTCTAATAATAATTCTTCTAATTTTTAATTTAATTTTAATTTGATAATTTTTCTAATAATTTTCAAATCCCCCGAAATCAGGATCGAAGAGGAACGAATTCTTCTTCAATTCTATTTTTTGCAATTCTAATCCTAAGGGTTTTTTTCAAGCATTTTTTTCCACCAATTTGTTCTAGCACTAGCAAAACGCTTGTAAAATTCAAACAAACAAGGTTCCCACGAAACATTTCTGCATTTTTCATGCATCAAATTTGCATCATCCATTCAATGAACCACTGGAATCCCATCTTCTCTTTGATTCTTCAAGTTCGTTCTACTACTTTAGCTTTATTATATATTATATTGTATTTATATAGTATTTATTTATGCTATACGTATTATAGTACATTTATAGTTTATAATATTATATTTATACTTTATTGAGCTTCGTGCTATGCAAATTTTCCAAAATTTCCCGACTCTCTCGAATAATTCTCGCATTTTCGAGCAGATAAACTGTTAAATTTGCACTATTCGCGTTTTCTCCTAGTTTTCGGGCTTCTGGAATACTTGAGACACCATATTTATTTATTTATTTTTATTTTTATTTTCCCCAAATAGAAATGTTCTGAGTCAAAATAGGAGAAACCGAGTAAACTTCTTAATTCCTAATCAAAACAAAGGAAAACGCCGCTGTTGAAAAGGGAAACTATGAAAAAAGTAAAAGTTTCTAAGTAGGAGAGATGAGAAGGGTTTTTTTTTTCAAACGTGGAGCTGAGACGGAAGATAAACACTTGAAAAACTGGAATTAGCGGGAATCCCATCTCCAAATAAGTTGCTTAAAGTTAGAAGTTGCACATGGTTCCAAAAGGAGGAGAGGGGTGCTGTGTAGGCGAAGAAAATTTTACTGGGTCACTCGAAATTCCATGAAATTATCGGATAAAATTTCCACATTGAAAAGCGGACAAGTGCAAAATCCTAAGGCCATCCGGATAATGTGGAGGAGAGCAGGATTCGTAGAGACCATAACCAAATGCGGATAAAAAAAAATTAACCCAACTTTATTGTTTCCTGACAGCAGCAACTCTTTAGGTAACTTTGTTAACAACCTAGCAACCTGTGTTTTTCTGTGTATTTTAGCATTCCATTGAGCGTCACAGTTCTGGATGGGTCCCATTTTGGGATACAAGACGAGGAATAAATCAGACACAACAACTGCAGCTTCGTTTTTTTTTCCTAGTTATTGATTTTAATTTTAAAATTAACGTTATTATTCCAAAAATTATTCCAAAATGAATGGATTCATAAATGGTGTTGGTAGGTCCGTGAAGAAGACCGAGCTAATCTGACAATGTCGAGGGCCATGGCGATCTCCTCGAATTTGCAATTGAGAGAAGATTCCGAGGATGAAGAGATCAGTCACTTCATTTCGTGCGTGATACACCGGTGTAGCACCGCGTTTATTCACGAACGAACATTTCGACGCTTAAAGTTGGCCGCAGCACTGTCGTATATGAAATTTGCATCATGCATGTGTCAAATTCGCATGATTGCTGCGCTCTTTTCTATTTCAAATATAATTTCTTAGAAGTAGAGCAGATCTCGTAAGATTTTCCACATGACTGCAGCTTCCATTGAAAATTCGGGGATGGAAAATTCCAGAACTTCGGATGTTTTAAGTATGACTGCTAAGAGAGCTTTTCTATTCGGAACTCCGGAATTTTGCGTATCAACGTTGCTAAGGTTCTGAAAAAAATTTAATGAATCCCAAATGGAGAGGAATTTTCTGGGAAAAGATAAGGGATAGCTGAATTTTCGCATGTTTTGTGATTATGATCACTTAAAAAATATCTAAAAAAAATGAAATGAAATAAAATAAAGTAAAATAAAATAAATGTTGAATATGCTTACCCTCGTAGCTTTTAAGGAGGAATATAATGATGTAAGGTGACCTCAAAATCACTTAATTAATATAATATATAATAATACGATTATATCTTATTAAAATTATATAAAAATTAAACTAAATTAAAAAATTAAATTATATTAAATTTGTATGATTATATCTGGATCAATCCATAATGACGAGATCTATCTATCTGGCCTCATTTGAACCTCGGACATTTTTATTATCTATTTTCTAAATTAACAAAGACTAAAAATTAGTGCACCAGCTGTGTGATTTCTAGAGCATTCGTTTCAAAAAAAAATATTAAGATGAGGGAAGTCATAGAAAAGATGGCCGTGAGCTTTTATCAGAGGTTAAGGAGGGAGAGGAAGGAGGAGGAGGGAAGAATGGTTAGAGAATGTGACGTTGTGTGTCGAAGTGTCAGTGTAGCACTGACATTCCGAATAATATATGCGACGTCGGGCGGGAAAACAAAGCGTTGCAGGTTGCACTCGAATAGCGATGTGGTCGGTCGCTTGGATGAGTGGATACGTCCATCCAGACGGGGGGTTCGGATTTCACAGGCCGACGGCCGAGAGCCGATGCATCCATCGTTCAGTCTTTTAGTCACTGAATCCTCGTCATTCTAAAGTGGTAGAAGAAAAAGAAGAAGCTTCAGTCAGTCAGTGAAGCCGAAAAGTCAAATCAAAGCCGAAAGTTCCTCGAATTCGTAGTTGTGGTCGGCGGCGGCGGCGTCGGCTTCGGCGATGGATCGCGACGACGACGTGTTGTTTTGAATTTACCTCGAATCGAATTACACTCGTCTTCTCCTCCACACACAAATGATCTCACAAATCTCCGGGAAATGTGATGTTCCGCCACCGCCGCCGCAGCCGAATATGCTGCAGTATACATATTTTACTTCTATGGATATAGTCAGCCAGCTCGGATCTAAACCCGCCCTCGACTCAAAAAATTTCCAAGGTACTTGGCCAGGAAAAAAAGAAAAAAAACCATTTAGAACCATTAAAAGCGTGCAAATAATTGGGAATCTCTAACTAAAAATAAACGTCGAATCCTTGAGCACAGAAGAAAATTATCCATGGTATCCATGCTCTAGGAATAGGGAGGATTTCGTCATGTCTACACGGCATGAAATATGACAATGGGTTCAGTGGATCCCCCGGGATTCGCACAATACGAAGACGGATTTACGCCCGCTCGACCGAGCCAAAGTCTGACCACATGATGTTCACAGTTGGATTTTGTGATGAACTCATGGATCTGAAAGATCCAAATGTAAAAAATGCAAAAAAAAAACCGAAGAATGAGGCCTGGATGAAAAATCTAAAAGTTTTTCCTAAAGAAATTAAAAAAAGAACTTAGTTGATAGACCCAATTATTTTTATATGTAATTCTAAACAAATTTCTTTTCTGTTTATTATAAAATTACTATAAATGTTTGCTTCATTTTTAGAAAAAAATAAACAAGAACAGATTATATTAA
The DNA here is from genome assembly GCF_031761385.1 of Necator americanus. Lineage (NCBI taxonomy): Eukaryota > Metazoa > Nematoda > Chromadorea > Rhabditida > Ancylostomatidae > Necator > Necator americanus. The sequence continues at coordinate 34,040,216 of NC_087375.1, forward strand.
TATGAAAATAAATAAAAGTAAATCAAAATAAACATAAATAAATATGAGAAATAAAAACTTTCAGCCTTTGATCTGGCTTGATCAAACATTTTAAAAACTCAAAGAATAAGACCTGGATGAAGTAAGAGAAACGAAAAATGAGACCTTATTTTGATGAAAAAAAAATCTCTTCAAGGATCCGGAAATATTATATCTGTTGAGGAAAATGGCTGCCCATTCAATTTTTATTCCATGTTCCTCGAGAAAAAACCACAACACTTTCTTTTTTCATTGAGCTAAACCAAATACTCAGGTGGAAATTTCACGCGAGAATTCCGGAAAAGTAAAAGCCGCTGAGCACTCTAAGTCCATTTAGAAAGCAATTAAAGTCTATTACGTGGATTTTTTGTACACGTACGGAATCTCTTTGGTTTCTTTAAACTTTGTGGTAAAAAAATTCCAAAATTCTAGAGTTTTTTTTCGGAGATATTTCCTAGCGAATAGTACAACTCAAAGTAAATTATTAGGCAGTAAGGTACTAGCTAATAGTTAATTCATAAATGTAATGGAGTTTCTGGAGAAATCTAGCACGACTGCATTTAACCCCAGCTATTCCCACTCCTGTGCCCGAGGCGTTGGCGTTTCTCTTCTTTTTTTTCAAGGAAAATCTTTGAAAATAAGGTTTTCCAACCGTTAGAAATCTTTATATCACGAGAATGGGTGCACTGTGGACTAATCTTGCTAAAATTCTTCATCGTGAAGTCAGGAAGCAAAAAATTTCGAGGTAGATTTTAGGCAGAAAAGGTTGAGCAGTTTTCGAAGTCTAACATTTTTTTGTCGCTATAAATAAACGAAGTTCTGGGAAAAGTTTCCATGATTCCTCAAAAAAAGATCTATTTTTTCTTCAAAATTCACCAGTCAGATTAATTAAATAAGTAATTAATTTCTATACATATTAGTTTTACTTATTACCGTACTATGTACATAGAAAGGAGATAAAAACCACCAAATGTACAGCAAATAAGTTGTCAACGAACAAAGAACACAAAAAGGAATTCAAAAATGTTTTTCTTTTACAAAAATTTTTCAAAACTCAATTGATTCGGAAATCTGGATAACTGTAGCTGATCTTGGCCTACATATTCATCCAAAATGTTAAGTTCCTTTGGAAATTAGCGGAAGAAGAAGAAGACCGTTGAAAATAAATATGTTTTCTTAATAAATAAAACCAGCGGCCACAGAATTTTCCCTCTTTAGCTAGCAGAAATTTTACGGCATATTCTGAAATTTGTTTACATAGAGGTCAGACGAGGTAATCGAAAAGAACAAATATACCTGATATTATATTTAATAATTAATATTATTAATATTTTACCTAATATACAAAAATTTAACAGTTCATCTAGTTCATAGCTATAAGAACAATAAAAAAACCGTATGAGGTTAAAAAAAGGATCGAAAATACCTAATATTAAAATATTAATATTGTACCTAATAATTAAAGTAAAAGATAAAGTCACTGGCATTTCAATCCACTCGGGATGCGCAAGCGCGTTTTTTTTTACTGGAATTCGTAATAATTAGGTATTCATAATTACCAATACCTATAAATTAGTATTATTAATATTGTACCTAATATACCAATATTTAATCGTTAGTACTAGTTAATAGATATAATAAAAATTAAGAAAAAAAACTAAATTTCAGTAATAGTAAGTGCAAACGAAGGTCACAAAAAGTAACTAGGGGATGCGTAATGAGCCGAACCCGCCGCTGGAGTGAATCCGGTGCCGCCAGCTCCAGGATATTTGTGCAAAATTCCACATAGAAATGAGCATATCTGATAGGGAAGAAGAAAAAAGCAGCAGACATTAAGCCTTAAAAAAAATTCCCGAAGAAGAAGAGCCTCATGAGTCTCATGCTCATCACTTTAATGAGCATGAAAATGTCGTTGTCGTCGGTTCAACTTCAGAGAGAGAGAGAAAAGAAAACAAAAGAAAAACCCTCTTTTCATGAGTACATCTACAGTAATACTATGTGTATGTGTATGTAAAGAGAGTTCGACACAAATGTGAGCTAAAATCTGCTCAGCGACGGGGCGCTACGGATCGATTCTGTTGCTTTCCCGGGAAAAGAAAAGGTGTTATGTGAAAATCTTTGTTGTGAAAGAATTTGTCGGTGTCGTCGTCACGTCGCGTTTGTGTGTGGATTCTTCGAGGATCGCAGCAGCGGCAGCAGCAGCAGCAAAATCCCGTCACTACACAATGTCGTGTCCCGGATGACAAATGCGCAATACAACGAGCGTGAAATCAGATAAAATTCGCCTCCATTCAAAAGAGGATCGAGGTGCCGCCGCCGACGTATACATAGGAGGGCTCAACGATATCCCGACACCGGGGCTCTGGACACACTGACGTCGAATCATACGTGAAGATGAGCGCAAGTGTGTTGTGTGACGCGTTGCGTCGGTTAATGTGTGCCCCGTTTCCGGAATGGCTTCCAGATGATTCGCATTTACGTAAGCTCATCACTTAAGCTAAGCTGAGAGAAGAGTGTTCAGCTTCTTCAGCTTCTTCTTCTTCTTCTGCCGCTTCTTCACACTCGTTATCGATTGGTCCCAAGACGACGAGAAGAACTTCATGCTATGAGGTTTCCAGTTCGGTTTTCTTCTAATCTCATCATGGATGGTGGTGGAAAAATAGGAGGATGGAAATATTCGGAGGAGAAAAAAGGTCTTCACTAATCAGGACAAGTGTTCGATTTAGTCAGTGGATAGAGAAACTGGATTCAGTAGCGTAGATCCCTGTCGCTTCCCGAATTTTCCGAAAAAGAAACTTTTTTCTAAAGAAAATTCATGCCTCTTACAAAAGAAGCAGTACAGAAAAAAATCACTAGAATAAATTTACTTAATTTACATAATTAATTTTAATTACTAATTACTATCAACTTATAAAGTATGAACTTTGAGCCATCGACGATGACTTTGAAGGGTCCATAATTCGTACTGGCTAATTTTTTAAAATCTAATTTTATTTAATTTTTTTGTAGCATTCCATGTCCTCAAAAAAAGTTTCAGAATGGTTTTAACGCCAAAATCCAACAAAGACATTTTAGTCGTACTTTTTTAATATTTTAAAATTTTTCCTCACATCAACAACTTTGAATTCTTATCTCCAATGCTACACAGTCATGGTTTTAAAATTTAAAAAAAAAACTTATGTGAATGGTCAATCTTGGTTCATTTTCTAGAAATCCCACAAAGCAATTACTTCATTTCTGGAAGAAGGATACGAATACACAGCTCATTCTGAGATCCTACATTTCACAGGTTAGGCATTTCTAAAAACTTTTCCTCACTTTACTTTGAAAAAATTGAAAAAAAAAATCCTCCAGAAAAGAGCCAAATTCACCCTTCGAGGGTTTACTTGAGCTGCGGTCAATGAAAGCGCAAGATTATCGGATACGAGAGCCCTATAAATCTTCTTATTGCAATTTTCTCAATCAAATCCTAATCCACAATTTTCCTGGGAATATTTTTCCTAAACAATATCAAAAATTCGTAGAAAAATTAAATTTTCATAGTTCTGATGAAAAAGAGGAGAACCATTTGATTTCGCTTCCAAAAAAAAAAAAAGCAGCGGAAAACAAGGTGAAAGAATCCATAGAGCTGCAAGCAGCCTAATTAAATAATTAAAAAAAAAGATTTTGGTTAAGAAATGTATTGGTAGCAATCGACAATTCAGCTATATTAGGATTTTAGAAAGTTTCCTAAATCCTAATTCTTAAAGAGTTTCTTAAATCACAACAAGAAAACTAACTAAAAGGATTCTCCTGCTGAAGTAATCGTTCAAATGTGCACGATTTAGCCTCGATATCTCCTTAATTTGCCTCGGCAAACTCAAAAAACTCAATCTCAATAGGTTTCTTCAGTAGCAAAGAGAGGAGCGAACGATAGTGCTGATTCATCACATCAAATTTCCCCTACCTCAGTATTTTTTCTCGCCGTTTTTAAAAACTTAATTTAAATACAGCTAGTTTACATAATATACACGTACAATGATTTCTCCATAAATCATCCTTAAATCCAGCAATTTTAGAGCAGATTTTAAGAGAGCATAATTTTCTCGAGAAACTAGTCTTTTGTTCGTCTTCCTCCGAAAAATGTGCCCCATTCAGAAACGCTCCAGCTGTAGCGCTGATATTTTCCGGGAAAAATTACTTAGTACATAGCCCTGCGGCAACACTTGCCTACTACCCAGTGAGAATGAATTCCTCGAAATTATTTCCTTTTTCTTTTTTGTTCGAATTTTTTTCAATTCCAATTTTCCATTTCTCCTACGGAACTCGGATTTCCGTCGTATAGTTTCAGAAATTTGGAATTTTATACCCGAAAAATTTCATTCATGGATTGTTCGGGTTATATGTGTATACAGAGAATGTACACGGTGTAAGATTTATGTTCGCAGGTTAGCAGGAGCTACAGTAACCTTCACCTCAAATCGGACTCACTGATCCTCAATGCAGAAATATCCCTGCACCTGTCCACGTTAACGTGAGTTTGTACAAGTACCGTAATTTTCGTTATTAAGAATTTTTCCCTCATAGCGAGTTCAGAACACAAAAAAATCCGCATGACAGTCCAGAAATCAAAACTTGCTGAAACACTGCTTTCAAAAAAAAAAACTGGAGAATTCTTTATTTCTCAGAAATAAAACGAAAGATTTGCATGGATTCGAAATCTTATAAGAAACGAGAGGAAAAAAATTGGAAATTCTCCTTTTATTTTCTAGACAGACAATTTTGCTGCCTCAGCATCCTGGAAAAATTTCTCAAGATCTCAACATTAAAAAATGTTACTTTCTAAGATTTTTATTAAACTTTTTTAAACCTTTAAAATCAAACTTAATTACACTTTCATTGACCATCAGGTAATAGAAAATTTGGGAAATCCGGTGACTTTTGCACAAAAAAGACATACACTTAAAGACTTTTCTCACAAAAAAGTTGGTGAAAAAAGTTATTTTGTAAATTTTTGGACTGCAAAGTTTTTGTCGGTCGACTGCACCATGAAGAATTGATGGTTTTACTAAAATTAAAGAATATCGGTGACCAATACCGTTCAGTTTACCGTAATCACGTTCATGACTGATTTATCTGCACTTCACATTGGTATCAGTTGCATATATAGATATTATTAGTGCTCCAATCTTACCTCCAGAAATTCATCTTTAAAATCTTTTTTAAACAATTTAAGTACAGCTCCACCTACCTGTTTCCTCAGGCTCAACAAAGCAGTTTTCTTGCTCTTCAAGACTCAGGCAACCAGGACCAATCGATTCGATTAGCGCTTCTGATGGGTTCTGAAATGGGATCGGCTTAAAATTTTGGTCGAACTCTGAAAAGAAAAGTCGCCGTCACTAAAACGAGAAGAATCATCCATCCTATTATGTATTTGTCGTTTTTGTTAATTTCTTAGAGAAAAAATAAAAATAATACAATAGAAGGATCCGTAAATAATTATTTTGACAACGATTCACGCCCGATGCCAACTGGACACTTTCCATGGAGTCGGCTGCACGTGCACAAAATTCAAATTAAAGTGAAAAATAAGTAGTAAATAGTAAACAAATAGGTTGAAAATATAACCTTAAATCGGCCAATATAAAGTCAATAATTTATAATTTTTCACTAGAAATAGGGTTATTATATTACAAATATTCATAAACACGTGCCTATATATATTAATATGGGAAAAATATTTTTTTTTTAAAGTTGAAAATCGGTGTGCTATAAGTGAGGAAAGACAGGGCACAGCTGCTTTTTAAAAAATAAAAGACTTCTCAAAGAAATATTTTCAAAAACCTTAAAACCGATCGCTATAGGTGAAGAAAGACCGAACATAGACACGGTAACTTTGTAAGATGTGAAATATTTTATTTATAGAATCTGAAACATTTGAAATTTAAAATAATTAATTTAAACGATATTAGAGAAAATATTTTCTTAAAGATGGAGGACTCCTTGATGAGAATTCCAAGAAATTCGATCATAAGAAACATGAAAGCGAGAAAATGTTGCTTTTATGGCATACGGAGGGAAACTTTGTAGATGAAATGTGCGCGAGGTTTGAAGGAAGGGAAATGGCAGCGGCGGACAGCACGGCCGAGTGTGGCGGAATCGGATGTTTTTCCACAACGGCCGCAGTTTGTCGATTTTATAAAGAGAATAGGCGGCAAAACAACTACGGAACAAAGCGTTGAAGATACACTTCATTGAGCACTCGGAGGAATTGTCGAGAGCCGTGCGTCCGCGCGTCCGTCCGTTTCTACGCACGTATGTACTACGTCTGCGCACGCTGCTGCACGATTCCCGTCGTCGTCCAGACGAGTGAAAATGTTTGTGTAAGCGAATGGCGACCACTGGATCCAGGAGTCGGATGCGAGGAGATCCCATGGATGCTAATTCGGTTGATTAGAAAACCCTTGTAGGACGGCGCCGGGGATTATGGCGAGGCTAAAGTGCTCGCGCTTACATAAGCCGCTATAAGGACGGCACATATTGCAAATTAATCAAATGCTTTGACGGCAAACTGTCCAGAAATTCCGGAGACCAGAATCCTTTCTTGATGTAGAACTTAGATAAACATCAGTTCTTCGGAATGTCAATCCAGAATGTACTGCACATATCCTTAAAGTTAGAAAAGTCACAGTTCTAACAGAAAATGTCTGCAGTCTTTCCCCTTTCACTGTATTCCAAAATAATTTCTCTGACCATTTTTTTAGTAATAAAAAATATAAAATGAAAAAAAATTGAAAATTAAAATATAAAATGTCTTTTTCTACCTTTTCAATCATTTTTTTGCCAACAGCAATAAATGGTTAAAAATACTACTTGCCCCGTCAGACTCCTCACCCTAAAAATTATTTGGACTCGTTTCTAAACCGACTCAAAAAATCCTTTCTTCCCTTTCCACGTAATTAAAAAGTAATGAACGCTTTTACAGTCTTTAGTGTTGAAACTGAGGATTTCGATTCCATATGGAATGTGAAATTTCCGAAAAATTTCCTTCACCTTCACGTTTCGTAAGATTCAACTCGTGAATTAAATTAAATTTCTTCTTACTCAATAACGTTATGCATAAACACGTCGAAAATGTATTCTACTCTTCATATCCTTCTTTTCTTGCAACTGACTTGTTCTGGATAACTTTATCTAGCAAGTTATGTTATTTCCAGACTAAAAAAGATTGATCAAGGTAAGATTTTCGTGGATTTTCTTGGACTTCTAATCTGAACTTTGTATCATTTCCTCCGATAAGTTTGATGCTAGGCTTTTTTTTTGTTCAAGGTTTTCTTCCCCTGGAGAAGTGAGCGGTGAGAAAAGTATTGCCGACTTTTCTTTTGTTTTTATTTGTTCAGTTCTCGTACACGATTTGGTCTTCGTAAGCGATTAGCGTACGAAATGAAACGTGAGCCAATTACTCGCTTATTTTTTTTATAACTGTATGACCGTAATGCTCCTCAGAAAAAAATCTGCTATTAATTACTACAGAAAGAGAGCAACATCCATAGAAATTTTACTCTCCACACTGCTTTTCAATCAAACGGAGGTGAATTTTCTTATGTTTTGCTTTTTAAAACAACTGAGCAGTGGAATTATGAGTGAGAATCAGGAATGAGACCACGGCTACAACAATTCCTGCGAAAAAAAAATCTCGTAATTTTTTATATTGAAAAAAAGGACCTTGAGTGACAATTTTCAGTTTTATTCTCATACTATTTATTATACAGTAAATAGAATGTTAATTATCATTTAAATGCGAGTGTACCGACTGGATCCCACCCGAAGAGATCGAGAAATACGTTTTGAAGTGTAATTTTCCTTAAAAAAACATTCTAAACCACGGCTGAAACGGTTCAGTTGAGTTATAGAGTCACTATTAGTAATCAGTTTGAGAGAAAAATGAATCAAAAGAATTTACAGTATCCCAAAAAAGTAATAATATGATGAGATCTCTAGTCAGTCAGAAAAAAATAAAACAAATGGTAGGTCCAACACAATTTACAAACAAACTCTGTAATTCATCTACTAAAAAAATTTCTCTTTGCATTTCAAATGTTATTTAATGTGGTATTTTTAAGTGTTATTTTTTTGATTTTTCTAAAAATTGGAATTTTAAATTATTTTGAAGGAGTTCAAATGTGATCCAAATCCGAATCGTACTCAGAGTGTCACAATACTCCTCCAACTAAAGTATTAAAGATGTGTCTGTCCATAGTGTCCATTAATCTACTGATCCTAGAACCTCCCTAATCCTTAAAATAGGATTAATCCGTCTGGTCCAAAAATCGTGTAAAATAGCCCTTAAGTGGATGAAACCTGAAAGATCTACGGAAAAAAAAACAGGCGAGAAAGCTCGTACAGTAAGAAATCTCGTAAAATATATGTATCTTTCTGTTGTCAAGAAGAATTATGAGAAGCTAGGCTTTAACAATAATCCGTGAAAACACGAGAATGCGTTTAGCTACAAATCCATCAACTTCCAGAGAAAAATAACAAATTGTCGTTGTCTGTTAGGAAAACAACAATGATCCACTTCATCTCCTTCTTACAAAAAAAAAACCCGAATTGCTGCTGAACCGGCAAAAAAAGCTCTCACGTATCAACAATTAGGTATCTTCGTTCAAGTACTCCTTAAAAGATATGGATTGTGGATTTTTTTTGTGGATAAGAAAAAAAATTAGTTGAAAATGAAGCCAAAATTTAAGAACGCTTGAATTCAAATTAAAGTTAGAAGATTTTGTCAGCGAAAAATCAATCGAAACGAGGTACACTTCCAGAAATTGTGCTTTCTTTGGAATCCAGGGATGAAAAACTCTTCTGGAATGCATTCTTTCACAATAGTTTCTTTCACAATGTTCTTTTTTCTAACTAAGCAGAAAAAGTGCACGGAAAAAGTGGGGGAAAAAACGCGTTGTACTTTTAGTTGTTTCAGGAATTCACTGGAAAACGTTACAGCAATTTCTCTTCCGTGAAAACCAAAAGTCTGAACCATCTGAGCTCAACAGATTTCTGAAAACTCAAAAAAAAAATGTGTTTTTTTTTGTGTGAATCTGTCCAAATTAGAAAAAAAGAGCTTTTCTTCTGAAAAAAAAGCTGCAAGATTTCAATCGGCTTCGTTCCACTTATCGCCCCGCTCAGGGTAATCGATATACATTCATTATATTAGATGGAACACAAAGGGGAAATTAGGGAACTGCGAATTATAAATGAAAATTTTTCCTTGTAAACTCTCTCGATGATTTAACTCTGGATAACATATCAGTTGCGGCGCGTTAAAGCAATTAGCAGCGGGTCACCATTTCAAAACTGGGTCACAGTTTTTAGGCGGGTTCCATTCGAGGTGCGATTCCATGGAAAAAACCTGATAGGATTTCAAGCACAGAGGTTAATTGAGCGGTACTACCAACAAGAGAATGCACCCACAGTTTTTATTTAATACAGGATTTTTTGAAGTGTTCTAACTCAGAAAAAGAGTGTATTTTTTCCTTTTCTTTTGGTGCATCAGTGATGCATGTGAATGAGTAAATAAATAAATAAATAATAAGTAAGTAAATGAATGAACGAATTAATTAATTAATAATTAAATAAGTAAATAAATTAATAAAATAGAGTTAGAGAATCGCAACTCAATATTTACAATGTATAATGCATGTTTAAAATATTCTGCACTTTTCGACTGGCGATGTGTCAAAGTATTGGCAATGGAGCGCGGTTGTGAGGTTTCCTCTCACTTCATTCGGCTAATTTTGATTTTGATATGGTGCCAAGGATGTTTACATACTAACAAAGCTGATTCATATATTCTTATTATTATATATTCATATTTTATTTAGGGCGCGTGTAGTGCAGTCGGGAAAAGGTTCCGTTGTGTCTACACAATCGATCGGAGGTTCGAATCCGCTCTGGTGCTCACCAAACATTTTACCCATCCGTGGTCGATAAATTGGTAGCAGACTTGCCTGGAAGGATAAAATCCAAGACTCAGGACATCAGCTAGCCCCCCACCCTTGGTCATTCTATAGGGTATTTATGGATTCGTGAACCTCAAAGGATTCTGAATTGAAGTGAACGTGGTGGCGCAGGTCCCAAGCGGATTGATTAACGCCAGATACCTTATCCTTCATACTTTATTACATTATTATTTATTATTTATTTACTTACATATTCATTTTTCATATACGCAGGTAGTGTGAAGCGACAAAAAAAGAGCGGCGTAAATTTTTTGGACCATGGAATCGATGGACTGGAAAAAAAACATTGGAACTAATCGTCTACCACAATCCACCCTCATTTAATCACACATTTTCCTAGCAGTTGATGGCTTAGCGAAACATATGGCTAAGGATTAAGGCTGTGTGTTTAGTCTCCTTAACGCTGGACACGTATCCATAGTCATTACGCCGATATTTCGGCACACATAAATAGTTCTCATAATTTTAATGGGTCCGGTGTACTGTATTTAATGGATCTGACGTATTCACTGTATTTGATGTACATATTATACCATTCATATGCTTTTTTTAAACAAAAAAAAACCTTTTGCTCTCCTAAGCAAGTTATCTCAGAGAAAAAACCTGCAGTACACTCCAATAATGATGCTGTAGATTATTTATGCATATCTATTACTATAGCGGGTGCGTAGCGCAGTCGGTAGGAGGTTGGATCGATGGTTTGAGACCGCCGCGGTGCCAACCAACTCTTTTATCTCTTTATTATCTCTTTTTTATTTATTCTTAGAGTGTAGACGTACGAGTCAAAAGAAAATCTGAGGCTAATTGGTCCTAGCGCTCTACATAGGAGAATCCTAGAAGTAATAAATGTTTTAATACAGTAATGAAGACGTAAGACTCCTAGAAGAAGCTTTGTCCTTGAAACGCACGCGCTTGACCCAATCAAATAATCTTAATATTTTATAATGTGTATTATTATTATATATTACACTATATTATATATTTAAAAGGGCAGGTTTGGCGCAGTCGGTAAGAGGTCGGTTGTAGCCAGACGATCGAGGGTTCGAAACCGCCCAGTGGAAACCAAGCCTTTCATCCCTCCAGGGTCGATAAATTGGTACCAGACCTGTCTGAGAGGATAAAAACACTGACGTGATCATGGATTGGAACCAGCAAGTCAGTTTATTAATACACCAGTGACTTTATCCTGACTTTTTTAATCATATTATTATTATTTATTATATTATTTATTATTATTAATTATATTATTACCATTATTATACATTATTATTCTATGATGATCGATAAAAGAAATGATATCATAAGGGAAAAGGATTTTTTCATTCATTCACTTAGAATATTTGTAATTTTCCAGGAGAACTTCAAACTGAATATTTAATAATTTATTCCTCTTTCACAACTTTCCGCAACTGCTCTACAGTACCCCGTTTCTTTCGTTTCCTGAAGCCACCTTGGATAACACACGTTGTAAATTTAACTTCTACACTTCTTCGGGTGCTATTCGTTCGATTTTTTTTTTGGATGAGAAATAGTTTTTCAATAATAGAAATTCAAGCTGAAATCCTTCGTCAGAGTGCCTAAGGTTTTTTTCCAGCGTTCAGGAATATCCTTGCGTGCCTGAGGGAATAAATAAGCGTTCCGTGCTCGTTCAAACTCCAGAATCCGCGTCAATGAATCATTCCCGCTTTAAAGTACAAGTCTGGATAACGTAATGGATAAAAATCCTACCGTGTTGCCGTTTTTTATGCGAGCAGATGGCACGAAACTGAATCGTATACATCCGCGTAATTTCGTCGTCGCCGCTCAGGAATGGGAAGAAAATTACATTCGCATCAATAATTTTTGCCGTGGTGTAACTCAAATAATTGCTGCTGAGCATTCAATTCGATCGAATGAGTTTCGAATAAATCGAGCGGAGCCCAAGCTGTAATATATATCGAATACTCGAAAACACTAAAATTCGAGTCATTTTGGAAATAAATACTCGGTAATTTATTCCTCAAAAAAAAAATCAATTCTATCCACGCTTTTCGTATACATCACAAAACGCAGCATATGTAAATTCCTGGATTTCGGAGAGGAAGAAAGGAAGAGAAGAGTAAACGTAGCAATAAAAAATAAGCAGGATCTACAAATTTCAACCCGATCAATTCCAATTTTTGACAAGCGCGTACTTTGAAAGAGTAAATTCCAAGGCTTTTGTAGTAATAAATTTCTATGTTCTAAATGTATAATACCCAGGTTTCAAAAAAAGAAAAAAATCCGTTTTCGACGTTCCGAAAAATTCTGGTTTCTGAGCCTCCCTAGAATAACAAGTGTTCTGTCAATAGGTTCCTAGAGTATTATTCGAGTAACTCGATATTTGCCATTCGAATCGAGTCGAATCGGATAATTTGGAATCAATAGAGGTACTAGTCCTTGCCAAAATGTAAACATATCAGCTCGTTAATTTTTTTCCAAAGAAAATTTATGAGTATCGGGATCTAGCCTCTGCCAAAAAGGCTTTTTACTGCTGAAAAAGTGAAAAAGTGGTTCCGTTCATCCTTATGCAAAAATTAAAAAGGCCTAGATAAACAAGTAGTAAATAAAAAACAAATCAAAACAGTTATAAGTAATGTATGAATTGATTTCATAGTCACTACATATGTAATGTGTAGGAAAAAAAACTTTTTCAATGTGTTACACGAAGAGCGATGAGTACCGTAGTCATCTCTAAAGTCTCTCTGGAAAATTCCAGGAATCTCCCTGAAGACCCTATGGGTATGGGCCCTCAAGAACGGAAACATGGAAGAAACTTCCTGGATCACCTCTCTCATGTATTTTGAGCTATACTTGTGACTAGCTAATAATTATTAGCAATTTTAAAGGTCACAACGAAGGAATCCAGAAAAAGAATTTCTCCTTAACGTCACAATACCCTTACTTCTGGAGGCGCTTCGCATTCGGGAACAACTTTCATCACAGACGCAGCTCAGCGGAAATTCTGACGGACTCAAATTTTTTCCGGAATGAACGCTACTTGTTTATTTTACGAATTTCCCGCTACCAGGTGGAAATATTCAAATATTCCCTTATTCAGCAAACGGAACCTAAATTTTTTATCTGGCTCTACGCGGGAATTCTGATGGACCCAAATATTTTCCAGAATAAACGCTACTTCCATATTTCACGAATTCCCTGCTAGCAGGTGAAGATATCCTTTATTCATTCTTATTTAAAATTGTAAAAAAATCAGCTCTAATTCTGCAAATGAAACCTAAATTTTTTATGGCTGGCTCTACTCGTTTGGAAAAGTTTAAAAAATTTTTTGAAAGGATTCGAAAGGAATAATTTATTGAATGGTGTTAAAACCTGTAAAAAAAAAGTAATTATGAGCTCTTAACTAAGGACAATTCGGCTCAGTACCGAAGGTTACCGTTAAAATTTCTAACAAATCGAAAAATGAAACATCAAACTCCGTTAAGACTTTGTAAAAACAACGAATTGACCCTAACATGCCAACACTTTTTTTCGTTATTTTTTTTGGACTTTTTGAGTGATGAGTAAAAGAAACGGAGGGAATTTTTTAATTTAAATTGAGCTCCATTCTAAAAAAAATATATATATATGAATATATGACCTAATTTGGCCTCAGCAGGGTCAACTATTAATAAAAATATCACATACCATCTCAATAGAATGTATTATCTTGCAGCGACAAAAGATAAAAATAATTTTCTGATCATATTTGGTTTATATTTTGCTATTTTTCTATTTTTGTTATATTTTTGATATTTTGCTGAGCTTAACTGACATTTTCAAGTGTTACCTCGATAAAGTCCTGCATCATATCCTCTTCTTGCGCTTCGACCGGTTTTGCGATATGAGTGTTAACCACGTCTCCGACGCTGTGAACTCGAGGTGATCCTGAAATTATTGTCAATTATCCACAGAGAGAATGAGAATGTTTTACACTTGTAGAGAAATGAAGAGGCAAGTAAACACAGACGAATTCGGAAAAATTCGGAAAAATCCCAACAAAATCGATTGATGATGACGTTCGGATGTGAATCAGCTGGGAAGAAAATTGCTACCGTAACGTTCTAAGGAGGCGCTTTAATTCGACGAAATTCACTTAATGCCTAGGAAGTGAAACTCTGGCCCAGTGTCCCGTTGAGAATGATTCTAGATGGTAATTCGATCCTTTTAAAATGTGCGCACACTTGATGGACCGCATCCTCCTCCATCCACGAAACGACGTCATCCAATGCATTAGAATATGTCGCGGAAAAAAAAAGTTCGCCTAAAAATCTAACGTCACCGAGATGTCGACGACGAACGAACGAAATTTGAGAGCAGCTTTCGTTCGTCGTCGACAATGTTTGTGTGGTGACGAATGGTGGTGGTGGTTAGCTGAGTGAGAGCGAGATTTAATGGATGTTATTCTCTGGAATACAATAATAATTCATTCGAGTAAAAGTGCAAGCATAGAGCAGAAAGGAGGAGGATGAGGAGGAGTAGTAGGAAGAGGAGGAGGAAGAGGAAGACGAGGTGGTTGTGGTAGAGTGGTGGTGGTGGTGGTGGCGATGATGGCGGTGAAGGCTGAGGTGAAAAATCGGCGCCTATGAATGTGCGATGAGCCTCCGAATCGAAGTTGTCCTTAGTAATGCGTTAAGTACTTAATAATGAATGCATCAATCTTTACGGCGAAGGACGGAGAGGGAAGGAAAGGACGGAATCGAAGCCACCAGCAAAGATTCCAATTCATTCAGCATTGAAATTCTTTTTTTACCTCTCTCAAGATTTTCCATGAAAATCTCTCTCTGGAATTTTAATGTGCGAACGAAGCTGGCAGATTCCCCGAATAAGTGGAATTTTATAGCAGATTCAAATATCAGCGCTAATAACTTTAGCGTTAAAATCTTCCCAATAAAATAATGAATAAATTAGCATTGTACTTTCATGCAATAATTAACTCATGAATATGTAAATGAAGCGGAAAATTTGAGAAAAAAAATGCGATCTTGGGGGAAAATGGTGCAGCAAAGCTTCTCCGCTCCAGAATTTTTTTAATCAACAGGAAAAAAGCGGCCAAGTTTAGAAATTATTGGATGTGGAGCTGGCAAAATATATCACAAAAAAAAATGTATATATATATATATAACAGTATTGTAGTATAGTACAGATATATTATTAGTGAAAATGTAAGAATAATAATAATAATAATTAAATAATGATAACGATTAAATTAATGTTATATTAGAAACTAATTGTTAGGATATGTGTTAGGATATTTCTAGAAAATTGAAGCTAGGAACAAAAAGGAAGAGATAATTTCAGGAGATGGTGAAAAAGGAGATGAAATGAATTTCTTTCTTCTAACAAACGTAATAAAATAGATATAATAATAATAATAATAGATTCGTAGGAAAAAACCACCAGTCTGACTTTGATCAAGTCTAAAAAAATGCAAATTATGAGAAGAAAATTACGGTTGAAGTAAGCTAGAATTCTGGATTTTCTCCCGAATGGCAAAGAGGACACATTGCGCACACACGACACATTCAATGATTAGCCGAAAAAAAACATTGACGTGCCACAATGAAAGCGCCGAAAACGCGAGAACTTATGGGAAAAGGACAAATATGTTGATGGCTTTCCCACTTGCTTCCAGTGAAAAATATGGGAAAAATTACGAAAACAAAAAAAAAACTACTCCATGTAAACCTTAGACGAAGCCTCTGAGGAGGTACAATGAGGACGCAAATGATCCTCTAATAAGGTAATAATTAAGAAGCATAAAGTTAGATTATTAACATCATAAGAAAATTTGTGTTTAATCAAAATCTCAAAAAATTTCAAGAAGACAGATTAAAATTAGATTAAATTAAATTAAATTAAAATTCAAAAGAAAACTACGGATAAGATAGACTAGAAATATAGAGTATTTAGTATAATTATGCGATGCCTTTAATAATAAAAATCAAATAATAAAATAATGGAATTAAATATTGATAAAATATTAAAATAATAAATATTTGATAAAATAATATTTGGGACATTTTTTTAACTAATAAAATAGCAGATTAATAGAGTAGCAGGTTGACAGCCTTAGGAAAGCCTCGAACTGATTGTCACTATTAAGGCCCTAATGTTAACGTTATCCATAAATCCATTTACTTTACTTATTTCATCAGGAACTATCTAGTAATACTTTAAAAAACCATTCATCAAGTAGTTAAATGTGAGGTCTATAAGTAATTCACTAAGCCTTAGATAAGTCCAGAACTCTAGCCCAGACTTATTCATCCAGAATCCTAAACATTGGGAATGAACACGAATATATCAGCTGAGGTTAATTCCCTGATTCAGGGTAACTCCACGTACTAATATGGCCCCGAACTGATCGATCAATCACGTCATTTTCATGGAAAAATAGGAGAAAATACAAAACTTTACAGTAAAATATATACACTAAGTCATTTCTGAGTAAATTTATTGTTTCTTTTCGTAAAAATCGAATAAACGTTATACTAAGATGGAATAAGGTAAAAATAAAGTGTTAGACGTTAATTTGCTTCGGATGCGCCAAAGGACTTAAATTCAGGATCGCTTGAGATTCACGAACGCTTTGTCGACGGTTTTGTTGGCACCAGAACAGTTTCGAACTACTGATCGATCGCGAAGTGAAACCCAGACCTCTTACCAACTGCGCTACGCCCGCCCCAACGTGCGGATGTGCTCCTGATGTTCCCACGGGATCGATATTCAGGAAAAAAGAGTTTCACGGTTAGGAGAAACCCGTCAACAGCTTATCTTGAGGCCATAGATTTATGGTGGATTATGTTGGAGTCTGTTTTTCATTTGTAAACAAGTAAACAGTTACAATAAGAGCACTCTAGAGACTCGCACCTCTTCATATCCAATGATCTCTGGCTCTAATAACCATTCCGTAGGAATTTTACTCAACCAGAAACCAAATTTCCTGGGAAGCCAGACGTGAAAATAGCAAAGTGCTATTTCTAACGAAATCCACTTTACGCATGATTGGTGAGCGTAAATAGCGTTTTATCCAGGAAATCCGATTGAAGAAAGATATACGAATAATACTAATCGTTAAATTCTCCGAGAACTTATTATTCTAGAGGATCAAATTAGGTTGAAAAAATAAAGGTGTGCACAGTGTTGATCAATCTTCACGGGGCCGACGAGTTTGATTTTAACTCCGAATCTTTTGTGAGGGAAAACAAATCTATCAAGTCAACGTTTTTATCCTGAGTTGTATCCTTTTTTATCCTGATTATCCTTTTATCCTTTTTTTTGTCCCATTTTATCTCGAGAAGTCAGGTACCAATTCATCGACTCGTAATCATAACATCGTAATCCAAAATCCGTATTTATGAAAGGTTTTCTTGGTTCTACGTGGAGCGGTCCCCAACCATCGATCATGTAATCGCAGCCGAGTCTCTTACCTACTGCGCTATGCCCACCACTTAAGACTAAAGTGGTAATTTACCATTGGAAATAGCAAGAAACATGCTTTAAAAAACTTCGTGTTTTGAAATGAGTATGTGTTTGTTATGAACAAAAAAAATTTTTGCTCCGTAATCATTATACAAAATTGTAGTTAGTTCTTTTCTTCTTTCAGTTTTTTATGAATCACTCGTGGATCATTTCAAATGGATAGATCGATGAATCAATAAATGAGAGCGTGGTTTAGAAGAGTTTGTTTCAAGCACAAGATTGTTTAGAAATCAGAACTAAGTAGTCCAAGTACAATTTTTTTCCAGGAAAATACATAAATATGTACGACTAGGAAATCTCTCTGCCACTTCATTTCATTTGAAGAGGAACTTAAATGATCATACGTATAAGACCAGGGAACAGTAAACATTGAACAAACATACAATTTTTTTTGTATAATTAAATAAAATTGTAAAACAAATAAATAATTTTTTGCATAATTGTGTACGAATATACGTATTTTTCGGTTACATATGTATACACGGGAATATGTGTACATATGGAGGGTGGTCCACATGAAGTATGGCGCAGGAAACTACCCACAACTTCGCACCAATTAATCCAAATAAGAAATTTTTTTTAAAAACTTAATAGCCAAAAAACTGTACCGAACTTCCCACAAATCACATACAGAATGACCGCCTTCAGCTTCAATACAGGCATCCAATCTCTTCCGGAAATTTCTGAGAATGCGCGCGATCAGTTCCCATGCCCCGTGCCCCATTCAGGGCTCCTTTCAACGAATCTAGTGACTTGTGTTCAAAAGAGCAGACTTTCTGCTCCAGAATCTACTGGACAGAAAAATCGAAAAGATTGGAATTGGGCAAGTTTGGCGGCCAAACAGAAATCGTCGTCTCCCCGCCTTCGTCCAGAAATCTGGAAATTTGATCTCACACCAATCCATTGCCTTCTTTTCGGCATAGGCTGGCGCCAAATTTTGCACGAAGGTCCACTCAGTGTCCTTACCAGTGTCTTTTGAAAAAAAAAACGAGTACTGTATTTTGTAATTGAAACGAATACTGTAGCGGGCTCAAGGGATCACCGTATTTCTGGAAATTCCATAGCTCCTCACACCACATGTGGACCACCCTATATATGTGCCTCTGCATTTCCCTAAAATAGTATTCCAATGGCAAAAAAATTATAATTTTTGGGAAAAAAAACCAACTAAGAGTTCAGAAGTCCCTGTTATTTATGAGAATGCAAATTTTCTCATGAAAAGGCGAAAGCACACAACTTTTCGTGCGAAACGAGTACTGTAGCGTGGCAAAATAGCATCGAGAGTGACTATTCCTGAAAACATGGTGATATTTTTAAAGAAAAGGTTAAGGATCTGAATTTTGTTGTCATTAAAGACGTGAACTTAAGATTAACAAACTAGAAGTGCTAATTTCTGGAAGATCCGCTAGCTATCAATCTATCAGAAGATATTCCAAACCTAAAATAAAAGTTTCAGAAGTATAAGAAAATATTCTAGACACACTACATATTTTTTATACTGTGCATTTTTTGAATAAAATTTTAATAATTTTTTACACTGTACATTTTTGAAATAAAAAAAAGCCGAAGGAAGAAAGCCAGACGCGAGAGCTTTTCTGCAATCGCAGAATCTCGCCGAAAGCCAGTAGCGTGAAAGGAAAAAGACAGAAAAAAAACGACGAAATTAAATCCTCGAGGATTCCATGAATGTCAGTAATGCGTGCACGACGAGGACGAGCTGCCGCCGACGAGATACGTAAGTATTCGAATCATCCGAAAGCTCGTGCAACGTGTGGATGGGTAAGAAATCCGAGACCTCCGAGAGAGAGAGAGAGAGAGTTTGGGCGTTTTTAAGCCATGGACGCGTCTCGTCGCTCACTCTAAACTATGGTAATTAGAGAGCATGGATCTCATCGCCGACGATTCTGACGAGGTGAAGGCGAAGCCAACGAGAGTACATCGAGCCGAATCGATTCGTATCGAATTCATACGAGGCGAGGCGGGGAAGAAATGACTATTCGACGACTATTGTTGAACGCGATTGAACCTTCGGAGCCAATTACTGCGGACTGCTGCGGTTCGTACGTTCGTTCGTTGTGTGTGTATATGTGTTGACACGAACCACAAAAACAATCTTTTCATCTGTCAAACAGCGGTCGTATAGCTATGTGTGGAAAAAAATTGGAGACGGCGAGATCCTGAAGATAACGCTTCATCTCCGTTCAATTTTCAAATTTCCTCCAAAGAAAAACACACACATATGTACGTTACGAATTTTAATGGGACCTATTACCTTATACAGTAGAAAAGATATGGGACTTTTTTCCCACAACTTTATTTCAATGAAACGAGATTATGTATTATGTATTGATCGACGTATTGATCAGGTTCAGGATCAGAGAAAAATATTTCACTAAAATTTAACACATTGATCAGGGTGAAAAAACAAAAAAAAATAACGATAAACAAAAATATTTTATAATGCTTAATATAATAATAATAGTACCCAATTTTCTATATATTTATATTTTTATATATTTATATTTTTTATTTTTTGTTTTTTTTTAATTTTATAATATCCAATTAAATAATAGGTAAACAACAGCTGGTAATTGATAACTAATGGAAAAAACAAGAACCAAAATCGTATATCCAAAAATATACAAACTTTTATCCTTATTTTATAATGTTTATTCTTTTTTAAAACCCTGAAATATTTTGTAAAAAAAGAAAAATTCGGAGACAAAAACTTTTCAAGCTACAAAAAGATCTGCAAAGATTCGGCAAAATCACTGCTATTTCCGTTCTTGTTGGAGAAATCTAATCGGAAATTTATTGTGAAGTCTTCGTAATGTGATTTTGAATTTTTTTTCCTTACAAATAATTTTTTACCCTCTTCTGCTCCATTTTGTAGTAAACTACACACGAATTATTTGTAGTTATTTTATTATTTCTATGGTTTTTTAAATTTTTTCACCAGAATCTATCACTTTTCTCTTTCCAGGAACTCACATTCCGTTGAATAAAAAAAATTCCACAATCGTAATTGTTAGAACCACATACACCTTCGTATAGTCTCACCGCCTGGAAATAATTCCCCTGGATTCCCGAGCATTCGAACGAAAAAGCGAAGATTGCTTGTTCTCGTCGTGTTCAAACCACTATTTAGGTCGTTTGGTATTACGAAAGAATTTTCCAGAAATTCAAGGATTGTGAGGACATTTTGATGCATGTTGTACTATGACTTAAAAAATGTACGATGGGACAAATTTCACAAAAAAAAGGAAACGTAAATCAGGTGATAGATGTCTGAACACCTCATTAACCACTGCAGAAATAGGACTAGAAGTTCTTTTACGGAAACGGGTAGATCAAAAACGCAAATAATAAAAAAATAAAGGGTTCCATGCATAGAGAAACATACATAATTAGTAGGATTGTATTAGAGGAAAATGTAGAAGGAATTTAAAATAAACGTCGAGAAGAAAATACGTGAAAATTGTAAAAATCACGATATAAACATTGCCATGAAGCACTTTTGCCCTTTTTCGAATCTTAGTTCATTTTTCTTGCTGCTGCTTTTTTTATCCCGTCACATTTCTCAACGCCAAAAACCGGCTTTTTCTTAAAGAAAAGTTTCGCTACGAAAATTATTATCGAGAAATTTCTATTTATCTTTTATTCAATAGTCGTAAATATGCATGTACGACAACGTTTTGTAAATAAATAAATAAATGTTTGTCTGCAGTAAATATAAATGTACATCTTTTTTTAAGCAAAGCAAAAAAAAATAGCGGAACTTTTATCGCTACGGCTACGGATTGATTCCACACAGCAATGTAACAAAATTTAAAAAAAAAATTACTTTTCTTACTTTACTGGAAAAAGAGAAAAGATGTTCCTAGAAACCTTTTGGTGAATCTCAGCAATCTACGACTATTATTGGAAAAATACCGTGAAGGTAAATACATTGAATGATAAATGTCATTTAAGCGGACCAGAAAGAGAAAAATCCAAGAAAAATCAGAAATTAATGAAAACCTGGAATATTCGGCGACAACAATTCACTTTTTGAAAATTTCAGGTGGTGAGAAAGCGTGAGCAGCAGGGAGAAAACGAAAACTATAGCATGTCCTGAGCATTTTAAAAAATAAGTGCATTAATTAGTTGTATTCACAATATGCATTAATTAATTGTACTCACAATAGAGTACATATTGTTATATTTATTGCAAAATTACACCTTCATGTTGTTAAATCTTTATTTTTAAACACTATTATTTCATTTATTCATTTATTTTATTTACTTTTATTTTTATCTACACGACACTACGTGAATGAACTTCGATTACCCAAAAATCTCGCTTTCTCCGCTCCTTGAAGAAATTCTAGGAAAAGGAGTCACCATTTTTCCCACATTCCTCCGAGCTATCCGAGCTTCGTTTTTTCCCTCAGCAAAAAAAAGGGAACTAAACAAGATATTGGAATTTGTTGGGAACTATATTTCGGAAGGTAATTTATTCCATATAGCAATTTCTGGCCAACCCAGGATATGGGAGGTTTTTTCCCAACCATTTCTTGTGTCCTTCAACTATGTTTCAGAATGCACTGTGATGAAATGTCTGCATTATTTAGTAATGTTTGAAAATTCCGAAAAAAACATCTCATGTAACGCTTAAAAGCTTTTTTTAATTGAAAAAAAAGTACGTGAGAAAGGAAATTACCTGGGGGTTTTCCAGAAATTTCAGTTTTCTTAATCAAAAGGAGTGTGAGAGGATTTATTTGGGAACATTTCTAAAAGGAACTCTTTAAATACTTCACACGACAAATTACAGTAGGCTAGGATAGGATGATGGATGAAGGAGGAGGGCGTGGGTGGAAATGACAGGGCTAAGCGTTGCCCTCGTTGAAAAAAAATCCATGGAAATTTCGAGAAAATTACAAAATCTCTACGAGAAATTGTGCCGTAAATCGAGTCTCATTTGACCTAACAGAGGGTTTTTCACTTAAACGAAAACAAAATAATATTCGATAGGTCACCAAATTTTAATCTTAAAAAATCTTTTTTTTCTCTGAAATTTCCGCTGTTTAAATTTTGGTAGACCACAATGCAAAAGTAGGTACTAAACTGAATTTCCAGATTTTTCCGATTTTTTCACCGTAATTTTCCACGTGCTGTCGTTTTTCGATATCTTTCATCGCAATTTCAAAAACTTACGGTCCAGGAAACCTTAAAGCAATACTAAGTTTCCTGGAAAATGCAAGAGAATAATAAGCGTGCTCCAGGGCTGATTATGCGCCCCATAGCTAATCGTTTAAAACGAAACCTATCATCACGTGATGCTTCAACATTTGAGACAATAACAAATATATTTACATCGTAGTCTACACCTAATGAGGTGCTCAATGATCTGATCGAAGATTTAACGCAGCGTCCGGGTTGGATACCTCAATTTTTTCTGGAAAAGGATGAAATGATGATGGTATGATAGTGATGATGTTGATGAAAAAAATGATAATGACTGAAGAACCAGTCTCGTTGTGTTAAATCAGACGAAATTCTAGTGAGCTCTCTTCCATCTTGTTTTTCTTTTTGTTTTTTTTTTTGTTTTATGGCACACCTGCAGGTGTTTTCAACAAATAAATAAATAAATAAATAATGATGAAATAATGATAATGTTGTACACGATGCTGTAAGAATTGCCGCGGAATTTTTTGGAGCCAATGTAAATGGCCCTATTATGGAAATAATAAAAAAATTTAAGGGTTCTACATTAAAAATATATGTAAAAATTTTCCATGAGTAGTATGAGGGAAATCAAAGTTTAATTAACCTTCCAAGTTTTCCAATAGTTGTCAGAAATCTGAAGAAATATCGTCTGAAGCTCGCTAGAAGAGTTCCCGGCGAGATTCCGGAAATGTCCAGAACGGAACGTACATATGCATGTTTTATGCATAGAAACACGCTTTTCAATGACAAAAGCGTCGAAGACATGCGATTCTCTGCTCATCTTTTTCAGGGAAACCAAAAATGCCAGGTTCAATCTACTAATGGAACATCAAAAATTCGATAAACTTAAAAAACCAGGAAGTATTGACTTATTTGGGAACCAGGAACCTAATACATACATTTTTACCATGATATATCTGAAAAATAAACCAATTCCTCATCATTCGAATAGTCGTCATTCGAACAATTCAACTAAGGAGTCGATTCGAACTGGTTATACTTCGAGCAACTACAGTAACTTGGAATTTTTCGCTGGAATTCGAACCATTCGAGCCATTCGAATCATGAAAAGCAGTAGAAATAGTAGTAATAAGTGGGGCTATAGAAGAACCAAAATATTAATGTTCCGTCGGGCGATTTTTGGAACAACTACCATTTTGAATCCAGTAAAATTCCTAGAAAATGATCTCTAGGAATTTTACTGGATCGGTTTCAAGAAGCATTAATGGGAGGAAAACTTAAAATTCAAAGAAAAATCACGGAATGGGACTTCAAAATTGAACATAGCAAATCCGAAGTGATTGAGAAAAAACCTTTAGACCACCCATTTTAAGATAAATAAATGACTATTTATATTTTCTTTTACATCTTGGAGTAGGAGGAGTGCGTAGAAGAGGGGGAAGGTTTCCTATGCAGTAATCCACACACTACAAATTTGGCTATCCGAGATAATCCGTAATAAATATGTCGCCGGCAGAAAACGAGCAGATTCTCGCATTTCAGTAAACATCAGCGGAAATAAAAGAGCCTCCCCACTAGTATGGCCGATTCAACGGCAGGAATTCCGACGAGGAGGAGAAGGAGGAGGAGAAGGAGAAGCAGAAGGAGAAGGAGAAGGAGAAGAAGGAGGAGCAGGAGGAGGAGGAGGAGGAGTTGAAGGGGTTCGAGGAGGAGGAGGAGGAGGAGAAGAAGAAGAAGAAGGAGGAGGAGGAGGAGTGAGGAGGCAGTTAATGAGGCGCCAAGTACTGTTTACCAAACACCCCACGTATGTGATTGAATCGTTTCGATTCGAATATTCGAAAGTTGAATGATTCAATCCGTCATTGTGATTAAGTAAAGCAAAATTATTTGAAAATACTCTCACTTTTTCCTATGGCAGATCTAATAGCATATCGGAAAATATGCCATGACTAAATTTTAGAAATGCGCAGGTAACAATTTGGAAAAAACACTTCTATCCCGCTCTTAGAAGTGAAGAAATTTAATCTACAATTTAATGATAAAGTTAAGTTAACGCATAATAATAGAACATAGTGATAATAAGATATGTAAGTATAATAATAGTACACGAACGAATAAGTAACGAATATAACATACTGACAAAAATACAATATAATTGAGGTCCGATAAAATTTGTCCAGAAAAAAAAACAAAAATAAAGGGAGCATTCGAAAAATACTAAGAAATCTTCGAAAAGTTACACAAAGTCTGTATAGATTGTCAAAAGTCAGGTAAATTTCGTCGGAAGTGTTTATTTCCACAGCAATATAATCCCAACATCTATTAATTCTTAAATCCATGCAAAAAGAATCAAAGCTAGAAGAAATTTTTGAGAAAATTTCAAAAATTAGAAAGGAAAGATTAAAAAAATCAGAAAAAAGAAGAAATCAAACTAAAAATATCTAGAAATAATGCAATAATCAGGCAAAAATTGTGAGTTTAAATCAAAATTGTCGACTCAACATATTTCAACAAAGTGCAGATGTTTTTGGACTGAGTGAATGGAGTTTAGGAAAAAACAAAAGAAAAAAATCATTTTTCCCTAACAACAAGTATTTTTTTCAGGGAAAATTATGAAGATTAGCTAAAATAAAGTACGAAAAAGCCAGGATATGAGTATATTATAAGCGATCCGTTGGAAGGCGATTAACACCGATACGTGAATGGAAGAAAAATTCATTATTCCAGAAGTGAACCAGTGTAGGATACGGAACATACGATCCGGATACACATCCAGCTTACCATAATAAACAAACCGGGTTGATTTCGTCGCGATGATGGCGACGACGACACTTGTGGTCGCATGGCGATGAAGGTGTAGTAGCAATCGATAGGGGCAGCATTTTTCACATAACCAACTCGTATCTTCGGCGAAAACATTTCTCGGCTACTCTCGAGTCTCTCAAGTTCCTGGATGGATTGACCCCCTCACAAAATAGGCGTTCATTCCCTGCTTGGGGCCCCGAATCCACGATCGTATAGTGAATTCGGAATTAAAGTGCTCCATGGGTGAGGTCTTATTTTTGTCCTCGTCCTCATCCGGTTCTCTATTCAAACGTGCGAGAGTTCCCATTAATTGAATTGTTGCTACGTGACAACTTGGAACGCACGCTTGACGGGGATTTATTTTATTATTCAGGAATAATTTTTTTTTCAACTAGATTCCTAGTTTATTTGATTTCAAGTTTTCTCAGAAAAGAAAATCTGTGGAAAATCTATGAATCTATGAAAAAAATTCTATTTGTATGTAATAGTAGGCGAACCACATTAAAAGAGGCAAGCAAAAAAACCAAAAATATTTTTTACACATCAAAAATAGTCCGATCATAAAAAAAAGTGTTAGAAATAGATTTTTTAAAAGATTCTCCACAAACAAACAAGAAAATTTTTTATGATTAAACAGTAATAGTGGATAGTAGTGGTTTTTCAGTAGTTTTAAAATTTTCTCCCTGTTTCATGAATGTTTCTTTAACGACCGTGCGAACGATGACGTTACGCTTGAGACGCCAGAATTCTAGGAAATTCTAGAATCCTAGTGTCTCATGATGTGCTCTATTCTATAATAAAAATTGTCCTAGTGAGAGGTAGCGTATCGCGATTTTGACGTGGTGCGGATCCCGAAGCGAAATCGTATACGTCGGGTAATAGATTGCGGAATCCGGCGTTGTTCCATTCATCTTTCCCTAGTTGTCGTAGAAAAAGCGTGAGAACCGCTCGGATTCCAACGAGATACGTTAGAACGCGCTTCTATGTACAGACCTCGGGCCGCTCAGTAGCCTATTCCTTTGTTTTAGTCGAAAAGGCTGGTGAGGAGACATTATTGATTTTCGGCCGCTCGCAATTGGAAGCGGTGCGTGCACATGGGTGGCGCGTTCGAAGTCGCTGTGTGTTCCGCATCACGTCAAAATCCTGAAGCGTTGCCTCTGAGAAGAATAAAGTGTATGGTGTTGATCAAGTCGCAAGCAACTTTGGTACCAATTTATCGACCCAAAGGGACGAAAGGCTTGGTTGGCACCAGAGCGGAATTGAACCTCCGATCGATCGTGCTCCAACCACACCGGGACCTCTTACTGACTGCGCTACATCCGCCTCTTCTAAGCTATCTATGCTGATCAGAAACCTAGTTTCAAGTGTTTTGAGTTCATCCAAGATTTTTTTTTCTGGAAGAAACCTCAACTACTCAGAACAAAAAAAAGTATAGTGTGGGTATAGTGCAGTGGTAAGAGGTTCCGCTGCAACTTTCTGGATCAAGGCTCAAAATTGTCCAAGGCCAATCAGGTCTTTCATTTCTAAGAGGTTAATAATTTTTCTTTCTAGAATTGAGAGAAAAAAAACAATAATTCGATACAACTGACTGGTTCAGTAAATGCAATAAATCAAGTGAATTAAGTAAATGTAATATAATTCAGTCCAATACTTGGTAATGGTGGATAATAATGGTTAGGATATATGTAGGTTAGAAAAAAAATCGTTCCCTTCCCAATCATGGATTACTTTTCTGGATATTTTATTTCCAACAAACATAACTAAGATTAAAAATTAGATTAAGAAAAATTAGATTAAATAAAATTAATTAACAATCTTGTGTACTGCTCACAAAAAAAAGAACCATTCGAGATCGTTCTAGGTAATTATTTCAAAAAGATAAAGGGACAGCGAAAATTTACTTCTGAGCAAATATTTCTTTAGTTCCTTTCTTTCCCTTTTTCTTTTCTTTAAAAAATAAGCTATAAAGTAATTAGTATTAGTACTGCAATCGCGAATAGTGCTATACACTTGAGTACTTCACCCAAATATGTACAAGACATCCATGAAAAATTCACAACGAACGACCACGATGGTGGATGGTAGCGTGCGAATGTTGGTCACGAAAATTTCCGTATAGGGAATTAATATTCACATTTCTCCACACGGTGAAATTAATTCTTGAGGAAAAATATTTCGAAAAAGAAGAAAAAGGAAGAATCTAATTATATCTGAGGAATAATTTTCCAGAATAATTCCAAACCACTCCAAAAAGTAAACGAGGAAGCAATGAAAATGGATGGAAAATATTTGATCGAATAAAATTTTAGCACAATTGTATCAAATCTATTCTAAAAAGATTACATCAAAATGCAAATTTAATTAGATTTACTATTATTATTATTTATTAATTATTTTATTATTTTAATTTTATTATTTTATTATTGTTCATTTATTTATTATTTATTATTTGGTAATTATGATTCACTGATCAAATTTAGCTATGGAAATTTCTTTGTGTTTCTTTTTTTCTCTCTTGTTCTTTTTCTTCTTTTATTTTTTTACATCTTTTTTGAATGTTCTGACCCAGACAAGTTGTGTTTTGTTTTTTTTTCTTTTCTTTCGAAAGATCATAGAAAGTTTATGTGAATAAACAAATAAATAAACGGATAAATAAAAGCCGATCCAAGGAGGTCCCACAGAACAGAAAATGAAAACGCTATGGACCTATGTAAGTTTCTAAGACGAAACACATGAAATAGCAAGAAACCTTCCGTTGCTTCGTTGCTATCTCGTTTCCCTTCGCATATTTCCAGGTTTTTACATTTTTTCCCGGAAATACCACTTAAACTATCGGATTTCCCTCCTAGAAGGGCTTCGTTTACGGTAAATATGGCATAGGTGGCCAGCTACATGAACGTTCAAAATTTCATAGAGGGAAAATTTGAAGAAATTTTCATACTTTAGCATCGGAACGCTTTTTTCCAATAGATTATGCTTTCAAATATGATTTTTCCAGAAGCGTACAGCATTCGACTACTTTCAGGAAAAAGGATTTCACACGAAACACGTCACTTTAATATAATAGCACTCATAAACAAAGAAAAATCCGTCAAAAAACTTTCCTAATCAATACAAGTCTTTTCAATTTTTTTTGTATCTTTGATATTCCCGCGATTTCAGGAATCAAGGCTGAGATCAATTCAAAAAAAAGAAAAGAAACTGCGAAACTACTACAGTTACGCGTTTATTTCATAATTTTTCTAAATGTATTGGAGGCAAAAACCGTCCTGAATCGAGAAGAAAAAGAAAAACATTTTCTCTTGGCTTTCCTTTTGTCGTTAATGTCGTTGGCGCCGTTTTTCAATATGTTATTGTTCGTTCCGAGAATTCCGAGATGATGCAATTTTGTAGTGAATGGAAAGCACAAAAAAAGTCGGCAGAAAAAAATTTGCAACAGGATCTGTGATTCATTCATGTTTTTTTCTTTTTCTTACGTGAACAGCTGTGTATAAACGAACGAACCACTTCAATTTCTTCATTCGTTTATTTTACTAATTCATTTTATTTTTTATTATTCATCAAATAGTTTATTTTATTATGAATGTTCAATAGTTCAAACTTCAGGAAAACAATTAAAATTCTTCTATTGGCAGCAAGGAGCAAAAAGTAAAAAGATGATCTGTGATGACCATTTTTCGAAGTTGTTTGAATTATAAGATAATCCTAGAAAATTTCATGTTTTCCTCTTCCTGATTACCACTTTCTCCTCCACATATAACCTGAAGTTACCTGATATTTCCACCTTTAAAAATATTTTATAATTTCCCGATTTATAACGTACATTTGGATTTTTCTCGTAAGTCCTGTGAATTTTAAAGAGTACAAAAGTTAATGAGAACTAGTGAGAATTAATTTTTTCCATTATTTTTCCTTTCTTTTCCCGGGACCACGCATATTTTTGCTTTCTGAATTCCTGAATTTCCTCCTAAAACATCGGTACAGATTTGAGGAAAGCATCTTATTTTTATTTATGGCATAGGTAATGAATGTAATGAATATAAGATAAAGAGTCATGTCGGTGCTTCCAGGTAGTTTTAGATGAGTCAAGCTAGTTTTTTAGTTCTTCCGTTTCCGGGAATAATTTCCTGTACATATAACCTAACATCATTCATCATTGACAAGCTAAACACAGTAAAACAATGTGGGCCGCTTTGAATTGAAATAAAAAGCAAAGCGATTCCAAAACTCCCGCATATAGACACCGAGAAATACCATATTTTATCACATGGGTCCACTAAGTTTTTTCCAGAAATTTCACTATCATTTCAGGATTGATCAAAAACTTAAGAGGTACGCCTACAAACGAAGGAAAACCCTGACGCGGGGTACATGTGAGCCTGTAGCTAATTCATTCAATTGAAAAGAACTTGGATGTGATTACGTGGGTGGGAAGAGAGCGTGGTCGTGGGAACCGAGGCCAAATATGTACGGATCTATTCCGATCGATTACAGGTGTTTACTTTTTGCAAAAATCCTGGAAGTAAGACAGCAGCAAGTACAGAAATCAGAGTCGCATTTTCAGGAAATTAAATGAAAACACAACAGTTGACCTTCCTGAAAGTATTTTGAAAATCGGTTCCTCCGATAAAAAAAATGCAGGTGTTTATTTTTGGCAAAAATCCTAAAAATAAGACAGTAACAGGGCAGAAGATACAGAAAATAGAGTCACTCAGGGGCAATTTATAGGAAATAAAGTAAAAACACAACCGTTGACGTTCCTGGAAGTATTTTAAAAATCGATAAAAAAAAAAGATTTCTTTCCACCATTTCCCTTCTTTTTGTCTGTTTATTTTCTGAGCTAGCAAGTCTTTGAGTATTTTTTTTTGCAATAAATGAGCCAAGTATATACTAATAAATAAAATAAATAAATATATAAATAACAAATAAAATATACATACAGCATACAACAGGTGATTCAGATTAGAATTCTCCCTTAGAAATCCACGACTACCGGTGAGAATTCTTTTCCAGAAGTCAGAAAGGTCATATGATACGTAGCTAGAGCTGAAATTTCAGCCATACCCATAGGAACCTGGAATAAGTTATGGATTCCTTCCACATTGACGTAGAGAGCGACTTATGTACCTCGGAGGACTCTTAAAGAACTGCAGACACACAAGGGAGGAAAAACGCACACACACACCACACAATCACAAAAGGCATCGCCAGCAATAAAAACGCTCAGAACGTCAGTTAAATAATTCCTTGACAAATCAAAGCCGAATTCCCTTAAAAATAGCGAATGCTTTAATCCATTAATCGTTTTGAAATGAGCTCCGAAAGCCATACGAGGTGGATGGAAAATGGTCGAAAACGCATTAGAACGATGAGCATACGGAGCACATCGATGCCCTGCCCTCCTGGCCCTCCTTTAAAAGCAGCGTCCCAAAAAATTGACGATTTTGATACATCTAAGCGAATAGGAAGAAGTACATAGGCGCATACGATGAGTGTGATCACGCTCAATTCCTCTAAAAAGCCCAGAAAAATGCGTGGTGGTTTACTTTTTTTCCAACGATGCAGCTTATTACATCCAATAAAACAAGGGCAATCCGCAATACGCACACGATTGTGTGATTGGCGGAGCAGCTTTTGCTACCTATCTGAGTTATATTAGTTGAGTTGTTCACGTAGGACAAATGACGAGGTTGCCTGCATCCAATTGCGTAACATGTTACATCGTTGGAAGGACGGTATCACACCACAAGATGCTCCACCAGTCACACGATCGAACAGCGCGCATTGCAGACTGTCCTTGTTTTACCACCCGTCATGTGTTGTGTCGTCGGAAAAAAGGCGAACCAAAACTGTTTCACACGCCTTTTTCTGAATTCCCACTGGGAATTAAGCGCTATCACGTGCATAGTTACGATACGATAGCCATTTGTTCGTGAAGAAATCAAAGATCGTCAGCTTCGTGAAACGCTGTTTTTAAAGGACACAGCAGAAATTTTCAAAAAAAAAACACCCAAAATTAAAGGACGCGATCAGATAAAATGAAATGCTTCGTCGTCTCCGTCTGCAACGCATTGGATTCAAATCCAGGACTAACTAGAACCGTTGGGGCGAGGATTTTGCGTGTTGCTCTGGACGCTTTCTAGTAATGAATTATTGAGAATGCGTTAGCAACGCTGTCGTCAATGACGCTTACGTAACAACCTACGTTATGTAGCTTTTAGGTACGCAGAAATTAAGGACTACTCATAGAGTACACCCATAAATATGCATAGTTAATCAAATCCTCCATAATGGATAGAATAAGGCCAGCGTGAACATCACGCAATTCTACGTCCACGGGGAAAAAAGTCTTGTGAGTGCAGCAGAGCTTACACGGTTAAATTTAGTAGTCAAGCAAAAATAATTAGAAATGAAGAATACAAATAATTTTTTAAACTATGAAAAAGATGTTGCACTAAATGATTGTTGTGATTTTCGTTCTGGACTTTTTGCCAATTTTTCACTGCTAATTCTGATGTGTGTATTTGTATTACATCGACCGCATCAGGCCCTTTGAAATAAAAACAGAGAAATTTCCAGAAAAAAATCGTACTGATTGAATTTTTACGAAAAACGAGACGACAAAAACCATCACCTACTCGCAGATAGCGCAAAAATGATGATAAGTGCAGAAAAAATGGAGAGAAAACTATTTTTCGCTGCCTAAAGCATCCGAAAGAAATAATTTTTCCACCGAAATTTTTTTTTCAGTCCTACATTTACGTTAAGTTAATCGAACAAAACAACAGAAAACGGTTAGCGTGCGGCGAAAAAATGGCATGTGACATGTACCACGTCTCACTGAATTCGTTGCAAATAATAATTGGGAAATTCTTTGAACGTTTCTCATCCAAATCCATGATGAGCACGCCATCCATGAAACAGCAATTTTTTGTGTGCATTCATCTTCGACTTTAGAGCTTTAAAGGACGCTACAAGAAATTCTAAAGGAAGAAGCTTGAAGGAGTCGAAGAAAAGCGCAGTTTCTGGGACTTTTTCGATTCCTGACTCGGAGACTTTGTCCTTCTGAGCGCTTGGCAGTGTAGCTCAATAAGAGAGAAACATTCAAGGATCGTATAAATCCTCCAGCTTAAATCACATGAGATTTCGAACTAAGCGCGGTTTTTTAAAATGGAAAAAGGCTCTTATAAAGTGAAGAAAAATTGTCAATTAACCCAAAAATTTATCTCCGCAAAAGGTCTCAAGCAGAGCGCAGATCCTTTAAAGTAAAGAAAATCCTGTCGTTTAAAAAATTGTAAAAAAAATAGAAAAAATTGTCCTTTAAACCAAAAATTTGTTCACAAGGAGACTTTAATGGATCGCTGATTTGTTATTGGCCAGCCAATCACAGCGTTCCTGACCAGCCCAGTTGAACTATACTTTGATTTTGAAGGAATTTTAAGCACGCAAAGTGGCGAAAGAAATCGTCCTACAGGGAAGAAAATTCAAAAAGATAAAATGATGAGATGAGCTGATAGCTGAGTATTATATCCACGTTAAGCCAGGCCAGAAAAAAAAAACGTTCACGTTATGAGAGAAAGAAAAGCTCGTCGTGTGCCATCATCGCCGCCGCCGTCGTCGTCGTCAGGGCGCGCGACTAATTGAATATGGCCATGGAGATTCATAGAAGGAAATGGATTAGGAGGCGAAGAGGGGGGAGGAGGGGGGGGGCGAGGCGAAAAAAAAATAGTCGCTTCGACACTTAAGAGCGGTCTAAGAGCGTTGAGCGCTTTACGCAAATGTGCGATTGAGGTGACAGCGAGCACATTATAAAGTGCATTCGATTCCGAGATTTTCGGGACGACGATGCTATATAGAATTCACGACTAGAACATTCGGAACGTGGTGAAGCTTAAGCGTTGAGAATTGTGCAGATGAGAGGCGCCGACGATGATGTGTGTGTATATATACGTACGTATATATATGTGTATGTGTGTGAAGGTGAAGTGCAAAGTCGATTTATGCAGCAGCTGCTGCTGCCTCAACAGAACAGAAGCAGCAGCAGCAGCTACGGCTGCTGGAATTTATTGAGCAAACAAATGGAAAGCGATAAAAAAAGCAGAGGAGAACGTGAGAAGATACGAAGAGATGACCGAGGGCAAAGCAGCACACATCGAACCCGCTGAGAACTATTGAAAATTCCCGGCATTCTCGAGTTTTCTAGAGTATGAACCTCTGAAAATTCTTTAAAAACATCCCACGGACGAGTTATCATGTGACCAGTAGCGTGGCAGAACTCTATGTGCAATATTGACACATTAATGAATTCCGGAAGAAAGACGTCTTATTGAATGTTAAATGAAAAATTATCTTACGAAAATCGTCGCAGTTATCGAAGTTCAAGTGGATGAAGTCGAATATTCGAATGAATTTCGAATAATTCGAAAATGCACCACAAAATGAGCCATAACCACTTGGTTTGATTTCACAAACGGTAGTCAGTAATCTACGCGGAAATCTACCTCTTAAACTCATCAAAATCACCGCATAGGATATTCCTCACTGAGTAAAAGAAGAGTACGGTAAGAAAATAAATAAAAATAAAATATCTAGAATTCGTGTGGATAGTTCATTCGAGAAAATTCCTCATTTTCCTGTACACTATTTTCCTATTTCCTTTCATTTTCCTTCAAGCGGATGACAAGTGCATGGAAATGTCCAGAAGAATACTAAAGGAACAATATTTGTTGGGTAAGGATGTTTAGGGAGGAAAATGAAATGTGCTCTCTGTACTTAAGGAAAAATTAAAGGTGAAAGCCGACGTTGTTGCATTAAAATAATTTTAAAGACAAAAATCAGCAAAACATCTAAATCCTCCCACTCTTTCCTACAATTTTCTTCTATTTTTGTTTGAATGGGTTGTTTTTTGGCTAGTACTCCAACAAATCCAGAACCACTTCCGACCGATTCTATACATCCTGACGTCGTCGTCGCTAGCACTCAACAAAATGATGACAAAGAATCACATTACAGCCACAGACTGGAGTGGAATTGCGGTAAACGTGAGGTATTGGTTTGCGAAAGGGGCTAACATCCGCTTGATTGGGTTCATTGCGCTGCCCGAGGGGGGCGGCCGCTATTGCTCGCTACTGCTCTTCGAGCAAAGAATTACTCCGGGGGCAAATTGCCAGAGAAAGAGATCCGCTCAGCTCAGCTACGCTGTAGGAGGAGGAGGAGGAAGGCTTTTCGTCCGTCGTAAAATGTCATATTGAATCTCCAAGTGACTAGACTTGAAAACACTCTCAGGCACTTTCGGAAATGCTCGGACTCGGATTAGAAGAGGAACGCGAACGGGCGACGGAGGCGAAACGCCGCTCGGGCTTAACTACGGAACGCCTCTGAACCTCTTCGGAGAGTGATGAGGGATCAAAATAATGAAGGAGGTACCGGCAGGTGGTGGATGGGGAAAGTGGAACGGAACTTTCGAAAGAGTTCTTTCATCATGGGATGACTAAGTTGTTTAATTTATTTATTTATTCACATACACCAATGGTGCATCAGAAAAGAAAGATAAAAAATGGAAAACACTTTCTCTGAGTCAGAGAATCTTACGAACAAAAAAAAAAACACATTTAAGCACAATTTACTTGAACTAAGCTCGGTTTTTAGCGGAAAACTACTTCAAATCTTAACAGGACCACCTACAGCAGCACTTAGAAACATTCCATGTTTCATGGATG
This sequence comes from Necator americanus, assembly GCF_031761385.1. Taxonomy (NCBI): domain Eukaryota; kingdom Metazoa; phylum Nematoda; class Chromadorea; order Rhabditida; family Ancylostomatidae; genus Necator; species Necator americanus. The sequence goes on from NC_087375.1 coordinate 34,075,425, forward strand.
AATCGTTTTGGTCGAACAATCCAGTAGACAGTTCTTTTTTTTAATTTTCAAATTTATTACAAATAAATATAGGGCAACAAATATTTGCATATATTTATTGCATTATAGTTATTATTATATTATATCATACTATACTTTTTTTAATCCATTCATTAAAAAAATCCTTGAATTCATCCAATAAAAAAATAATTTTTTAACTCAAAGTATATTCGATAACACACAGTGATTCAAGGATAAGATCCACAATGATAAGAATATTTATAAGGTGCCGTTGAGCTAAAAACTCTGGATAAGGAAGTGTTATTTCAGTCGTAGTCAAAGGGAAAAATTATTCGTTTTTCCCCTTTTTACCCAGCAACGAATCCAAAAAGAATTTTTTTTTAAATTTAAACCGAGAAAAAAAAGAAACGTTGAGGTGTGGGAACGTCTTCATCTTCGCTTTTCGCTAAAAAAGGATTATTTCATCGGGAGAAAACAAAAAAAAAACTGAGTCCTCACATTTTAGAAAAAAAAAACATTGAAATGCTGGCTGCACTTTATTAGGATAGCTGTCTAAAGCTAAATTGAAAAAGAACCTTAGAACAAAAATCCATGAACTATATTGGAAAATTGTTATTGTTGGTATTCATTACTAATATTTGTGTAAATATATTGAAATACGAACATAATCCTAATATTCCGAATTTTTTCGAATTTTTCAGATCAAACCAAGGGAAAAAAGAAGCGTTTAGATATAGGAACTTTTTTGTCTCTTACACGCGACTACTAAATGAGCCAAATGAAGAAATTTCCAGAAAAATCCCCCTACCTCCCCCCTCCTCACTTCGAGAAAAAAAAATTGAGTTCTCGAACTCAAGAAAAATTGAGATGTTGAGTATAGTTAATTAGAATGGCTTTACGAAGCTTAGCTGAAGTTTCCCAAAATAATTTTTGATTATTATTATGGTAACTATGTGTTATTTTGTATTACAAAAAATTATTATATTGTTATTTATGGTTAATACATTATTTTGTACTGTAAAAAAGTATTGTATTATTATTATAAAAAAAAACCTCAACGATTAGGAATTCCAGTGAAACGCGTTGGCGCATCCCAAGTGGATTGATACATACGCCAGTGACTTTATCCTTTTTATATTATTTTGAAGTAATTTTCTTAGGATAAAAATCTATTAACGGTATTGGGGACTACTATGATTACCATTTATTTGTTATAACTAATAATATTTATGTTAATGCATTGAAAACATTGAAGAAAATCCTGAGATTCCAGAAAGATTCCTACGGAAACCAGCCGAGAAGAACGATTCAAACAGCACTTTGATCGACGCCATAACATTAAAACCTATGGGTGGTGGTGGGCAGCCATCGCCGTCATGACACCAACGATTCTATTTAATAGCACATTTTTCATTTTATAGTATTCGTATTGAAATCGTCGCCAGAAATAGCGTGAAATAACGTTGAACGATCTTTGAGAGAGAAATTTGATGCGTATCCAGAAATAGACGAAGAATAAAAGAAAATTCTGTGCACTAAGTGCGAATTTATGTAAGTTCTTACGAGTTCTTCCTCAGCGCCACCGGCAATTAGTAGCATTTCAGATGAGATAATCATCAGCAATTCTATAGTGCACGAATTCAACAATCAGAAGAACAAACTACCGTAACCCTGAAGAGGAGCAGATCCGAAAAAAAAATCCAAAAGGATTCATAAGTCCATAAGTTTCGGATTAATCCGTATCATCAATGAACGAATCGAATGAGGAATGAGTGAGTGAGGGAGATTTGAGGTGAAATAGGCGCTGAAAAGGTCTCTAATGGTCCGGCCTCGTTCAAGGGTGCAATTACGACCTCCGTAACCCATCATTTAGCGAATCGCAAGCGATTTGCACTTGGCCGGTGATTCCGATCGTTCCATGACGACGACGTCGCGTCCTAGTCCTCGTTAATAGCGTTATTCAATAAGGCGAGAGAAAATTATAAATGAGAAATGCTGAGCGTTTCAGCCGGGGAGGAGGTTCGCAGAGATTTTTCTCCCTCAAAATAATTTCAACTGTAATTGAAATAAGAACAATATTGCTTGAAGAAACAACAAAATCCCGGCAGGGTTAGGTTTTTTCAACGTTTTCTGCTATTTCTTCTCTCTTTTCTTTTTTGTTCTCTTTCTCTCGTTTCTTTCCCAAAAATTTCCACTTCTAGAAAAAAAAAGAAGTATATGATTTGATTTTGTGACTCATGAATTATTAAATTTTGTTTAAAATAAAATAAATAATAATAAATTAAGCACTGTTTTTTTTTCTGACTAAGAAACCCCAAACTATTCTTTTTGTCTGACAATTTTTGTTGTTTTGCAGGTTTTTTTTTCTGCAATACGACTTTTTTTCTTACTTGCGTTGAATTTACAACCTTACGATCTTTTAATTGCACTCGATGATTGAATGACTGTGGAAAGAAGATACGGTAACGCACCGCATCAACGAATAACAGGATTAAATTTAAAGGTTGAATAGTTGAACTGGAGGTCACAAAAGAAACATATAGCAGCTTTCTTTTAGTATGGATTTTTAAAAAGTATTTTTATATTTATAGTATTTAAAAAAAAACTAATTTTATGTCATTTTCCTTCCCAATTAGTTGTTTAGCTGGTATCAAATATGTACTGTTCAGGACTACATTGATCCTTATTTTTTAATTTCAAGGATATTTTTAAACTCCTTAACCTCCTCTTTTTCTAAGATTTATATGGAATATTTTAGCACGCACAATTCTCATGTCGTCAAAAGCATACGAGAAAAAAATTTTTTTTGGCGCCATCCGATATCATACGTTCCTAAACGCGTTATAAGCGGACAATTTTGGAAACGTAACCTACCCTGAGCGTGTAAATCCAGAATCATGAGCCCATTGTAATTGACGCCAGAGATTTCGCCATCGAACGGGTCGATGATTTTGATTGATTTTCGACGTCGAGTTCTGCTTAAATTAAAGTTAACTGAAAATTTGTTCATTGATGTAAATAGGCTGATTCCGCAAATATAAAAGTCGCTCCGATTACAAAGAAAAAAATCGAATTGTTAAAATAAACTTGTGCATAAAATAAAGGGTTATTAAGAGTTTTTGTAATGTTTTTTTTCTTCTAGAAGTTTTTGTAATGTAACAAATAATTTCGAGAAAAAAAAATAATATTAAGTGACTTCAAATTCCACAATTTTCACAATATTATATAATAAATTCATAAATTCAGAAAAGAACCTACTTTTTATAGGTTAAATTAGGTTACTTCATGTTTTCTTTAATGTTAGGGTAGGGTTTACGGTACAAAGAAAAGCGAAACGTTAAAAATGGTGGGTCGGGAACATTCCCTAAAAAACCAGGTTATTTTCCATGTGCTCATCGCGATTTGCGGTTCGTTGCTTAAGAAAAAACGCCGAAAGCTTAGTTTACTGTATGGTCTTTCTTCAAAAGAAGTCCAGTTGATGGGAATCGATAAAACTCGTCCAAATTCTAGACGAAAATGCTTCCGATTCATCATTTGCCATCAATCAATGGCTGTATTGACAAAATGTTAAGGTTTATATCAACCCCAGATCCTTCTCAGATTCCTTGAAAAAAGGTGATTTCTAAGCTCTTCTTTGAATATTTAAAACTTTTCCCAGACATTTTTTTCGTAGACAGAGGTGACCATTTTGGAAAAAAATTTGAAATAATTTAGGATCATTTGGAAAGAAAAACTTTTTTCATAGATTAGTTTATTTTCCACCACATTCACCTCAAATTATCCTTCAAAAAAGCTTAAACGGTTCGGTTTATAATTACCTGAGAAATATTCAGGAAGGTTTTCTCAAGAAAGTTCCAGAATTCCCTTGGAATTACTACAAAAATCGTTCGAGACAATCATTCTGCTTTATTTAAATCTGCCCACCAAAGTATGCAATAAATTTTGAGAAAATTTCGAAAAAAAAGCAAATGAATCGCAATATTCAATCGTTTTTGAAATGAAAAAATAATAAGAGCGAAAATTCTATTTCTACCCTCGTCGCTCTAATTTTATCGTGAGAATTTGCGTTTTGCAAAGAATGTAAACCTCTCTACCTTTTGGATCCGGTTTCCATATGACGAGAATTCAACGCAGCACCCAACGACACTCTCCATTGCATATTTAACGTCACCAGCTCATCATTTCCTGCAGGGAAATCCATAAATTTTCTTGATTTATTGCAAATTGCTTCGAATAAACTGACCCTTTTTAAAAAAACAGAGAATTATTTCGTTTCGGATTTGAAAAAAAGAAGTGATTTTAATTTCAATTTTAATTTAAGGCTCAGCAGGACTCCAGGTTCAAGGTTAGGGAGATTTTGTACTGTAAATTAGTCGGAAATGAATTGGGCACATGTTAAAATGCGAATGACTGGGTATTGAATTTTCCTCAAAGCAAGGTGCAGCAGAATAAAAAAAAAATACTCCGATACTCCTCAGAAGTCAACTCAAATAAGAGAATTTTACCGTAGCAAGTACTTTTCCGAAAAAAAAAACTATCTTGTATTCTGTCTTGAAAAAAATCAAAAAAAAAATTGAAAAAAAATCCTTGTGTACTATATCCGTTTTATTCTCCTTTTCGAATAATCAGGCGGTCCAAAACTCATTGGCTACCATAAATCGCCCATTGTAGTGTGCGTTTATAGTCCCTACCAGCGATTCTGTTCTTTTGCAACTATTACATCAACAATTGCTTGGAAATTTACGCCGATCGGTACTGGATATCATCCAAAGGCTTTCGACGATTTGTTGGGTAGAAATGCGGAAAATCGCGTGCTTGATTGTGATTTAAACGAAGAAGGCACCAAATGAAGAGTGTTACGTTGTGGGCGGGGCCAGGACGCCGGAACCAACCAATCAGAGCCGCGCTCGCCACGCCCTTTCGCTTTTCATAGCGCTCTATATCCTACGTTGCCCGAATATATAATTTGTACGATTAGTACTTAAACGTTTTAGAATGTCCAATCGCTATGAAGTTGCTCCGCCCATTTTTCCTTCTTGTCGCGTCGCATCCCGCACGGATATATGTGTTCATCCACCAGAGCAGGATTTGTGATTGGGGCGCAAAAAGTCACGTCACTATATTCGAAAGATTCTCATTTAGGACCTCCGGAATAGAGAATAGGGGTTTTTAGTTGAAATTGGGTTACTAACAAGGAATTTCGTTGAAGTTTTTTAATCTGCATCTGTGACTGCGCACTTTGACCTCCACGTTCCCACAGCGAACAGGTCCCATGAACAAAAATGACGCAGTCAGGCTACGGTATCCAGAGTTCAGGAGCAAAAAAGAATCACTCGCGACCCTATTTTTTTTAAAATCATTCAATTTACCTTTAGGTCGATATCGAATCGGTGGCCGACCATCGATTTGCATTGTCACATTCGACTCATTACGGTAGATCCTGGAAAAATCCAGCTGTGGTGGGAAAATTCGCCTACATCGAACTGGTCAGGTTCATCGTACCTGATCGTATGTTTCTTGTTATCGTTCACTTTGTGGGCGAAATGACCAAAATGATGCTCTCGGCTTCCAAGGTTGTACTTGACTTGCAGGAAACCCTCTTCCTGAAATGTCTTCGCATTATTTTCCAGTGCTTATTTCAAAAAGCGTAATCACACCTACCAAATAAACAGTGAAATAGTCCTGATCTACCGCGCAATCAATCGATAACAGTACACCAGATGCACGTGAAGTACGGAAGGCAAACAGCATGTAGTCACGAGAAGTGGATGGTCGTTCTCCCGGAGGATATTCAAAGAAAATTGTGGATGGTGCGGAGAAGGAGGCGGTTGTCGCGGCTGAAAACGATAATCCTAATCGCTACGGTAATTCCATGAAATTTCTGTATTTTCTCCTACATTTTCCTAATATAAATAATATTTCTGAATTAAAAAATTATTTATTAAAATTTTAAAATTATTAGTTGAAATATTTCTGAATTTAAAAAAATTAGAACTGCATTTTCTGAATTAATTTCTGAATTAGTTTTCTTCTAAATTTAAATTTATGAAAGTAGAAAAATTCAAAATGCGAAAAAGCTGAGGGCACTTTTTTAACGTCTTTTTGCTGTCTGTGCTAAAAAGAAAAAAAATAAGAGAACGATGAAAAATTTCTAATCCTAGGTAATAAATCTCTTTTTTTTCGTAGTAGTAGCTCGTTCATGGATGGATCCACTAACCATCCTGGCATCGATCGCCAGCGTGTGCTGTCAACGTACAATCGCATCGTATCGAATTCCATTGTTGTATACATCGACCACGATTCGAACAGGCGCCAGGTGAACAACGAGCGAGTGGTCCTGAAAGTGCTCGGATAAGCTTTACTCACAGCCCGGTACAATACGGTAGTCAGGAAACTAGAGTGGTTTTTTAGAATTTCGGCTAAGAAGTGAGCAAATGAGGTGCACAAGGGCTTCATAACGCTTCCGTTATGAGGTGACATGAGGAAACCTTCCTATTACTCAGTTTAGTGTCTTAATAACCTATCCAACATTAATATTTCACTTTCCTGCATTTTTCGGTGGTGGATTTCTTAAAAATGTTTTTTTTTTGAATTTCCGAGCTACCACATTCGGGATTTATTATTTTGCTCCAGGTCCCAATAAGAACCCACCAATCCAAAATTCAAAATTTCAAAATCTTAAGAATCCTCAACATCCTCCTAAGAGCACATACCTGGACATCCACGGACAACCTCCTTCTTCATATCAGAATCATCGAATATGTCAATCGCTTTGTCATTAATTCGAAAACTCGCCAAACAACCACGGAATCCGCTACGAAATAATGGCGCGGACGGTGGAGCACCACCTGAAAATGACAGCAGCAGCGTGGAGGTGCTCCTCTGTTAAGGAACAAAGGATCAAGCAGAGCAAAATCCACAAACCGATGGTCACGACAGAATAAAGTTGCGGCACCAGGTCACTGTCAGCGACAACAGTCGTGTTATCCACGAGCAGCATATGTAACGCGCTGCGTTCCTCCTGGAGAAAAAATGTAAGATTCAGGCGATTTGAATTTTTTCACCCAAATGGACTCCTAAACCAATACTCAAAATTTCAAACATCTATTCTAGAAGTTAGGTTTAAGCCGAATTTTCATTTTTTTTACATATTTATTTTTTAGTTATTTATTTTTCTTTTTTTCAATTAATTTTTCGCAATTTTCATAGTATTTTCTCCTTAAACCAGTATTCAAAATATTCAGAACCATCTATCAAATCGATTGAAAATTATGTTTACACCAGTTTCCGGCTAAAGCCGAATTCAGACTTTCTGTGTGTTTGCTTCGCTCGCCTTCACTGATCAAGAATTAATATTATGTTATTAGTTATTCAATGGACTTTTGTATCTCCAGCAATCCTTCTTCCTCTTTTTATATTATAACAAGTTAATTTTTTTCTAAACGCAATTTTTCTAGTATTTTCTCCTTTTGCACATTTCGAGCTTCAAAACAATATATTATAGACAATATTTAAAAGTATCTCTATATGGTTTTCTCGTGTTTTTTATAAAGCACAAAGAAGGAAAACATCCACTGATAAAGATAACGTTCCACGTCAGATCACATAAACATCCTGCTATTATTTAAGCAGTCGTTTCACCCCTTATTCCCTCCTAAAATAGGTATTTGGCCGTTGGATCCGTCAGAACCCTTCTAAAGGTATTTAAGAACCGATGTGGAACGATATCGATTAGAAAATGATATTCACATAGAAAGTACATATCGAAAGAAACGAGAAAATCTTTAAACAAATATAAGCTAAAATTGAAAGTAAATATCGAGAGAAACAAGAAAATTATTAAACAAATTTAGGCTAAAATAACAAAAAAAAGGGATTGTTAATGTGATGAAAAGGTAGCAGAAATGTGACTGGTCATGTTGTCATGAATGAATGAACGAATGATCGGATGAGTTGAAAAGTAATAAATGATCAGATGAGTTATTAAATTCGAAGATGGGCAAATAGTTACGAGGATAAATGAATAAGTAGAAGAAAGAAAAAACTCGTGTACCGATGGAATGAACTAGTAAATGAATGAATGAATCTTAAATGGATGAAAAATGCACGAATAAATGAGTAGATGAGACAAAGCAGTCAAGTGAATGGATGAATGAATGAATGAATGAATGTGTGTGGAGAGGAATGAATGGTTGAATAAATTAGTGGTTGAGCGATCCACTGAGTGAAAGGATGGTTAAATGGTTCGAAAGGACGGACATGATTGAACGAATGAACGAGTGAATGTATAAATGAATGAATGAGTGAATGAATGTATAAGCTAGTGGCTGAACGACTCGATAAATGAGTGAACAAATGAATAGAGCGATTGAATGTGTGAGGGAATGAATAAATGACTGAATGAATGAGCGAATGAACGAATGAATGAATGAATGAATGAATGAATGAATGAATGAATGAATGAATGAATGAATGAATGAAGGGATGAATGGATGAACGAATAAACGAATGGATGAGTGAACTAGTGACTCAATAAATGAACGGACAAATGCGTGAATAAGTAGAGTGATTAAACGTGTGATAAGATTGAATGAACGGAAGAAAGAAAGAAAGAATGAATGAATGAATGAATGAGTCAATGAACTAGTTACTCAATAAATAAGCGAAGAAATGAGTGAACGAGGAGAGTGATCAAACGTGTGAATGATTGAATGAATGGATGGATGAATGAATGAATGAATGAATGAATTAATTAATTAATTAATTAATTAATTAATTAATTAATTAATTAATTGATAGGAAAACGAGATAATTCGAGATGTGACTTGAAACGACCCGGGTAGAACAAGCATGTGTGGTTCAATTTTTTTAAAATACCTTATAGAATAGTAATGTATGCCATCGCATATCGCTCAAATGTTGATGATTTGCAAGCACTGGTGATTCCATTACCAGCTGTCTATCTCCCGTTTTAAAAGTTACTCTTATCCTGAAAGAAGAAAAAATTAGATCGGGATTTTAAAAATAACGAAAACTGCAGAGATGTATGAGCGACACTCACCTAGTTTTAACTATTTCGATCAAGAACGAGGTGTTCTTTTCGGCAGAATACGAGGCAAACAATAAGGCATTTCTGATGAGAGTTTGAAATTTGAAAGACACTCGTAATGAACCCGTAAGTGAAGAGGCCTGTAAAGAAAAGTGCGGCTGAGAAAAAACTGGAATATTTGCATGGATCTACTTGGAATCGTAGATGTTATAAGGAAATTACAGGTGGATACAAAAAAATTTTTTTTAAAAATACCATTCTGTGTGACAGTACTGCATAACCAGTTTTGTTCGTGAATGAAACGGATGATTGCTTGGGTTTGCTGAAAGAGATCAAAAAAATATGTATAGTCGTTGAAACAGGACTTCTATCAATCACATCCAGAAAAAAAAAAATAGAAAATTTTCAAGTTTCCTCGAAAAAAAAAACCTCAGAATTGCTTTTCTCTAAGCTTGATATGCCATGCAACTGTTTAGGGGAAATTTCTGCTGGACCAACACAACACACGGTTTTTGACCGCTTGCGGTTACGGCTTGCGCGAGCGGTCTGCTTGGCAATTTGCCAAGCAGACCCCTTCGCTAAGTGACGTCATGACCGTCATGACCGGCCACAATTTTTTCTTTTCATTCTTTTCGCTTTTCTTTCTGATATTCTCTGCTCTTACGTTTCTTTTTTTTTCGTGATTTTCTTATCTTTGCTGCAGTTTCTTAAGATCTGTATTGTATCTGTATTGTTCTTAAGCCTTTGTATGTTGTTGTTTGTTCATGTTTACTTTTGAAATTTAGTTCAAAATTACATTTATTTCTATGTTGAAGTTCTTTTTTCGTTTTTTCGCCTACGCTTTCTCCCTGGCAAACAAAAAATTGCGGCCAGTATCGGTCTGGCTGACGTCACCTGGGAAAATTTGGGAAAGTGCCAAACCGACCGCTTGCAGGCCGCCTGCGCGCGGTCAAAAAACTTGATTCGTGTTGGTCCGCAAATGCAGACAAACTAATATTATTTGTACAAAATAATGTGTTGTAACTCACATATTCCGCTGCCCTTTACCTTCTTTGCTCATTTTTCCATCCTTCTTAAGACGTTCCAGCAGATCAATTCCGTTGAACATCTACAACGGAAAGATGCGGTAATTAAGAGAGAAATTTTCGCGCGAAAAAAGAGTCCCGAATTGAAATAAATTACCATCCGCGAAACCGAACCACGAAACGGTTCAGTCAAACTGTCATTCGCACCACGAAAACCGACTCCTCCAGAGATTTCGTCAATTTTCAACGCGATTGAGGAGGGCAGATAGTCTGCAAATACACAGTGAGGGTCTGCCCAATGGAACATCTCCACAAAATTCTAGGAATCTCTCACTATTTTGTTCCCATTTCCCATCCAAATAAAGCAGAACTTTTTCTCCTCGACGCTTCAATCGCATAAAATGCCAGCGGTTATCCGAGATTCCCTTTCCCCAACGGAAAATCTGTGTAAGGATGTGGTTAAATTTATAAGGAATCCAGAAGAAACAAAAGGGACTCACGTGTTCACCAGAACTGTGCCTCAGCAACACTCCCAGGGAACTTCCGTTCAGAAAAACCAACAGCTGATTGTCCGGGGATGAGTTAGATTTGGTGCTTAGCAAAATTCCACGAGAATAGTCAGTCTGGAACAATTATTAAGTACATGACACAAATAAAGTTTCAAATGAACATAAAACTACAACATTTCAAAGGAAGAATTTGAATTTGAAAGAGCACTTTTTTAAATTTTTAAATTTTCTTTGAACTTTTGAAAGAACACTTCTGCTTCTCATACTGACTGCTAAATCTGATTAAACACTGACTCATGAAAACCAGTAGTGAAAGAAAATCCTAGATAATTACAGCGACGTTCAACCGGCTTGACGCTACGCGTCCGCATGCTCCAAAAAAAAATAATGCCCGGTTAAGGCGAGCACTGGTATTCTGTCTTTCTCGCGAACTCGTTAACTCATATGTTGCCTCAATACTAATTTCTTGGCTTCCTAACCAGTTGCAGCTTTTCCAGCTTCTTCAGCAGGTGCGTCGCGTCAGGTAGGCTGAACGGCGACTGTTTGACGACGACTGTGTGTGTACGCATACTTTTTATATTCACAATCTACAACTTTCCACTTTTTATAAATTACGGCAAATGGGAACATTTTTTTATAATAATATAATAATTGGTGCACTTTCTGTGAAAGCTGATCCGCAAGCTACGGATGTTCGCAAACTCCATTTTCCTACATTTTTGGACCATGATTTTTCATTAACTGCTATTTCTCTGTTTTTATTCACGACTAGTGTTCGAAATTCACTATTTATATTTGAAAAAATGCCAAAATCGTATTTTCCACATCTCTGATTCATTATAAAACACGCAAAGTACTGAAGTAACTTTATGATAGTAATTCAACATAAATATACTGTAAAATGGTTCAACAGTAACCCCAACCTTGAATCTGATCTCGATCATCTCTGCTTCTGACTCCAAGGTGTACGGTAGGATGTAGAGGAAGTGCTCCCCGTTCATTTCAACGATAGTTGGCTCTAAAATAATGCAATGCTTCTGGTTTCAATATAACTTCACATTTTAAAAGATTTGAAGGTAGGAATAATCCAATAACCCCAACCTAAATTACATGTTGGTCCCTCTTTGTTGGTTTCCGCGCAGTCGCAGGTGAACGTATTTTGGAACACTTCACAACGTCCAAAATTATGACAAGGATTCTTCGCGCATGGATTTTCCGCAGGCGCAGGAGGGCATCCTATTGAGATACCTGGAAAAACTGGGAATAATGTCGGAAATAATGAGAAAATCACTAATTTCGGGGAAAATTTAGTACAAATCGGTTCGAGTACTAAGTACTATACAGGATCGTTCACGAAACTGATCCTGCACGTTTCCAGCACGTATTTTTTCGTTGCACGAATTTTTCCTGCCTTTTCACTACTACTGCATTCATTTTGCATTCTTTTCTTGCCACATCCTTCTTAGCACGTCCTTGAGCACGATAAACAAATAAACAAACAAATAAATAGATTTCAACTTACCCGTAGCATTAGAACGTTCAAAAACGCTAGCGATTCGAGCGCTAATCCCATTGACTCGCAAATTTTTGATACAACCAACAAAACCTTTCCGTAGGGAAATCGACCAGATCGTTGAGGGAAAGGACATCGATGCGTTTGGCACCCAGCCAAGATAGATAGGATCGTCTAAAAAGTGACTTTTCACTACAAATTCCTCCCAGTCAAAAGCCAATAAATAATACAGTAATACAAAATAATACGGTACAAATATATAAGAATAATAACAACTGTTAATAATAATAATAATAATAATAATAATAATAATAATAATAATAATAATATTACCATCAACAATAATAATATCAACAAAAAGTGTGTTTGTAATCAATATCAATAATAATTAAGCAGCAATATCAACAATAATCAATAATCATAATAATATGTATCAATAATAATAAATACTCAATATCAATAATAATCAATACTCAATATCAATAATAATCAGTACTCAGTATCAATAATAATTAATAATCAATATCAATGGTAGTCAACAATCATAATATCAATGTGAATAATAGTAACAACCAATAACGGATTCATAATCCGCCACTGAATTTTGAATTGAAGTGAAAGTGGTGGCGCAGGTCCCAAGCGGATTAATTAACGCCAGACACTTTATCGTTTCACCTTCTGGAAAGCCACTGGGATTCTCCTGACCTACCTACGATAAGATTCGACGACACTCCAGGAGTATTGAAATCTGTTTTCATACTGTCTACGATCACACTTCCGGTTCTACCGATGCGTTCAAGATGTAACGAATGCCAACCGTTACCGTCCGCCACACGACGTGCAGTTGTCTGGAAAAAGAAGCGGTTCCGGGAAACTCATTGGGGAAAAATATACATATAATATACTACAAATATTTACAAGACAATATACAAACAATTATTTACATAATAATCAATATGACCGGTAAGAAATAAATAAATAAAGTATAAAAAATAGATATTATACTATAGAATGTAATATAATGCAAAATAAAACAGTTGGTCAATAAATAGTGACCATAGACTAACAAGTATTAATATAATAATCAATATCGATATGACCGATAAATAAAAAATAAATAAATAAAATATAATACACGCCAAAAATAAATATTATATTAGAGAATGTATTAGTATGATATGAAATTTAAAAAATTGGCATTTTCTTTATATGAAGCGAAAAATTCTCCATCTTTCTGACGCGAACATCCACAGACACTCAGGGATAAGTAGGAACCCAACTTCTGGTTGGATATGATTACAAAGAAATGGCAAAAAAAAACATTGTTTCAATCTCAAAATGTGGCCACATTCAGGTGAAAAATCTCAGGGAAATGGAATCATTTTAAGGGATTGTCCAGAAACTGAAAAATAATTTTTTTTTCTGTTTCTTGATTTTTTAACTCACCTGTAACCTCACAGCTCCACTTCCAAGGTTAATTATCATATGTAGATGTCCGTCGATCAGCTCAAAAGCGATGTAGTCCGTTTTTTCTCTGCCCATATTCCCATGAAAGAGAATGAGTCCATCTTTTTCCGTTGTACGAAAGTGAAAAGCTAAAGAAAAAGGATTTTTTTCTTCGTGCAAAAACAAAAATGAGAAGAAAATGAGGTAATGATGATGGAGATAGAAAAATGTACGAGAGACTTACAGAGACTTCCACTGGCCAGCGCCCCCCATTTCGGTAACGCAAGATACGATGTACCGGTTTGGAAGGAGAGCACGTCCGGGGGTTGAGTTGGACTTTTACAGGAAAATGATAGTTCACCTCCTGGAAAGGAAGAAAGAAGACACTATGTAGTTCCACGAATTTCTACGGAACCACCTGATCCTCGATCTCGACTCGACATTTTTCCAATTTCCAGAACCCAGATGAATTTTTGTGGAAATTCTAATGTTGCGTGCTTAAAATCTATCTGTAAAAGCCTCCTGCTCTTTGGTTCTGCAAAAATAAAAAGGCCATGTGCAAAATTTCTACTTCCATATCCAGAATTGAGAACTTTTACCGTATTTTGCGGAATCAACACTGCAGGTTTTTATTTTATTTTCTTTTGTAGAAAATCTGTTCAATATGGAAACATGGACATGCATTTTTCTTCAAAATTTAAGTGAACCCTGACCCATCTAAAGAAATTTTTAAAATTACCATAAAAACGAAAACCTACCTGTCTTTATAATACTACCACCAAAACCCTGGTCGGCAAGAGTCACGAAGAGAATTCTCTGCGCATCCGCATCGTACTTCACCTCAAATAATCAATACTTTCTTTGCCACTTTCTTACACAAATAGAATTAAACGAATAAAAAAAAATAGATAGACAAAGCAAATAATTTTGAGCGATTAAGGATACGGTAAAATTGTTTAGAAAGAAAAAAAATCACTATGAAGCTAACCTGTTTCATGCAACCACGGAACGCACTCTTTGTCACCCCAGCCACATGCCGCTCCAGTGGGACCGAACCGAGGTAAGCGAACGAGTGCCCGATCCAGTCGAGTTCCGGAGCGTACTGTCGAATCTCATCCTTCCTGCCGTCCACAGTCAAAGTCAACTGTAAATACCGTAAATCCTTTTTCGCTCATCCCACACATAGAACATGTATGGGAGATAAGGGCCAGAATCTATTACAGTTCTATTATCTATCCGAAATAATCTGCATAGAGTTACTGAACAAAAAATTGGGAAAAAAATCCTGAAGATAAGCGGCACTGCAAACTCAGAAAATCATTCCAAACTGAACTGAAGAAATTCATTAGGAAAAATAAACGGCAAACAGCCTCGTTACGTACGTGGGTTCGAAGAGGAAAAAAAAGCGAAACAAACATTCCAAACGAAAAAAAAAACAGACAGCAAAGTGCAACGGGAGAGCGAATCAAACTCGTAGGAAAGCGAAAATCCAGGCGATATGCATACGAAGGAAAAAAAAACGGTTGTTATGTCACCAACAACTTACATGTACTGCGGAAATCCTATCAGAGTGCTGAAGCGGAAGCAGATGAAATGTAAACGATTGAAATAAGATTAGAGAAAAAAATTGCTGAACACATGCATGTTAGTTGATGCACGTCAACGTCATGTTATGGACATACGTAGTGCGTTCACATTCGTTAAATTTTAGAAAGTAGGAATATCCCTAACTTTTCCTAACTGACGCATTGACGAAGAAAAGATGTGGATTATCCTAGTAAATTTGAGCCAAATATTATGTTGAAGTACGGATCTAGACTCTACTGAGCTACAGATCTAAAAGTGTACCACCCCGATGGCAGAAAAGACTTTTTCCCTCATTTCTCCCATTGCTAGGTCACCAGTTAGGGAAACTCATTCACTCAACTCATTCTCATGTCGCCATGAATTCGAGTTAAGCACTGTAGTGCGGTTATTACAAACTAGTTCCAAAAATATGTTTTTTTTTTCTTATTTCTGCTTATTATTTTCCTATACATCTGCGTTGTAGCGCACAGCCAGGAAATATGAGATGAACTATGCCCCAAAAATCAGAATTTGTTCCGGAGAATTCAGAATTTGTTGGGCTAAATACTGTACCATCATAATGTTCCGAAAAAAAAAATCACACGGTCAGGTGGAAAAAAAATTATACTGTTTCTTCAAATTGACATCAATATTCACTTCCGAACATGTCCAACCAGTTTGACGCGACGCGTTCACGACCGCTGGACGCATACACTTCCTCCTCTTCTCTACCGTGCTCTAATCGAACGCGCGTCGCTTTCTTTTGATTGGACATTTTCCGTGCCCACTATAAATGGACCCCTTACAGTACAATATCGTTTAAGGATAAAGGATAAAGTTTCTGGCGTTAATCAATCCGCTTGGGATGCGACCCCACGTTCACTTCAATTCAGAATCGTTTGAGGTTTACGAACGTGTAACTGGCCCATACAATAACTTGCGACTATCGACCCCGATAGGACCGAAACCGAAAGTCTTGGTGAGCACTAGGGCGGATTCGAACCTCCGATCGATCGTGCAGGAAGCCGAACCTCTAACCGCTACACCACACCCGCCCTACATTATTATTATCGTAAACATTATCGTTAACGGTTAAAAATTCCCATGATAATATTGGCGGGTAGCTGTGCGAATACGGAAACCAGGCCCTTATCCTTATCTTTGAAATTAACTCCAGACGTATAGGACCCACAAATTTTCCCCAATTTCGCACTTAGAACGCAGAAAAAATTCTGACCACTTTTATACTCTTTTTTTAGAAGATGTGAATTCAAATGTCCATGTTTTGAACTCCCGAATCTTAAAAGGTTTAGAAAATAAGGGTTATTCACCCGTAATGCGGCATTTTAATAAATGTTATCACTTGAATTACTCGGATTTGATATGGAAAACTAAATTTTACCACCCTTAAAGATCTTATTCAATAAAGTGAAAAATTTCCACATAAAATTGCTTTGACGGGCTCATAAAAATGTTGAATTGCATCTAAGCAATTTTTCAGCTCATTGAAAGCAATCAAATTCAAATGAACGCACCATTTGAAGCGTTCGTTGCATGGATACCGTATGCCACGAGTCGTCATCAAATCTTGCTCGTGGCAATTCGTTAAAGATTCGTACGAGTCGTGGGGCAGAGCCGGCAAATTTCGAACTCGCAATGAGTGCACCCTCGTCGAGGTGCAGTTGTATGTAACTCTGAAATAAACACCGGAACCTCAATTTTTGTACTCATAGAAATTTCCCTATGTTTTTTTTTTCTTTTTTTCTTCGTACCTTCTCATCGCCACCGTAGAAAATCATTGCAGAACCGTGCACGGTTTTGAATGACAAGGAGAAATTTTCCGTTTTTGTTTTTAATGGCCCAGCAGAGCTATCCGATACATCGTATCCGACCCATTCTTGACCGGAGAACGTCAATTCCGAGTCCATTTTTTCTGAAGGAGGAAAAAAATACAATTTTTCTTACAATTAACATGAAGGGTAATCCTGTTTTTCAGAAAAAATACCCTCCAGTGCTCCATCATGCGTATCCGCCGCCTGGCCATAGAATTTATTTTTTGAAAACCCTATAGAGACACGGGTACCAGTTACTGTCGCTAAGACAAAAATAATTTGGCTTTAAAAATTAATACATGGTCCTTCGAGAAAGATTTCTAGGGTGCTGAAACTCCTTTCAACATCAAGGTTCTGGCTTAGTTTCTGGAAGAAACGGACGGAAAACCTGAAGCAAGAAGAAAAAGGATCCCAGAATCATCTAAGTCGACAGTTCCAGATCAGATTTCGAATGAGTTCGGCTATTGAATTATTCGAATAGTCGACGAGAATTTGAGAAAAACCAAACAAAAATCAAAGTGAAAACTACTCAAAAATAAAATAAAACCTAGAAATTTCTAGAAATATCCACTTCTCCCTTCGGATAGAGGATCCGGACAAGTAAAGGATTGGATTGAAAATTCCGCATATGAACGGAAAAATCTAAAATTTCTCCTGAAAAAAAAATCCACCTTGGTATGCTACTGTACTTACCGACATCACAATGTTTCCCCTCGTAATCACTCAACGAACAGTCACATTTCGGTCCCTCGTTGGTACTGTAACATCGGCCACCGTTATAGCAGACGAACTGTTCCCGAGACGTGAACTACAATAACAAAAATAATAGATACTGTACTATGATACTATGATACTGTAGATGTCAAGATCAAGAGATAATATACGAGGAAAAAAAACCAAGAGGTAATATATGGGAAAGAAAAATCCACATTGTTTTTCCATGAAGTAAGTTGAAAATCCTCATTTTAGTTACACTTCATTCGAAATGAAACTGGTTTTTCTTACAGTTCTTTACTGTTTCAAATATTTCCAGGATTCCATTGAAGACATCACTCCACGAATCTGAGGTCTTACGGATTTCAGGTGGAGTATTCGTATACGGGATGGGAGACTATGGAGCGGGGGGTGATTCCGTCCATTTCTTCCTAATTGCCGTAAAAAACGGCCAGGAAGATACAGCGCGTGCACAAGGCTAGCGCGCTCCAATAGAACTCCTTGTAGAAAATAGTGCGCCAGAACGTCTGAAGCGTTTTTTACGGCAATTAGGAAGAAATGGACGGAATCACCCCCCTCTCCATAGTCTCCCATCCCGTATACGAATACTCCACCTGAAATCTGCACCACCATTCGTGGGGTGATACCTTTAACTCTTACTTTTCCACTTCAATCGATTGATTTTTTTTTTGAACTCATACTCAATGATACAGTACCATTGTATAATAAGTTATGTGAATGCTACAGTATTATTATTCCCAGTTTTATTAGTTTTATTATTATTTTATTATTATTATTTTATTCCATCCCTTCTACAATTAGTATCACCTTTATTCTTTTTTTTTTGGAATTATTTTCTCCTTTGAGACTATTTATGTAGGTGTAACCAATAAAAAAAAGAAAAGGAAATGAAAAATCCAAGAGGTTGGGATTCTATTAGATATAAATATTGGTTTGGATTCAGTTGGTTTCGTTGGAGAAATGGATAGCACATCGGCGCCTTACTGTAGAGCCGCACTGTACAGTAATCTGTACAGTCTTATTTCATATCCTATCTCAACTTTCAGGAAAATGCAGAAAGCAGAAAAAAATATTTGCATTGCGAATTTTTTATTTTTAAAAGCGAAGTGGTTTCGATCCAGTGGTCTTTTCAAAATTTCTCAAAAGACTAAAATAGTGTTACTAAAATACAAAAGAATAACATACTGTTCGCTCACCCCTGTCTGACGACAATAGTCATCCTCATTTTGTCGTGCTCCATGGATATCTAGCAGTTGTGGTGATGTGACACCTTAACATTGAAGGATATTGATGTTTCCGAATGCATCCACAAGAAAACAACACAACAAAACATCAATCTAGGCGTTGCTCCAGCTCTTTTTAGGACTACTGTACTCTTTTATATATGCATACACTTTTAAAGAACAGGTACGGTAATAGAGGCTAACTCAAAAAAATCTCAAATCATCCAACACTCAACTAGTTCTTATTTCATTTTCTCTTCTTTTTTATTCTCCAAAAATACGGTAGAACCATTTTAAGTCGCGCAAACCTCATTTCATGGACACTAAGGACTTCTCATCACTAACCCTGTGGATATAGTCGATAGATGAGATTTCGTATATTTCCCGCCAGGTGTCTAGCGTACCGTCGAAGCGGTGAGCTCATCACTGGCAGAAGATGGGTGTCCTGAACAGATCCATAGTTTCACTAGAGAAAAAAAGGACAATCTCTAAGTCCCCTCTTCTTGAAATTCTTCCCAATAAAAAAAGTTTCACCTAAACCTCGTTTGCATAACAAGGAAACATAAAAAAAGGACAATTTTCTGCAGAACGCTACTTTTCTTTTGGATTTTCCTTCACATTTAATTTTCTGTCGTTCTCGCCTTTAACGGCTTGAATCGGTGATTAGCGTCATTAAATCCAAACACCCTATGCATCCCTTATTATCACCTCGAATTCTACGAATATATCGTATTATATGTTTCGCCGTTGAAGTGCTTTTCTCACGCATCAACTCCCTCAAACGGAGAGATTTATCAAGTGTCGCCGAGCATGTCCTCATAGGGCAGAGTAGAAAAAAATCAAGGCACGAGAATCGTTTTTTTTCCCTGTCTCTCTCTCTCTCCTTCGTGACGAATCCTTAATGGAGTTGGGGCGGCGACGGCGGCGACGGCGGCGGCAGCGGAAGCGGCGAGGCTGTGGTGCAGTAGATGAGCGACAGCGGTTCGAGGATGTCTCGAGGGAGACGGCAAGAAACTGCCCCGAATAGCACGATTTATCGCATTTAAACGAGATAAAGTCGTCTTCGAAGCGCACAACAAACAACATTAGACGAACGAAGCGAGAGAGAGAGAGAGACCACCAGAACACATCCACAACAAATGGCATCACATGAATGGATATCTAGATTATTATCTAGCCTAGTCGTTTATGGATGATCGAAATGATTAGCGGCGAAATGTGTAGATTTTCTTTCTGAGAAAAAAAAACCTGAATGAAAAACGATCGTGACAGAACAATCGGCGCAGTCATGACGAGCGACAAATCCCCAAAGTCCCAGGAATCGCAGAAAAAAAACCCACCTGAGGCACTCCGCCAACGAAAACGTCAGAGTTTTTGAGAATGTTCCCGAAAATGAAACTTCGTTGATTCAGGATTTTAAACACCAACGATGCATCCAATTCCATTTTTACATTTTCCCATGACTAGAAAAAAATGGGAATTATATCGAAACAATGGAAACGTTTGTAACGTAAATAGCTTAAATAATATAAATAATTTTCAACGAAGAAAAATTTGTACCAGCAATTTCCGTACAGAACTACTTTGCAAATACTTTCAAAGAGCTCTAATTTTTAATTAAAAATTCAAATACATACGTTGATATGCTTAGTTTTTTGCGTCTTGTCATCCTTATCTGCTTTAATTTTTGTTTGCTCTACGTAATTCTTAAATTCTATATCGTTTCTTTTTTAAAGAAAAATAAATAAATAAAATATAAAATAAATAAATAAAGCAAATAAATAGAAAGACATTTCTACAAAAGTTCAGCTCAAGACTGAAGTCCGCTCAAGATTGAATAGTCTTCAAAAAGAATGCAATCTCTGCCGTATTTGAACTTTTCAGTACTTTTTTACTCGCTATTTCAATAAAATCTCTATTTACTTCTTTTTAACTTTTTATTCAATTATTTTTCATTTCCATAAGATCATTTCAAACTCGTAAAATCGAAAACAAATGAAATCTTCATTTGTTTTCGATTTTACGAGTTTGGAATGATCTTATGGCCATTTTTTTGTTTGTATTAGATACTATTTTTAACTAGACAGTAGACCATAAAGGTTAAAACAATATAAATAAATAAAACAGTTTGTTGTTTCTGTAAATGTTTGTTTTGCAGAAATACAAAAAAAAACTGTTGCAGTTAGGAAAATATTAGATTCTAGTTATGAAGAGAATAACTGTTAGCTGTTGTTTAATAAAGAATTTAATAAAGAAGATCAATATCAATCTTGGCTACAGCTCAAGAAAATCAATTAAAAATATAGTGAATAGTTTAGATAATAAATTTTATACTCGCAAAAATTCGCAGAAGCATCGCTGCGAGTAACGGAATTCGAAAGAAGGAAAAAAGGACTCTTAGAAAATTTCCTCTCAATCCTCTACATTGCTCCATAGATCTACTGTTGCTAATGAGCTTCGGGCTGTGTTGGAAGAATCCATAGATTCTTTCGAACGAGTCATTTTCTTGACTAGCTTGCAATAGACATTCAACAGAAAGAGAGAGAAAAAGAAAGAAAGAGACGACAGAAGGAGGAAAAGAAAAGAAAGAGGTATCAGGCTTGTGTAAGGAACCAGAAATACGATATCAAAAAAATCTCTCAGCTGACAGTTAAAGATTTCATCTTAGTTTTAAGAAGAAGCAATCACATCTTCTTGGAATTTTATTCATTCTATTTTTCATGGATCATATTTGACCTACATACATAAACTGCTAATTTGTTTCCATAAAAAAAATTGTAAATTTCATTTTTTTTAGTCTTAATCAAGTAACCAAGAATGGCCAGCGGAAAAACATAGGAAGCGATCACCTGGAAAAGTGCCAACGAATGCCAACGATCGTCATCCACTCGAATCTCCTCAATACGTATGGTGTTAACAACACGTCGAGAGCCAAAATCGTTCGCGTTATCACCCAACCTTAATTTTGAAAAATCAATCTTTTTTCAATCAAATCGAAACATTCACAATAACAAAAAACTCTTTCTCCATACGCAAGCGCAGCTTCACGGAAAAAAATAGAAAAAAATTCATGCATTTTCGGTCAAATCAACAACAAGTACAAATTTTCTCTGGATGGAAACAGTCAAACGCCAAAAAGGAGATTCATGACCTTTGAAGAAAATCAATAAATTCAGGATAGAAACGATGAAAAACGAAGAGGACGTTTTTCGAAGAGGTGACAGGGAAGAAATAAAGAAAATATTGCTCTAAGCACAAGTTTTTGTCCTATTTGTGAAAACATCCTCATATGAAAAAAGGAAAAAATAAAAATATTTCCAATTAAGCCAAAGAACCCTACGTACCCTAAAGGAACACAAGGACAAAATATTGATTGAATCTCTAATAATCGTAATATCGTTGGAGCGATTTTGATGGTATCCAATTCCATTTCCTCCAGTTTCTTCACTTTTATCCACAAAATCGATGGAGATCATCCTGGACATTGGATTCAAAAATATTTGGTTTTGTTCTGTTCAGAGAAAAATCCGTGAATCCATCTCTCAGTGTCCAGAAAAAAAATCCAAAACAATTTTGGTACGGTTATGACCATTGGCCTAAGTTGTGATATTTTTTTGAACCCCATGAACCGGAAAGAAATCGTCCCTAATTTTCTCATACTCCTGGATTTTGAGCACAATAAAGGGCAGATTTTATGGATGATGCATGTTAAGGGAAAAATAAAAGGCGTAACCTGGAGACGAGCACATTTCATGTCATTTTAATCGTTCCATTTTCCATGGTCGATAATCCTTTTGACGGGTAAAAATTGAGAAAAATCGAGCATTCCATTTTTTTTCAACTCCTGTTTTTCTTGGGTAATTATTAGCTTAGATAACCGCGCAAAAAAGCCTCAGTTAATTTTCCAAAGACTTCTTTTTCCTTGGAGATTTCCTTGGAGAAATGTTTTACGAAAAAAAAAATTGAACAGGTGTAGTCAGATCTAGTTTGAATTTACTGGAACAGGAGTATTTTAAAGCTGAAAGAAATGATTGAAAGAGAGAATGGTGGGAAAAACACCAAAAAAAATGTAGAAAATAAGAACGATTATTTTAAAAAAATAGCTGTTCTTACCGAAAATCAAGCTGAACGCGTCCATCGGATATGCTGATCGAATAAAAATTCCCATTCACTCCACCGTCATCGGTGTACAACAGAAGCCCATGCGATTGTTTCGTTTTAAATTCGAATGATAACGAATTTTCGAATGAATGAGCCCATTTCGGATACCTGAAAAGTACTTATTTAGTAAATTATAATTGTGTCTCTTTAGTTATATAAGAAAACAGAGACCTAGCATAGGAATTCGGAGCACCAGAGAGAATGATTCCCGCTACAGGTCCCACATCGATTAATGTGAATATAAGCGCCACGAGACCGCCAGTGTCGTGGTAGATCATCATCCGTAAGGGAACATAAATCTGTAGTGGAATTATGGAGATTTCTGTGGATTTTGTGGATCACAGTTCACGAATAAAAAGAGAAATAAGGGATTTTAGGAAAATGGTGGAGAACGAATGATAAGAACAATAGAAAAGGAGAAAAAGGTTAAAAACGAGTTGTGGAAAATTTTAAGCGGAAAGTTTTAATTATAAAAAGTTGCCGTTTTATTCCAGAACATCACTTATTAGACAAGACAGAAATGTGGAACAAGGAGAGGAACCGTGTATCCTAATCGAATATCCCAGAATTCTGAGGAAAACTACGGAAATCGACGAAAAATTCCACCCGGATTAGAACACCATCGAATGAGAAAAACTTAGTAAAGCGGTACCAAAAAATATGCAGAGATTTACTGTGGATGCCCATAAATAAACCTGTGGGTCCGTGGTCCCTGGTCCCTGTGGGTGGCCACCTTGACCCTGCTCTGCCCATGTTTTTTGGGCGCCCATTGATTTTCCTCACCAGCCGGTCTTAACCTGGCTTGGGTGGGGATTTTTTTCGCCAAATTCTCGTTTTTTTCCAGAATTTTGGGATATCTGTGAAGCGTACTTGATTTTCTCTTGGCCGATTTCGGTGGCCACCATGTCCACGATCGATCAAAGTGATCTACTATGAATTTTTATCTCTTCGGCTACGTACATATCTCGTAGCTATGCCACCACATCCATAACTAGCAGTTATACATATGCATTAGAATAGTAGTATCTCTTATTTCTTTCTCCTTTCTCCCTTTTTTTTTCTTTTCTTTTCATAGAAAATGGAAATTCCAAATTCTGCTTGGATTTGTTTCCTTCTCCTAGAAACAAAAAAAAAATCGAGAAATCGACATGGGAGAGATTTAAAGCAATGAAACGAATAATCTGTTTTTGAAAAAAGCTACAGCACTTCGATTACTGACAAAAACGATATCAGAGTAGTAGTGAAAAAATCAAGAAAATTGCTTCGTATAGCCAAAATTTTTAGAAAATACGTTCTTTTCTGGGTTTCTTGCTTTTTCTCACGATCCACGTGACTACCTTACGCAAGAAACCAACATTATATATGTTCTCTCAAGATCTTAGGGTGAACAAAAATGAAATACATATCTGATACGTTAGAATGAAAAAAGAAGCGAAAATTGATAGGAAATAAAAACTAGAATGAAGAAAATAAAAAAGAGAACTAACAATGTACAAAATACTTAGTGAAATGATCTGCAACAGCAAGAAACAAAAAAAAATTATCCTAGACAATACAATATAGCGTAAATATTGTGCTCACAGAATTCTTCCCGTGTCATTGTACTGCTTAGATTTCAAAGAAAGCAGCAGAATTTCCAGATTTTCAAGGAAAAGTTCAAAGAAATGCATTAACTTTACAATTACATTACAAAATTACGAAAATTAAATTGTTTCCCTCAAAAGAAAGATAGGAGTGAAGAGAAGACAACAGAAATCACGTTGTGGACTTGTTATGGGACACCGGGACACGATTGCATAGCAATGTTCAGCACAAAGACTTAAACGTTGATTTTTAAAGGAAGCGACTATACACGGATGTAGAATTAATTTTTAAAAAATGCAAAAAAAAAACGATGAAGATAATCAAGTGTATTCAAAAGAACTCATACAGTACTATTTTCCAACTACTATCTAAAAAACATGAGCGACTCAAGACTCAAATATTCGAAATATTCGCGAGCTAATACCATTCAGCTATTCAAAATTATTCGAATGATTCTAAAAGAGAAAATTGTTCGATTAGATCGCATGCAGCGGGAAAGTGGAGAAAATAAAATAAAAACAGTATTACAAGTACTGTATTGTATTGTAATCGAAATAATAATCGAAATAGTCGAAATATTCACAAGCTACTACCACTCGATTATTCGAAATTATTCGAATAATTCTAAAAGAGAAAATTGTTCGATTAGATCGCATGGAGCGGGGAAGTGGAGAAAGTAGAATAATAACAGTATTGTAAGTACTGTAATAAAAAGCAGTATAATAATTTTAGTACTGTAACAGTGTCACAGACTGGTGCACTCGACCCTTTTCAGCGATTAGCGAGCAATTTACTCATTTGACTGGAGGCATCAGAGTACTTTTCCAAGAAAATTGTTTGTGGAATGAAAAATGAGAGGAGAGAAAAGAGAAATACGATCAATACCATAAAAGAGAACTATTAAACTATTAAAATTAACTATTAAAAAGAATTATTAGAAATTAATTAACTATTAAAAGAAGAAGAACTATTAAAATTCCTATGTAAAATAACAAAATAATGCATTATTTATTAGTAACAAGATAATATAAGTAAAAAAATAATAAAATAAAAAATGTTAGAAATATGCTCAACGAATTCAATGGTTGAACATGAACGAATCCAAGGGATTTGAAGGATTTGAAAGACGTGAAATTCCCCTTCGAATAGACATTTCTTGAGCTGATCACATTAAGCAAATCGTGCTTGCAGCTGCATCAGCCGTTCCTTAAAGTGTATGTTTAAGGAGCCGGGGAGAGACGGATGAAAAAAAAAGAAGTGAATCTGTTTTCTTCTTATTTTTTCTCCTCCCATTTCCCTTTTAGCTAATGCATAATGTGTAACAGCATGTGATTAACGTCAAGGATCGATTCTTAATTGCTTATTTTTCTTTCCGCTAAAATATTCTCTACTTCTACACTTCCGTGGCCGCAAGTGCTTCCCACTGTCGTTTCGTCGTTCATGAATTAATAATAAATGCAACTATACAGATTTAAAGTAAATCCTGCATTTGCTATAAAAAACCCAATATGTTTCAGAAGTTTTCCATTTATTTCTGGATTGTTTAGTGTAATAATTTCATAAATAAAGCACTTTTCTCTTTACCAGCGGCGATTACCGTGTACTGTGAATTTTTTCTCCAAAACCAGAAGCATTAGAGCACTCTTCATAGCTATGTGGAGTGGAAAATAAAGAGAAGAATTAAAATAAAAAGAGTTATGAAAAACAATTAAAATATTCAAGAAAAGTGGAGCTGAAGATTATAACATAAAATAAAAGCAATAGGAAAAGATAATACGGTAGTTAAAGAACAGGCAGTATTTACCGTTAAAAAATTCAAAAATTAAATCACGTTCGAAAAAAAGAAATACAAAGCATCTTGAAACATTCTTAACCACCTCCACAGTTAGATTCTCTGAGAATTTTTCTTCCAGTAAATACAGCTTGCTCATCAGAAAATATTTACACTCTTAGTACTGTACATTCTTGTCAAAGGCTCCTGCAAAATCACAAAAATCTCCATCTTCTCACGATAAAGAATAATCGGATTTTTCCAGGAAAAAATCTCCCTTTTCTGGAAATTGGAACAGTTCTTTTTTCTATTTTTCTCGACCACTCGAATTCGCTGGGTTTTTTTTTTGACAAAACAGGACAGGTTTTATTTTTTTGACAAAAGAGTTATCTGAAAAACGCTTTTTTGAATTACTATTGTTGCTATTGTTGCTGTGTTTACGTGTTTAATTATTATTGTTTACTGTTTACGTTTAGGAAATAATTGCAGTTTTCCATTTAAAAAAAAGTCATCCTCTTGCAGATATTCGGGAGAAATTATACTTTTTTTAAATCGAACACTCACGATTACAGTTTTTTTTTGAAAAGGAATAAATTAGAAAACTTGAAATTGACTGGTGGATTTTGAGTCAAAAAAGGTTATAATTAACCCTTTAGGCACGATCCAAAGTGGACCGTACCGTTACCTCAGAGAATTTTCCAGTATTTGCTCAAAATTTTCTAAACGTTTCAAGTCCAAGAGCGTCCAAAGCAGATCCAGCATTGGTTTTTTTTTCTTCGTTGGAAATATGTAGGCTTGTCGAAAAGAGTCACAAGTTACTGCACTAGCCGCCTTCTCTCAACAAACATTGGTTAGCATCAATCATGCGAGAGAAATGATGGAAAAATAGACGCTCCAAAGACAATGCCGCAGGCGGTGGCATATGCGGATGGTGGAGGAATCTTTTCGGATCAACAAATAAAGAAGTCCTGTATTCATTAAACGTAGTCGTTGTTTTCGATGGCACTTCTGGAATACGCTGTGACACATTAAAAAGCGAGATTATCGCTACTAAGAAGCGGGGATTCAACAAAAGTATAAACGTCTTTTTCATGAAAGACGAGAATTTCTGAGAACAATCAATCGAAAAACAACTTCTAAGCCTAAGATTAAAATATCCAAATATTCTTACGGATACTATTTTTATTATTTTAGTAGTAGTAACGAAACGAAACACCATAATCACCTCAATAAACGGATTCAAAATAAGGCACACATTTCCTTCCTTCCACTGACGTATTTTACATTTTTGGTAAATAATAAACATATTAGACATTCACTTCTATGCATCACATACATATTTTCCCCAACTCTGGAAAAGATTCGGTTGTTGAGTCGTTGCGGAAAAGTGCAGAACTCGTCATGCAGAAGCAGCATGAAGAATGTCTCAGATAAAGCTACTGACGAGCTCATCTCAACCGAAAAGAATCACAAAACAGCAATGAAATCTCGGATAAAACAACTGACGAGCTTTTCTTTTCTCTTCACAGCAGCAGAAAAAAATATCGAATCAAATCCATGAAATTTCCGCTACTCGAACCGATTTCTACACGTACTTCATGTCTTTCAGAATGTTTTCCCCCACATACTTAAAAAAATTCCGGAAAAAGACCGAAAAAAGGATTATACTACTATACAATTTTTTTCTCTAGAAATAGCAGAAATAGAATTGAAATTGTTGCAAAAAATGGTTTCTCCACCGAATTTACTGAAAATTAAAATATTTCCATCGAAATATACTGCTATATGTACAAATCTTTTCCTGAAAAATAGCAGAAATATTAATAGCGAAAATGTTGCAAAAAATAGGTTTTCACTCGAATTTACTGAAAATTAAAATATTTCCATTGAAATAATGTCAAGCTACCTCTGGACATCGTTTGTTTTAGGTTCATCACACATCTTGAGGTGAATGGTTTAAATAAAAGAAAAATAAATTACGAAATCAATAGAGAAATGTTCCAGTGATATTCAAGTAATTATTTATTTCAATCATTCTTTATTTTAGATTATCATTTATTTGAAAAAAAGAAACAATGACTTCAAAACTAGTCAGAGACCAGATCCTTCTTTTATTTTTTTCATTATTTGAGCAAAATTAAACTATCGCCAAGACCCGTGGGCGGCCCCGTGCTGCTAAGATTCTGGATTTAAGAACTTTATTCTAGATTTATGTTAAAAAGAAAAAAAGAAAAAGATAATTTAAGAAAATTCCCGAGGACAGATGATGGTGCATGTATAGCAGAAATAGTGATGATGAAAATGTTGCAAAAAATGGTTTCTCCATTGAATTTACTGAAAATTAAAATATTTCCATTGAAATATACCGCTATACAAATCTTTTCCCAAGAAATAGTAGAAATATTGACAGCGAAAATGTTGCAAAAAATGGTTTTTTATTCGAATTTACTAATAACAGAATATGGACATGTACTAGTCCAAATTCTTGATGATTCAATCCAAGGATGACTCAAAAAGGAAAGAAAGGAAGGAGGAAAGAGGAAAGAGAAGAGAAGAAAATTCCCGATTTTGTAAGAAATTCGTATGAAAATGTTTCGTTCGTTTAGAGCGTCGTTCTGTAAAGAAACGATAGGGGAATGGCCAGAGAATTTCTAATTAGTTTCGTCAAAGCCGCTTTCACTCACAACTAACAGTAGTCAATAGACGTCGGTCGACTCATTACACATTAGGGGATAAGCACTAGCGCGATTCTAGCGATTCTAGCGATTCTCCGGCGATATCCGTGGACTCCGACGACTGGACCGACAGGTTCATTCAGCTACACGTCCTGAGTCAACGACATCCCCGCCGTCCGACCGCAGCAGATTTGCAATCGCATGACGCTAACATTATCACGGGTGGTGATCTAAATTGAGCCCGTCTCATCCACGTTCAGTAATTAATCGTCAATTATGGATAGCGAATGGATGAACGGAGTGAAATCACGCGTCCCAAGAGGCGTGTAAACTACCAAGTCACGGATGAAGCGTAGCGGCGGCGCTCTGGAAAGAAAATTTGGAGACACCACGTGAAAATTTTAATTTCAACAACACTAGCTGATAGAGTAACTGATTTAGCTGAACTAAAAAAATTTGTGCCCGGCGCAAGAGAAAAATTATATATTTTTAAAAAAATCATGTTTGTTACATTTACAAGAAACTTCTACATTCCAGTAAAATTCTAGTGAGCTCTGTTTCATCTTGTTTTTTTTTTGGTTTTTTTTTGTTTTATTACACACCTGCAGCTGTTTGCAATAAATAAGAAAATAAATAAATAAACAAATTCCAGATCAGAAAACTTTTCAATGCTAACTTCGGAAGAAATATAGGAATTTCAGGAAAACCTGTGCAAGAAAAATCTACGAAACCGCGTTTGCACATACATACATGTGTGTGGTGAAAGTGCATTATTGAGAAAAAAATATCCAGTCAAAAATTAGAAATTAAGAAAAGAAAAGAAAAATAGCTGAGGATGACTGCAGAGGAAACAAAAACTATTATATACCTATTAATAGGTTTCGTTTTCTTAGCTCTAAACCATTTGAAGGAAAAAACTGAGAAATTCCAGGAAATTTACTTTAAAATTTGTTAAAAACGTCAAAAATGTTGGTTATAGTCTAGATTATCAGATATTGTCTTTTTTTTTTTCTTTCCACACATTACTCCCTTTATTTTCTACAATAAAATGCACATAAGCGTTGTAAATAAAAAAAAATAAAAATATAAGATACAAGTATGCGGTGTAGTAAATGGATAAACAAACAAGTAAACAACTAGAAACACAGGTAAAATAACCTCCGGCCCAAAGATAGAACGTAGAAAGAGGAAAACATCAGAAAACTTCGAAATTAACAAGAACAACATAAACAACACAACAAGAACAAAATTTTGCGACATTTTGCACAAAATTGGAGTGTTTTTTTTATTCGAGCAATTAAAATCTAGGATTCCAAGAAATTCCAAGAAAGGAAGAAAATCCAAAATTTTGAAGATTCTTTAAAGAAGAAAAAGAAAGCCTCGAAATTTTTCAAGATTCTGAAGATTTTAAAAATTCTAATTTTCTGTATAACAGCACCTATAGCTTTATATGTTAGAGATTTTTGTAGATAAATAAGCAATAATCCTAGCATGCTACTATGCTCATGTTACAAGTAATTTTTATAACGACTATATTGATTCGATGTCTCAATAGCAACAATACGAGATAGGATAGGATTTCAACGGTTAAAAAAAAAACAGGACAGCGATGGTGACGACAATTTTTTTTCTCTTAATCCCCTGGAAACCTTACAGACACCAAGTCTCGTAGCCTCAGCACTCGCCTTCAGCCTCAGCATACTCCTTCCTCACTAAATTCTTCACCTTCATCTTCCGAAGTAGTATATGTAGGTAATTAACACTACGATAATAGGTAGGCACAGCACATGTCTAATTCATAGTCATCTTAAAAAAAAGAACGCAATTACCGTAAACTTCGAGCAACAGCAACAATAATCCATAACAGATGGGGTATAGGAAAATTTTCTGGTCAAACAGGAGAAAAAAACAACTCGGGCTCAACGAACGAAACGACAAAAACAAATAAAGGTACATAAAACGTGTCTGAATATCCAGAAAAATTCAAAGCCGAGACTGTAATTATCCCGTAAAAAATGTAGAAAATTAAGAATTTTAATGATTTGTAAGGTATTAAGGATTTTAATGATTTATAAGGTATCACCGACATAGAGGATTGTACATAATTAAGAGTTCATTTCCGGAATTTTTCTACTGGATCCTACTGTGTGCCTTTATGCCTCAAATAAAAATATTTTCTGTGATACGTAGGGAATAATCGTCGTAGGAATAGTTCTTGAAATTCAATTACAGTCAAGATCACGGAACCAAGATGCTCAAAGTCAGCTCCTTGGAATTACCGTACCTCCTATCCTTGTTTTTATTTTATACCAGACTACTATACGTAGACAGAAAATATCAACCCCTCGCCTGACTCTGCTCCGATCTGGGTGCAACGAAGCCATACCTAAGATAAGATATTTCTAAGATTTTTAAGATACATAAGATATTCAATTGTGTCCTGCAAGATATTTATTTATCCATTTATTTATTTATATGTATATTTATTTATTTATTTATTTATGTAAACATGTGGCTGGTACCCCTTCCTAACCATGGTAACTTAGGCTGAATGGTTCCTCCAGCTTTCTTCCAGAATTTTGCATTTCTACGGCTAATAGCATCGGAGATCTACAGAAGAGTTCTTGTAATTTCCTTAGGAACTCTGTGCTCCTATGTACCTCAAGTAAGAATTCGAGAAAATCCGGAAAATAGGTGAAAGCGCAAAATTTCAATTGAGAACCGAATAACTAACGATGTGAACGAAATTCACTGAAACAAAAGAAGGCGGCGCTAAAATTCGATTCGAATTACAGTACACATATTAAGATTATCATGTCATTTTGTAGGCTAAAACGAATAGAAAAAAAAACAATAATACAACGTCATCCGAACACGCATAAAAGTCTAAAGGGCCAATTTTCGACCATACTTCCTAAAACGACCTCATTCGTTTTATTTTATGGATAGTTCAGCGTATGAAAAAACGAATTAATGGATATATTTCGTAAGGAGGAATGAGCTGGGACGGTTAATTTAAGTCCTATCAAAAATTCTTTTATTAATTGTCATTCGTGCTCATATTTTTGTTGCATTTTCAAAGTATTACTGTAACGGAATATTTTCAGAGAAAAAATCTTCTTTCTGGTGTTCTTGATGCATCACACATGACAGGATTGATTTCTTAAAATCTATTCACTCAATCAGAAACTTAATCCGAGTAAAATACTGTAAAAAAATAAATAAATACTGTAAACGCGTCAAAAATAAATTGAAAAGTCCTACCTTCTTGTTCAGAAAAAAAGTTTTCTAGAAACAAAAAATTGAAGGAAATAAATAATAGAAATAGGAATAATAATAAATAATAATTAAACCTAAAACATTTTAATGCCACGTCCATAAGTTTTCATTTGAAAAAAGTCTGTAATTTTTAAGTTTCATTACTTTTTTTGCTGACTTTTGCTTTGATGGATTAATGAATATGTGATACGATTTTGATTCCAATAACATTTCGAAATGTCAAGAAAAAAAATTGTAGAAGCTAGATTTTAGATTCTAACGCTTTTATTTCAATTTATTCATTATTTATTCTTACATTTCCAGGTTTCAAAATGTTCGAAAATTCGATCATTCAAATTCGATTCGACACTAAACGACCGACTACATCTCAAAAACACTACATAAGAGGAAGAGATAATAGGTTTCGTTGCGAAGTCCAGAAAAGTCGATCGCAATTTTTTTTTCTCTTCCTGGACAATCGCAATAGTTTTCTTAATGGATTCGGTGTAATCAACAGAAACCTTAGCTATCTACATACATATTTGTGCGTAAACACACATCCGTCCCTTACAGAATGCATATCTGACTAGCTGACGGCAAAAAAAAACGAACTCGAAAGAAATCGAGGACGCAAAGCTCGAGCTTGAGAATCATGCTAATAGCCGCATTCGAGGGAAAAGTCCGATATTGTGCCCATTAAGCGGACCATTGCGATTGTCGTAAAAATAATGCAAAAGATCGTTGTGGACCGGAAACGAAACCTAATACGCTTGGAATTGACGAACTTTAGGAAATTCAGCAAAAGTACACGTTTAAGAATGGTCTCTCGCATGGGAAATGGAAAAAGTCATTGCAAGTCACAAAAAAAAACAAAAAAAATCTGTGAAATTACTATACAAGACCAATGACATCCGATCATTTTAAAAAATATTGTTTTGATCTCGTTTTAGAAAATATAACTTAGATCTTAGTAAATAACTTATTTAAAGAGTCCCTACCAGTCGTACTCTTCGATTTTTTTTTCAAATCTGAAATCAAATTTTCAGGGTTTTAGGGCACCTAAAAACTTTCGGATAAAAGAAAATTTGGCATAATTTTCTATTAATTAACAAGTGAGCCTATTTCTTAAAATAAAATGTAGATGAAATGAGTGATGGGAGCTGAAGTAAGTAAAAAGAAGGAGTAAAAGTAGGTTTGAGGAGAAGATTCAATCAAAAATTTTTAAAGAAATACTTCCACCTTTATTATTTTGATTTTTTAGTATTTTAAAAGTGGGGTTTACGCACGAAATTAATATTATGCATAGAAAAAAGAGAAAAAAACTTCTTGCTGGGAAAAAAAACTTCTAGTAAGAAAAAAAAGTACTTAAAATAATTAGAAAAAAGTACTATTAATTTAATATACTACGTATATTAATGATATGTAGTATATAATATATTAAATTAGTAGTATTAATAGTAAAAGAGAAAAATTGTCTTTTGTTCAGGCCAGAAAGCCTCAAAGTAGAAAAAGATAAGAACATCAGAAATTTTGGAGAAGAAAGAAAGAGAAAGAAAGGAAGAAAAAAAGAGAAGAACAGAGCAATAAAATTTTTTAAATTGAAATTGAAAGCATAGATTTATTCTGGAGCAATTCTTTCCGCAGCTCCAGAAATCCCCGCAAGTGTAGGTCAAATAACACCACCAGAGGGACAATGAACGGGCATCAATTCTTCACTGACAAGATGTTCGTGGATGAACGACGGACGCTACACGCATTCATTCGAGCGTCGGTCGGCCGGCCGGCCGGCTCTCGATGTTTTTCCCGGAGTTTCTTCGGGGAAGAGCGGCTGGACCAAGTTTGATTTGCTATTTGTTAGTGTCAAGGCTATCGTTTCGTGGACCTCTCCCCGCCCCATCACTTCGCTGCTTTCCGGAGGATTCGTCCTCATCCTCACCACCACACTAATAAAACGCTATTCAATCGCTTCTCTCGTCCCGTCTCCGATATAGGACTATCTGTACCCCCCGCCCCCCGCGGAATGACAAAGCGGATGTAGCGACGAATCAGCTCCATTTCAGGCATGGCACACTATGCTAATTACGAATGAAAAAAAAAACGTTCCGAAGTATCCATGAACAATATTAGTGGACGGGGAGTTAGAGGCGGTTAGGGATGAACTGGTAGGGATGCTTTGATGGGGTAGGAATTTTTATGAGCATAAAAAAAACCAAGGAGGTCTGCAGGATTTCTTCTCACCCATCAAAATGCAATACAGTAACAATTAGAAGAAAAAATAATTAAAATCGTTGTTAACCTGCCTGGATTATCAGCAAATCGAGAGCTGGATGACCCATCTAAGTACTAAGCACCTGAGCCCATGAGGGAATGTGTAACATACCGCTCAGTTAAACAGATGTATTTTTTCCCCGACAAGCACAGAGGTTACGCAAAAAAAAACTTTTTTTTTGATTCCTTAAAATTTTTAGGTTTTCTTGCTACATTGGCAAAAGTGAGCAGAAAAGCACATTTCTCAATTTTAACAGTTTTATTACCTCGAATAACATACCGCTATCAACTTTCAGGAAAATCAAACGGAAAAAATAAGAAAAGAAGTTTTTAAGAAAATTGAATAGTCGTGAAAATGCTAACATAGTCGGCGACACTACATAGGCATCACCCCGCGAATCTGAGAAAATCTGGTACGGATTTCAGGTGCAGTATTCGTGTGCGGGTACGGGATCGTACAATATGGGGATTAGGGTGATTCCGTCCATTTCTTCCTGATTGCCGTAAAAAAAGGTCCAGAAGATACGGCTTCAGGCGTTCCGGCGCGCTATTTCCTACAACAAGTTCGATTGGAGCACGCCAACCTTGTGCACGCGCCGCATCTTCCGGGCCAGTTTTTACGGCAATTAGGAAGAAATTCACGGAATCACCCCCTCCCCATAATCTACGATCCCGTACACGAATACTCCACCTGAAATCCGTACCACCTCAGATTCGTGGGGTGATGCCTTTGAAGGTACCGAAGGGAATTTTTACCTTGACGCGCATCTGATTCGAGCACTTTTCACATTGGGTGACTGTGAATCTGGATCCGGATGCGAAGCGGATGCGTCGCAGTCGACGGGACAAAAAAAAGTGCTGATGTCTGCATGGAGATCCTTTCAATTCGTGCTCAAATGGAAGAGAAAAGAATAAAACAGAAAATAAAATAAAATAACAAGAATAAAAAACAGAAGATATTCCAAGAATAAATATAAAAAGTACAATAAAAATTATAGTAATAATAATAATAATATTAAAAACTAAAATAGACGATAGATGACTAGGGACTAACGCTAGCAATATGTACTCTTAGCGACACAAGCCGAATGCTCCGCGATCGGAACAAAAAAAAGCCCATCAGTTTACAATTACTCGCTTTGCTGCGGACATACATACGTTTAGCAGCCGCTAAAAATATGCTATAGAAGAGGAAAAAAAAAGAAAACATTAAAGGTTCGCACTGCATCCTGAAGAGAAACAAAAGCGCTGAACATCAGACGTATTTATTTATTTATTTTTTTCATTTGCATACTAAAAATTGCAATAAAATATTCTGTATAAAAGATATGACAGACGGTCCCAATGACGACTTCAAAAAGAGCATCTTTTTTCTTCCAGACGGATTTCAAGAGGAGAGAACGGTGAGCGATAACCATGGAATGACATGAGAGTTAGTAAAAACATGACAATCGAGAGTTGAGAAAAACGCAAAAAAAAGTGAAAAAATGAGAAAAAGTAATGAATGAATGAATAAATGAAATTATGGCTTCAACAGGTCCACAAACTTTCAACAGATGATGCTAGTCCCGAAAATATTGGAGAACTTTACTGAGGACGCTGAAAGGAATTGTAAGGAAAGGTCACAGGACATTTTTTTTCAGATTCGCTACAAATATACGCCAACACTAAAGTTCGTCCATCTCATCGCAATCCATGCTCGATAACGAAAGACGAAAAAGGTGGAGAGTAAGGGGCCAAATAGACGACTCGAGTGAATTACACCGGACGCGTCGCGGCAGCCTGCGCAAACACAAGTCCCGGCAAAACAATTCGATTCGATCACGATCGAATATTTGTCATAGTTGTTCATGTTCCTTGAGCGAATAAAAATTATTCTATATCAAATAATGACGTTTTCAAGGGTAACTGTTCAGGTACAAGAATAAAAAAAAACATGGACCCTTTTATCCGATACTGCAGACTACCACTAAATTGAGAATATTGAATTTTCTGTGAAAATGGGCACAGATCTTTTCTGGTAAAAATGGATTTTTTTGCGCTGAGAAAAATTTCGATACTCATTTGACGTCTATACTATTATTATGGTTTCAATTATTGCTATTACTATTGTTATTATTATTATCGTTATTATCGTTATTATTATTATTATTACTATTATTAAAATTTTCCACAAAAATAGTTATAGATGAGTTATAGATGGATTGAAAGTAACGGAGATATGTAAAAGAGTCTTAAATTCATTTAAAAAAAAGTCTTTTGACACAGTCAAGAGAAAAGAAGAAAGCGTTGCTTGAATATGAAATCAAATGAGGATCAGCGTTCCAGAACCTCTAACAAACTGAGAGTTTGGAAGTTACTACGTCTCTTGTGCTTTCGTTCTTTTATAATTTTATAGGATCTTAAGACTAAGAAGAACTAGAAGCAGTAGGAATTAAAAGATTCTTCAAATATCATTGAAAGAAAAAATGTAAAGTGAAATTTAAAAAAAAATGTAAAGTGAAATTTTAAAAAAATATAAAGTGTAATGTAAAGTGAAATTTAAGAAAAAAGAAAGATATTCTTAGGTAAACGGTAAATCACGCTCTGCTCTGAAGCCTGGAAAAACCATCGATGAACAATGAGCGCAGAGACGGAGCGGACGAACCTGCAGTAAACAGGAGAACACGAGCTAATTGTTCAATTAGTAGATCGCCACGAAGAAATGAAGCGGCCAACAACCAAGAAAACAAGAGAAATGCTTGACGGACGAGGAGTAGAATTGAAAGAAATGTCAGGAAAAATCTTTAGGACAATGAAAATAAAAGAGAAAATAATTCAGATATTCTGCTGAAAATACATACGTCATAAAGAAAACAATAAATTGATGAATGGATGAATGAATGAATTCCTGGTTTCAGTAGGTCCAAAAACATCTAAAAAACGATTCTTGTAGAAATCCCAAGGTAAAGATTTTATGGATTATTGCAATTGGGTGGATACCAATGAATCCACAGTGATGTGTCCATAAAAACACGACGACGTAACGTTGAATTGTCTCGTGAATTCCACTCGTGAACCCCCTCCGGGCATCACCTTAACGACTGCGACACGCTTTATTCATCAACAAAAGGCGTGAAAAGCCAGGTGGAACGTACGCGGAGAACAAAGAAACAGAAACGGACGAGAAAACGGGCGCATACGTAATTTCGAGGTGAACCGATTATCCGAAAGAAGCAGTCACGAAGTATAAGCTTAGCGAAAAAGAAATAAAACTGAAGTGGAAACGATTCGAAAAAAAATAATTTTCTAACAAAAAAAATGCGACAAAAAAAATACGCAAAGGAAATAGTCATCGGCACTTCAACGCATCGATAAGATGGCAGCATGACCAACCTATGGATCATGTGTCTTTGATTAGGAGAGATCAGATCCTAGATCAGACTGGTACAATTAAAATGAACTTTAAAAAAATACCTTGTGCTCTCTACGAGCAATTTGAACCATTGTTTAAATTAAAACTTTAGAACAGGCTGTTATATTGCAACAAAGTGCATAAGAAAATATTCTAATAGGAAAAAATGTTGAAATATTAAATTTATCTCAAACTCCCTCGAATTTACCACTTCAAGTCGAAAAGTCAAAAATGTGTCCATCCTCAAACTCTCACCTCGACTTCCTTAGCTTCTCCTTAAAGTTTCAAGACCACTTTGAAATGAATCGCTTCAAAATTACTTCACATGATTCTTCACACAAATATCTTGCTGGGATTTTCTGGACAAAATGGATTATGCACGAGATAAAGAGGAGCAAAAATCAAAGAAAGGTGAAAATCCGCGAAGAAAACACAGGATGCAATCAATAAAGGAAAGAAAATTTCACAGTAAAAGATGGCAGACCAGATCGTATTTAGGTATTTTGTAGAAGGTTATTTTTTAAAAAATCCACGGTGTACATCACATTTTCGGGAAAATTCGGCATGGCTAATGGTAAGCAGAACTATTTGAAAGACACAATAATGATATTAACATATCTTTAGATAATATCATTGATTTTAAACAACTTATTGAAAAAGCAGATGAGGACAAGGCAGCGTTACGTGATCACTGAGATGATCACTTACATGATCGATATAAATCAACCTTAAAGAGAGAGGGAGAGTGAAAAATTACATGCTTTCGTTAGTTTTATGATCAGAAACACCGCATTCGTTTTCCTAAGTAGTTTTTCAATAGTTTTTCACGAAATTTCCACCTAAAATCTTAACATACACTCAAATAAGGAACTGAAGTGGAGAAATTCAAATCAGAAGGAGAAAAAAGGGAAATTGCTGAACTCCAGAATGAAAAGAAAACAAACAAAAAATAGAGATATAAGAGATATTACAATAGAAGAGTAAAAGACGACCTTCATAGTTCCCATAAAAATAAATAAACTTGGAGGGGAGAATCCTGTAGTACGCAGAAAATTCACCCAAGAATCAGGAAACTGTTCTAGAAGTGTTCGAGAAACACTTTATACATCAATATAATAATAAATTAATATTTATATATTATTTTTAGTAGTAATATGTAGTAATAATTAAGTATGCCCTCGGATGCCCTACACATATCGCCTCAGAGGCTCTAATGTCAAAGAAAATTTTTTGACTGTATCGGAGATCAAAAGGACCATTTCTCGTCGAGGCGGTTTATCGGATGCTAAGGAATTGGCACAAAAATCGTTAATGATTTAAGGATTTCTCCAACTTGTCCGTAGTGTGGTGATGAGTATCCCATTAATGCTATTCTCATTGTGTTTAAACATTTCGAATGAGTCTCGTAAGGATTTATTTGCTGGACATTCGACATTGTTGGAGGATTCTTTGTCAGGAAATCTTGGCAACACAACTACAGCAATGATGCAGTACGCAGGATCTCCCTGGAGGTCCCTCGATGGCAGAAGCAGTAGTTCATCATGGAGATATGTTATTTTTCCGCCACAACACTGAGAAAAAAAAAGAAACGTTTTCCCAACACTTTTTAAATATTTTATTGGATTGCAAAGAAGAGGTCGTGAGGATATTTCAAATCCTTGATGAGGTGCAAGAGGTTATCCAGTACATCCGAGAGAAAAAAAATGTGCATAGCGCTAGAAAAGTAGCGGAACGAGTGCAATGCAATGTAACGAGCTAAGATTCAATTTTGCGCAAATCAGACTACGAATGATTGAATCGAATTATCGAATGGAGCACACCAGACGCACCCCGTCAAGGACTGGAGGAGACCGAGACCACCGAGGGCGATGCAGTACACCAACATCCGATCCGATTATAACATTAGCGGATAAGTTCATTTCCCGGATATTCAAGGAATTCAAAATAATAGGAGGCTGAGCCTCGACATTCCAGGAACACTCCCGACCAGAGAAGCGATCAGCTCCAGGCTCGGTGAGGTTTTCCAACAAAAAAAAATAACACATATTTCCTACTGGCGGTTAAGGTATCAACACATATGTGTATGTTTACGGTGTTCGAAGCAAATACAAGGCGATTCCCATGAGGGGTTATGGATGGAAGATGTTCGAGGAATATTCTGAAAATATGCATGAAAAGACCCGCTTTGTCAATTGTGAGCCACATTAAGAAAGCCATAGCCTATTTATCATTACAAAAAAAAATAGAAAAACTAATAAAAAATAACGAGTTTTTTCAAAGTTTTTTTAAATAGTAATAGTAAATAATAATAGTAAAGTAACAGTAATAGTAGTAATAATAATAGTAATAATAATAAATAATAGTAAATAAGTAAACAGTAGTAATAGTAAATAGTAATAGTTTAATAGTGATTTTTTTTAATTGAAAAAACTATGCGAAATGTAAAATTTTGAAAAGGAAAAAGTTTTAAGAAGCAGAAAAAAAGGTGCTAAGCAGACACAGTTTCCAGAAAAAACGGATTAGATTTTTCTTAGGCGAGTTCTCTGCGAAAAAAAAATGTCTTAGCACGTTCCTCAATTCCCAATTTTTTTTTCAGTTCTTTTTTCAATTTTTCCAAATTTCATTCGGGAGGTCGAAGTCTTCGAAATCTGGAAATTTTGTGGCGCTCACAAATAATAAAAAAAAAGAAAAATCTGAAAATGAAAAATCCAAAGTGTGGGGGTCCAAAGGGTGTACATTAAATTATTCAATGAGAAACCATAACTTATAAAGAAATTCGCGGAAACTAAGCTCAATGTGTCTGCTGCGCATGGATAATGACTTTGTTTTTATAGTTCGTTCGATTCTAGGAACAGAATCCTTAACCTCCTCACATGTTAGTAAGTTCAAAGAAATTATTCCTCTCACACACGTGTTCTTAACATTCTCCCTATCTTTTTTCCTCTTTCTTCTTATTTTTAAAGCATTTCTCTTAAGAGAATAAATTTGAGCGAAATAGAAGTCATAAGCTCATTTATAAGTTTAAAGGAATCCTCCAATCCGGTTAAGTTACTGTAACACTGAAGAAAACAGGAAGAAAGAAAGAACAGGCAGTAGTTCATTAGTACTGTAGGAAACTATTTTAGAAAGCTATAAATATAAATAGAAAGAACAAATCGAAAAAAATTGAATTAAATCTACAAAAAAAAACTAAACTAAACTAAAAACTATCAAACTAACTACAAAAAATCCTCCAGTATTTTTTTCAAGGTGTGATCTTTTGAATACATAAAATAAACGTAGTAAAACGAAAAAAATTACCAACCTTTAATATTCAGAATTATCAAATTACCTTCAAAATAAAATAAAATGCCGTAAGCAATGTTCCAATCATGGTGAAAACTATTGCAGGATTTTTTTTACAGAGTAACCAGGTTAACAATTTAAAAAAAAAGCAGACAGTAAAATCACTTGAAGGACGTTTCCATATTTCCTATGATCGAAAAGCGAAATCATAAGAACAGAAATGCGCTGATTTTTTTTTTCGAATCCGTATATTTTCTAATTTTTGAGGACCAAACTTTTTCGTTCGCCGACAAACTCGTCCACACCTATTCGCTTCGGCAAAACTCCCCTTTAATGAATGACTTAAGCTTAAGGCTTAAGCTCCTAAGCCGAAAAGAAAAAAATCAACATGATCTCACTAGATTTATTTAGAAAATTATTTCAATTTTTGAATTAATGTTGGATCCGGGACGACTGGGTATGTCAGCTCGACCGCAGCTCATCGGAATCACATCCGACAAGTTGTTCTTCGATCAAAAAACACCAAGAACGACGATAATTTGCACATAATTCCGTAAAGCAAGCAGAGGAGGGAAATCGCCGCTAATTTCTAATGCGATTTATGCTATCTTCGTACATTCATCATAATCCATAACGTCATTAATGTCTTCTTCAAGGATAAAATCATCTAAATAAATAAATAAATAATCTCAATAAATCCAATACACCTGTTGACGTTCGATCAAAATAAACATAAATAATCGAAATAAATTAAAATATATGCGTATGGAAGTGCAAAGAATCCCCTAGGATTCCTTAGAATATGAAATATCCTAGTAAATACGCACTTCTGCAAGACAGACAGCACTGCTCTCATCACTCAAAAATCGAAACGGAGCCGCCGGAGTTTTGAATTTTGAAGTGCGTGGAAAAAAATTGCATTACTGACGGGGGAAGAAATGACCTTCTCCATAAAAGTTCAATGACCGGAAAGTGCAGTTTATAATAAATTGAGGCTGAGGTTCGTAGTAAATGTTGTAAACTACGATTCGACTACGGCACATACAGTAGCAGGACATATGTGTGTGTGTATGGCTCTAGCGAATGTTCCAGAATCTTTCGACTCTTTCCGAAAGTGTAGAGGAAAGAGAGAGAGAGAGGGAGAGACACTGTTCCAGCACACATTTACATGGCACGCACTACTAACTATGTACATACATCTCGAAATCGTCGTCGACTCTAAAATGAGCGAACTTTTCTCAGCTGAGCGGAAAAAAAACATCGACGAAGAAGCCGAAAGAAACGCGCCGAATCTCTGTTTGTGTGTAGCTGAAAACTGCAAAAAAAACTGTTCATAAACATCCTCAACGTAATGAAAGATGAAAAATTTCTGGATCTCAAACCATGAAACTTCCTTATTCCAACCCTTTATTCTATTTTTAAATATTTTCTAGAAAATTTTCCCAAATTTTTTTTCATCTTTTATTTATTCTAAATCTTGTACTTTATTCCTAAATGTGGATCTTTAGTGGATTTATTAGTGGAGAATTATTTATTTAAGATATATTTTATTTACTCTTACTTATTTATTATTTAACTCTAGTTAAAATTTATTTTTAAGAATTTTTCTATTGATCCATTTTATTGATTTTTTGTCTGGACTTCTTTTAGGACTTATGTGAATGCCACTAGATCACGCCTTACCTGAAATGATCGTCTGTCTCAACTAAATATGATACCTGATTAGGATTCCCTCCCAGGATAGGTCTGTGGAACCCTATCCAGGAACATTTCCACCGAAAAATCCACGGAAATAGAAGCGAATTCTTCACCTCTTAACTAATTAACCCTAAAATCTAGCGCAAAATAAGGAAAACAAAAAAATTTGTAACCTCTACTGGGAAATTATTGCACCTTGTTTCAAAAATAAGCACAGACTTGCAGAAAAAAGCCATTAATCACGTCCAGTAAAGCAGAGGAAAAAAATCCAGGAACATTTAGCAATAAGATCTATAAATTTAAGCTTCGACTCAAAAAAAAACGAGGAACTTTCGTTGCCGAAAACAATGGCGGCAATAACAATTCTCCTCTGCTAAAGTGCTCCCTTTGGTGTGTTGGTTTCAATGGAGCGCAATATTTCTCTACAGGTTATTTTTCATCCTTGCGCGGAATGTTTGCACATAAATTGTTGTGCGTCGACAAAGTTGCTGGAATTCCCCCTCCTCCCTCCCCCCCCCCTCTGCTCGAAGAAATCGTGTCGTCATTTCTTTGTGGTCCTCTCTTTTCTTCAACTGTTGAAGGGATGCAGATGGACGAACGTCCGGAAAAGAATAAATATCCATCATAAATAAAACGAAGATAAATGGCAATAGTAAAAAGGTGCAGCATTGGTGGGTTGGCAGTTGATATAGTTGAGGATTTCACGAATTTTCTGAGGTAGAAAAACAAAAAAAAATTAAAATGGAAAGATGAAATAGCCATGGAAGACGACCCGACATCATCATTCCCCTTCTCCTTCATCAGAAAGTGCACGAAAATTAAAATAACGCAATTTTATCGTGCCATTCTCGGAAAAAGTTGGCACGAAGCACAAATTTGTGTGTCAACGGGCGTGTGCAAGAGGGGACGGACGAGCGCGAAGAAGTCAGTGACAACTAGGACTGGGGCATCCTCAAGCCGCAACAGCTCGAACCTCTGGATTCCCCAAAGGGCTTTAAAAGCATAAGAGACGCAGATTTAGAGGTCGTACATGATGTCCGA
Source organism: Necator americanus (assembly GCF_031761385.1). NCBI lineage: Eukaryota > Metazoa > Nematoda > Chromadorea > Rhabditida > Ancylostomatidae > Necator > Necator americanus. The sequence goes on from NC_087375.1 coordinate 34,119,458, forward strand.
GCGCTTCGCGACCCACGGAAGACGTATGGCGACGGATGACGGTGAGTGGGACAGCGTTGCGCGATACGCAACCAAAAAAACCATAAACACCAGAGAGTTTTTCTACAGGGAATAAATTAAAATTTCATATTTCCGGAAATTCATGTATGCCTACGATTTCATCACAAAACAGAAAAAATGAGCAGACACGGCGAGAACAGACCCCACAGAAAAATGACGTTCATGGACATCTGGTGTGAATAACGGAACATTATCACATTAGAACGACCCCCGGAGCACATACGCGAAAACATCGGCCGTCCACCTAACGAAATAAGAGACCGAACCACCTTGTGGTGGTGGTGGTGATGGTAGAAGAAGAACTGACAAAAAAGTGTGGAATATCTTGCAATGGAAGAGTGAAATCCGGGAATAGGTTAGTGCCGAATTCAGCACGCAATATTCGCTAAGGTGCACGTACGTACGTACAAAGTGGAACGGAACGGGGAGAATCCGCTGCTGCTGCTGCCGCCGCCGCCATCACCGCCGTCGCCTCGTGACAACTTTTCGTCGTCTCCGCTCATCTCCGCTCATCTCCGCGCTCATCTCACCTCCCTCCCTCATTCAGGTGAAATGATTGTCGATCCATTCATTTACATTTACTTGACTGCTAATGTGGCTTGTTACGTCCGCCAAGCAGTCAACAACTTCAGCACAGAGCTGAGTTCACTTCTAATCTATATCCATGAGAAACACTTAAAGTTGCTCACACACACACCCACAGCGAAGACGACATCTACCACTTGAAATGCAAATAATGCAATAAGATCCAGTAGGTTTTCTACTCGGATGAGATTTGCATGATCCCTAAGAAAATTGCATGTTTCAGAGAATAAAATGTGATTGACAGAACGACGACGATGAATGATGTCATTGCGGATCCCCTTCAACAGAACCAATAAAATTTAAACAGTCAACGCAAGACTTTAAAAAAAAATCGAAAAAAAAGAAAAATCCATTTTAAAAAAAATGCCTACTATTTCCATATCATAAAAAACATGCAGAACCCCAGAGAAGTAAGAAAAAATCTTAAATTATGCATAAAAATAAAAAAAAAGTCTGGATAAAATCAACTGCATCGGATCGATGAGGCGAAAAAACATTTTCTGGACATGTCAATTTTGCTATGACTTCTTTCAGGTAGAATAAGAAAAACAAAAAAAGAAATAAAATATAAAGAATAGTTATAATAATATAATAAATAAATAGTAAAAATAATATGAAGTAAATATAATATAGAAATACAAAGAAAAAATACGACAGTGTGTTCGAAAAAAAATAATAAGAGACGAGAAAAAATAATATGAGAGAGATAAAAAGAGTAATAAAATAAGAGATCCTACAAGAAGCGCCTTGGGTCTGATTTCTCTTCAGAATTTCGCGAACATTTTCAAAAATTTGCAAAAGTTTTCTTTGGACAGAATTTCTCACGGATACAAAAATTAATACGAATTATATTTGAAACCTAAAAAAACTTTACTACATCTAATCCGTTCTTTTTTTAAGTTCGACTTTTTTTGCGATCACCGAAAATTTTATAGCAGATGTCATCGTAATTTCAACAAGTGAACTTTGTGGTGAATTATTTTATTTCACTGGAAAATTTCCAGCGATTCGGTACGACTTTTAAAAAATCCATCGGAAAATCCCAAAAATTTTGTGGTGAAAGACAAGTTGCTTAGTTCTCTATGCATGATTCTTTTTAAACTAACATCTAACCTCCATTTTTTTTAAAATAATGGAGGTTTACTGTCACCTTAGTTTTGTTTAGTGCCACAGTTAGCCATAAATTAAACTAAAGAAGCCTTTTACAGGTAATCGATGCATTTCTCGAATTCTCAACCAGCTTTCAAAAGTTTTGAGATCCATTGAAAAAAATTTTTCGACTGCCTAGAACTAATTAGTGAAATATTAAAATAGCAGTTTCTCTGGCGGGGGAAAAATGAGGAAAGGAAAAAAGTAGCTATAATTATGAGGTGCATCGCATTATCGTTTGAAGTTCTCCTCAAAAATTCAAAAAGATGCTGATTGATTTCAAATAAACGAAAATTGCAGTAATGGATCTGGAAATAGTAAACGAGAATGAAAATTTCCGGAAATTTCCGTAAATGACTGAGACGAGCACCTTTTTTCTCAGCAATATAAACTCAGTAGTTAGCATTCAATCTGGATGAAAGCACTATGGAGAGTGGTGGAGACGGATTTTTCTCATTTTCTGTCAGTCAAACTTTCAATTGACGCCTTTTCACCGCGTGCATGGAGTACGAGAATTGCGGAGCGGATTTCAAGATGGTGGACGGAGAGGGCGCCAGCCAGCATTTCTTTCACGCGACCTCCTCTCGCCACCCGCATCGATGCGATCCAAGAAGTGAAGAAATCCCGTTCGAAATCGAAAAAGAAAATTCGAACCATCAAATAAGTGGCTCCTTGTCACTGTGGACGTTCGGGAACAGCCAAAACACAGCTACTGTAGAGTACTGTATTTCACCTTTCAAAAAGAAAAATTACGCTCGAAGATTAATATTCACAGTCAATTATACAATCATAAATTGACAGTAAAATAGCTCCCGATTATATAGAGTTTTTTTTCTTCCCTGAAAAATAGAAAAAAACTTGTTCATTCTTTTTTATGACTCAAATGAAATGTGTTTTCCCTTCATATTTTTATTTTCTATTTTTTCTATTCTCTATTTTTTCTATTTTTTCTATTTTTTTAGTCTTCTATTTTTTTAATGCACCACTGGTGTGTAGAAATAAATATTTAGGTAAATATTTGTTCCCGAGAGGGGTATAAATTTGGTAAGAAATAAAGTAAAATAAGTTAAATATTAATAAAGAAATAATATATAATAATATATACCGCTAATAATGATAATAATAATAATAATACATAATATATGATATAAAAAATTAAAATAAATAAAAACAAATTGAAAGAATTAAGAATGGAAATGTAGAAGACTGATGGCAAAAGACATATCTGAAAAAAAAGAAAAGAACACCTAAAATATTCCTAAATCGATCACTGCTCTCAGAAAAAAAAAAAAAGAAATTTCGCCAAACTTTTCCTTTTCTCCATTTGTTGTGGATGTATGTGTGTGCGTGTGTGTGTGTGGAACGCATCCAGGATAATTGAGAACGTAGAGTAATGAGACGAGAATTAGCATAACACTATTAGGTTTTCGATGTAGTTGCGATTTCTTACCTATCTACATATTATGGTAATAAAATTATTAATTATTTCATTTCCTAGAGAAAAATTATGGATATCTCCGACTAGATGTTCTATTTATTAGGACGGATTCGCTAAATTTCAAATGAAACTGCTTTTTGTTTTTGTTTGGGGCAACAATTCCATGATGTACATGCCCCCTATTTATGTTTAATTAAAATGTCAATTTTAGTTTTTTTCCTTTAATTATAATTATTCCATTCTCTTTCCAAGTCCATTAACTTTTACTTTCAACTGTTTACTTTATTCATACATACATGCAAAAATTTGATAAAAGAATGCAAATAAATCATCATTATTAATATCAAATAATAATATTATTCTTATAAAATCCTAAGAAAATAATGCGTTGTCCCTCACTGCTCACTAATTGACAGAATTCAAAAACCAATCAGCGAACAAATAATTATAAATAATAAATAATTAAAATATATAAATAATTAATATAAATAATAATGATAATAAATGATAATTATTACAACATAAGAAATTGAATAAATAATGGCAAAAAATTAGGTCATAATAAATAAAAATTATAATTGTAAACTTTGGAAGAATCCTGATCTGATAAGGTCTGAATGCTATTAACAGAACTATTTCGGCACAAAAGTAGTAAAGTAAGTAAGTGAAAGCCCAAGCGAAAAATCACGAAAAAAAATGGGAACGGGTTGCGGGTCCAGCGCCGAAATAAACTGTCTGTCTACAGTGTTCTACCCTGAAAATTCTAAGAATTCGTAGCTGAAGAAGAAAATGAAATTGAAAGTATCCTTAAAACTGACTTTAAAATGCCGGGAATTGAAGTTTCAAGATCCGTGCTTGATTATCCATGGAAAGGCTGTGAAGTGCTTCGTACTTTAGAGCATCTAGGAGTAGATAAGGATATTCAGTTATGTAGTTAGCGTTAAAGTGGTTTCATCGAAAATCACCACTTCCACATCAGTTGTTTCCTGTTTCTAAAACGTTTCTGCCTGGTTTTTTCTGTGTTGTGGCTCACATAAAATGGGCTTCCTTTTTTCTTTTTCTCTTTTTTTTAGTGTTCTATTGATGTATTGAGTAAATAAACAAATATTTATCAAACTGTCAAAATTGTCAAAATACGAGAGAAGTTGAAGAATTGGACAGTTTACTGACGTTCCAAGCTTTGAACCTCCTACTTTTAAATTATTTCTTGAAATTTTTCAGATTCTAGAAACTTTTTCCATGCTCTGAAATAATTGACGACATCTAATTAATGGATTTTGCACACAAAAAAAGTCATTGCGTGCTCCGTGCTTCTCCGTGGAAAAAATGATTGGTTGCAAGGAAAAATATGTATGTATTTGCAGAGATTTTCAAATAACTGAAGTAAACTGGAATAAAATCATTTTTAGATTCCTGGAATCAAGCTAAGAAAAAAATTATTAAGTATTTAGATTTGACTCACAAGAAATGGATGCTAACGCTAGGAAGGTAATGCTTGTAGAAGTGGAAACTAAACGAACATCAGCGCGAAGAAGATGTGGGTCGTTCGGGCGGAAATCCCTCGAGAACTCAGCAAAACAATTCACTACACGGATAATTAGACTTTAATTTAGACACACACACACGCGAGGTTCTCCTCTATCTTGTTCGAATTTGCAAGATGTTCGAAGAAAAATGCAAGTGGAGGCCGGGCGGCGGCGAAAATGTATCCTTCATTGGGCCGGCTGACTATGCATGTGTATGTAAGAAAGGAGGAATCGGCATCCGCTTCAAGTTCTGTGAGGTCTTGACCTCGGCCAGTCCTCAGGGGATCACTCACTGCTGGCGTGCTGTTGCCCATAACTTATTCACTCGATTTTCTCTGGCACATGTCTTTCCATTTATTGACCCCCGTTAAAAACCCACCGCCGGATAAGATCTAGCCAAGTATGTTGCGTGGATGTTGCTGTCCACGTAACGAACAAATACTTCTCAAAAAAATTTAATAGATCTTATTTAAAATTAAAATACAAACTCCAAAAAAAATCTAAAAAGCACACCACAGCCAGAAAGTCGGGATTACATCCATTTTCTTCTATTTACTACCTTGCTCCAGCATTCCAGACACAGAATATTAATTCCATGGGAAGAAATGTTGCAGGATAAAATTGTCTTCGCAAAAATAGTAATATTGTAATTTCGACTAAACTTTTTTTTTTTGCATACACTTGAAACAGAACGAAACAATTCCAATATTTCGTCGAGAATATATTCTTTTAACTAGAAATTTTTTTTCAAGGAAAAAAGTGCACAATCGATTAAGTTTTCTCTTAAACAGACCTTCGAGCCATACTTGAATTCCCATTCAAATTTTAAACGACAAGAATAAAAAATAATAAGAAGAAAAAATATAAACATACAACAGAAAAAGTGATTTTAGAAAATTCTTAAAAGACCAAAATTCACAAAGAAAAAGAACCAGCCCAGAAAAAAATGGAATGTTTTAAAACAAAACGAGGACTTTTTTTAAATTAAAAGGAATTGAATTAATCTGAAACACTTCACAAAAATTTTTCTTACTTCAGACATTTTCTCAGAAAACATCCAGATTTCGTGCGACAAATGTAATACATTGAAGCTACAGAGCTGGGTGAACTGGAAAAAAGTGCTTTATTTAGAAACGCTTCAAACTGTGATAATTCCTAGGCTACAAAATCTAAGAGGAAAAAATCCGTAATTCAAAACTCTCGCAATAAAATGGTGTACACTGAATTTTCGGACATGATCTGCTCTCGAAAGTACACTTTCAGTTGTCAAGCGTTTGTCAACACGAATTGAAGTTCAAATTTATTATTAATGCGTTAAATTAAACGTTAAAAAATTGTTCCAGGGAGCAGTTTTGAAGAGAAATTGACTCTTAGGGTTTACAGTAAAAGAAAAGAGAAAACTATCTCTGCTCTCCGGATTTACAGTCCCAATGATGATTAGCGGATTCTGGGAACTTGATGGCGACGAACTCTCCAGAAATACAAATTTCACCTGTTAAAGACCGTACAGTACTACCATATATATAATATATATATATATATATATATATATATATATATATATATATATATATATATATATATATATATATATAATGCAAGGACATAACTTTGAGAGCAGTACCTCTAACTAGAGGGTTTAACCTCATTCAACGCTTCAGTTCAGTTTTTTTTTAGTTTTTTTTTTTTGAAGAAAAAAGCGAACATCTCTAAACCCTAAAGGATCAGATCCTAATCCCTTAAACCTTAAAGATCCTTAAAGGATCCTTAAAGGAGGAAATGCCGAAATTTTGTGAAGGAAATGGTTAGTCATCCACAAAGAACAAAAACCACTTCGTTCCAAAACACAAGCACATAATTCTTGAAATTTTTTAATTGAAAAATAATTAATAATTAATATAATAAAATGATATATGATAAAATTAATGTACTAAAACACGACTAAAAAATAACTAATAATAATTATAATATTGTTATTTACATTATATTTGATGAATAATAATGAAAATTTGAAAAGTACAAATTTAACAAAGAGTTATAATTAACCAAAAACGAGCTGGTGTACGTTTGTGGAAAATTTCCTGTATGAATTCATTAGATTTCATGTAAATAGAAGATAAAAGATTTAGATAAAGGTTTTTTTTTAACATAACTAATATAATTCTTTGTTTTGATGAATTTTCACACAATTTCAACGTGTGCAGATTTTACCAGTGATACCTTAAACTTTACAAAAAAAATTATTAAAAATTTAAAATTTAGAATAATTCTCCTATAGTCACGAGTGATTCAGCGCATGGAATGTCTTCGACATGCTTAAAACTTTACTTGCTATAGGTACCAGATTTTTCCAATGTGGATTTTTTTAAAAAGGCAAGTGTATGTCCAACAGTATGGGAGGATGTTGCACGCGTGTCCCGTCCCATCAGGGGTCCCATCAGGTGTCCCATTCCTGATTGTATGAATGAAAAATACATTTTTGCAGTTGCACATATGTGAGAATGTAAGAAAAAACAACCATATATCGCATATGAGGCTGCAAATAGGACATCAGTTCCTGACGATCCTAATTTTAGTTCTGGTGACGTCACCAAGGTCATCGTTAGATATCTGACACTCAAAAAATCACGAGAATTTCTCCTTCCGAAAATAGCGATCGGCGCGATTCGCATGTTATTTGAAATCTAACAGAAACGCTGAACATATTATTTTAAGATTATTTTTTTAGAAGAAATTCTAGAATTACTAGTTCAAAATTCTAGAACTAATAGGATACAAATCCCCAGATTTAATTTACCGTTGGGACATATTCAGAAACGGGAATCAGAACTTTAAAATTAAAAAAAAAATTAATTAATCAATTAATCTCTGTGATAATAATAGTTATTACTAAGAAAACACTATGTGAAAATTCAGAATATTATGTGAAAATTCAGCTTTTAGAATAGTTCTTTCTGCAAATTCGGTCTTTTCAGAGCACTTTCGCCACGGTTTAATAAGAAGGAACACATCGTAAAAAAAAACTTGCAGAAAATGCAGCAAAATGAGTGCCGGCTAACTACAGAGCACTTGTTAAATTCTGCTGCAGGCTGCAGCGGAACGAAATGACATCACCAAGAAGTACATAGCACGAAATGCGTAAAGGTCGCAAGCACTAATGAACTTGTCATTTTTCTAAACGTAAGACCTTTTTTTGAATTTTGATCTACTTACCAGGAGCAGATATGCTCCTCCAGCTGTTAAAAGGTTAAGCAGATATGAATATGCTTGATAACCACTAACATAACCTTGCACATAAATTTTCAATGATTTTCATCGATGATCGATGATCGATCCATCGATTTCATGGGGATCTCTGTACGTACACATAGAGTTCCAGGTTTACGTCGTGAGCAGAGCTAACAACTGCAGCGCACTACTCCAGGCCAGAAAATTTACGAAAGGATTTATTTGCCTTCGTTTCTTCAATCCGATTTTCTTTTTACCTAAGGCGACCCACCATTGTAACTTAATAAACAAAAATACGACTACAGTAGCTGCATAAGTAGTTTAAATTAGGAGTGATATAGTCGCTAACACTTATGTTCGCCCGGGCGACCGCAACGCGTCCGCAGCAACTCACATTTTTGTCTCATCTGAAGCACATCCCTTCCCCTCTGCTCTGTTTGGATCGCGATTCTCCAAGCAGACATTGGCACCTGCATCAGCCATTTACTAGAGACACAATATAAGAATACATGAGCAAGAGTTTAATAGAATAATTGAAAAAAAAGAATAGAATAGAAGAAAAAAGAGGAATAATGAATAATAGAGCAGAATAAGAATGAATTTGTTCTCAGACGAGATGTATGGAAAGAAAACAAAATCGCGGACACGCAGACAAATTGAAACGGTACCAGTCGCGGAACCAGCATGAGTGGAAAAAGTCTTCCAAAAGGCAAAAAAAAACGTAGGAGGTAGAAAGGACTCCTCCAATAGAACTCAAACGAATTGAGCTAGAAGGATGTACATAGTTTGAAATGAGATTTCCCCCGTAAACTCAACATTCGCATAATTTGCAATCTCGGTTGAGGTTATGTCCAGCAGCAGCAGCAGCAGCAAAAAAGAGGTCTAAGGGTAAAAGAAAGGGAATCTTCTAGTAGGCAGTAGACAAAGTTGAGGTCATTTTCAACTTTTTCTTTCTTTTTTTTCCACTTATATTATTATCCTATATCTTTTATCTGAGTAGTAACTGCACGGAGTAGCGGGGAAATTTAATTATATGAAAGCGACAGATAGGAATAAAAGAGATCGGATGTATAAGTTGTATTTTTCTTTATTATTATTCAACAAAACTAAATTATTGAACCATAAAAGCATGTAGACCTCTCTGGTTTTCCCAGTAGCTTTTTTTTACTTAATTAGGACACTACCTAACTATTTTTAACTTAATAGAATGGATCGTCTAGGTAGAGGCGAAACGATCCATTTTTCAATTTCATCTTCTATTTCATTTATTTTGCCTTTTTTTTGATAGGAAATCATAATAGTAAAGCGGAAGCTACGGCATCTAGTGATCTGAGTGATGAACATTCATTCATTCATTCAGAATCCGCTTAATTGATTCGATAGCTAAAGTCTTTCAAGACTTTGATGGCAACGTGATCCGTGTGCGATTCAGTTAGACTGAGTACTAAAAATAGGAGTGCGTGTGTGTGTAGAGACATAGGGAGAGGGAGAAAGAAAGAGTGAAAGAAAGAGAGAGAGAGAAAGAAAGAAAGAAAGAAAGAAAGAAAGAAAGAAAGAAAGAAATATATAGATAAGCAGAAATGTGGTATCCGTAAACAGCTTGATTGAAAAGTAAACAACTGCAAAATCAAAGTACAATTTTGTTGGAAACTCAAGCCAACAGCAAAGTCACGCAGGAAAATCCCAAAAATTCCTGTAAAAAAGCTCGAAAACAGCATTAAACTTGCTAAGGAACATGTAATTTCCAGAAAAAAAAGCGCGAAAGAGACATCATATACTTAATTGGAGAGATATCTTCCAGGAAAACTAAGAAAAAGTTCTTCACTGGTTGTTAGTCAATGCATAAAATTTGTTAGTAAGGAGGAAAGTGAATTAGGTAAGTACATGTGTCTGTCTCCCAAGCACTTTCTCATTGCAGACGAACAAAAAAAAAAGAAAACGATAAAAATACGTTGCTTGTATGTGAATATTATATTAGGAAACGTGTGACAGCTAGAAATAAACCTAATTATACAAACCGGGGGAAAAAAAACTAAAATATTATATAAAGTAGGAAAAAATGAGGAACCCTGTTGTCACGTAAGAACCAGTATGAGAACGTATGTATTCTGTATGTACGGTGAAATAAAATCTTAAAATCTCTTAAATTTGATGATTAATGGTTCGAAATATTAAAAATAAAAATAAATAAAATATAATGAATACATATGATAAATAAATAATGAATAAATTATGAATATAAGTAATAAATTAAAATAAATTATTTATACATATGAATATTTAATATTTATAAGAAATGGTTTTTAAAAAAATGTTATTTCACCTTCGGTAATAGGAGTGTCTTTTAGTTGCTGCTCACTTAAGACCGTTAATTAACAATTTTAAGGGAAAATTTCTTACTTTTTTTGGTGTACGTTAAAAGTAGTAATAAAACAAATAAATAGGTGAAAGTGATATTAGGTGAGTTCTAAGGAAATACCGAATAGCGAGAATTGAGCGTCCATTCGAAGCCATTGACAACTGTTCAAAATTTTTGAAATAGAGCAAAGTTGTAAGTTTAACATTGAAAAAACCAGGCACCTTCAAAGCCAGATACTTACAATTTGAATTATTCTCGAAAACAATTTGTTCACTTGGAAAATTATCAAGCAGATTTTCCACAGCTATGAGTCTGTGAATTTTAATTGACCTTCAATGGAGCATTTTTGTAAATTTCTGAAGAGAATGGGAATTTCGAACTCATATGTGAAGTGAGGTACCAAAATCCTCTAAATAACCTCCTGATTACAAATCTAATAAACATTTCGCCCAATTTTCAAAAATTAGCGCAAATTCTATGGACACCGCTTTTTCCACAACGAGATGTATCCGCAGGATATGGCAATGGCAGGACTGTGGAGGTGTGAAAGTAATTAACGAATGTTGCGGAAAATTTGCTTGTTTTCAAGTCAAGCATTTGTCAAAACTAAAATCTTTGAGTATATTAAAAATCAGCAGCTCATTTACTCTCTAATGGCATCTACAAATTCTAATTTTGCTTACTCCCAAGGATTCCGGCGGTTCGTGACGGATTAATCCGTCGACGACGGAATTTGGGACACAAGTTAGTAGCGGTGTTGTAGATGAAGTGGTCTTCGATTTTTTTTAACGAATCAACGTCCTCAAAAATTTCTAGCTATTTTCAAGGATTACAGTTTGACGGACTCACGTCAGGGAAAACGACCTCAAGTAAACAGGGGGAAAACAACAACAGCGATAATTGCTGAAAGCGTTTTGCTACTATATCCAATTATTCTAACCCTAAACTATCCGAAAAAATAGGATTGCCGCTCGAGAATTCAGCGATTGTGCAATCTACTTATCTAAACAGCGTTATTTTAGAAATATTCTAGCTTCATCCGTGCCTGACTCTTTAAAAAGAATTTTCTAAAAAGAACTAACCTTGGAAACTCAATATACGGGCGGTGGAAGTGGGTCTCCTGAATATTTTGGCCGAATCCTTTTATAGAACAAGATTATAATGCTAAGCGGTGACCTAAATCTGCTGTAGGAAACTTTAAGGGGAATCGAAAGCTTTCTGGATATGAGCAATGAAAAAAAAAAAGAAATTTCAAAGAAATCAGTTATGGCAAGAAAGGAAAACTGAGATACCAAAAGATTCACACAAACAAAAATATCTAAAACTTCTGGAATGCAGGAGAGATGGTTACAAGACTACAAGAGAACATCATTGAGTCGCCAAAAGAGCAAAAGATTCAGGACTATTTCATGGAACTTCTCTAGCAAAGCACCAAGGATTACTGTAACGGAATCCGGAATGTAACGGAATTTTGAATCCTCTAAAATTCATCACTAAGCAGCGTACCACCTGTAAATCCAAAAGTGGTCCTCGGAAGATTACAAAGAAGACAAGAAGATGTGAAGATGATTAAGAACAAAAGCACAGCCATTTTTATCGTATCACTCAGAGGGATACGGTGCTAAAGTATCGCTTGTAGATAGGTTTAATCCCAAAGTTTGATATCCAGGATTGATTTTATTCTCTCAAGCGCTCTAACAAATGAATCTAGCGCTCCACATTTGGGCTATTTGGACTGCCTCTAGATCTACACAAGGATCACCTGGTAACAAGTATGGCCCACTTCTATCGCCGAGATACTAACAATGGCATTTTTCAAGAGATCATCCTTCAAAGAAGAAGGAAATATGAAACTTCCCTGAATCACACGCGTTAGGATTCATGCTAACAGATGGGTGCTCACTCACTTCCTAGATTGAATCAAGAATCGCATCTTAAGATCTTCACTTTAGCCGAAATCTTCTTACGAGAATACCATGTGGTGGAAAATGAGAACTAGAAAACTACTGTAACTACTTGGAAATCTCTGTTTCTGGAAATATGACATCATCTGCTTCCATAAATCTCAAACACTTCGCCGACACCGCAGAAAACTTCCAAAACTCTTGAATATTATATCATAATTGCAGATGAAGAAAAAGCGACAGAGACCAAATCGTAAGAAGCTGCTAATCGAGAAATCGGCTGTCGAACATGTCAAGAAGTCTAATTGAGATGCGTTCGCAATCAGTAGCCGAATGACTTCCGTGACGTCTGGTTCCGGAAGCGAGACACGCCCTCCTGATTGGCCCAGTCCCGTGAAATTCAATCATATGTTAACTAACGATGAGTACGTACCAAGTTTAACATCGTTTGCATATGTTATTAGGCTACATTGAAGAGCTGAGAGGAAAAAGAAACAAAAAGAAACCTTAAGAGAAAAAAAGCAGTTCAGACAAGTGTGACAGAAACCCTCGAACAACAATCAAGCACTCAAACCGTCACTGATACTTTCCCAACTTTCCGATATCATGCTGCTTTGTGAGAAATCGGTAGGAAACATTAGAAGAACCTTTATTTCCAAGGCGAAAACTACACTAAAGCAATCTAAATTCTGAAGGAGACGTCTTAAGATTTAAAAATAAATTGTCGTACAAAAGTTGTTTGATTCCAAACACTAAATCATTCTCAACGCTAAATAAATACGTAGCTATAAATTTCATATATTATGAGTCGTCATATTAAAATTTCTTGCTAAACATCAACGCACAAATAACGGTTAAACGCAACAACCAAGAAAAAAAAACACAATTGTGCTCTCTGAACAAATAAGTCCAAAATACAACTAGAATGATTATCACAGTAATACTAATCTGCATCACAAAATATGCTTTTAATCATAGAACACTATCTGAGGAAAGCTAACTGGACTTATTAGTGTATATTTATGTACATGATATAAAACCACAAGAATTTAATGCTTAGATTTCATAAAACAGTACAGATGAGTGTCACAAACTCACAAACTAGGTCAGTCCTCTTCCCATTTAATACCTTTTGCAGCAGGTTTTCTTCGCTTTACAGGAACGACGGTAGGAGTTCTCTATAAAATCATCCTATTCTCGCCAAACTTTAATGGATGAATCCAAAAGAATGATAAAAGATTCATCTTCATATAGCCTACCTTCTTCTGCTTCTTGTTTTGGTCATCTGTCAGGCTCTGTAAAAAGATATTCTCAACAAAGAAAAAAGAAAAATGTATGGTAAAGTCAAGAAAGTAGTACATTTGTAATGGATTTGCATTTTTAAAGACTACAATTATACGAATGTTCTGCCGTATTATTGAAAACTAAGTTGTTGAATGACAAATTTTTCTCGGTGTTAAGGCAAACTTTTTCTTTAATTTCTCCTCCATCACATAGCAATGCTCCTCAACATTCCAAAAATAAAGACAAGGACCTGCATATTGACGGGATATTTTTGCAATTATTAGCAATTGTCAGCAATTATCAGGCGCAAGTATAGGAGAGAATAAAACGAAGCGCTTCAAAACAAGAACAGAGAATAAAAATTGAAATTTTATCCAGGAGTTGTGTTCAATTCAATACTTTCTTCTCCAAAATTTGTGCATGATACAGAATAATAGGTGAAAATTTTGCGAGTGCGAGTGAAGTGCTTAAAGATTGTCTAGAGTATAACAAAACACTCATCCGAAAAAACAATGGCCAGCCCGAAACAAGGATGGACTTTTTTCGCTTCAAAAAACAAAAATCCAACCAAATTTCGATTTTTAACTAGAACTTGTGTTAGAAAAAAAAAAGAAAATTGGAAGGTTAATTTACCTCTATACACTTCAGCATCTCTTCCATAATGAAGCTCAAACGAAGAGGGTCTAAAAAGAACAGGATAGAACCGTTCATGTTCCAAATCACGGATAAACGTCTAGTTAGATGATTTTGAACCGTTTCGTCATATTTGGTGGAAGCCAGACAAACAAAGACTAACCCACAAGCTTACTACGTCGAAAAACTGGAGGTAAAAGATACAAAGTTAAGCCTGAAACACACCGTTATTAATAGCAAGAGTAAGAGATCTTTTTGTGCCAAATGTGATCGTGCAGTGCGAATCAGAAGATATGGAAGAAACAATGAAGGCTTTGTTGAACATATTCTCTCTAAAAACACTCAATGTAATGATTATCAAATTTGAAAGCAATGATTTTTCTCAACTGTACCTCCATATGGTTGGAAGTATCGATTCGCTTACATTGACAAACTCAGCGCGATCTTTTTCGCTGACAGCTGACTCATAAACCTCGTTGACACCATTGCAGACACCTTAAAATAAGAGGTAACGCGTCACAAGAATAATTAGATCAAGAATATGAAAATTAAGTGTATACTTATTCAGGAAGAGAGAGAAACAAGAGATCAATCGATCCACCAAATAGTTTTAATTATAAAACGTACCTAACACTTTCGGATCCGGTAACCAGTACACAAAGTAAGTACGACCATCGTACAACGTTTTATACATAGAAATCATAGTAGCCTATAATAGTTTCAAATTAGAGAAGGCTTGTTTTTTAAAGTCAAATATGGATTGGAGAAGACTCAAATACTCAAGAAACCAGTTTTCTGGCCGAAACAAAAATTCTTCCCCAAGACAACTGAAAAAATGATTCGTAATCCTCGACTATGACTTCGTATATTACATATGAAAAGTCGCAAACACAGAAAACACGAGAATAATGCATTAAGAAGTGGGATGTCTTCAAAATATTCAACTGTTACATCAACTAGCATACTGTTGCATCCAGACTTGTTTTGTATAATAATCATTTCCTCCACATATTTTTACATAACCAACTCGATCGTGCAGACCAACATTTTTGTAGTTTAAAAAAAATATAGTGGCTATGTGAGATGTACAGAACTAAGATAGTTGTTAGTTATTGAATTACGTCGCTATCGCTGCCTTTTACAAAAAAAAACCCGACTTCTTTATGACATTAAGGGGGCTGCTATTAATATTAAAAGGCAGCATAAAAAGGATAAAGTCACTGGCGTATCTATCCACTCGGGATGCACCAACGCGTTTTTTGAATTCGTAACGAAGTGGATGCTCCACTCTAGGTCAATATTAACACATATTAATATATATGGTGTGGAAGCAAATGAAAAACCAAAAAAAGTATGAGCCATTTTTGCGGTCGCACTTGAGTTGACCAATAATAGTAAAAATTAATGGAAAAAGAGGCAAAGAATACCTTCTAGGAACAGATATATGTAGTAAAAACTGCCGAAGGGAAAGACGTCCTACCGCATCCTAGATATTGCCACGCGCTGCTTATCAGAGGACCAACACTAGCTCTGAAATACTTTAACACTGGCCAAAAACGTCAAAAAATTCTTTTCAAAGGAAGTTTCGCTGCAACATTAAAACATTTTCCAACCCATAGCATGTAAAACACAATGTTTTCCAAATGAATATTTTTATGCCCAGTTTTTCAGTGAAAAAGTATCGAGACCGTTAAGCGGAATAGGATGTATCCACAAAAACCTACAATATAATGACTTTATTCCATGGCAAGGTATTTACTGTCTTTTATCACTATCACACAATTAATCACACAAAACACAAAGAGCACTACGATGACCCTGCAGAACTCATCCCACAGATTGTTTCAGTGAAAATTCCGTGAGAGTTGCTGGGTAAGGCATGAGTTCACATTCATGAGCAATCAGAAAGGCTACAGAAGTAGACACCAAGAATAGAGTATATCTGATTATTGCTATGGGACAAATGCAAATGGCAAGAAGATCCCTAGAAGCATACATGGCTCGATAAGTATTTTGAACCAAATCGAAATATAATCACAATAAGGTTGACAAAACTCACATATTCTAGGGCAATAAAACCTCTAAATGAGCAAAAATAATGAGACTCAGACTAGTGATACACCGAATAGAAGAACCAAATACATATTATAGCAACATTGAAAGTAACTAAATTGGCTAAAACTATGAAACGAGTAAACAAAAATGAGAAAATAAAATTTCTATCAAAGACCAACACTAAAGAGTAACAGAAAATAAATGAGATGGGTCATAAAACTCCACAAAAACTAGTGAAAGGCGTTATCCATCCGTGAAATCAGAATTTAGAATTTTTAGATAGAAACTTTGCTTTGAAATGAAAAAAAAAACAATGTAAAGAACAAATTTTACTACAAAGGATGGACTGCGCACAAGGAAATGAAACTATCCTGGTACGACACACAAGGAGGATACCACAGAAAAGGTCATTTCGTTGTTACAACCTCCGGAACATCCTGATGCATAACATACCAATCATGGACATACATCAGAATTGCAAGTGGTTGACCGAGAATAAGAGAAAGCCATACGATGACATTTCCTTAAGTAATTTTTGATGAATGCTTGAATAATATTGGTCCGAATCAAGGATAATCAACTAAGAATTAGTAAACCGAAATCCTCAACTGAACAAACATAAGCCACAAATAATATTACCTATTTCATGCGCGAAAACGTAAATTAAAATACAGCTACAAGCCGTAACCACATCGTCTTGAAATAAACACGCAACAAAAGCAATATAAAAGCAAAACAAAACTTCTACCGGCACGTCCACCCTTGACAATATAGTCGGTGATAAATGATAGTGGGATTTGTGCCATCATACCATAATAAGCCCAGAGGCGGAACATGTGCAAGGGCACAGATACCTAAGGAAGTAACTTTTTTGAGCCAAAGACCCAATTTCAAAAAAAAAAAACGGGTGGATTCCAATACATACCAGATATTCGTGGAAGAAAGCCGATACGAAGAACACAGCAACCATGGCACTAAGTTTGCTGAAATATTTAATATTGACTACGCGTACTAGGAGTTACTTAAACCATCATTAAGCCTAGAGAAATCGACTAACCTGTAATTGTTCCGTATCATAGGCAAATAAACATGACGAGCGGCCCAACGATGAACTGGTATGTTCCAAGTGCGCCAGAAATACTGGATAGTTTCCGAATTCCAAAAATCACTGGAAAAAGGAGGAGTCAACAAAAGCAGCTGACGCGGAACCAGGAAAATTTTACCGATAAAACTCTCTGTCAGCGAATTTCAGAATTTCGGCCATAAAATTCAGAGCTGCATGAAATATGGTGTAAAAACCAATCAGCCAAATTATAATATTTGGTATAGCCAGCTTCAAGAGCCTCTCAAGGCACCTAGATTCATTTATTAATCTAAGACGATGGAAATATCTCGAATAAAAGGGAAAGCAGACCTTCCAAATTCCATTTCGCTCAGTGGTTTCATGCTGTTGCGCACCGTAGGCACTACCCATTGTTGAATGAGAGAAGCCATAAGAAATGAAAGGAAAACCAACTAGAATGGCAATGACATTTAAACGTAGACGGTGCAATCCAGCTCGATACACGAAAATGGAGAAAGTATGTATTACCTCAACAAGTCTTTTCATAAGAAAAGTTTTTCGACGGCGAACAGACTTCGGAAACTTTAGCTCATAGCAAAGAGTTGGTGCTAACATAAAATAGTACAAGTTGCTCAGTGTTAATGTGCTTGGATAGAGGGATGTCATCTCAGAACCGCTCACCTGAAAGAAATGACTGAATTTCAACGGAGGAATACATAAGGGGCAAAAAAAAGACAAAGTGCACGGCAAACCCCTTTGGAATGCCCTTACACGATCAACTCAATAATCCAATTCCGTAAGGTTCATGAATGCCTCATATCCACTTGCGAGGGACACCAAATGCATCGAGTCAGCGTTTCTATCGTCTCAGACAATTTCGGTGCCAATTTGTCGAACCCGGAAGGTGAAGACTTTTGTTGGCACTAGAGCGCTATCAAACCTTTTACCGTGCAATCACAGAAAAATCTGTCACCAACTGTGCTAAACTCGCTACGAAAAAAATCAACAAGTTTGCAAAATATCCGAATAATGTGATAAGACTGAAGAACTTACATTGAGCTTCGTTATATCGTCTTTCTTTGATTCCACTATTTTCTCTTCTCGAGCACATCTGCACCAATAGTTCACGTGCACATATGAAACAATTTTGAGCGACTCTATTACAAAAATAGACAAAGCAAATACCGAGCATAGAGGATTTCCCTAAAATAAAGGAAAATCAAACTGATTTGTTCACGTGGAAAATAAAGAAAAGGGAAAGCACGAAAACATACGTCGAGAAACAGTGTTATAGCTGCAGGAGTTATCAAATGCGCAGAAACGAGTATAGGATAGAAAATCCCAGCGAAGTAATTACTCAGAAATCCTTTTTCTGTAAACCATTTCATTGATTAGGCTTTTAAAACCACAGTGCAAGATCTGTCTCAAATCTGAACAAAATTTTGGTTGTCCCATCATCAACATCAAGTCACGACTACATGAAACGTAAGAAACAAACTTCAAAGAAAAGCCGAAACATTCGAAAATGCAAAACTAGCGTTTATTTCTTTTCTTGTTTGGTTCTACTTTCTTTCTTCATGTAACGTCACATTTGTTCGGTTCTCTCAACAACTAAAACTTGTTTCAGCAATCTTTGCGCAACTGATCGGATATTAACGCTGATAGCAAAATGTAATTAATCTGTTTGTGAAAACTATCAAAGAAAAACAATAATTGGCCGACATTTCAGTCCGGTTCTCGTAAAAGGACGTAAGAGGCCAGAAATCAAACACTACAGCGATATAGGTGCACGAAAGTTGCAGTTGAAAAAAAAGAGAAATAAAATACAATCTGTTAAAGGCACTCACCAAGTATCTTTTCAGTTACGAACACAACGAGTATGGTAATGTTCGAGAATATTACCAGAGCCAAATTAGGCCAGTTGCCAAACGATCCTTCAACAATCAAAAATGATAGCCATTTTAAAGGTGATATGAGAATACCGTATTTTATGAGATTCTCAAGTGCTACTCGGCCATTGGAGACAACCTTAAAAGATAATCACTTAGAGGTAGTGATAAGAAAGTAAAAGTAGTAAGGAAATTTATTTACCAGTAATAGCATGGCAAGATTGAAGAATCCTCTATAATTGGTCCATCCTGAACTACTGCTAAACAACGAATCCTGTGGACGGTGAACGATTTTCTCACAAGGACTAAAGAACATGAGTATGCAGCTAAAGAGATAAACTATAAGGTACATAGGAAGATGAAGATGTATTCTTTAAAAAAAATCGCAACCACTATGTCAACAAATTTAGATCAATAGTTGAGAGAAATAGATTGCGAAAACACACCCTTTACTTGATTCTTGCTGCCTCTTTTGAGCAAAAGACAATCTTCTTGCAGATCCAAAAGATGACCAACTGCCATTACTGCTTGCCTTTGATCCCGCGGACGGATGCCGCCGACGAGGTTCTTCGTCAACGGTTCCCATAATGGGATCTAAAAGATCGGAGGTCACTAATGATGATCTCAAAAGCGAAAGGCGCACGGGAACAACATGCGATAAGGCGAAAGGTGCATTGTAATAGCAAAAGATTACACGATATCACTGTGTAAAGCAATGGAAAACAGGGATTCACATATTTTTTTACAAGAATTATCACTTTGGAATAAATTATGGAACTTCCCCTCTAAATCGCTAATATCAAACCAAGAATCCTCACCGATGCTGTAATATGTTACAAAGGTTTTCTTGCCAATCACGCATTGATTTTATGATCATTCGAAATTTACGACTTGATAAAACATCGATGTCTGCATGAAAGCAGATATTGGCGCATTTCAAAAAGGAGTTTTTACTCCACCGAAGTTTAATTAAGAAATTGACGCAAGAATATTTTTATACCCTCTACATAGATAGAAATAAGCGAGTAGAAATGAAAGTTTGTTCTAAGTTTAACCTTGACATATCTATCGCAGAAAAAACGACCGAAAACTGCACGATCCGTAAGAAAAAAAAAACTGGTGTTTGAATCGAATTCCGATGAGCAATGATTTTGAAAAGGGAGTGGGAATATGTGCACTTTGAGTTTCCTTTCAGTTGGAAGGGCACGTGAACCTAAAGGTACAAGCGCAACGGAAGAATGTCAAGCGACAACAGTCTACTTTGGAGAAGAAAAAGGAACTGAAATTAGAAGCAAAGCAAGGATTTTTGAAGTATTTCGACAATGTTATAGTTATGACAAATTCAACCAGTTCGGCAGTCAAATATAATGAAGTGGGCATCAAAAGGTATGACGATGGAACTTCAATTTTTTTTTATATGTTATGTGAAACAGGTTCAATGAGAGAAACAGGAATAACATGCACTTCTGTTGCACGTCAAACCCAATGCAGACTCAATTCGCGCATGTAGGTGTAACACGTCAGAAAATCAGTTCTTTTTTTCGTTCCTTGCAAATGTCTAAGATAGGAACTTTTAAGAGAGCTTCCCTTGAAAAGAAATGGACAAAAGTTTTAAGAATGATGAGAAAACAATATGACATGCAAACTGAAATAAGAAATACAAATTACCTATATTACGAGACGCATGAGTTCCCAAAACCAAAGAAATGGAAAGACATTTCAAGAATATTTCAGATCCGCACTGCTTTCAGATTAATAGCTTTGTTTAGTATAATTCTCCTTCAGTACAAAATTTTGAAGAGAATAGGGACAAAGGAACAAAAAGCGGTTCAAAGTAACAGGCTATCGAGGGACTCACTATCCAGTACAGTTCAAAACCAACGGTCGTACCAGGAGCGACCACAAAATTCCTTATCAAAACAAACAACGAAAGAACTACGAACCAGACAAGGTTTATTAAATCGATCTGTTGTGCCGTTTCATTCAGCAAGGAACACGTTTCCTAGCATGGAAGATCTTTCTCCTTATTAATGGCTACATTTGCGAAAGAGCGAAAACAGACTGGAGGTTTCGACCGCTTTGTTTGAGAAACCGGTATACGGCAGTGAGGAAAACATCTGACCAACTAAGTTTCTATTTTACGAACAAGTGACTGACAACACGCTTACATTAGTAACTCATGATAAAGAAAAACGGAATAGAACCTTTTGTCTGCAAACAGCACAGAAACGACAGTATACGTATGGCTTTATCGATATATCCTTCACAATTGACAATACTAACTTACTAAGCACGAGAAGCAAGTACTCTAGAGTGTCTCAAACTAACAAGAAATTTAGTGGTCGTCAACTTTATCAGCACGTCGGAGAACCTGAATGAATACGGATATTACACATTAAAGGAAGCGGACCACAAATGATAAGATATAAAAACACGCAGCTACGTGAAGTGAAATCAACTAACCTTGTAATCCTTGAATCGTGCCTCAATTTCCGGAGTCTCATTCAAACCGAGACCACATGGATCAGGAATTCTGCAAAGATTTCTGATTAGAAATTTTCAATCATTCACAAGGCAAGAAAGTAAGTAACAGGCACAAAAGGAATAGCCATTGGAACAATTTCCTGTGGAATTTTATTCATGAATTCGCAAGAAAGATTGAACAACCGATTGAAAAGGAAATGAAGCAAAAACATGAACGACATGAAAGGGAGATATTTAAAAATCAAGAACCCTGATGGAAAAATACATTTTGCGTAATTTTTACACTACATTTTAGCAGGCATCATTGCAAGCAACTACACTAGGCCAGTATTTTAGAAGAAAAAATATTGAAGAATATTTGAGAATATCAAAGCTCATACGATACAACAGAACTTAAGGAAGTCGCACTTCTCTAACCCACAAATCAATATCTTCAGAATAAGGGGGTCAATTTTAACCTTTTATAAGAATAAAATCGAAAAACCAACAAAAACGTGGCCGAGTGATGACATTCACTCTAAATTTAATAGGGAATCGATGCCATTTCCGTTTCTATGAAGGAACACGATAACCAATACAACATATTTTTTTGAAGACATTTCATTTTTAATCAAGGACTAAAACCACAAAAAGTAACTACAGTCTAACAAAGCTAAGTTATAAATTATACCTGTTCTGGTAGCGCAGATCATAGAATTCTTGTGGGAAGTACTCTACGAAATGTTGACGATCAAAGTGTTCAACTGGAGGAGCAGAAGCCCATTTAGCTTCAACCTAAAATGTGAGTAATTTATGACATGCTAATAATGGAAATTATATCCTTATTGAGAAAATGTTTACCTTCTTAGCTTCTTCCAATCCATCGGCAACCTTCATTTCATGAAGTTTCGTGCGTTCATTGTTGTACTCGATCCAATGGTCGATTTCCTGACAAAGAAAAAAAGGAGTGAAATTTGTGAATTTAATCAAATAATCCGTCACTTTCCCAATATACTCCTACTTTTTGGAATTCTTTTCTAAAGAGCCTTTCTACAGAACCGAACTCCAAGAATTAGTCTATGCAAGCATCCAGAAAAGATATGAGATCGGACCTGTAGGTATGCTTTCGGAATTTCTCCGTAAGGAATCTTGATAGACTGAAACTGCTTTTGTAAGGAGTCCAAAATCGCCACATGATCTGGCATTGACTTCTTCAGAGCGTTGAAATCGATCTAAACATATAACTCCTTTAAACACAGCTTATAACACCACTTATCCACTTAGAAGAGACAACACAACACGTCGCAACACTACGTTTTAACCTGCCTAACCACTTGAATAGAATGAACTAACGCGTATCTGTAAGTGTAAAGATGTTCGATAAACTCGTTAAGGCTCAAACAGGAGAACGTGGAGTCTAAAAGCAACTGATTTTCTAGAAATAAAACGAACACTGACCTGTGGAAGATCAGCAGGAAGCAGACTCACAGCTGCTGAAAAATTATGGCTGGCACCCTTCAAATTTGCTAGTTCAGCAGCATGTTCGGGAACAAGTCTTTCTCCTAAACATTAAAGATTTCTTTTAGGAAAGGTACGGTAATAGAGTAAATTTCCACAGAATAAAGGGACCATAGTAGTAGAAGAAGTTTTAAATTCAATTAATAAAATCTAACTAACCAAGTTTGGCCCAGTTCACTGCTGTGGCAGCGACTCTCTTAATATTACCCGACATGCCTGAAATTCAGAGAAATAGAAGTTCAGGCTATGACAACTGAAATCACCCAAATAAACAGAAAGACGAATAGTGAAGGGCTAATTTCTCCTGTAAGAAAAAAATGCGACAAGGCACAAAATAACCACCGAGCAAGCAATACCACTAATCCAACGTACGAACTGCGCTTGAAGATCTCGTAGTACAGCAAATGCTTGGGAAAGTAAAAGAAGACCGCAAAAATAATAGATCGAGAAGAAAACGGAATTTTTCGCCCAGGACCGCCCGTGTGGTCGGTTGCAGTTGGGTCAGAGATCTACGCCGGAGCGCACAAACCGCGTCGTTCTGGATAAGGATAGTTCTGGTTTAGTTTCGTGTTTTGATGTCCTTTGGTTGCACACTCGGGTCCAGAACTAGTTCCTTTTTCTATTTGTGCTCTAAAACTGCATCCATGTATCTGAGTCACTCTCTGAGTCCTGAGTTCACTTTAGTTTTTTCTTTCTTGTTGCATTTATTCGAAATGTATTTTTTTTAAATTCAGAAAGCGTTGGAAAACAAAAGTAGAGGATATTAGTCTTCTTTGTTTTGAGGGTAATTTTCACATTCTTCACGGTTTATGTTGTTTCACTCTGTTTATAGCAACAGCTGTTTAGAGCGCAGACTTCATGTCATTAACTCTTCTACACTTTATTAGTTTTTTTTTTTCCGAAATCTGGAGCTATCCTGAGTTTTCTTCGTCGGATGAATGTCCGGCATGTCCGCTAATTGGGAAAAATTATGGTAGACCACTTGAGAAGCTGAATTAAGTGTTTTTAACTATTTGATTCCATATGTTTGTTCCGTATGGTTGTCCGGAATTGAGTATATGGTGCTAGATAGCCTGTTGGAGAGAAGAGTTCCTTAGCGCAACGACTTTTTCCGGTCGACACTCATCTGGCAACTGGCTTCGAAGTCATCCATATTCGTTTTTTCTTCCTCCTCTGCTTTCCTTCCAGAAACTTCCAAACAGCTGTCAGGTCGCATTTTCGCGCACTTCACGGCACAATGGAGCCGTTTTCCCGCTATCCGTAATTCCTTTAAAAGTACAGTACTCAATTGCGGGTAAATTTCGGATGACCTGAATCGGTCCCGGCTCCATCACCGTCGCCGTTTCGCCTCAGCTGTTGTTTTTACGAGTTTTCATCGCATCATCGATCGAATTCGTGCGGTTCGCGAAATCCACAATTGCAAGCGCAAGTTCCGTGAGTTCACTGTATGTTGTTCTTTTCGGGATTAGATTTAGTTGTTGAGATCTTTTACCAGTTGTTGGATGTTCTCAAGCTACCATATCTCGTCAATGAACCTTTCATCGTTCCTAATAATACCTCCTTTTTTAACAACAAGTATCCAAGCGGAAAATTCTGCGGGAAATACACGTGTTTTTCATCATGAAATTAATTCTGATGATTAAAATCCTGAGACGTTGCCCGTATTTTTCACCGCAACTTCAGGATAAAGATGAAAAGAAAAAGAGGCTCATTGCATAGCGATATGTCCGGTAGTGTTGTTTTCGATTTTTTGCGAAAGGTATTCTTTTAATTTTTCTTTTTGTTCTTCACTTCTAAATTTCTTTCTAATTTTCACCTGAATAAATCTAAGGAACCCAGCTATTTCGTGAACACATTCCATTCTCTTCGATATAACGTATTGAAGGGAATTGTGGGAATTTAATTCAAGTCGAATTTATTCAAATTCCAAGAAAGATGCAAATTTATTCATAAATTTACATCCTGAAATTTGCTAAATCTTCTGTATGCTATAGCTTTTAGAGAACAATGTCCTATATTTCATAGTCGTTTACAAGTGTAATGCGAATACACTTAAGTATTCGTGCATTGAACGAAACTGGAACGCTTTTATTTTCCAGCGTCGTGTTTGCGCAATGATTAAGTGGGTCCGGATGGGAAGCCGCTCCCAATCGCGCACTGTATTTTCTTTTGCGTACTTTAGTGTATCGACCGGTATTTTCAGTACAAATCCCCCATTTTCAAAGGTATGTTGATCTGTTTGCAACGACGGTGTCAGAATAATCGATGATACTTTTTCATTGATGAAGCAACATGTCTTTTCTTTGGAATCAGGGTTTTTTTTTTTTGAAATCTCAAGGTCATGACTTCTTCTGCGATGGATGTTTCCTTTGCCTCATCTATGGTGAACATTTAGGTGAAATTGCTGAAAGATAGGAATGAACGATGGTTGATAATTGCCGGCAGACTACGAATCCTATTTCCCCCTAACCAGTTCGTTTTTTACAATGCTCATAACTCACCAGACAAGACTATCGTCAGTTCTATGAAAGCTATTCGTGAATACGACCACCTCGACTAGCGGTTGTATTCCCCGGATGCTTCTCTGGATTCTTTATTCTGGATGAAAGGTTTGCTTTCTCAGAGAACATGCCCAAAATTACATCTGGACCTCTATCTTATATCATCTATCCAAATGGATGTACGTACGTTGGCGGACGGATCTCGATAATGTAGTGAATTTGTTGGATGTACTGTAGCCGATGGTGGTCCGCAAGCTGATAAATGCAAAAAAGGTTTATATTTTTATTTCTCTCGGTATTTATTTTCTTCCAAGAACGAATATGAATTGGATACGGGCTCTGAAGATGCTTACAACTCCTCCGGTGAGGATCAAAACAAGGTAGGGTCAAAACGAAATGAAGCTCGCTGCAATTACGCAAACGGCTGCGCTCGAAACGGTGCGGTGGAGCATAGCGGTTAGAATCCAGCGAGGGCCTGTGCTGGCATGATTCTTCGCTGTTGTTCGTGATGGTCCCACCTCGATTCCAACCGCTACGCTCCACCGCACCGCTTCGAGCGCAGCCACTTTCGCAACTGGACCAAGATTCATGTCGTTTTGATCCTACTGTATCGAAGATTTTCATTTCTTCACGATTTGATTCTACAATTTTATGTTAGGCGACCATGTGCGGGTAACTGTAGCAACCGCGATGTTCATAAACAGTTTACTAAAGATTGTAAGTATCCCATAAACGAAAGTCGCATAGGAAATCCTTAATCTTTATCTTTCTAAATCTTGGAAAAAAGTCATAGAATTTGCTAGGAATTCTCTTCCAACGGATCTTTCTGGGAAATCTCTAGAAATCGACCGCCTCGTTTATGAGATAACTGCCGAAAGCTATTATGGGCTATAACTGTTTACCTGCTTTTTTTTAAGAAGCGGATGTAAGCAATTCAGCTCTTTTATGACAGGTGTGTCCGGAATAAAGGGAACCATTTCGCTTGCTTTGCGAAATAGTCGAGTCGTGCTAGCCAACAAAATCGTGTCCGTATACATCTATTTTCTTGAACTATATATAATGTTTTTATGGTTTTCTGTAGAGACGGCACTGCTTGATCTACTACATCAATTATTCGAGTCTCCCTTGTGTTCAGATTGAGTGGCAAAATTTTTTCATGCGGAAATTTCCCGCCTCATTTATCCTCATTTATTCTGACGCAACGAAGAGAAAATTTCAGTTGAGAAATATCGGTAATATCCCCTGAGACTTGTTGTTTTTTTTTCGTTTTAAAGGCCAAACATAGAAACACAAACGGAGATGTTGTGCTTCACAGTTACGATTCCACAATAACTACAAGCGCTCCGCACTTATGTTTACCTAGGCGACCGCAACGCCTCCGCAGCAATTGGCGCAAGTTCTTCGTCCTTGAGATTGAGCGCGCGTCGCAGTCGTTCAAGCAAACATAGGTGCTGATGCTTATATTTTCATAAAAATAGCTGCGAACAGTTATTGCCCTTAGTGAAATTCACTCAGGCTCACTTTGGTGTAAGGATATTAAAATCCCTCTTAAAGGCATCACCCCACGAATCTGAGGTGGTACAGATTTCAGGTAGAGTATTCTTATACTTGATAGTAGATTAAGGAGAGGGGGGTGATTCCGTCCATTTCTTACTAATTGCCGTAAAAAAACGGTTCGGAAGATGCAGCGCGTGCACAAGGCTGGCGTGCTCCAATCGAACTCGTTGTAGAAAATAGCGCGCCGGAACGCTCGAAGCCGTATCTTCTGAGCCGTTTTTTACGGCAATTAGGAAGAAATGGACGGAATCACCCCCACCTGAAATCCACCTGAAATCCGTACCACCTCAGATTCGTGGGGTGATGCCTTTAATTCACTTGCAGCAGTATGTTGAACAAATCGAAAGTGTGAGTAATTTAGGTATTCAGCAAGAAATCCTGAAATCTCACTTTCTCCACAAACCTATAAGTGAGGATTGTGGTTAACCTGTCTGAAAAAAATCCCATAAAAAACATTTTTTATATTCCATGTAAATTACCGCCACTTCATCTATCCCGAAATAAATTTCGAATGCCGTAGGGTTTCAACAATTTTCCGTCGCATAAGCGTTATACAGGAGCAGTTACGGATCCTATTGCGATTATTCTCGCTTGCTTCGTGTTTTGCATTTTTCCCAGGTGATAGCGTCCTTGTGATCCATTGCGATGAGTTTTCCTACATTTAGCCGTGCAAAAAGAATGGAAGAAAAGAGTTGATTCAGGAGTCATGCAGTATGGACAATTGTTCCCGAAATAAACGAAACGAGAGAATTTTTGAGCGTTTCTGTCAGCATATGACGAGATCACAAGGCGAGCCGCTTGATAGTCAGGCGTGTCTGTGCGTGTGTGTGTGTGGTCGTTTCGATGTCACTCATTCGTCGGGCATCAGATCCAAGTCGGCTGATTGTGATGACGGCTCGAGTCATTGGCATCATTTCGGGAAAGAGGACGGAACGAAGCGGCTACATCGATTGTTTTGTGTGCAAGAATGCTTCCATTGTCCAACACACGCCCAGACTCAGCCAGACCCATTCAGTCTCGAAAAACATCCGCGCCCTAAAGCCAATTTTCATCCGATTCCACGCCAACGTGCTCCCCTTAGTCGACACCATGTTCCCTATGGGTCATTTTCTATGCTGCTGCTCAACACTGCTTGCTGCACGTTGTTTATACGCGCCGAACTAGCCGTGCCCTTTTTGTTGAGATGATTTCTAAGCTTCTTTTGCTCCCGAGCATTTTTAAGGATGAAGTGATTTTCGGTCAAATATTTGTCTCAGGTTAGAAACCTCACACTTCGACCGACGACCTCAGTATACCCTTATCACTGGTGGGAGTTGTGTAAATTAATCAGTATTGATTGATACTTCGCAGTAGGCCTTTTGTTTGTTTTTTTTCCTTGCTTCTAAAAAAGATTATAGAAACTATTGTCAGATGAATATCATCAAATGATAGCATAATATCAAATAAAACACAAATTTCCATCAAAAAGTAAATTAAATGGAATAATAGGATCAATTTAAAGAAAAATCATCAAATAAAACTTCACCATTTCGAGGATTGCCAGATCCTTAATGTCTTATCGTTTTCGCTGGTTCCTCTAACATCTTTGTTTTCTTTTTTCATGGACGATTGACGAAAATTTCAACCGAAACGCTGAGAATCGCCATATTTTGGTGTTTTAAAGCTATGATGAAGAGATGAAGTGGACCCTGTTTTTATCTTAAATTTTCATTTATCCAAAATCTAGGGGCATATCGGTTCCGCTCTCCAGCTTACGATTTCTAGAAGTTTCTGACCATGAAAACGTTTTCTGCTAATCGTTCCCTTTTAGACTCAACTTCAAGGGCTATCGGTGAAAATATGATCGTTGGGGATAATACGGTGTGTATGCGCAAAATATGTCCGTTTTTTATTCTACGTGTTCCAGTATCTAAATCAAAAACGTCATTGCATCCATGAAATTTTCCGCTTGATTCGCGTGCGTAAATGTTGACGTCAACGGGAGATGAAAAAGTGGAACATATCATGATGTTGAGTGAAATGGTTTTATGTGTTGTTCCGGATGACGCAGCTGCAGTGAACGCAATGAAATAACTATAAAAAAAATTATATAATATAATAATAAATATGTTATGTTAAGCAATTTAAAGATGAATAGGGAGGAATTATATAAATAATACAAAAATATAAAAATAAAACAATGAATTTGTAAAATAATGAATAAATATATAATGTAGTGATATAAAAATGTTATCAAGCCGATAATCTGTCCATTACTATAGCGTTTATTCCAAAAATCCTGGCGCTCATTAGGATTCAAAAACTTTCATGTAAAATTTCCTCGGACATACATAAGGCTAGGATTCCGTAAGAACGTTGTTTATAAAGCGCCCTCATTCTTGTTATTTGCCAAATTTGAGCATTTATTGTCCTCATAGGACCACTCGATAACGATTTTGACAAGAGTACATGAAATACACGCGTTTTTATCCCAATCCATAGACCTTATTTATATAGCACCTCCATTGACGCTAACATGTATGTAGGTAATTGCTTTTCTCGTATCCACAGAAAAATTTCCTTTTCAATTTCCAGAAAAAAAAACGGGACAAAAAGGAATACATTCTATTCTTGAAGGCGGTCTCTTTTCCAGAGTCGGTTATCCAGACAATTTGAGGGTGGTTTAGATTGTATGAACAGGGTCACCTGCTATTTTCATCTCGAGAACCGTTTGCAAAACGAATGTGCTTGGTTTTTTTTTTCTCTTTTCTGGACCATAATCAATCAAACAATTGGCACCATCACTCATAGACATGCGCGAGGTTTTTTTCTTTCTTTTTTTTCCGCTGCTGTTTAAGAAATGTAGATTACGATAAATACGATAAAAATAAACTGGAGAGGGTATCAGTTTAAAAATAAACTGTAGAGGTCATTAACATTGTTTAATTAAATCAATTTGTACTTGTAAATTTGAATAACTTTATTCAATGTAAACTTTAAATTTGTACTTTATTAGTACCAATAAAAAAACTTTTTTTTTACCCATATTTTTCGTACTTTTTATCATAGATTCCTGCGAGGAGTTTGTTTCTTTCGGAATTTTTTCCCTCTAACTTTATTTTGTGCTTGTATCATATCTCTTATTTTACCGTATATTAACAGAGACTGTATTTTCTTCAAATTTCCTTCACTAGAGGAAATAGCTAATAGTTTAGCTCGGAAAGAAAGTTTTGTACGGAATCAGCAGCGTATCTGAGGGAGTTCGGCAAGGATCTTTGGTCGACGGCGTTCGTCTTGGAATGCACAACAATCGTTCGCTCTCATCATGATGTGGCTCCTGAGATTTACTGCATTTGTCTGACCAACGGTCACCAAAATTTCTGTCCTACGCCTGAATATCGTACATATATCTAGCCTCCAAATCTTTTGTCCACATGTAATTTCAGTCATTGCATGGAAAATTGAAATGTTAATGGAATATGGAAATTCTCGCATAGATCCACTGGTTTTTTCTTGTCGACGGTTTCTTTTACATTTAGAGGGATTTCTATTTGGATATATTAAATAATTAATTGTAATTTAATGTGCAATAGTCTGATCGATCTGTCTAATGTCTTACATTCTTTATAGTAATATAAAATCATTTAGGTCCCATTGCTACACAAAAATGGCAGAAAAACAAGGAAGAGTTTTTGTAAATGAACTCAGATCTGTAGTGAAATAGTAGCAGTGAAAGTTCCTATCCATGGCATGTTTTTAGGAAGGCTACTAGAAAAATCCTTCAATTCGATGCAGATGCAGCTGAAGCTGAAGCAAAACCGTCTGAGTTGTCCTACGTCCAGCCAAAAACACATCAGTTCTCGGATGTGACACCTCACCTCGTATCGGACATTCACTGTATCTTTTCCTGACTTTACCCTATCTAACCGTAGTTTGGGAGGTTATTTTGTGAAGCTGAGGCTCTAGAGCCTCAGTGAGAGCTCACTTTTTTACGGCCCTCACTTTTTTCCTGGGAAATCTGAGCTTCCGTTGAGTACACATTTTCCTTGACTCTCACTATTCTATCTTCAGTGCTTCGGATCACCCTGACTCCCACTTTCCTTATTATTTGTCATGGACGATTAGTATCACCACAGCGGTCCGTGTACGTGTGAAATATGAATTTGGATAATATTTTGGTTTTTCCTGGACGGAAGCACTTTTCCTGCGAATTTTGCTTGGATGCTGCATCTTTAGTTCAAGATTTGATGCGGATGTGGTTCTCTAGTGATATTCTCTCTGAGTTGAGTTTCTCCCAAGTTCCTATCTCAGTGTTTGCCGAAAACGAATTTACTCAAGAAGGAAGTATCTGCAACGACGTCGCTAATGAATCCTCCTGCATAAAATTTCGTCAACGATTCCAATGACTCCAATGTAAGAAGTTTTTTTTTCAGTTGACGAATAGAAAATTTCCATAGGAATGACGATGATTTGTGTGCGAATCCATGAATGACGTGAAACTATGACAATCGCATATTCATAACCATTATTCTTCAAACGTTTTCAGTGTGTTCGTTCAACTTTGCTCTGGTTTTTACGGGAAAAATTTCTTCAATCCAGATGTCTTTGAAATAGGACTCTATTTCCATGCATTCAGAATGATGACATATGGTGGACATTGTCGATTCAGCTGAAATTGAACGGAGTGAAACAAAGACCTATTTACTGACATTCCAACCCCTTTAAAGGCATCACCCAATGAATTTTTGGTGGTACGGGTTTCAGGTGGGCCGTAGATTGTGGGGAAGAGGGTGATTCCGTCCATTTCTTCCTAATTGCCGTAAAAAAAACAACCCGGAAGATGCGGCGCATGCACGAGGCTGGCGTGCTCCAATACAACTCTTGGTGGACGACAGGGCCACGGAGCGCTCGAAGCCGCATCTTCCGGGCCGTTTTTTACGGCGATTGGGAAAAGATGAACGAAATCACCCTCTTCTCCACAATCTACGACTCCGTATAGGCATAAACCATCTGAAACCCGTACCACCCCCGATTCATGTGGTTATGCCTTTAAATAATTTTTCCTGTTTCAGAAGAACATTCGTTGGGCCTTAATTTTTTTTGCTACCTAGCCGCTGCTACCTTTATGGATGAAATAACTTTGTGCCGGACACTAACAGACTTCTTTCCCTCCCCTTCCTTTCCTCTTTTTGGTGAAACCGTAGGTACCATAGGGAGGACCTGGACCCTCATCAGGTGAAGGGGTCCAGGGGGAGGAGGTCCAGCTTAAAGGCATCACTCCACGAATCTGAGGTGTTACGGATTTCAGGTGGAGTGTTCGTATACGGGATAGTAGATTATGGAGAGGGGTGATTCCGTCCATTTCTTCCTAATTGCGGTAAAAAACGGCCCGGAAGACACGGCCTCGGGCGTTTTGGCGCATTACTTTCTACAAGGAGTTCGACTGGAGCGCGCCAGTCTTTTGCGGCGCCGCATCTTCCGGGCCGATTTCCACTGCAATTAGGAAGAAATGGACGGAATCACCCCCTCCTCATAATGTACAATCCCGTGTACAAATACACCTGAAATCCGGGCCACCACAGATTCGTAGGGTGATGCCTTTAAGTGATGAGGATCCTTTCTTCAACCGTTCAAAACTAAAGATGGTCCATCCGCCAACCGTTTTTTTCTTTTTTCTACGATCTCCAACATTTTTCTTCTTCTTTTCTTTTCGTTTTCTTCCTTTTTCCCCTGCTATCGTTTTCTTACGCGCTGTTAAAGCATCACTCTGAAGCCCCAGCACTACAGCACTACAGCTTTTACACTACAGCTTTTACATAATCCATCATTTTGAAATTTTCTATCTCATCACCATTCCAAGTTATGATTGATGTGCTTCTCTTCGAATGCCTTTTCTTCGTTGTAATCGTCTATTTTTTTTCGCTTAGTACATTTGCAGTAGTACATTTTGACAAAGGCTCTTTGTCATCAAAAACCCCTTTGAAGAATTTCTTAGTGTTCTACCGGCGCGAAATTATTTTCGCTGACTGATTTTTTTGTCCTAGAAGAATAAGAATCCAGTCAACGAAAGGAATTGCTCTGAAATTCTTGCGTATATTTTTTCAAGGTTCCTATCGAGAGAATAGGAAATGTTGAACATTTAAAGGACCATGATGTTGTCAAGTTCTTCTGGAATACAGCGGAACGCTAAACACGGCATTTTAACAAACAGCCGTTCCCATCTCATGTTTATTATGCATGAGAATACGTTGTGTTTGAACAATTCTATGAATTCTATACTGATGCGACGATGAACGGACGATTCGTCGTCTCTGGCTAAGATTTTGTACTGCTATCGCTGTAGAATGTACGGGTATCGATCGGGAAAAGTTAAGAGATGAAGAAAAACGGGTGAGGTAAGCATTCATAGCATGAAAAACAGCAGCTTTTCTCAAATTGGTTCTTTTGGAAGTGTTGAGTAGTAACTTTGATGAATAATGTCTGAGAGGAAAAAAGAGGATTTTTTTCTTGAACATTCTTACTGTACCGGAGTATATACGGTATATACATGAAAACTATTCCAGTAGTTTTTCTTATAGGCTTTAAATGCATAACAATTCAGAAAAATTCCGAAAAAGTTCTGAATTAGAAGAAAAAATAAATATTGAACAAAATAGTCGGATACCGTACATGTGCATATCCTAAATGTTACACAATTTCAATGTTTCTGGATTTTGAATTTCAATGTTTCCGTAGCTTCACCGATTCCTATTTTTATACTTGCAGGAAATGCTAACTAATATCATGCAATTTTTCTTTCATCCCAGTTTCATGGAAAATTTTTAATAGCGCTGTACTTTAATTAACATAAAGTTATTTTCATCTTCATAAAAATCCACTTTTCAATCTTTTTCATTATGGTTGCTATGGGGAACACGTGCAACCTGTATTTTTGTGGTGTAGGTGTTAGTTGTGCAATTTTGTCTCCATTTAATTTACACTATGGGTCTAGAATAGCTGGAAAATTTCCCCAGATTTTTTCCTGAAACGCATTTAGCTCTGCACTCTTAGTACATGCGTGTATTGATTTGATTTTTTTTCCCTCGAATTATTTTGTCCTAATCATGAAATGGGATTTCATTTGGCTCTCCGCTTGAGATTTTTGATAGGATTTTGGAAGTTTTCTTCTCAAAAATTCTTGACATCGCCGCAAATGTTTTTTTCTCTGAAAAAAAAAACTAAATTCCAGGAAATCTAAACAATCCACGATTCTCGTGGTTTAACTCTTCTCTTGCTCTTTTGGAGCATTCAAAACTGTTTTTTCATCGCCAACTTCTGCTTGCGTCCACACCCTCACAATAGATATTAGATTTCTGGAAAATTTCCATTCTTGCAGCTGGATTTCCTTTTTATTGACATGCAAACAACGAAATTTAATATGATCGCGAACGACAATCACGAAAGCCTGACATTTTATGCGCTACGAGCGGACGGCCGACAGCCGGCAGTAGCGATTGCTTGTTATTGCTTCGAATAACTACTTGATATACGTATAATCGAGTTCTAAACGCTTAACATTCCATTTCATTTGGAAATCACAACGATTTCCCGACATGGACATCCTAGACGCATGCCTCTTAGCGAAAATATCGGAAATCTCGACGCCTCTCAAAGCTATTGACGAACATTTCGATTGTTCCTCGTCTCTTGAACCCTCCACTTGTTTTTTTTCTGGTATTTGATTAATTTTCGTTAAATTTGTTGAAAAAAAAACCTTTTGAAAAATAGAAATTGTTAACTGGTGCCCTCACTTTTTCTTTAAAATTGAAGGAAATTATTAAATTTTTTTTAGCCGATGAAGGAAATTTCTGAAATCAATCAATCATTGATCGTTTTACTTCTCCAGCTTGTTAAAATTAAACTTATTTATCGTTTCATTTTTATTCCCAATATATTGATATGATATATATTATATATAATATACTGGACATTAAATCCATGACATCATCCGTTTTTCCACAAACAAGAGAACTTTTCTGTATTTTGAAAGAAAGAGCAGTTCTGCAGAGTTTCTGCTGATTTTTATGCGATTGTTCGCGATTGGATTTAAGTTTATTTCATTTCCTTGCAAGGACAGTGGAAAATATAGCATAAGAAAGGATTTTACAGAATGTTTTCAGAAATCCCCTCCGATGTTGACGCTCATGGATGAGTCATCTTGGTGCTCATAGATGATATATCATGTTTAGTTCTTTTGTGACATGATCTCCTTGAATTATCTAATTCTGGTTTTAATTTTCTTTTTCTTTTTTGCTAAGGGGGCTATTCTTTAGGAAGTATTTTAGGTAAGATTTTCGGATCTTGCTTGAAAATTTGGATCTGTTCGATTCGGTGTTCGATTAGCTGCGCCACTTTTCATCCAGAAGAAAATCTAAATTAATAGAGCTATTTTTTTGAAATTGATGATGGTGGCTGTTGTTATGAAATCCACTCGACTTTACTTTTTTAATTTATTGGAATGAAAAAGGTGTTTTTTGGAAGAATTTTTTTGGATAAAACGGATGCTGAACGAAACTGAGAGGAAAAGTTCGTCCGGCTATGGTCTGATCACCATTCGCTTCTACTGAAAGCTCCTATATGAGGATATTTTTTAGTTGTCTTTTTTTTCTACTATTATTTTTATTTTACTATTTTTTTGAAAATTCCTCCATCCGCAACGGATCGAGTAAACAAGTGTTCTAATGAAGTGTGGCGATTTGCGTCACGAATGCGTGCGTGCGTGCGTATACTCTTCCGTCAGCCCGTCAGCTACTTCATACTTCCTTTAATGATCAGAGCCATTTTCATAGTTTCCTTTCCGAAATAAGTGACCCACCGGTGAATCACTTCATGTATGTAGCATGTGGCTTCTTCTGGGAATGGGTATGGATGGGCATGGACATTTTTTTTCAAAGATAATTCCTGTAAAATATTGGTAATATACGATGAGATGCATGAGAAAAGACTCCGTTTTTTCCAATTACTTAATTATCTACATTTTATTTCTTTTCCAGGATTAAAAAAAAAACCTCACTTTGACATATTTAGTTGTGAAAATGTCTGAAAAACGTTCGATGGTGATAAATTAACTGCTTTCAACCGTGATTAACAAATTTTCGGGTTCAAAAATTTGCATGTTTGCATCAAACCAATTTCTCATTTTTTATTTTCCGCTGTCCTTGGAAATATGTAAGCGAACGCTTATCGGGATAGTGTTTAAGTAAACTTGCTAAAGTAAACATAATATGCCGCACTTGTAAAGCATGGAAATATTTTGGGAAATATCTATATTTATTGCTTTGTTGAAAAAAATGCTATTTTACATCTAAAAGTTTCTCATCTCACCGTGTTTAAAATGCACAATGTTAAAATGTTTGAATTAGAATAGCTGATAGTACAAATGCGTTTCGTTTCTCCTCTCGGTCATTGATATTCTGCATGATAACGAAGTATAGACTTGATCAATCCGTGCTATAGTGCCTGGAGAGGGCGTATAGTACGATGAACATCAATCAACCATCGTTTTTCTGAAGCAACTTTTTACCAAGAGCCAAGTTTTCAGCTCGGTTTCCGGCGTTTGTGTAAGAGAAACAGGAAAAGGAAAAAAAGAGGAAAGAATGAGGAGTTTTACGACACTACACCAATGAGTGTAGGCAATTTCAAGAAGATACACATAAGAGAAAAAGAAGCGACGAGAAACATCGGGCTGAGAATGAGAGAGGGATAAGTCATCAAGGATTACAGTATGCAGTCTTTTACCTAGATTTTTTTCCTTACCGTATTTGAGTGATGTGGATGGTGCTAGCGGTGGCAGCCCTGTAGTAGTTCTCAGTTATTTTTTTTCCCTTCGGAAAAAAGGTCAGTCCTTTTTTTCGAAAAAGAAAGAGTCCATGTTGCACTTATATGAATACTTGAATTAATAATGTCATCGGCGTGAAAAAAAAAATCCACCATGTTCATTACACTTGAATGAATTCTCATCCGTACCTTCCCCAGTTATCGCATTCGCAGTGAAGCAATTATTTACTGAAAATAAAATATTAATAAATAAACGATAAATAAACAGAGTATGTTGGGTCATCCCATCAATGATGTGATTTTTTTCAACAGCACTGGAGAAATATTTGTTGCCATAGTAGTTCTCAGTCATTTTTTAAGCGATAAGCGAAATTTGCAGGAGATGCTTTGATAGTCTTCCAGAAATATGGAAAAGGCTTCCAGGAAATGAAGGAGAACATATATTGGATTTAACAGGGAGTTTCTAAAGCGACCAAGTTTATATGAGGAAAAATCCCTCAATCGTCGCAGTTATTTTCTCCCAAATCGCCTAATTTTGTTTTTCACTGCTGTGTACGACTCTTTCATGAATTACTCCAGAAAAGTCCATCTAGAAAATGCTTTGTCGAAACAGCAAGCACAAACAAACAAAAAAAAACGCCAGCAACGTTGTAAACAACACCGAGAGAATGTCATAAACAATTTTATGGTAACATTTTCATGGTAAATTTCTTGTGCTTTATGAAACGCCGCGAACATGGATTTTTTGGGAGATGATGAAAATGGAAGTTCGCTGCATCCAAACTGTATGCAATGGAAATTTCAAGTCTATTGTATTTTTTTCTCTGTTTTTCAATTTTTTCTAAAACAAACATTGAAGACAAGTTGACTTGGGATTTTCTTTGGGTTCACCTGTCAACAGGTAGAATTTTCTGGAAACGCTGTGTAAAGCCTCGGTTTCCGTGGATTCTTCTACGGAGAGTTCTCGGTGCAGCACAGAAGTGTGCGTGTTTCCGTCCCGGCGGTTAGCTTTGTGTTTATAGGAGATGTCGGGCTGTTTTCAGGATGACCACAGCTGTTTCGAACGATTTCAGCGTAACATGCGCGGCATAGTTTATAACGTGTTACGCGCGTGTCGGCTAGCGGCCAGTCAGCCGCTTTCAAATGTTTCTTTTTTGCTAATCCACCACTCCATGGCGCGTGTTCGAGAACATTCTCTTACATTGCTCCGTGTCCAGCCGAGGGACCTCTTTGAATTCAGAATTTTCCCCTGCGAATTTCTCTTTCGTGCTTCTTCATTCGCGATTCACGAGAAAAAAAACACGGATTTTCACGATGTCGACGAGTGTGGGATGTCGGTTATGGGATGTTGGGGAAGATGTGCATTTCTAAATTGAATTTAATAATTCACTCAAAAGTGCACACAGTTGATTATGCGATGACGAGGCGATTGTACTGTTGCCTCTTCCGAACCTCATTCGATTGATATCCTTTATGGGTTTGAGTTCATCATAATCTTTTTTTTCCACTCGAATGTCGTCCTTTTAGTCAAGTGATGCTCATAAGCTCCTTTAGAAGATTGATTATACATCATTGTTCCTACCTTGTTAGAGCCCACCAGGGCCCATTAAAAATTAAGGAATTAAGAAAAAATTATTTCTCTTCTTTTCCTTATGGGCGTCTATAGCTCAATGGTAAGAGGTCTCAACTCTGTCTGACCGGTTCGGGTGTTCGATACCACCGCTGACCCGCCAACCCTCTCAATTTCGATCGATAGATTCTGATGTTAATGACTTGTCACGTCGGTTAAACCCACATGTGTTATTGCAATGACGGAATCATAAGCGTCCACGATTTTGAATTGAAGTCGAACGCGTTGCTGCATCCCTAAGGGATTGATAAACGCCAGAGCCGCCCGCTCTTTTGAGGATCTTAATAATTGTGGAAATATTTTGGTGAAGCTTTTTTTTTTGTTTTTTCTTTCCTGTCCGCTGCTCACACTATCCTTAAACTGTGTAACATGCACATGAGAAAGTCTCACTAGCGTTTCTATTTATAATTAGCAATAAAAGAGAAACAACTTGCGTTCTTTTTTCTTTTTTTTTCTTACAGCATCAGTCGATGGGAGTACGAATATCGACTATGTTTCTTTTCTATCCTTCTGAATAACGTTGCATTATTAGCGGTATAGTCTCTTGTGACAGTCTCATAAATAAGCACAAAATAAACTCCTTAAAAAAAGAAATTATTCATAGATGCTATTTTCTTTGTTCCCCAAGCAAGACGATCTTTGCTGTTGGAAGAATTTAAATTTTTAGAAAGAAAAAAATGAGGAAAATACTATACAAATTTCCTCGACCACGAAGCGATTTTGATCTGGATTTCCTCTATTCTTTTTTTTTCGACTACATAGCAAAAGAGCTCCAGAATTTTCCACAATTCATTGTGTTATTTGCACGAGGACGCATTAATCGTGGAAAATTTCCACGCTATGTGTGATCTCAAGATCAAATTCGATTTTTCGCGTGTGACCGGGGCGTGCGACCGTCAGTCATATCGCGTCGCTGTGCATTGTTCATTTTTGGTCGCTTTGTTTCCAATTTCAATTTCCATTTCTATTTTGTTACCGTGCAATACGTTTTTCTTTTTGTGGAAGGCAATTTTGTGGAAATTTTATGGGATTGTGTGACGATTACAATTAGCAACGGTAAAACGGGATGCGTTTAATGTTAATTTTATTTTATACTGATTCTCATCGAAACAATTAAAGGCGCCGCCCAAGGCTGGTGCGCTCCAGTCGAACTCCTTTTAGAAAAAAGTGCGCCAGAACGCTCGAAGCCGTATATTCCGGGCCGTTTTTCACGGCAATTGGGAAAAAAAATGGACGGAATCATCCTCCTCTCCATAGTCTCCTATCCCGTATACGAATACTCCACCTGAAATACGTACCACCTCAAATTCGTGGAGTGATGCCTTTAATGGATTAATGCACTTCTATCGCATTTTGTTCTTATTTTCAATTTCTCATTGTATTAGCGTTGATTCAAAAACTTCCTCACGCTTACAACCATTGACCGGCGATCTTTAACGAATCCATTAAAAATTCCTCGGTCATTTCACATGACTAAGCAGATATTTCCACCTCGTTAATCCAAGCGAAATTCCCCACAAATCGTGGTGAACTGATCCGGAACTTAAACTGAAATTGACTAGCAATGCTGAGATTGAGGAGCTTTCATTGATATGCTCCCGGTTTTTTTTTCGTCTTCGGGCAAAAGGGGCGTGCCGTGCTGGTGGAGCTCATATGACATGAATGCTTTCTGCAGTCGCCTAAACGGCAACTAGGCAGACGTAGGATGTCGAAAATCGCTGGGAAATAATTTTAGACTTTTTTATTTTTTTTTCTTTACTCATTTCTTCTTACTACTCGTCTTCTCCTGTTCTTCTTTAATGAATCATTTCTTACTACTCTTATTTTTCCTCCGCTACTTGTCCCTATACATACTTGTGTTACCATGCCTTTTTAGCTCATAGTTGTTGGATTTTTTCTTTCCCAGCACAATTGATTTCCTTATGGTCGCCATATGCAACAATAACTGAATGTCTGTGTGTGTATGTTTGTTTTTCCACATTCTAAACATTTGAAGCGTTCCTATACTGACGAAAATCTATAGAGTATAAGAAAAGAATTTCGCTTTCCTATAGGCTAATGCCGGCGCCCTTGGGGCACAACAGTCGATTTGCATGACATTTGCACCTCATTCAGATAAACAACTATGAGTTAATGAATTGAGAAAAGCACTTCATTCACTTCCCGAATCGAGACTTCCTGTCCCGTGGATCTGATAAATCTCTTCTTTTCTTTTCTGGCGAATATTTGTGCAAAGTACATTTTTTTCGGCGAAAGATGTGAGCTTAAACTACTCATAAGAAAAATTATCGTGTGGAATATGTTTTTCGAACGTTTACGAAAAGCTACGGTAATGTAACGCTACAGTAATTGTGGTAATGTGCTATTGTTGTTGATGATGTCACAAACGTTATGCCATACTATACGAGCGAACTGAGGGCAACAAATCATTTTACGAGCTCCGGGGAGCGTTCGACCTGACTAACCCTCTAGGATAGCTATTTTTTTCTTATAGAAATAGGATTATTTCTCTAAGTTTGACATAAAGTTGAAAAATTGACGCGGAACGCCATTCGATGTGAATTATTCCTGTAAAAATTTGAGAATAATAAATACATAGTTAGTGATTTTTCAAAAACCTGGACCTCATTTTTGTTCTGCATATTTTTTGAAAATTTATTTATTTACTCACATACACGAATGATGCATCAGAAAAGAAAAAAGAAACACATTTGCCTATGTCAAAACACCCTTGGAAAAATCGGCAAAGTCATTCTCGGTGAGGCCTGGCGCAGTCCCTTCCGTGAAGGATACGCGTCAAACATCTAAACAACAAATCAATCTAAAATTTTGAAAAAAGGAAGAGTAGTTAGAAAAAAAAAGAAAAAAATTATTCTGCAGTTCTCGTTTTTAGAGAGTGCCGGGTCTCATCACACTATTTCGTGAAAATAGTGAATTTAAGATTTCCGTGGGTGTTGTAGGACTAGCATCCTTGTATACAACATATGTAGTTTGACCGTAAGCTATCACCGTGGATGGATAATCTGGCCAATTTTGGGATTCCCTCTGAGTGTACTCTTTCAGTTATTTCACGAAGGAAATCTCCATTTAGTTAATTAAAATCTTTATGATAGTTAAATAATGCATGTTCACCCTCTCACTAATCCCTTATTCTTGGAAATTTTTCTTCTGCACTGAATATTTGCATAACTGAGAGAATATTCATCGATGAAGTCACTTTATCCTCGTAGTTCTCGCAGCGATGAGGCGATGAGCTCGGATTTCATTTCCTCACTCTTGAGACGCTCCTTGTCACTCTATCTATGCACTTTATGCAGAATTTAAGCTTAACTTAATTCTAAACGTGCCGATGTTCAGAATCAGATTGTCCTCCGGCCTAAGACCTCCAAAAGAAGATCATCAGCGAATTGTAGCATTTTGATTGAGAGGGGAGAGGAACATTTTATCGTTGAGGCGATTTCCTAAGGAATTTTAAGAATGTCTCATCATTTTCTCATTTGTGTGGTTTGAAAGTACATACACAGCACATGTGATGTGCATCTCTTTTTCTCATTTCAATATAATTTAGAATTAAATCCCTAAAAGCATGCAGGATTAGTCGAATCCTGTTCATTTTCGATTCTGCACGTGTTTCTGTTAGCTTGTGTTTTTTTTTCTCGGTTTTTTTTTGTTTCTTCGAAAAGGACAGCAGTGACGAAATATTTCGGGTGGATAGAATTTGGAAAAAAAGAAGATAATTTTTGAAAAAGTTGAAAAATAAGTTTCAAGATTAAATTTGCATAACGAGTTACTTGATTTATGAATATCTCCTTTTTGTTACACATTCGCTATCTTTGTTCATTCATAAAAAGTCTAGAAGTACGAATAAATTCATAGGAATCTAAGTAAATATTTAAATTAGCAAATTCTTCTACTATTGACAAATTCTTCCAAAAAAAAAATCTAATTGTAAAAATTATCCTAGTAGTAAAAAAATACTTTGGAAATCAAACTACTTTACTGTTTCCAGTGGAAGAAGTGGTACGGCAGCGTCTACATGATTGCCAAGGGCACGTAAACTCAGCAGTTAATTAAATAGAACGGTGGCTTAACAAAATAGTGAATAAATTTGCAGTGAGATCATATACGAATGAATCTCTGAATGAACAGATGAGCGAATGAATGAATGAATGAGTGAATCGATGAATGGTGAAAGATTAGGACAGGGTTATCCTCTTTTTT
Source organism: Necator americanus (assembly GCF_031761385.1). NCBI lineage: Eukaryota > Metazoa > Nematoda > Chromadorea > Rhabditida > Ancylostomatidae > Necator > Necator americanus. The sequence goes on from NC_087375.1 coordinate 34,162,316, forward strand.
CTTCAAATTTTGATGAACACTTGTAATAATTCATGGAAAAGGAGATTTAAACAGAGCAGAGCGGGCGTCGAATAAATGGGTGAATGGATTTGTGTCCTCTCTCATAGAAATAGTCTTTTCAGAAGAAACCTTAGCTTTCTTTTTACTACTACTTGGGTTACTGCTGGGGTTTTCCTAAAAATATGGTTCTTCGGACCATTTTAGCTACACAAAAATTCTCCACTTATGTTCTTTTGGAAAAAAAAAATTCTAACTGAAATGACAAACGTGGACTCTGACGAGTTTGAACCAAGCCACTATCAGTTTGTTTGTTTTATGTGGAAAAAAATATTTTGTTCCCGACATTTCTTACATTTTCTCAGAAGGATTATAGAATATTCTGAGTTAATTTATCTAATGAGGTGTCTGTATGTTTTCGTGCCATATTCGAATCCCTACGAATGCTCGCTCACTTAATGCTGTTCCCATAAAAACGTATCTGATTTAATAAATCTAGGAACATCTGAGCCGCATTGCTTACAGCAGGCTCACAGCAGTATTCCGATGCCGGGGTCATCGTTCAAGCGAACGATCCTGATCACAGGATCGACGGACGGCATCGGTAAGCAGACAGCCACTGATTTGGCCGCACATCCCGATAATCGTGTCATTATTCACGGAAGAAGCGAGGAGAAATGTGAGGTGAGCGAACGTGTTGATTCATCTACGAATGCGGTTGCGGATGATTATTTTCAATTAATCATCCAGTTTTCTCGGTATTCCACTAATCATCAGTGTTTTTCTTCACTACGAAGAATTTGTGCTTATTCAAAGTGCATTCCTAGCTTGTTTTATGTGCTGTTTTGAGAATTTTCCTCTCAAAGAAGGTAAATTAGCACTTTATTGCCTGTGAGTTCAAAAAAAAGTGAACAAAGACAAAGTGTCTGTATTCCAATGGGATAAATGGAAAATTCTAGAAATTTTTTGAATAATTTAAGCAGCATTTCTTTTATGGCTATTTCAAATGTCACAGACAGAATTTATTTTGGTTTTTTTTTTCTATAAAATTTGCATACATTTCTAATAAATAGCCTAGAATATGTAGAAATTTGAAGGTGTTCATGTAACTCTGTGTTTAAATTTGAACGCATCTATGAAAGCGTGGTTTAACGCATGCTCATATTTCATTTTATTGATCTTTTTCCTAGAAAAAAGAAACAAATGAAAGAGAATTAACACGAAATAGTAGAATTAATTTCCAGGCCACACGGGACCACATCGTCAAGGAGACCGGTAATTCAACAAATGTCGATTATATTGCATGCGACTTGTCCATAATGAAGGAGGTACTCTCTCTTTTTTTTTTGGTTTTCCAGTTTTCTAAATCTCCTGTGCAATTTTCTACAGCTGTCCTCTGACAAGTTTTTTTTTCTTTTTGATGAATGGAAAAGGTCTTAGGTAGTAAATTATGTTTGTTTCTTCCCATGTCTCCGCACTACTCACTCATCTACTCTCTTCGTTTTGTTTATTTTCATTTTTCACCCGGATGTAGAGAATCAATAAATCGTTCATCTTCCAGGAATACAGGACATGTGATGATTCACATAAACGCCGATTACCTCCTCGAAAAAACGAGCATTTTTAGGTTGCTCATTTCGCCGATCAAGTGAAAAGCCGGTTCCCCGATTTGAACGTCCTGTTGTGTAATGCTGGTGTGCTGAATCCACGACGAGCTGAGACGAAAGACGGACTGGAGATGACCTTCCAGGTTAAGATTCGATACAGCATGCAGTCGGTTTAGCTTGAATTTTGTGTCTGTGTGGTCGCTTTCGAGATTTGCTGGGTGGTCGGAAGGTCCTCATGACATGTATTGAGCATGCAGTGACATTTTTTGCTAAGGAGGAACGTTTCTGCCCGAGATTTTACTACTTTACTACTTAGACTCTATTTAATTTTTAGATTTTGGTGCAGTTATACATGAAACAAAATAAATAGGGAAAATAAAATTAATAACAAAGAAATATGTAATTTTACTATTTCAGATGAAAAGACTATTTCAAGTTTTTTTTCCAAAATTCCAGAATAATTTCAATAATTCAAAATAATAATTCAGCCTTTCTTCCTTCATATCAGATAATCTGTTCCTTAATGAAAGCGCAGTATAAACGCAGAACAACGGTTCCATTAAGAATTCTTACCACTTTCCATTCAGTTTTCTTTTAAATGATAGTGACGGAGTTAAGAAGCTCCGCATGATAGTTTTCATCCTTTTATCTGGTTACTTGAATGGAAAACTTATGGTTTAACTTGGAAGAAAATAGAATCCAGGAAAATGGATTAATGTCACAATCCAGTGAAAAAAAAATTCAAGCCAATGTTCAGGTAAGCTGATTAGCGTCACATTCATCTACAAAATTATCTTGGTATGTGTGTTATCGTTCTCCTACAGTAACCCTGATACTACAGGATTTCTGTTGGAGCGTAGATATTTTCAAAGTCGGTGGTTAAAGTCGAATAGTTGAGGAACGAAAAAAAAGGAAGAGGAAAAAGAAAAAAAAAACTCTCAACTTAACATCATTTGACGTTCGAAAGCCCATTTGTCAAACACGTCAGTTATTGGTGGAGTTTTGTATCGGAGAAAAGCTTTTCTATGGAGTTTTGTTGTGCTAAACGCATTATTGACGATGCTGTGTGCTGGTGATATTCTCCAGAGTGTTCTGGATGCGGAATAGTTCCTTTAAAGGGATCACCCCACGAATCTGAGGTGATAGGGATTTAAGGTGGAGTATTCGCATACGGGATAGTAGATTAAGAAGGGGGAGGGGATGATTCTGTCCATTTCTTCCTAAGTAGCGTAAAAAACGGAAGATACGGCTTCGAGCGTTCCGAGGCGCTATTTTCTACAAGGAGTTCGATTGGAGCGCGCCAGCCTTGTGCACACGCCGCATCTTCCCGGCCATTTTTTTACGGCAATTAGGGAAAAATGGACGGAATCACCCACCTCTCCATAATCTACGATCCCGTATACGAATACTCCACCGGAAATCCGTACCACCTCGGATTCGTGGAGTGATGCCTTTAAAATGTCGCTCGTCACACTGCTGTGTACTGGATGAAGTCACATTCACATTGCATGAAAGTCCTAGAGCGATATTCCTCATAAAAACCCTCATAAAAGTTCCCTTTCGGTCATACTGTAAGGATGTATCCCCACATTTTCATCTTATATGGATAGTATCGTTGCTTCCACGGTATTAGCGACGTCGTCTTTTTCCTGAACTTTTGAGAAAAGTTCCCGAAAACACGGGACGCTGTGTCTACCACAGCGAGCTTGCGTGACACATCAAAACAACTTGGGATTAGCTGCTCTGACTGCGATGTATGTGTTTCCGGACCTTTTTCCGGAATCTCCTGCGGATTCTTTGTGGGTGTTTTTGTTTTCATCTCAACACAATGTTCTCTTTATGCAACATGGAAATCCGTTGTGTTGCGTGAGGGCCATGTGTGGGTATGTTTTGAAAATATGCGTCTCACAATTAAGCGCCTGCCAACCCTTAGGGTATTCAGCTGTGTTGGCAATTTTGTTTGTTCCGGAGCGTCGAAGCTATCCGATCCAAAACCATGACGAGCTTAGAGGCGAGGGCGAGGGTGCAGCGGATAGAAAAAGAAAGATACATGATTTGGGAGTGATTTCCCCTAAATAAAAGACTTTTTTTTTGTTTTTCCGCTCTTGTTTTATTGTTGTTGTTTTTTCTTTTGCTGTGTTGTTCTGTATGTGTGTATTGTTGCAACTATTGTAGATTTTGTGCCGTTTGCTTGTATATACATATGTACATAAACGCAGAATCTCTCCGAAATTTCCGTTTAGGACCAACTAATTGTTAATTGTAGGTGAACTACTTGTCCCATTTTATACTTTGTAATCGACTGCTTGAGACGCTCGAACGAAATGATCATGGACGAATTGTCGTAGTCGGAAGTGTACTACACAGTTGGTAAGTAATATTATACATTTATTTTTTTATAGAAATAGAAATAAAATTTTGAGAAGAGAAATCCCGGCTTATAAAACATACTGACGGTCGGTTTTTTACTCATTTTTCTCGGGGAAATTTTTCTTTCCAAACGAAATCCCTTTGGCGGAATTACCTAAATGCAATTCCCCTATTTTCTTTGCCGAATGAAGCATGGAAAAATCTCATCAATAGGTAAACAAATACATCTTTTCATCTAGTTTTTTTTTTAAATATTTTTCTGTATTTCCAAACTAGCTCAACTCTTCAAAATCATTTCCATTTCACTGAACCTGATTTAAATCCCCCGACTCTAAAAATTCCTCTCGTTTGGAAAATCTATTACCTCCATTTGAGAGTTTCATTCACGCCTATTGGCTCAGTTTCTTCCCGCGTTTTGACGTCAACCGAGCAACTCTCTGCTGAATTCCCAAAGGAATGGCTCAATTTCGTGGAATATGTTGCTGGAGCTGCTACGCTGTGTCGCTGGCCGACTATTGACCTCGAGTGTTTAGATAAAATTTATGATGGGGATTGAGGGCATTCGTTTCTTTTCATGGGGACAAAAAAAAGTTTTTTCGTTCCTCGCAAACTTAATACTCTCGATTTAGGACTGCGTTGGATTGGTCTGATGTGATGGCAAAAAACGACTACGAGAAATATTTGGTGTACTCACGATCAAAGCTTTGTCTACATCTAATGGCGTTCGCCCTTCACAGACGAATGAATATCGCACGACGGAACGTGGCTGTAAACGTTGTGGAGCTGGGAAAGGAACGTGAACCGAATAACAACGGGAAAATGTATGTATTCTCGGAATATATGGGGTTGTGTGGGTATTGATGCTGAAAATAACCAATTTAGAGCAATTTTCTCGAAAATCGCCAGCAGTTTACAGGCAATGAAAACATAATCGAAGCATAAGCTTATGCATCATTTTAGCATTTGTGGATCTTGAAAATGATGAAAAAAAAAACTCGAAGAAGAAAGATTTTTTTGAGGAAACTTTTTCAAAGAATGAAAGAAAAAGAATTTCTAAGCAATTCTTTCAAAGAAGGAAAGGAAAAAAGATTTTTAAGCAGACTTTCAAAAAATAGATGAAAAAAGATTTTTGAGGAAACTTTTAAAGAAGGAAAGGAAAAAAGATTTTTCAAACTAAATATTAACACTTTTCAACTACGAATATATGAGTTTGAAGTTTTACTTCGTTCGCTACAGGACCACGTAAACGTATGTGGTGTCTATGGAAGACTTTTGTTACCTTAACTGTTGCTTTGCGACATTCAGAGGGCGTGGAATGATGGTGCAAAACCATTGGTGCATACTATAGACATGGATTTATCCTATATGTAATATGTCTTTAGGTTTTATTAACTTAACTTAACTAATTTGTTAACTTTTACCTTAAGAAAATCCAATCTGTTTTTTTTTAAATGCAATTTTTCAAAAGACGTAAAACCGTTTCGAAACCCGTGTTTTTTTTTACAGAGCAAAATCCAAAATTTTCAATTTTCACCTAGCACCTTAGATCTCAAAATCATTTTATTAAATCTTAATTCTTTAATTTCACTCCAAAACTTCCCTTTACCTATTTATTAATTGGTGCCTATTTTTTAGATTTTTCTTTACAAAATTCTTGCTTAATTCAAAAAAAAATCACTACCAGATCTCTCACATTTTGACGAGCTAAAACTACTCTTTAATTTAGAATTAATTTAATAATAATAATAATAATAATAATAATAATAATATTAATAATAATAATAATAATAATAATAATAATAATAATAATAATAGTAAAATAATGATAATAACAAAGTTGAATTTATCGGTAGTATTTATAGAATTGTTCAATTCAGCCATTGCATAGGACTAAATACCTCCCAAACTCTTCCCGGAAGGCCTTCCACTCGGTCCGAATTGGCCATGAAGTTTTTTTTTTCGCATTGACGAACGAGGAGAATTATTTCCTGCAAATTATGGGGACTTTTATGATTCTAATCCTCAAAAGCCAACAATGAAAATAGGAGGGGAGGTAATGAAACACTCGTTTATTCTGGTCTCTTCGATTTTTTGATACGCTTCGGTTAACGTTGGGCCTTCCTATGTGGATTTTTCGCGATGAAGAATTAATTTTTTTTGCAAAAAAAAACTCATTCTAAAATTGACAATTTTCTTCTTTGTTTACATAAGCTTGTTAATATTAGGTCTATACCTCTGGGAATCATATTCATTGGTATTCGTCCTCGTAATTCATATTTATTAGGTTCAACATTATTATGGACTTATTAATTTCTTTTAAAAAAAACGTTTTTACAGAAAAGTGCATGGAGATAAAAAGGAATTTATTAAAAGAGAAAAAAAAGGAAGTCTGAGTTCATTATTTTTTCAGGCGAACCACGTCAGCGTTGTCGAGTTCGATGTCAACGTTGTCGATGTGTCGAGCGGCTGGAAATCTGGTGCAGCTGATCGAAAATCCGGCTTTTGAGACGCTTTCAGGGAAATATTTGGATTCTATGGGAAAGCAAATCAGGTGCGTATCCTTCCGTTCAGCTGCAGAAAACCACTAACACCACCCAGCCCGATTTCCTTCTTCCAACTCTTTTTTTTTCGAAACTCTGCCATGAGATCACCAATGTTTTCTTTCTCCTGCCCGTCTGATGACAAACTTGATTAGAAATTTGTGTCAGTTGTCGCTCCAAGAAAAGACCTTGCCACCTTCTAGACCACATATGGATAAATATCAAAAAGTCAGGTGTAGTCCTTCTGGGAAAGAAGATGCTGGAAGCGGTGCGGTGACGTGAAATATGATGTTAAGTCTGCGACCACACCGTAACTTCGACCGACGATCATTTCGTGGAGGATAATTTAGCCGAACGGCTGACTCGCGATCCGCATTGAATTTGTGGCCAGGCCGTTCCGTTTTAATAGCATTCATACGCACAAATAGGCGTTATGGTGCCTTCGTGGATATACGAGGTGGATGCGAGCACGTTCACTCGTATTCGCCTCATTGATGGAGAACTAGTAAAACGTTGAATAGAGTTATGAATGTGAGGGATTTCCACCCGGGGTCCGACGGGCTAATTTGATGCAATGAACAATGCGGAACCTTGATTCGTTCCCATTGACGAAGTGCTGAGCCTCATTCACGGGCTTTTCCAGGGATTTATATGTCCTATTATGAGTTGTACTATGAGAAAGAAGTGAAATATTCGATTCGAACGACGAATGACAGACGAATCGAATCTGTGTTCTTATTATTTTTGCTCCAAACAAAATTTGATTGATGATTGCTTCGATAATTTGAAATTGAGGTAATGGATGCGACGAGAGAGGAAATGACCTGATACTTTTATCCAAGGAAAAGCTCGTGTTTCCTACATTTCCTACATTTGAGAGAAAATTCCAAAATCTAGGAAAATTTAGAGCATTTTCAGCAGCAAAATAACAAGATTTCTGTAAGTTTCTCCAATTAATTTGTGATTCTGGGATGTTTTGAAGAAAGAAAGGAAAGTGATTTAATGGTGCTGATAATATACAGCTTTTGTACAGAAAACACAAGCACAAAGCAACTTCTGGGGGTTTTTTTTCGGTTGTGTTCGTTTTTAACCCAGATTATTTACGCTACCCACTCCAGTATATATATATATATATATATATATATATATATATATATAGTAGATTTTATTTAAATTTAACATTTTAGTTAGCAATATCTTCATATCTCTCAGTAATCCATTATTTCCCTGTAAGTTTAGTAGAACAGTGGGGAAAAGAAGCTTGAAACTGGGAAATGTTGGCGTTGAAATAGGGCCTATGTACTTAAAGGAAAATTTTGGTAATGGCGTGGATGGGATATTGCAGAACGAGCTGCGTTCCACTTCAAGAGACCCTTTGATGTTGAAAAAAAAATTATAGAAGAGGGGATAAAGAATAAAGTGCATGGCGCTGATGAATCTGATCGACTTTAACTCAGGACCGTTTGAGATTGTTTGTTTTTTCTAAAGACGGCTCTACTAAAGAAAACAATTATTGTTTGTTTTTTGTTGGAGGTTCCTTTTGATCGCCTGTGCAGCCTTACAATCACTTGAGAGGGCGAGCTGATGTGTCAAGTCAGCGTTTTAAATCCGCCCAGATCCGCCCAGTTTGGGACCATTTTATTGGAATCAGAGAGATGAAATGGTTGCTTGGATACGGGGATTCCGAACGAGCCATCGAAGGTGCAGTCACAACCGAACCTCTTACCGGCTGCGCCACGCACTCCCTGATTTGAGAAAAAAAAATTGGGATGAAATTTGAGAATGATTCAGTAGCTTGTTGATATCCTCACCATCAACATCATTATGTTTCTCGTTGAGTCTGTCGTGGATAAGGCTTAGAAGCTAAACTAGTTTTTTTTTCCTCAATATTCAAGACTCAGAACGAGTGATCCAGTCAGCGGTGGAGTAGTCTTCCTTAGAAATCACTCAGTAATTAATAGTAAGTTTTCCTGAAGTAAACCTAACTAATTTCAAAGGTACCCTCCAAATATTTTCTTCCTGAATTTATTTTCGTGTAGGTATCAACTTCGACTATCCTTCGCATTCAATAGTACTGCGTTTTTTTTTTCAACCCTTCGGAGCTTTGAGCAGTATTTCCTGCTGATTTATATTTTTCCCCTCTCCTTCGCATGCACTTCCTTGTTCTTGGTCATTAATTTAAAAAAAAAAACGTTGAGAAAGTTTACAATTCTTCTTCCATGCTTTAATCCTGTCCTTATTTAGATCCGGAGCAGAAGCGACAGATGAACGACTCCAAGAACGACTATGGACATACTCTGCGGACCTCGCTAAAGGCTATATTTAAGACAGTTGTGATCGGTTGAAACTTTTTCCTCAAACTTTTTTTTTCTCTCTTATTCCTTCTATTTCCGGCTAATATATAGCTGTGTCAGCTAACACTGTACATAGTGTACATTAAACTAGTCCATTCCTCCTCTTTTTTTTTCATCACGTCGTGTCTAGCGTTGAATGGGTCCTCTGTTCATCATAGATCTTCCTCAATGAGTATTTTCCCCTCCCCCCTCTTTTTCTGTCTTTGTTCTTTATCTCAGCCGAAAATGGCTCTTTAGTCGTGCTTTAATCTACCCGTTGATCGCTAGCTTTCGATTGTTCTTTATTGATTTTTTTATTCTATTTTTTAAACCTACGAGGACATAGTCTTCACACATTCACGTGTACTACAGTCTGTATATATATATAATCCTTGAATAAAGGACGATTTTTTTTCTTGAGTGTGCGTATAATTTACCTTCACGCAGTGAGGGATCAACAGATACTATCTGTTTGATGTCATGGTTTTTCATCTTACCGTAGTTTCACTTAACGACTTAGATAAATAGAATAGGACGAATATGGATGCGTTTGTGGATATGCTAATAGAGATCGAAAAGCGACCACATAGATGCAGGATTTTTTTTTTTGTTGTTGCTAGAATTAAGTCTAAAACTCTACAGGTTAACCATCTCTCACATTTCGTCATCAGTCGACAATTACGACCGCTATTAGCGCAGAATGCACCGTCAAGGATAATCTTCGTCTCCAGTATTTGTCACGATTGGTAAGCACAAATATGCATTTTAAATGCGCTCACATATGATCGGTAAAAATATGTAGAAGTTTTAAATAGCCAAAATATATAAATAAATGTAAAAAACGTGGGGAATATAGACATAGCCAGTCTCCATCCGGACCGCGTTGCTGCCGCACGCGAGACTGCTGCGACGAGACAGGAATTTTGGGAGGAACTACGAATTCGCAGACGAGCTTGCGTTCCAGAAACGGTCCTATAAACCCAGAATTTTGTTATGTACAAATGTGATGTGTAGATGTTGTTGTTTTAGGAAGCCAACCTTCATTTAATTCGAATTTCCTGGATTTGCAAATTTTTTTGCAATAAATCTATATTTCTGCAGGTTAATGAAGCTAAAAGGAATGAGGAAAATGTCACTGCGTTGGGTTTACCAGAAATAATTCATTAAAATACTCCCTTAGATCAACCCAATCATATCGTTGTCCTACACCAATATGCTGGACTCAGAAAAAATACAAATTTGCAAAAAAAATAAACTAGAACTGGAACAACATCGAATTCAAAGTAGTTGGTTCCATTTAGCTTCAAAGTAGTTTTAAAGTGATTTTCATCTCAAAAAATAGTGGAGAAAACAAGCTGCTGTAATTTTTTTTGATAGTGCTTGAAATGTTAGATGTGCTGGGCAAGTGTTCTTGTTTTCACTATTCAATTTTATTTTTTCTGATCTTTGTTAAAAGTTACCTTGGTAGCGCATAAGTGGTAGTGTAAAAATAATAATTTAGAGAATTCTGGCAGTAGAGAATTAGAGAATTCTGGCAATTTCTAGAGGATTCACCATTCATTTACAGGTATCCTCTAGACTTCACGGATCTACAAGCGACAAAATACGGTGATGCCTACCTGCAATATTCCCGTAGCAAACTGATGAACCATATGACCGCTCTGAAAATGGCACGTGAAAAACAGGACGGAGTGACTGTGAACGTATTGGAACCGGGAGTGATTGAGACGAAACTCCTCAAGTTCGTTTTTTTTTTCAGCGATGCCTTGGCGCTTATCGTACGAACGTGGCCAGTTTCATCTGAGGCAATCTATTTTTTTTAAAAAATCATTCACCAAGTCATTTGGGGAATTAGGCGGGAATTGATTGTCAACTCCATTTCTGAAATACATTAAAAAAAGAACTTTTGTAAAAATTTCTCTGTGTTTGTAAAGTCTAAACGAAAATTTACTTCAGACGCGGTGGATACTCCGGTGCACCGGTAAAAGACGGCAGCGTAGCGCCACTCCATCTTATCACATCCGATGAGCTGAAAAACATTAGCGGCGAATATTTTAATAATCGTGGAAAGGTAAAAATTAAATTTAATCGGAATTATCTACTGAAAAACGTTTTTGAAAAATTGTTGCTTTGTCAGAAGATCACTTCAAGCACCGATTCAATGGATGCGGCACAACAAGATCGTCTATGGAAGATGAGCGAGGAGATTTGTGCGAAATTCGGGATAACTTTCTGATGACCACCAATCCAGTTTGGATTTATTTTCTGCATGAATTTGAAGCTTTTTTAGTATTTTGTTGCTGAATAAATTGTTTTTTAGTGTGGAGTTGTTTATATTTGTTGGAAGAGTATATGAGAAAATATCACATATTAGGAAATTTTAGAAAAGCCATTCTTCAAAAAATTACCGAATATAATAGAAAAAAAGCCGATGATTTCAAAGATTTTTTCTCTCTTTTTCTTTGTTTCGGAAATTTGCTCAGATCAAGTTCACTCCAAGTGATTTCAGGAGTTATTTCTGTTCTACAATCTTTACTGGGATCTGTTTTACACTATCTTCAAATTGTTATTCCATAATTCGTCGACATTTTCAAGAAAAAAGCGGAAAATTTTGGTGTAGACAACAGCTATGGAAAATATATTGATTCAATATAAGGAGTAGGAGTACGATCAAGAGTTAGTGAGATCAAAAAAATCGATCTAGTCTAAACTAAAAAATCTCAAAAAAAAATCCATCTAATCAATAACTAACTTGAACTGTACTGTGAATTACAGAATTACAGGAACAGGCAGGATAGAATCAATCAATATACCTCAGTCTTATACGAGAAATATGAACTGTGTATGTATCTGAACAGTTATCGTCGCATACGTAAATATGACAACTGCTGGTGGATCAGCTCCAGACGTCATAGCACTAAAGAGTGAGCTACGCGAAGTTATTCCCTTCAAGATTTTTGTTTAAATAAAATCCTTAGAAGATGCCGAAGCTAATGAGATACATTAAAAAAAACTATAGAATTGAGAAAAACTTTTAAAAAAGTACTGTCTTTTAGGGTTTAAGTAAGTTTTTATGAATGCAAAGGTTCTGGGAATTTTCATTACGCATCGATGAGAAACGGCTAAGATGGTGGTAATTCTAGTTTATTCCTAAAATAACCTAAAATAGAAAAATTCTAGAAGCTAAGATAAATAAATTCCTAAATTCCATGAGGGAATAATTCCAATTTCGCTCATACCTAGAGAATATGGTACCACGAGTACAGCCAGGAAGTGGATTGTGCCAGATTCCACTAATAAGAAATTGTGTGCCGATTTTTTAAAAATGTTCTGACTTAGTCAATTGTGTTTTCTTTTTTTCATCTTTTTTTTTGCTGTACTATTGGTGTACGTGAATGAATAGGTAAATAAATATGATCGCTAAGGATAAGTGAGTGCGTAGACTCTGAGAATCGCGTTGGACGCGTCGCGGTCATCCAGACAAACATAAGTACTGTAAGAGTGAAAAAAGTGTGTAATGTATTGCTTACGGTGCTTAGATCAAGAGAATTTTTCACAAATATTATTGTTTTTAATTAAGTAGCAAAATTTTTACCAGGACAGTTTCAGGCAAGATTGCTGTATTTGTGTGGTTGTTCCGCTGAAGTATAGGTTTACACACATCTGTGGAAGTGTCTAGAAAACTACACAGAAGAATCGAGATTCGAAGAAAATGGAAAATTCAAGAAGTTGACTTGTTATTGGATTTCTTCACTACATCCTCCAGTATTATCGTATAAAAAGTTCCGAGCAGTAATCGATAATTCTACATGGAAGCACATGGATGGTGTCAATTTTTTTGTGTCTACTTTCCTGGGCGAAAGATGTTATTGATTTATTGGCTAACGTTTCGAGTGCCGTTGAAATCGAATTAATAGATTAATGTCAATTTTTTTCTTCTGGTGAAGTGTGTTGGGAAAAGAAGACGCACGTTGTCCGTACAAAAACAACATGCAGTCTTCTTTACATATTTTTGGCCGTGAATTTCACTACACTGTCTCACCAAAAAGGCCGAATGTTTTGATTTTACGAGCCCGCTAGCTCCTTGAAATAGTGATCTTCCTGTTTCGCCAACCTTGTACATCAGCCCCACATTCCTGACCGGTGATTAGGTAAACAAAAGAAGCATTCACTACTGTAGATACCAATAAATAACACAAATAATAAAAGCAAAATCCAAAAGACACATTTTTCCCATACAATCACATATTTATTTATTTCCTGCACTGAGTCACTGCGAGTCTAATCGACCAATTTCGTTCCAAAGAGAAAAAAGATGACATCACTTGTCATCATAAAATAAAGTCAAACGCGCTCAAAACTGAATTCTAGAGGGTGTGAAATGGAATAAATTTCAGAAATTTGAAAAACGAAAGAGAAAACACTAAAAAATCTCACATTCATGCAAGCTCGTCTCTTAATCCGCTATGATTAGGATTCGCACGTTGTCCGTACAAAAACACTACAGTCTCTTAAGCATTCACTACTGTAGATACCAATAAATAAACAAATAAAAGCAAAGTTAAACTAGAAGTTAGCTCTGCTATACTTGAAGACTATTTGAAGCAAAAAAAGCGTAAAAAGGTAATATATTCTAAAAATCTGTACTGAGGTAAAAAAAAAACCACAAATATAACATATTTAAGAGGGCCACCGGGAATCTGTTCACATGGAAAAAATGCTAAAACGATTCTTCTTCGCGATTTTTCACCATTTAAAGAAAAAACTCCTTGCCAGCCAACTTCAGTTAACAAATATTTATTACTGTAAATTTTCTACCCATCATAGAATGTATTAAGCAGATTTGGAATCGGTTATTTCGTTCGTTTCGTTTCAGTTACAGTTTTTTTTAGGAATAAAGTAGAATTAGCACCACCTTAGCCGTTTCTCATCGATGCGTAATGAAAATTCCCAGAATCTTTGCATTCATAAAAACTTACTTATTCATACAGCGTGTCGAGAAAAAATCATCGTTCTGTACATCCCTAATAACTATTTATCATTACTACTTTTTCCATTGCAAAAAAAAAAACAGGTTCCATTAATCGTTGATGCAAATTTCCTCTAAAATTTAGATTATCTAAATGTTCAATCTACAAAAGGAACAGGATCTTATCGTGACGATGAGAATGGCACAGGTTCCGGTTCATTTTTCCTTTGGTCGTAACTCTCAATGGTAATAAATGATGCGAACGATACGTAGCGGTACGAATCACAGTCACAACAGTACACAGTTAAAAATTACGAGGGAGGTGCGGTGGTTGGATGGGGAGGGGGGGAAACGCGAAACGAATGATATTCGTTCGGAGATCGTATCGTCGAAGCGTTAAGAGTTCTGCCAGGCAGCCAACTGTCACACAGTTCTGGTAGTGGCCTCGCCGCTAGTGCTGCGTGCTGAGGCAGATCACGCTACTAGCGCCGCATAATTCGTTCGCTCACACACCACATCGTCGTGTCACATGTGTTTTCCATTAACTGTTCGGCTTCATATAACAAACATCAATCCTATAATCTTTGTGTTCTTCCCTTTGTTACAATGATCATCTTCTCATCATTACCCCCCCCCCCTCCCTTACCCATCCTCCGTCCTTTAATAATGTCCACTTTACAGGTGACATTTCGTTTTTGTTCTTTTCTCGTTTCTGAATCATTCCGTTTTCAAACGTCTCTGTCTGTCTGCCTGTCTCTCTCACTCACACACTCGACGCAAACCACTTCACTTTATTTTGAATCATAAGAATGGCGACTGCTTCACAACGAAAAAAAATTGGTACGTTACGTTTTTTTTTTTGTTCTCTAACCATTATTATACTAGCATTTTTCCATTGCTGAGTGTTTGCTACTTCATTGGTTGAAATGACAGCCGCGCTGAGAAAAAAATCATTAATTTCTGTTCACTTTATGGATCGGTATTGACAAAAGGGATTTTCAGTGGCTATCAGTTTTTTTTCACACTTATAGAATTATTTTTGAAGTCCGAAAAAATTAATTTTATGTATCACTGGGTTGAGTAAATTCTTTGCATGCTTTTTTGAACCCATTGTATATATTTCTTGGAAATTCCGGTGTTCTAAGTTTTCTGTTCTTGGATTTCTTCTCTTTTTTTCGTATCAACCTTTACGACACATTTTAAAACATTTTTTTCCGTATTCTATGGTTGTTACTTCTTTTTTATGTAGTAATTTCGACTCTGAACATATCTACAATGTTTTTTCTGCTTTCTGTGGAATTTCTTAAGACTTATCCCAAAGACTATTTTAATCAATATGCGTCGATGGTCGAGATTTGAACATTTTTACGTATAGTATTCAAACCGTACGTTCTTCATTAGCGTTGTGCATTTAAATTCAAGTTTATGGACATAGATTAAAATCCCCAAAGGCAAATCTAAGCCTTTCTTCTCATTTCTTTTTTTTTCGTAGAATAGGAAGACTATATTTAAAAGTAAAAAAATAATTGAAAATAGCATAAATTCATTGGGTACGACCTATTCATGCATAGAAAAACGGTAAAGGACAAATTGCATATCGTGTATCGGTCCCTACGGGGATTACGCCTACGCGTTCGACTTCATCTCAGAATTTCTTGACCTTTCATGAACTCTTACGCAGCCTCACAATGACTTTAAAGGGTTAGCCGATTTATTAAATAAGTGTTTTTATCCCTCCAGACAAGTTTGGCATCAATCTATCGATCACAGACAAATGAAAGGTTTAGTTGGCGCTAGGTCGGTTTCGAACCATTGGTTGTGGTGTCGTAGGCAAATATATTTGTTACCGACTGCGCTACACCCATCTATCTATCCCTACATGTGTCAAACATTTAGTAGGAGGTTTTTTTTTATTTCTTTCAAAGATAAATCATGATCATTAATGTTTCCATTTCACTACTAGAATGATTAAGTCCCTAGATACTTAGCTTGACCTCAACAATGTGATATTATTCATCTAGTTGGTGCTGTGACCGGCAATGATTCATACTCCAGAAAACAACGACGAGAATCGTTCAAACGTCTTCAAAACATCGCTTAAACAAAAAGTAAGATTTGAATCTCGCGTCACAGATGATCAGGATTCAACTGAAGATGAATCCAACTTCACTGAAGAGCAGAACAAATCAACTGAGGTATGCGAAAGATTCCTTACTGTTCCTCTTTTGATGTAAAGAATTATTTTTTTCCTAAAATATTTGATCAGAGTGTGATTCAGTCCGCCTTCTTTTTTCTTCTACTTATTTCATTTTTTAAAAAAATGTCCATAACTTTCTGAAATACGCTAAATTCAAAAATTACTACCGGCAAATCAAAACTTCGACATAATTTTCATTCTTTTCTTTACATGCACCAGTACCCAAATTTTTTCCACAACTTCCAGCAAAGATCCTCATCAAATCGTGGTATTTCGAATCGAATTCACAAAAGAAAAATGCCGGTGCGTCGACCGACAGCATACGTCTCCGATAAGAACGTTGTCGAAGATAAAAATGATGACGATGACGAAGATGAACTAGACGATAGGGAGCAACAAGCACCTTCGCCAGACGTATGTTTTCACTTTAAATTCACTTTTACAAAGAAAAATACATGAACAATATCAACATCCTACATTACAATTCCAGCCTTAAAAAAAGTTCACATGTACGCAGAACTTGTTACTAATCCCCTCAAAACCTAAATATTGCTGCTAGCAATTGCTGGCAAGTGGAAATTCGTATAAACATCACTAGCAAATCTCGCTGTAAATAAATTCTATATCAGAAATTACTCATAAGGTTTCCCTAATGGGTGTGCCCTCCTAACTGTGGAGCTAAATTTCGTTATCTGTGTCCTTTTACGCTCTTCTCTTTGAGTCTGTTGAAAAAAAGCGTAAGCGCTGAACACTTACTTTTTTTAAAGAAGAAAGAGCCCCATTAGCCAGCTTCACAGTCGCAATTTTCGAAAACGGGGCAAGGATTCCAAATGAGTCTGGAAAATGTTTGTGGTCTGACTGCAGTAACACTGAGCTACGCTTATCCATGTGATCCTCGTTAGGCAAAACCCATGGAACACCAGCAAACATAAAATCATAGTGCTCATCTCCGATTAACGTTCATTATTCGGATGGGCACAAGCGGGGGCGGTCGCATGCGTGGGAGTGAACGTCCCATACAGGTCCGACAAGAGGGCAACATCGAGCCCATGAGCGGGGTATAATCTAGTCAAAACGATTCGATCCTCGGTACAGTTGCGTAAGCGATTGCGTTCGAAGCAGTGCGATGAAACGTAGCAGTTGAGATCGAGGGAGACCCTTGCAGCTCATCGCGACCCGGTTGTGATGGTCCCACCTCGGTCCCAATCGCCCCCTTACCGCGCCACCTCGATCGCAGCCGCTTACGGAACTGCACCGAGCTTCATGTCGTTTCGACCTGACTGTAGAACGAGCATCCCAGAGCAATCCTGTCTGTCTCAGGTCCTCAGGTACGTGGTATGAAGAATTTTTGGCGGGCTATACACTTCCTCTCCTAGCAGCGTACACAAGGGCACATGTAACAAGAGGACTAGAGGTCCCATCTGCTTCTTCTATTTCTTTTAAAGGGTTGGCTAAGTGCAAAAGTAAAGTAGATATGCAAATATACTAATCAGTACAGTACATTGATACAGTAATACAAAGTACCAGGAATATCAATACAGTAGTACCTTCAAAAAGGTCTTGAATGGCTGCATTGTGGATTTTAAAGTCCGTAGGTTCCGTAGAGTATTAGATGGATGTTATAATCTTCACATTCCACATCCTTCAGATTGCCGGAAGATAGGCGGGTGAAAGCGACCTGATGCGCGGTGCAGTTGCGTAAACGCAGACGGTTGGAATCGAAGGGGGATCCTCGCCAGCACCACTTAACGGAGTCCTGGTGAAGCTAGCGGTGGTCCCACCTCGATCCCCATCGCTAACTCCAACGCGTAGCTTCGAACGCAGCCGCTTGCAGCACTGCACCGGATCTTCAGGACGTCTTGACCGGGTCTCGTGTGCGTTAGAGCTTTATCCCCTTCAGTCGAATTAACACTATCAGACCACATCCTCTAGTAAACCGATGATTTTCAATTAAGTGATCATTTGAACATGTACTTTTTAAACTAGCTTAAAACGATTATCCAAATTAATGTATGGATCCTAGAGCATGGCTTGGACGGAGTTATGCCAGTCGAGGATAGCGTTTTTAATTTCGTTACGAAGTTCAAAAGAAATTACATAGCTCGTAGATGTTTCGCTTCTTTAACCACTGCTTCACTACTTTCTACTTTTTCTTTAGTGACATTTTCACAACACTTGTGTACAAGTTCTGAATTTCAGATCCCAAAGTTCTCCACTTTGGAACAAAAACTCCGCGAGCTATCCATGAAATATAGACAGCAGGAATGTTCTCCAGAGAGAACTAGTTCTGTTACGCTAACTAAAAGTAATAGAGCCACGTGTGGATCATAGATCTCTATGGTTACTGAACTTAATTTTGTTTATTCCCGAGAAACCACAGTTTTTCTCCACACAAACCTTAGCATCTTATGCACATGATGTATGTATCTTATTAGCAACTAGTCGTTCGAAAAAACATAAACACCTTCACTTTGTTGTTAGTACATAGAACGAGGAATAAATATCCAAGGATTAGAAATACCAACAACAGAAAAACAAGAAGAGTTTAGTGACGAAAATATCCACACAAAACAACAACCACGACTGAATAGAAGTAAGCAGGAAGAGAAACGGTTGACACGAACAACAATCAGAACACTTAAGCCTTGACGATTTCATGTTCCAAGGCTTCATCTGCTTCACAGAATTTGGGCTTCATACAGTCTTCCGTGTAAGCAACTTCTAATGGTGAAACCGCCACCCCATTCCAAACTGAGACTTCCTTGCTGAGATCTGGAGAAATTTCACAAAAATAACTAAAGGAAAAAGAAATAATGATCAGGGATCACTTCTTGGAAAAGAAAGTAAGAATCACTAAAGATCACAAATGATACCAAAACTCTAAAAACATTGAAAACAGTTGGAAAATGGTACTAGTGACTCTTAAGTAACAAACCAATTCCTAGCTTGCTTGGATCTGTTCCAAGTACTGCAGCGTGTCCACCATTACAGATTACTCGAAGTAACGTTTGAGCAGTGCTACACACAAGATCCTGAAACATATGAATTCACACATTGGAGACAAAAACGACAAAACAAACACACCATGTCTTCAAATGAGAGATCATACGCTATACGCATTCCTGGTTCAGTTGGATCAAATAGAGTGGGACTTCCAGGCAAGAAAATCCCTGAAAAGGTGAGGCACATGAGTGAAAGACAGTAAGAAGCTCTCAATTAATGGTTGTCAACTTTCCTAACGGACAGCAATACTTAGAAAGAAAAAAGCGAATGATGTCAACTATAACTTCTTAATACTACATTTGAAAAAGCTCACCGGTTGACAGTGCTTCAAACACTCTTCGGAAAGCTGGTCCAAGAGGCAGTGGCTGTCGGTTAGAAGTGTTCATGACTGCGAAATGAGCCTAAGAAGACGAAATCAACTAAACAAAAATTGTAAAGACCTGCAAAAATCCACAAAGAGAAATTAATGGGCATAGAAATAGAAAAACATCTAAAATCGGTGTTTACCAGGTACTCAATGACCCAAACAGAAAGTGGCTGAAGACCAGTGTACCGTCGCCGAACGTCCTTAAGTACACGAACAAGCATCTAAAAAAAGGAATTTGTTCAGACAAATCTTATCATCAATGACCGAGAAACGAATCTGACTTTGAATGGGGATTGCAATGTTGCTTCTTCAAACCATATCACATGACGAAGAGCATGATGGTTGATCATCATGACACGTTCAGGCACTAAAACTTATATCATAACAATTTGCTCCTTTGAAGACTTCTTATTTTGTTAAAACTAGACTAGACTAATGCATCCTAAACATAAAAAAAAACAACAACAACTGCCCACAATGAAGATCCTGTTCCAAATTTGGAGCATTGCTCGGAAGAGTTGTGATGAGAATGCGGACCTGTGCACTTGCCGCTGCCAATAAACAGCCATAGTCACGAGATACGCAAGATATTACTATAAAAGAAAGCTCAATTTGTAAAAATAGCGCTAGGGAGCAAATTTCTACATACCTTCTTTTTGCGCCCTCACCTCTTCGGCAAGTTTATTTCCTAAAGCCGCAACCGCTTCAACTGAAGTGAAGTAACAGTGAAACATGAAGAAAGTGTAAAACAAGGGACAGAGATGGCTTCACTTCCCGAATACGACGACAGACATAAAAAAATAGCATCTTTCCAGAGAAATTCACCCACATGTAGGAAGTGTTTGCATGATAATGACAATGTCCGCAACAGTGTGACCAGTCAATGCAGTGTCCTTTTTGAATGAGCCAACTTCACGGTATTCTTCAAATTTCTAAAAATATGAAAATCACCAAAAGAAAGTCCAAATTTACCAAAAAAAACATCATCTCACCACCCCAGGTACGCAGTCCGGTGTGGCTATCACTTTGTCGATTGCTGTCTTCACTTTGAGAACCAGCGCTGCTACAGTGGCGCGTTCAGTATCAGTTGGAGTGAGAGCAGTAGCACGTGCGACAACATCCTTTGTAAAAAGAATTCGGAGAAGGTCAGAAGGTCAGTGACCAGTAATCAGCAATTTTCAAAATACTCCAATAGATATAAAACTTCAAACAAGCATAAAATTAGCGAAGGCAACGCTTGTAAAAAGTAAATAAGATAATTATCTCTATGCAGAAATCGGACGCTATTTACTTCATTTTGTAAAATATTTTCTTTTCTCATAAGATCGTTGCGACAAAATATCGAAAGTTCACCAAAACTTAAAGTTTATTTATATTTTCTGTTGGTAGGGTGATGAGGTGCTTGAGCCGAAGTTTATTTTCTTGACGTCTTGGCTCATTCACCGTTTTGAGAGGTAAAAAAGATACAAATGTGCTGAGGTTCTAAGATACGCGAACATTTAAGACACTGTTTATTGTTTGCAGCAGAATCTTAAGCAGCAGTCTGCTTCAAAGCTAAGGATAGCAATTTTTGGCACAGATCGCTATATTGATATCATTTTTAACATAATCAACAATGAAGTACATCTTCAGGCAAACATTAAAGGTAGGAGTTTTCAACTAGAAAAAAACATGAGAAATTTGAAAGGTTAAAAAAACAGAATTGTTTTCAAATGAGAACTAACCATTTGACTTCGATCCGTCACAGATTAAATCAAAAGGCGTTCTATATTCGAGCAAATTAGGGTAAAAATTAACATATCTATCGTCTGAAATATCGTATTCGAGGAAAAAAAAACTATTTGAAAGTACCTGTTTTCGTTCATTGTTTAATACAATTGTTTCAAATTAAAAAGAAAACTCATGAACTACAAGTTGTAAAATCACTAAGGTGAATATATTGATCGAATCGACGACGTAATTCTACGGAATTATCAAACTCTTGCTTCGACGCCTTTTCGTACAGAATGGAATGCTCCGCGAAGATTATTAGAAAATTTTGCTACTGCGCATGAAATTAAACGAGATTGACTTGATACACTGTGAATTGCAATGAAGAGCACAAGGATATAGAAATCGAAAAAAAAAACAACTTGGGACAAACAAGCTACATTTATTCTTATTCGGACGAACGAACCTGCGTAAGTTGTGTGTCGTTGTTCTCGTTAATTCGTACAAATACATCATTTGCGAGGTGAACGTCAAAAGGCGGTGGTCGCATCGGAAATGTGGGACCACTCACGAAATTACCACGACCACGCGGCCCGCTTCGGTAGCCGCCGCCGCGCATCTGAAGAATATTTAATAGTTGAGGATCGATTGCTTAGCTATCGGTATCACTTTTGCCAATTAGTACAATTTCAACCTTAAAAAAGGGTAAGAAACCAAGCGTTTTTTCTTCTCTGCACATCTTTTAGTATTTTGACGAATATTTACAGATCCTTATTGACATTAACATTTCGGCGCCAAACTCATCCAATAGCTCCCAGAAACAAATTTTAAAAGGGGAAAATATCGCATAACATTTGAAATTTCGGCTAAATTTGGTATGTTAGTGAGCGGAAAAAAAACTATGGTTGAAATATTATCAAATGTTTTGATACGAACAGATATGCAACGGTGAAATGAACTCACGTTAGAAGAAAGACAAGTCAGCGATGGGAAAATCGAATGGTCTAGACAGTAAAAAAGAAGATACAATTGAGTTGTTGCTTATTTTTACAAAACGAAACTGTTCGTCTTTCGACTCAATACAAAGTTGCATTAATTGATAGTCCAATGAATCCAATTCTTTTGAAATGAAGGCTGTTAAGGGTTAGAGATTTAAAGGTGCCCATAGCTAGGAAAGGGTTAACTTAAAGAATTTCCACGTTAAGCCTTATCTTATATTTGTAGTTCGAAGAACTTTTAATTTATAAGTTCAGACCGGGCAGCAGCGCTGATTAGAAAGTAGTTTTCAGTTTATTTATTAAGTTGAAAGAAAAAAGACAAGGAAAGACGATTTAAGGACTACCACTATTGGGAACCGAACAATTCTCTATTAAATATCATTTGAGCGTGTTGTCACCCTTTCCACCCACTGTTTTTATTTGCATATCAGCTATCTTTCCTTTTCAACCCACAGAAACAATAGGTACTTTGAAAATATGTGCTTTTTCAGTTGATTTCCTCTTAAATTTGGACAGAATCGGACACTGAAAGAGAGAACCAGAAAGTCGGAGCTACCAAGTAGGATTAATTCACGTAACTTTCATTGGAACAGCGAGAAACTTCAAACGATATAATAGTTGCTCGTATTCTTAAAACCATGAGAAAATCGTGAGCAATGAAAACTTTAGTAGTTTTTCACGTCAAAGCCCAAGTTAGTGTAACTTTGTGGTAACTAGCGGAAAAGTGCTGCAATGCACTAAAAAAGAAGAAAATGTAACAAATTCGAAAGTGAACAATTTTCCTGTGTTCACGTAACCAAGTTCACATCATCTGAAAATGAAAGAACCTGTGCATCAGTTATTAGATTCATTACCTATTAATCCCTTTCCACTTGTAACTCTGTTGTCTACAACTTGAAAAAAGGTTTCTGTAAATTTTCAATCCTAATGACATTTTCACCAAGCAACATATCCCTGAATTAATTTTCTTCTGCGTGAAATGACGTTTCTAGCAGATATGAGGTCAATAAGGCGAAACGTGGACACTTTTCAAGGGAAAACATTAACAGAAGCAAAATTGATCACAAAAAAGACTCGGAATCTCATAAAATCCTATAGAATGATCCAAAGACTAAAAAATAAATTTCTCGAACGGATCTTTCCAATGCAATCTTTCGACACATGTTGTCTAGTTAGAAGTAAACAAATAATAACAAAATATAGTTGCAACCTCGTAGGAAAAACGTAGAACTCACCGGTTTGACCCGCATCCAGTGGCGCCGTGACATCGATTGTGATGTACGCAAGCTGCACTATTGATCAGAGGCTGTGATGTTCGTGTTGCGGATGGGTCCGCAGTGAATTTACATGTGCACTTGAAACAGAAGATGAATGACCTTCTTCACTGCTGTGCTGTGAACAAGGAAAGAGCTGGTTTCTTCTTTCCTAAACTTTTTTGCCTAAGGATCTCGTCATTCTTGTCCACGATTACGAGGAACTTCACGTCGAACACAACCATAAACGGGAAGTTGTACGGGTGTTGTTCAAATAAAGAAAGAGATTTTAAGAAATACGTTGCTTGAAAACAGCATATGGTCAATTTGATGGATTAAGCAGGATTGATGTAGTGAGTGGATAATCGAATTCAATTAATATCCAGAAGTAGCGCGGCAACGAAGCGCTTTCCTTAACGGTGGCACAGAGCCGCCAAGCCGGCTGTTGGTTTTGATCTACGCTTGTGCTCCGCTCAAAATTATGGGTTAAAGGCATCACCCCACGAATCTGAGGTGGTGCAGATTTCAGGTGGAGTATTCGTATGCGGGATGGGAGACTATGGAGAGGGTGGTGATTCCGTCCATTTCTTCCTAATTGCCGTTAAAAAACGACCCGGAAGTTGCGGCACCGCACAAGGCTGGCGCGCTCCAGTCGAACTCCCTGTAGAAAATACTGCGCCAGTACGCCTGAAGCCGTATCTTCCGGGCCGTTTTTTACGGCAATTAGGAAGAAATGGACGGAATCACCCGCCTCTCCATAGTCTCCCATCCCGTATACGAATACTCCACCTGAAATCCGTACCACCTCGGATTTGTGGAGTGATGCCTTTAACTGTGCTTGAATGCCAATTTAGCTGCACCCTCGCTGCATTCGAGAATTCCCAAGATTTCTAGGATTTTAACCTGCATTTCGCTTCGGAAAATAACATTTGTGGGATAATTCACACCAAGAAACGATGTTATTTTCTTCTTAAACACTTGAGGGGACGTCATTTCAGGACAATTCCGTTCCACATGTGAACGGTTTTCACGATTATCCACACGTCGTTTACATTAACGTTAGTGAGGATGTTCAAGGAAATTCTTCGGTTACGTAGAAGCAAAAAAAAATAGTCGCCCGGCTACTGACGGAGATTAATTCACAATACTTTGAAAGAAATCTTCTTTTTCTTTAAAAACAGAGAAAATAGCGATATTTTAGAAGAAAGATGAGCGCATTCTCCGATCTGTTTCTAGTTTTTTTTTTCTTCTGGAAGATAGAAACGAATAAAATGTTGCAGAGGTTAGCGAGAAAACAGCCACGCAAAGATACTCGCACTTCGTCACAGGACCTGAACAAGGGGTCAAGCCCCTCGAGCATGTGGCGGTCCTATTTCGCAGAAGTGATTTATGTCGCCGGTCCTGAGCAGAACTGCGAAAAGTGGTAGAAAATGGGAGCCTCTTTTCCGTTCCCCGTGTGTAGTAATGTAGTAACGAGTATTGGCAGTAATTTTGTCATGATCGGAATAATTTCAAGGTGATTCTGGCTGGAAACAGAGAATATGAGGAACGTCCGAAATTTATGCGTATCTTAATATTCATTTTGCTACTTTTGCATCTATCCAACATAGAAAGTACGAAAATCGGTGGGAAATGTTACTGAAGAGTGATTCGCGCCGCTGTACTCAATGAGAGCCGAGGGAGGAATAAATCGAGTGCAATGGCCTTGTCGTTGTGTTCGTCGTTATTTTACGCGGCACAAAAAAAAAGAGGTTTTCGCCGAATTGCACGTCAAATGCATCCTCAACACAACGTTCGTTTGCTCAAACTACAAGGAGTGCATTCAAATAGAAGCAATGTTGGTCATAGTGCACCAGTTTATTTATTGTTTTTTTTTGCATATATTTTTTGTTTTGTGTTTATGTTGTTGCATTCTAAACTATTCTTTTTTTTCTAGTCACAGGGAGGAAATACAACGGAACAGTTTTTTTTATAGATACTTTACATTGCGTTTATTATTTATTTTATTATTTTTTCAAAATATTCCTTTTTGTTTTTTTCTTTCCATATTTTCAGAACATATCAATTCCGTCAAACTGCCACCACTTTGCTGTTAAACAAATATTTACATTTACCAGACAACGGAAATAAAAATTCCTCTCTACGTATGCATTCGCCGTTTTTCATTGCTTCCACGAAATGAACTGCTAGGAGGAGCATCGATTTTTCGAGGCTACTTCGACCTCCGTTTACCGTTTTGGTTAGCACGTTTCGGAAAACGTGGTCCAAGATTTCCTGTGAACGTTCGCTGTACGCGTTGTAGCATTGCACATTTTCATATAACCTTTATATAGGGTGTTCCAAAATTTACACAAGATTTGAATTTAATAGAAAATACAGTTTTTTCAATCGTATATTTTTAACTGAAGCATAAAACACATAAGATATGGTTATAGATGGAATAGCATCCACAACGTGTCGCCGTTTGCTTTGGATTTTGGAGCTGGAAGCGTCATTAGAGCATAAAGGATAAAGGATAAAGTTTCTAGGGTGGATCAATCCGCTTGGAATTCACCCCCACGTTCACATCAATTCAGAATCGTTTGAGGTTTAAGAACGTGTAACTGGCCTATACAATGACTTGCAGGGGCTGGCCGATGTGTCAAGTCAGTGTTTTTATCCTCCCAGACAGGTCTGGTACCAATTTATTAACCCCGGAGAATGAAAGGCTTGGTGAGCCTTAGAGCGGATTCGAACCTCCGATCGATCGTGCAAGAAGAAGAACCTCTAACCACTACACTACACCCGTCATCGTTAAAGCACTTTTTTTTTTTGAAAATGAGGCTGGTCAAGCAGTGACTGTCACTAGTGCTCGATATCTCGTAACTGTATTATAACCGAGTTCTTAAGGCCGAAATTGGATGAACTTGATGTGGAGGAGGTGTGGTTTCAACAAGATGGTGCGACATGTCGTACAGTCCTTGAAGTGATCCGATTAGTACATGAGAAAATTCCTGGTCGTCTTCTCTTCCTCTCTTCCTCAAATTCGCTTCTCTCTTTCTTTCTCGGATCCGCGGAAAAAAAATGCGTATATGCCAGAGAAGACCTGAAGCTCATCTGCTCGATGTGCTATTCCATACATAATCCCATCCTGTGTACTTTATGTTTCAGTTGAAAAAATACAATTGAAAAAAAAGTATTTTCCATTTAATTCAAATCTTGCGTAAATTTTTGGGACATCCTGGGTAAACGTTACTGTTATATTACTTTTCAACATGGGAAAAATTATTCCAGACAATTTACGCAAAGTAAGACTGAAGTAAGTGTTGCTGAGTTCTTGGATGGATCAATACACATAAATTCCAGGCGATTACAACAACGCTTGACTATAGTCTATAGTTTATTAGATATTTTATTAGACAAAGGGAATCTATAGTCGTACATCATATGGTGTTTTCCTTTTCTATTAAAAATACATTTGCAGACATATTTAAGTCATTTTGAACGAGATTATGTTTCATGAGATTGTGCAGTAGAGGTTGTGTTGGTGATTGGCTCTTCATCATCCATATCTTGCTCGAGTTCTTCCAGTCGTTGCATGTCCCACAACAACTCTTCGATCTCAACGCTCAAATCCTCGAATTCCTCTCTAAACGTTAGCATCTTTCTGTACAATAAATCTATTTTACATGAAACCTACTCAGAGGTGTCGTCTTCATGATCCCCACGCTCCTGGTCAGTGGCTTCCTCCATTGTTTACTGAGGCGGTGCAGATGCTGCCGATTGCAAAATGAACCCTATCCGAACAACTGACTATGTAAATAGTTGGATAATGATAAAAATTGGCTAATGGATGGTGTACCCATTAATTGCACCCATAGAGTTCACCTAAAGGTACCGAAATCCAGCATTGACATCGTGCTTGCTGTGGTGGACTCGAAATTATGGACGACCACACGGTTTTTCTTGATGAATTCTCTTTGTTTCTTCTTTTCTTTTTATGTGGGACTGTTTAAAAGGTGAAGTTGAGGTAAAGTACCCTCTAATGGAAACGCAAAGTCACGCCAAATCACACGTGCCAAGCCAATTTGATGTGTCCGATTTACTGTTCACCGACGAACTGTTGGGGACCATTCCACGTTCGAAAAATTCATCGTAATGATCTGTCGGGATGCAAAAAGTGCGCCAGTACCGCTCTCAGTCACATACCGGGCTTCTTTATACAGCCTCCTTTTTTATTTTGCTTTTTTTTTTTGCTTTTGCTTTTTTCTGCTTTTCTTTTTTTGCTTTTTTTATCGTATTACAGCAGGAAAAAACTGCAAAAATGCTTTACCAAGATCAGCAGGTTGCATCATTTATTACTATAGGATGATCATGAGTAGCTGTGCTATCAAAACTCCTCATAGCTCGCTTTTCTTTGGTTTCTAACGGTTCCTAACAATTTCTAACTTTGAAATCTGAAAATTCGACTATTTTCAAGCTTATAATACACGTGTAAACGTTTTTCTGTACTTTTGAAGAAATTTCTTTGTTAGGATTTCCCAAAGAGTTTGATGTAAATTCTCCTTAGAAACTTTTTCTCTCAATGATAGTAATAAATAAGCATCCTTTATTATTATTCTTCAGTTTGTCTTATCACTACAATTATCAATGTCCACTTCCAGAATAAAATACTATTTGTCACTTTTAGGGGATCTTTTGAAAGACTAGGCTTAACCTTTTCTTATTCTACAATGAACAGTTCTTCTGTTGAGAACAGCAATACATCAATTGCCGAAAATTCACGACTTCATCACCAAATAGGATCTTCTTCGGAGTGTCTCTATTTCTTTTTATCAACGTAAAATTCAAAGATACCTAAATAGAGTAGACCTTAACACAAAAACTGTCCGTGTTATCCCGATAGAGTGATGAAGGGACTATTTTTCTCCCTACAAACTCTTTCCGAAGTGACTTACCTTGACATTTACGTGGAAAGTCGACACCGATTGGAAGAAACAATTAAATTATGAATAAACATTATTCCCCTTTCAAGAAATCATACGGTTTAAAGTCGAGTACTGAACTCGGTTTTCTCGAAGGGATAAACCTTTGCGTCATCGAGAAGATCTCTTGATATCATGAATTTTGTTGCAAAAAGAAAAACAAGAAATAAATTTTATCCAATGAAACTTGTTACAAGAAGCATTGCTTCAGATGTTAATCATGAAAACCAAAGCAGTAATCGAGTATGCATCCACTTTAATCATTGATAAATATGTCAGTAGTTAGGAATCGTATGATTGAAAGAAGGTATTCTGTTGATCATAGAATAAATATGCTGTACTTTTCTTTTTTTATTTCTTTCTAATTTCTCGACTTGCTGGGTGGTCCACCTTGGCTGCTCTTTGACTTCGTCTTACTTTTGCTTCTCTTCGCATCTCTATCCACCGATTTCGATTTGCTGGTTTTTCCGTGGCTTTTCATGCCCGAACGAGTGTCAACGCTCTTGACGCTCGACGTTTTCGAGGTTCTGCCACTCATGGGGGTTTTCGCACGTTTACCACCTGATTTTCTGACACCTCCGCTCCGACGTCGTTTTGATCTAATTACGAGACATATGATCAAAGCCGGAATTATGGCTATCAGTAGAATGACGGCAACAACGGCAAGAATCAGGAAGATAAGGCTGAAAAAAGACTGATTTCTAGAACTATTCAAGAATACTTGGAGATATTTCTGTAAAAACTTCTCATGTCTAGTACTACATGGATCCAAATTCTGAGGATTTCAAATTCAAATGGTTAAGAGATATTGGCTTGCAATGACACAAGTACTTTATTTCAAATTACCGACTTGGGCTTTTGATAATCACGGGTGTTTCTCGCGCGCACACACACACACACAGACACACACACACACACACAGACACACACACACACAAACACACACACAGAGACACACACACACAAACACACACAAACACACACACACACACACACACACACACACACACACACACACACACACACACACACACACACACACACACACACACACACACACACACACACACACACACACACACACACACACACACACACACACACACACACACACACACACACACACACACACACACACACACACACACACACACACACACACACACACACACACACACACACACACACACACACACACACACACACACACACACACACACACACACACACACACACACACACACACACACACACACACACACACACACACACACACACACACACACACACACACACACACACACACACACACACACACACACACACACACACACACACACACACACACACACACACACACACACACACACACACACACACACACACACACACACACACACACACACACACACACACACACACACACACACACACACACACACACACACACACACACACACACACACACACACACACACACACACACACACACACACACACACACACACACACACACACACACACACACACACACACACACACACACACACACACACACACACACACACACACACACACACACACACACACACACACACACACACACACACACACACACACACACACACACACACAC
Source organism: Necator americanus (assembly GCF_031761385.1). NCBI lineage: Eukaryota > Metazoa > Nematoda > Chromadorea > Rhabditida > Ancylostomatidae > Necator > Necator americanus. The sequence goes on from NC_087375.1 coordinate 34,192,260, forward strand.
ACACACACACACACACACACACACACACACACACACACACACACACACACACACACACACACACACACACACACACACACACACACACACACAGACACACAGACACACACACAGACACACACACACACAAACACACACACAGAAACCATAGAATTGGGAGAAAGTGATGCATAAAATAACATCCCTCTAGACTCGAAACTCTGTGAGTTTAGTAGTTTTTTTTCAGAAAACGAATTCAAAAATAGCATTGCTTTCTGCTATTTCAGCGCATATTCCGACAGCGCAGTGGCAAAATTATAGGTGAGGAATGGAGCTTACAAGTCGATGTCTGAATCTTCTTCGTTTCCGATATCGGCCTTCCGTTCGTCTTCCACAGATCCTGGTTCTGAACTGTGCATATATTATGATTTCCCCTTTTTTTATTAAACAAAAACAACATGCTTGCTCATTTCTATGCCAACCATTAATTATTCAAAATTGTGTTAACATCACAGTTTTTCTTCGATAATATCGGAGAAATTAATGGCTTAATTGAAGATTGAGCGCGTGATAAGTTCGGATGAGAACGGATCATTGTAGGACTCGCTTTGTAAATGAAATTAGTTTACTAGAATCTAAAGAAGCTTTCAGAAGAGATCAGATGTACGGAATTTTCGGTTTTTTCTGCGGGCCCGGAGTTTGGAGTGATTCAAAAGGAGTTCCTTTCTATAAAACAGTAACTATTACAGCACCTGTATTTTCAGTTGTTGTGCTAAGTGTGGTTGTGCTTGACTGGACAGAAGATGTTAATGTGGGTTCTGGAATTGATTGTTGGTTTGTTGTTCCAAAAAAGTGAATGAAGATAATGATGTGCTAAGTTTGATGCATAAAAGAAGAGAATGAAGTTGACATCAATAATCAAAAATCAAAATAGTAATTATTAAATTTGCATAGTAAATAATGATTTATGTAGTTCGTCCGATCAACCATGCATTATTTTTTTTGAATGGAGTAGGGAGAGATAACAAATGAGAAATTGTGAGAAATTGATGTTTCAAGTAAAGCTTACCTGCTTCTGTAGTAGTTCTTTCTGTAGTAGTTCTTTCTGTAGTAGTTCTTTCTGTAGTGGTAGTTACGGTAGATTCGGTGGTGGTAGTGGTAGGTTGCTCAGTGACGAATTTTTCTTGAAATATTCACATAACATCGACAGATATAACATGATGTGATAGATATAGACAAATATAATTCAATATCTGTACTTAGAACGTTTGAGTTTTCATAACTAGTTTTTTTACAAACCTGGTTTCGCTAAATCCCTTAGAAACGACGCGGCTTATTATAACCTCAAGCTTACTGGGTTGAAACTGCTAGATCAACTTTTTACCCATGAAATGTCCTTCAAAGAACATCCGACAGTTCTCAAAAAAAAACTTGTGGACTTTTTCGTATTCAAGCAAACATCTTGGTACTTTGATATGTTCTTGATTGTTCCAGTCGAGCCTAGACCATAACTCCTTTAAGGCTTACCGTATGGTACAAGAGCTGTCCATAAAGAACTGCTAATTGATTGGCCATCGTTCACTAGTCAAGCGTAAGGTAACCGGTCCTTCACTACCCATCCCATCATACGAAAAGAAATAATCAGGCGTAGTCCATATATTTGAGTTACTCTAACGTACAAGTCTCGCCTATCCAGTTTAAAGGCAGCATACCACGAATCTGGGGTGGTACGAATTTCAGGTGGAGTATTCGTATACGGGATCGTAGATTATGAAGAGATTCCGTCCATTTCTTCCTAGTTGCCGCAAAAAACGGTTCCGATCGTTCCGGCTCGCTACTTTCTACAACGAGTTCGATTGGAGCGCGCCAGCCTTGTGCACGCGCCGTATCTTCCGGGCCGTTTTTTACGGCAATTAGGAAGAGATGGACGGAATCACCCCCTCTCCATAATCTACTATCCCGTATGCGAATACTCCACCTGGAATCAGTACCACCTCAGATTCGAGGGGTGATGCCTCTAAGTTAGACATTCTAATCTCGTTATTACGCTGGCTTGATATCAGCAGCAAGTTCAACTTCGGCAAGCAGTACATATTGGCGGGTATGACTGCGAAACTTTCTACAGACGACAAATGACTGCTTTTTATTAGTTTATTTACAGTTATTGCATTTCAATACTTACTGCACTTACAACCAGGAGTGGGTTGCCCCTCAGTAAAGGAGCACTACAAGGTAAATTTGCAGAAAAATAGATACATTGGATCCAGACGTTCCCCTTTAAAGAAGAATTAACTTGGTACCTACCTGATGAAACGTTCATAATACATTTGGTGAATTCACTGTCTTCGGTGTAGTCAGAAGATAACTTCCAAAGTTCCTATTAACGCATCATTATTTGTAGTAAAATATTGCGGAGATATTGAAAGTCATTTAAAGGCATCATCCCACAAATCTGGGATGGCACGGATATTAGGTGGGTTATGCCTATACGGAGTCGTAGATTGTGGGGAAGAGGATGACGACGGGAACGGACGACTTCTGTTGCAATGCGCAACTTATGCGCACCCACCGCCCCACCTGCGATTCGTCGAAAACCTATTCGGACAATCGCAAGCGCGAGAAGCGCAAGGGTGACGCGCTGCAATAGAGGACGTCGTAGCAAACAGCGTTCCGAGGTCGTCCGTTTACACTGGTACAGAAAGAGATGAACGGAATCACCCTCTTCCCCACAATCTACGACCCCGTATAGGCATAACCCTCCTGAAACAGGCACTACTCCAGATTCGTGGGGTGATCCCTTTAACAAAGGAGTTGAGACGCACTTGAATCGAAAATCTGATGTAATTGTGCAGGAGGGGGCTGATGTGCGCAATTTTTTTCCTGTTGAAGTGTGCTACTACTCAAACAAAGTGCCCGCACCTCAGTGAACGACTCTTCCAGCGAACACTTAGATCTTTCTATCTGATCGTGGATCAGTCGATTAAATATCATACTCACTTGGAATGCCGTAAAATTCATGTTGCAGAAGTCAGTGTCGCAATGACATACGTAATGTTGTCCTGTTTTAAAACATTCTGGTGTTTTCAACTGAAAGTAATGCTTTTGCTTGTCAGTAGAACAATTTTAAAAGACAATGGTGGACCTACATGCATGCATGTGACTGCGAAAGATGGTCACAAATGGATTTTTGCGGAAAAAAAAGAAAACAATCATACTCTTGCAGAAACGAATTTTCAGAAACAAAACGGAAACTCTATCATTCCTCCTACAAGAAATCCACGTTTTTGCCTGCCACTAGAAGAAAATAAAGGTAGAGCTTCGCGCAGGAAGTGCGGTATCAATATGACTTACTTGACTTAATCGGCGGGCTGATGTCATCGCCTGACACGATTACCCGCATCTTCGCCGAGGTGTGCCGTCGTTGAACACAGCTGTGCCCAACATTCTCGATCTTCTGCGGAAGAATCAATCCATTCGTCGCTATTCCATATTCTGCAAAACCTTACGCCTCGCCTGAACTGCCTATCCACGCCGAGTGTCCTCAGGTCCTCTTTCACCACCTTAGTCCGTTTTCGGCCAGGTGGCTTGTTCCAGCTCGAACCGGCAAACTTCTCAGAACTCGTTGAACAAAGCGATCTGCCGGTCTCCTTAGTATATGACCAAAGAAGCGAAGACGATTTACTTTAGCCACTTTCGATGGCGGTGCAAGATGTTGGTATATTCCACGTGTCATCCGCCGGTATACCACATCAATTTCTGCGTAAAGATCTTCATTGTGGCATACCCTTGGCCAAAAATAGCCAAATAGCCGTCTAAGCAGCTTTCGTTCCGTGCAATCAAGCCTCTCCATAACCGTTGATGGTGCTGCCCAAGTCTCCGATCCGTACATCATGATGGGGCGAGTTGCGGATAGATAGACTTGCAGCTTCACTTCGTTGGTGATGGGGGCCGACCACAGGCATTTTGTTAAGGAGTTAAATGCAGAAGTGGCCTCAGCGCATCTTTGCTGAACATCTCTCTCGCAGCTGCCGTTGTTCTTCAGCGTACAGCCCAGGTAACAGAACTCATCGACGAGTTCTATCGGTTGTCCGTCCACCCTGATTTCCGTTCGAGATCTTGAAGAGATCTACATCTGCTTACATTTATCAGGGCGTAGACGTAGTCCATAGGCTGCAGCCAGCTTCGATACAAGGTTGACAACATGTTGAAGTTTTGTACTGCTTTCCGCGAATATAACAACATCGTCGGCGTACTCGAGGTCAGTCAAGGGGCACCCTGATGGTGCTAAGACAATGTCGGCAGGACACAGGTCGACTGTTCTTCGCATAATGTCGTCAGTGGCGAAATTGAACAGGAAGGGTCCTGCCACTGCCCATTGTCCTACTCCAGTTACCACTACAAACGGTGTTGTACATCCGGCTGGTGTTCGAACTGCAGCAGTTGTTCGTTGATTCATGTCATCAAGCAAGCGAACCAACTTTCGTGGTACTCCAACGGCGCGGAGCGCGTTGAGAAGACGGCCTCGGTGAGGAGAGTCAAACGCGTCTTCAAAGTCCAGAAACGCTAGTTGCATTGGCTTCGAATACCGCTGCCAGATTTCGATCACTCTCCTGACGATGAACACCTGGTCAATCGTAGATCGGCCAGGACGAAAGCCAGCTTGCTCGTCGCGCGTTGCTTCTTCGCGATGTTTAATGAGTCGGTCCAGGTAATGCACTCCAGTACCTTTTACATAACACGTAGCAAAGAGATTCCTCGATAATTCCTGGAGTCCGTGGCGGATAACTTCTTGTGGAGGGGAATTATGATAGCGTGTCTCCACGAATCAGGTATCGTTTCGTCTATCCATAATGAACGAAATGATCTTTGTCATCTCACAAATCCCAGACGGAGGAAGATATTTTAGCATTTCTGCGCTAATCCCGTCGTCTCCACCAGATTTTCCATTCTTCATTTTTTGAATACAGACCAGGACCTCCGACACGGTCGGTGGCTCCTCGTTAACCGCATATGTCGGTCTATGAACGTGTTCGAGTACAAGAGCTGACGGTGCTAGCCGGTTCAGCAAGGTCTTGAAGTGTTCCTTCCAAATTGGAAGGGTTGCTTCACCGACAGCTACCCCATTGACAGTGTTGAGGACAGGGGAACATCTTTTCACTTTGCCGCTATACTGTTTTAGTAGGGCATAGGCTTTCCGCGGGTTCCTGTCCTCCCACGCCTTCTCAAACTCCATCGCTCTTGACGTCCACTAGTTATCGCGGTCTTGTTGCAGTTGATGACGCAGCTTCCTTCTATGACGCTTTTCCTGGTTGAAGTCATCAGCGCTGCGCGCGGCACATACAGAATTGTACGTGGATTTTGTTTCCGCAGATGCAAAGGCAAACTTCTTCCGCGGCAATAGAACCGGGAGCGTTTCCCTTGCAGCGTCCTGGATGCACTTTGTGAAGGAATCCGCATCGCTAAGCTTCTTTCTGGTCCTTACTCCAACACGAATAGACACACGTTGGAGGAATTTTATTCTGCATCCATCGTCTTTCAGACCTGCCATGTCGATTTTCGGTTGAAGAGGAACTCCTCGGTTTCTCTTGTGGAACCGTATCTTGAAGCTGAGAAGAACTCGAAGGTGGTCAGAGTAGAAAGCGACGTCCCAAACAGCTCTAGATTTTCGGATATCTGACTAAGGAATGTTCCTTACCAGAACGTAGTCGAGACGAAGCTTGAGGGTCCTTATCTTCCTCTTGCGCTGCTCTTCAGGCTTTAAAATGGTCGACCCCTGCCATGTGAGCTGATGGCGTCGATAATTTCCCTTAAACGTGAAGCGATGATGAGGCCCGTCTGTTCGCACAAGTCGACCAGACGGTCACCGTTGTCCGACGTGCGCTCCGCTGCATAGTACCATTTCCCTAGCACATCGAATTGCTGTTCGAGTCCCATCTTCGCATTTGCGTCGATTCCGACAATGACCACTTGCTGGCTTGGTATTTTAGACATCAACGCATTGAGTTCATCATAGAAGGCGTCCTTACTGTTGTCCTCAGTGGTTTCCGTAGGTGCGTGAGCACTTACGATCCAGAGTTTACGTCCTCTGCGATCCCGCAGTCGTAGAAAGGCGCGTCTAGACGAAGCTGAGCCAAATTCCTCCACCAGGTTCTTGTAATCGTTCCTCACAGCTATCGCGCAGCCACCTACTTTGTTCTCATCAGCATCGCCGCAGTATATGGTGTAATTTTCGATGCTGATGAAGGACCGATCTCTCATGCGTGTTTCCTGCAGTGCAGCAAAAGGCACACAGAGATATCGCAGAAGTCTGGATAGAGGGGTTTGTTGGAGTTCACTAGATAGTGTTCGGCAGTTCAGCGTGACGAAACGAATGGTTGTTGCCAAAGATTCCATGCTCCATGCTCAGGTTATGGGCGTTGGCGATGTGCTGGACGACAGCACCTTTTTGCAATATATGGAAATTTTTCGCCATATAACAGTGCAGGTTATATAGCTCGCACTTTCGCAATGCGTACACTCGAACGCCTGATTGCGTTTATTTAAGCAGGGCCACCACGTGCAGGTAGCAATCAGACTCGTATACGCGGCCCAGATGTCAATTCGGTTATTAGCTGTTATTCTGTCACTTGTGTGTCTGTGTGGATCAGTCACGAGATTCCAGGAAGCAACGAGAAGTGTTCAACGGGGTCGAATTGGTGTGCCGCCGCCAGAAAGGTATAAAATAGAACACAAACTAGTTATAGTTGCAACAGGTCTATAGTTACATGCGACTCATTTTGCTTAACGCTTACGTGTCAGAGTTTCATCAAAGAGATGACCCTTCGCGGTATCAAAAACTACATTTTCCCCGCAAACTCGTGCAGATGCAGCAATCGTCGTCGTTCATATTTTGGCACCCACCTCATGGCGAAAATAGGTTTTCGAGGTGCGAGTTTCCATCGAGAATTTTAGCCGTCTTGATAAAATCAGGAGCCCCTTTCCAGCTCTTGCCACCGCAAAAAAAATTGAACCTGATGTGAAGTTGTTCATGCCTCATTCTCTCACCAATTTCTGCGCCGAGGTCACCAACAGTGAAATCGAAGAAACGATGAAGGTATGGCCGTTCTCCGTAGAACTTCTCAGAGTCCATCTAGAAACCCTCTACCTCCTCTTTCTTGTGGCCTGATGTTAAAGGATAAGCGAGAGTGACAGTCATTGCTGGGATCAACTCCATCATCGTCTTATCCGAAAACGTTCCCTAAGGTGGCAGATATTAGATACAGCCAATGTCTTCTGCCATAATCCCTTTGACAGAAAGAGAAACTTTACTAACTCTTTTTTCTCGTTCCTCCTTTAGAAAGATGAGGTATTAAGACGAGTCAGTGTTTAGCGAGGATGGTGACTCCTCATAGTTATAAGATTTGAGAAATGAGACCGGTAAAATGGATTTCATCACTTAGACAGACTTTGTTTCTACGATCTCCGATTCATAAAGCTGAAAGGAATGTTATAATTTATTGCTGTAATTTTTGGGAACATTGTTGCGTACCCTACTTACAAATAAAACAGCACAGTAAATACCTGCGCTGGCTTTGGATTTATGACATTTAGTCTACCCATGCATGGACTGGTTTTTTGAAAGACAATCACTCTCAATAATAAAATTTCCCACACACTTTCTTAGGTCATTCCAACTGATAGGTTAGAATACGTTAAGGATAAGGTGCTCTAAGTTGTGCTTTGCTTCTCGTAACTTTCTTCGATCATAAAACTTGGGCGATCTGTGGAGTACAGTTTGAGTTCATTGAAGAGACTTACATCAGCATAACCCCGGTCGAAGTACCCGCTTGGTCCACCAGTGCAGTCCAGAGCAATGTAAACTGCACAGAACTTCTCTGACGCAGTCGTCTGGAGTAAAAGAGAATGTACTGAAAGATTTAGAGCTGGATTGCTGAAATGTATACATAATATTAGTATAGTTCGATTCTGGAACAAAGGTCTTCTGTGCGGAAGTGCAGCTCCTGTAAGGAATCTATGACGGATTCACCCGTGCTTATTGCAGTCACTGCTCATTTCATTACTCACATATGGTTGACACGAATGAGGTGGGTGCTTGTGAAGATCCCTAAACTCTCGCATCCGAAGTATTTCTAACCAAGATGTTCTACCTCACAAATTTAAAGGCAGCACCCCACGAATCTGGGGTGGTGCGAATTTCAGGGTTAAAGGCCACAAATAAATGTCAAGCAGAACGCCGTAGTCAAAACAGAGAACGTGAAATCGGTTGACAATATCATGGTTTTGAGAACAGATTGGTTAAACGTTTGTGTACCTTTCCAGCATGTCCGAATACAATCGCAAAGTGAATCTCCCATGATTTCTCACTCGCTGCTTTGCGAAATACCGCCCAATGAATCTCACATCCTATCATCTACTGAGAACCGTTGTGAGAGAACTGCACTGTGCCACATAAGAACCCAAACAGGCGCCAAGGCGACATCGAATAGACACAGCGTAGAGTTTCCGCAAACCACGCTAACAGAAGAAGAAAAGAAATGCTTGTCAGTTTAGAAGGCAGCAATGTCTGGCTGATCACGGTCTTACAAACTTAGTTACCGACGTTCAATAGAAAACTATCGCAAAACGATCGGTGTGATTTACACAACGTTAAATGCATAACAAAAACCAAGTACCGATTTTATCACTTCAAAAAATCTTCCAATGTAACATCTTAAGCCGAATGCACCACTAAGAACGTATAGAACGAGAATGTAAACTAAAATAAAGACATCAAAACGTCAGTATACAAACTTAAAACGACTCACAGCAAATATTACGACCGCCCAACATCACTACTGCAAAAAATTACCAACAACTGCATCACCGAGATCATTTTTCGGAATTGTTTTCACTTAAAGACGAGTGGTGTAAAAACAAACATCAATTAAAATTTCCGCCATGTTTTTTCCTCTGAAATTTCTGACTTCTTTCGGCTAAAAGCGTCAGCGATTAGCAACAGTCTACCTATCTGCGAGTCTACCTATCCGCAATTCGCCCCATCATGATGTACGGATCGGAGACTTGAGCAGCATCATCAAAGGTTATGAAGAGGCTTTACTGCACGGAACGAAAGCTGCTTAGACGGCTACTTGGCTACTTTTGGCCTAGAATAGTCAAGATTTTTACGCAGATATTGATGTGGTACACAGGCGGATGACACGTAGAAGACATCAACATCTTGCACCGCCATCGGAAGTGGCTAAAGTAAATCATCTTCGCTTCTTTGATCATATACTAAGGAGACCGGCAGATCCTTGCCTTGTTCAACGAGTTCTGAGGAGTTCGTCGGGTTCGAGCTGCAAGAAGCCACCTGGCCGAAAACGGAAGTTCTGGACAGAGGCGGTGAAAGAGGACCTGAGGACACTCGGCGTGGATAGGCAGTTCAGGCGAGACGTAAGGTTTCGCAGAATATGGAACAGCGACGAATGTATTGATTCTGTGCAAGTTCTCGCAGAAGATCGAGAAGGTTGGGCAGAGCTGTGTTCAAGGACGGCACACCTTGACGAAGATGCGGGTAATCGCGTCAGGCGATGACATCAGCCCGCCGATTAAGTCAAGTAAGTCATACTTATTTACATAGCACTTTATAGCCTTCCTTTATTTAGCTTTCCGTAGCAAGGAAAAATAGAAATGTTTCGGTAAAGTTTGATGCAACTATTTCTGCAGTGTACTTCTGAACTTGCAAAAGATTCAATTATCCATAATATGAGTTGACACTGTTAATGAAGTAACTTACTTCTGGTCTTTGAAACAACGGAACTTTAGGCCTGGCTCATACCAAGAATGCCCTATTCATGTCATACCCTTCTCTAGTTCGCTCCCCAATTACCTCGACATTTTTGTGGAAAAGGGCAACAATAAAAAATTAGAGAAATTATGAATGAACGGAACTGATTTTATTTCCTTCATAGAAGCCATACTGTTCACAGTCGTGTAGTGAACTCGTTTTTCTCGAAAGTTTAAACTTTGTGTTATCAAAAAAAATCACTAAATATTATAAATTTTTTTGAAATTTTTAAAACAAGAAACAAATCTTGCAGAGCGATGAAAATTTGGAAAGTAGATTTTGTGTGTAACATAAAGAGACCTCTTGTAAAAAAGCATTGTTTGAGATGTTACTCATGAAAACCAGAACAGTAATCAAGTATGAGTACCAAAGCTATTTTATTCAGTGATGAATAGGTCAGTACTTCGGAATCAGATAATCGAGCCAGTTTTCGCGCTCTTGGTGCTCGTTGTCTTCGAACTTTTATCGCTTTTTCTACTTTTGTTGGACCTGAGACTTTTTGCACGTTCATCTCTTGCCTGTCTTCTGGTTTTGCCTCTTTTTGATTTCATTATGATACATCCGATCAAGGTTGGAATGATGGCTATCAGTAGAATTGCAGCAACAATGATAAGAATCAGGAAAATGATGCTGAAAAACGAATGATTTCTTGAATTGTTCACAAGTACCTGAAGATGTATGTGTGTGTAAAAATTGCACAATCAAGAAAGATGTGTAAAACAAGTTGCTCTCCCGCAGATTTTGAACGGAACCGGCTCAAATCCATTAATTAGGCGTAGATCAAGCAGTTTATTTCAAAACAAACTGAACGTCCGGCTAGAGCCGGACTTCGCACATCTTGCAGTTCTCCCTTCTCTTCCCCTTTCAATAATAACTAGAAATAGCGGCATCTTTTGTGAATTTTTGCAACAGGATCAGTCTTTTCCCTAATAATGTTTTTCCGCGTTCTCTTTAAAATTTTTTTTCCTAGCATCGATTAAAGATTCCCTACTTTTCCCTTTCAAGGCGTTAGTGGTATTAGAGGATATTCTAACTTGATTTTACATTTATATTCCTTCGACATGGCTTTAACTTGAGAACGTGCCGTTTATAGTATAAGTTTCTCTTTGTTTTTTTAAACCAGCAATTAGTACAGGATAATGCGCAAAACAACAACGTAACGTTATGGTCACACTGATAAAGATGAGTTTCTGTGTAATATTACGTAAAATGTTATCCACTATTTAAAGGCACCACGAATCTGAGGTGGTACGGATTTCAGGTGGAGTATTCGTAAAAAGGGGTCGTATATTATGGGATTATGGGAAGGAGTGTGATTCCGTCCATTTTTTCCTAACTGCCGTAAAAAACGGTCCGGACGTTACGGCTTCGGTCGTTCCGGCGCGCTATTTTCCACCAGGAGTTCGATTGGAGCGCGCCAGTCTTGTGCACCCAAAGCATCTTCCGGGCTTTTTACGGCAATTAGGAAGAGATCGACGAAATCACTCTCCTCTCCATAATCTACTATGCAGTATACGAATACTCCACCTCAGATTCGTGGAGTGATGCCTCTAAGCAGCCGTGAACATGCGCGTTTCAAATTTTAAGTAAGAGGTGCTAACATTCTGATGAGACAAAAGGACTGTTGCAATAAAAACTGAGTTATTCCCAATTTTTGAGCCGTCGCACCAATCTCACGCGGTGGAATTCTCCTCCGCGCGTTCTGTTTGCTCTATCTGACGCCGTTGCACCAACTCGAGGCCGTAGGTCCTTTCTCACTGCTTTCTTTGAATTTTGCTACACACAAATTAACGCAAAAACACACCAACGGCTTATTCTTCCGTTTGTATATAGCTCATACTACTATTATTGTCGTGTAAGAAATTTAACAATTACGGGAAGTTCTCCCACACGCACAACAGGACTGGAACTCAATTAATGGATTGTATATACCAGAATGCTTCAAATATCGCACCCAACTTCCATGTTTTTTTTACAGTTGCAGAGTCACAAAAATTATCAAACGTATTCCAATAATTCGCGCTTTTCAATGACGCTTTCAGAGTTGGCAGAAAGTGGCAAAAAATAAGGCAAAGAACAACATCCGTCTAGACCTGGAAATCTGTGAAGTTTGTTGTTTCTCTAGAAAAGAAAGCACATTTGAAAATAAAATTGCTTTCTGCTATTTCGGTGCAGATTTCGGCAGCGCGCGGTAAAATTATATGGAAGGCAGCAAGGAGCTTACAAGTCCAAGTCTATATCACCGCTTTCCTTTCCTTCTTTGTTCCCGCTCTTCTCTTGGTCGTTTCCTTTCAGAGCTCCTGTACAAAAAAGGATAAATGGTAAAGTCTCCGACGTTTAAATCCACGTGGGATACACCGACGCGTTTTTTACAATCGTTGACGTATCTGGTGTTCAACAATACAAGTGGCTTGTGGTGTAACCCCAGGTATTAATTTATCGACCCGGAGGGATGAAAGGAATGATTGGCATAAGGGCGTTCTCGAACCATCGACCATGCAGCCACACCGGACCTCTTACAGACTGCGCTATATATAACTAGCCAATCTGAATCCAAAGTGTGGATATATTATGGTGTCCCACATTTCCTAAATAAAGAAATGTGCTTGCTCAAAGCTATGCATGCTATTGACTATCCAAACTTGCGGTAACTATTCTTTCAATGGTCGTCTAGTCTCATACCGAGCAGAGCGTTCCGATCTAATTCTATACCCAAAATTGGCGTTCAAATCTTGCCTCAATATTTCTCGATATTATTCTGGCTCGAAATGCAGAATGTACTATCATTATAGCAAACACCAGTCAAATTGTGACGAGAGTTGTTTAGTTTCCATGCATGAAGCAAGGGTTCTGCAATTGTAGGTGGAAATTCCAACGAAATTCCAAAATTGGTGGACAAAATAATGAATCAATTGAAATCTGAGGTCGCCATAAATTGGGAGATGCAAAATCTGAGAAAGCCTTCAAAAGGAATTTGGATATATGGATTTTTGCAGCTAAATGACATTTCTACACCCCCAGAATTCGGAAGGGTACAAAAAATTGCTTTTTTTCACAAACACATAACATTTACAGTACCTGGATCTTCCGTAGTTTCTTCGACTGTACTCGGCTGGTGAGATGTTGTTGTGTAAGCTGTGTGTTCTGAAACTAGTTGTTTGTTGTTGCAGCCGCAAATGAATATAATGCTCTGTCAAATTCAATGCATAGGTGAGAAGAGAAAGAGAGAAAGAAAGAAGCAGAGGGCGTACAGAATGAACTTGACGTTGACAACTCAATGTCGCTTCGTAACCAATAAATTTTCTGGTCCGTCCAGTCAACCATGCATAATTATTTTTTTGCTTTAGGAGAAAGAGGTAACAAATGAGAAATAGTGAGAAACTGATGCTTCAAGTAAAGCTTACCTGCCTCTGTAGTAGTTCTTTCTGTAGTAGTTCTTTCTGTAGTAGTGCTTTCTGTAGTCGTTGTTTCTGTGGTAGTTACGGTAGATACGGTGGTGGTAGTGGTAGGTCGAGTCTCAGTGACGAATTTTTCTTGAAATATTCACATAACATCAACAAGTATGACATGACATAGTAATTTAACTTTTGCATGAGGAAAGTTTGGGTTTTCATGTTTTCATGACTAGTTCCTTTAAAAAAAAACTAGGCTTTGCTAGATGTCAGAGAATATTACAACCTTAATCTCACCGGTGCAAAACTGCTAAAGAAACTTGTTGTTGGAGTATATTTTGTTTCAGAAATTTCAATTATTAATTGGTAGTTTGATATATTCCTAGGTGTTCCACTTAGGCCGTAAAAGATGGTACAAGAGATCATAAAGTTTTCCATGGAGAACTGTTACTGGATTGCTCAAGCAGTAACGACCACTACCCAAATGTGCGGTAACCGGTCTTTCACCAGTCGATCATATGAAAATAAGCATTCAGATTTAGCCTTAGATACAATAAGTTCGAGTTACCCTGACATTAAAGTCTTGTCTAGTATGTTCAAAGACCGAGTATCACGATTTTGGAGCGGTCCAGAACCAACAGCGAAAGGGCAGAGTTTGAACAGTTGATTGCGGAACCAGAACCGTGGTCCGCCTCATACTTAAGTAATTATTGTAAAAAGAAAACGGCGTGAATACTGCTGTTGTTCCTACAAGTTACGTAAGAGCGCGTCTCCTTTTACATCCTCCTATCCCTCAGCTGCTTAGCCATTGCTTTTACATGAATTGATAGAAGCACATCATTGTTCTCCGACCGCTCGTTCGTGGAATCGGTGAGTGCAGAATTGTATCGAGTTGGAATTGAAATCGTTTTTTTCAATAAAAAGTATCCCTGCTTTCCACGCTGTCTTCTTACTACGATTATGGAGAGGTGAGAAGAACCGGGATCACGGGTTATCTACTACCCGAACCCTACGCTTTCGTTGTGTGTTCCTCACCAGGTAAATGCCTTTAAAAGCATCACCCCACGAATACGAAAAAAAAAACGAATGAGGTGGTACGAATTTCAGGTGGAGTATTCGTATAAGGGATAGCAGATTATGGAGAGGGGGGTAATCCCGTCCGTTTCTTCCCAAGTGCCGTAAAATAGCCGGCGCGCACAAGGCTGCTCCAATCGAACTTTTTGTAGAAATTAGCGCGCAGGAACGCTCGAAGCAGTATCTTCCGAGCCGTTTTTCACAATTAGGAAGAAATGGACGGAATCACCCCCTCCCCTCCATAATCTACGATCCCGTATACGAATATTCCACCTGAAATCGTTACCACTTCAGATTCATGAGGTGACGCCTTTAAGTTACGAACTGTCTCCATATTCCGCTGGAATGATATAAGAAGTTGAAGTGGCGAGCAGAAAACATCTGCAACTGTAGTTGGGAACATTTGAACATTTGAAATGACTGCTTTGTATTATTTTATTTACAGCATTTGCATTTGAGTACTTACTGTACTTGCTACAAGAAGAAGGTACAGTATAGTTGCACTAAGGTAAATTTGCAGAAAAACAGATCGTTTGAGTCCAGACTTTCTCTCGTAAGAGGAATCAATTTGCTACATACCTGAAGATAACTTCATGATACACTTGGAGAAATCGCTTTGTTCGTCGTAGCCAGAAGATTTCTTCCAACGTTCCTATTAACGCATCACTATTTGCTATGAAATATTGCAGGAATATTTACAGCCATTTAAGGCGACTTAATAAAAGACTTGGAACGCAGTTGAAAATAGGGGGAAAATCAGAAATCTGATGTAATTGCAGAACTGGGTTGATATGTGCAATTTTTCCTGCTGAAGTGCTCTTGTACTCAGCAAAAGCACCCGCACCTCAATGAACCACTCTTCCAGCAAACATGTTTCTATCTGATCGAGTATCAGTCGATTAAATATCATACTCACTTGGAGTGCCGTGAAATTCATGTTGCAGTAATCAGTGTCGCAATAACATACATAATGAAATCCTGTTTTAACGCAGAGTGAAGTTCTTATCTGAAAGGTGATGCTGTCAGTTGTTAATAAGACAATTTTAAAGAGATAGCAGTGTGCCTACTGTATTGTACTGTACTTGTTATTTTCTCTATAATTTGCATAAAAATGGGTGGTATTGACTTCCCACGTCTTTATTCGCCCATTCTGATCACGCTCCCTTGGGTGCTCCAAAAGTTGGGAAATTTTGTCGAAGGTGCTTTTGGGAGTATGCAATATCGTTGTCTTGATAATTATGACAAATTTATAATTCTGGAGACTTTCGGTTACGTGACCACCCCACCTACTGGATTAATGTGGAAAGCTGCACGTTCTTACTGTGATAATTCTGAAATACGCATTGACAGGTGCCTAAAAGTAGAGAGATCCGAACCAGAAAAGCTCTGTGAATGGTGCGTTCAACCTTGTCTCAAATCTTTTGCATTATACTGATTTTCTTCTGCTTCGTTGGGCAGTGGGGAAATTTTTGAAGTTGATTAGTGTTATATGAAGTGCGAGATTCATTGTTTCTAATCCCGTTCTTCTTTTGCCTCAGCGGGACCTAGTGATACTTCCATTGGCTCGATAACGAGAGGTGGTTTCCCAGTAGCTCCAGCTTTACCGAGTAGCGAAATTGTTATCAGAGCACGTCGTGAAGAAATCCCGCCACTCAGTGGACAGATGTTAAAGTGCTCAGATGGTTAGAGACAAGTGGATGCGGGTGTTGAACAGATGTAAGTAGAATCCTGATAATCCGCTCCATTCATTCCTGGAGCAGTGATTTTTTCCACCAATGTTCCACAGAGCAGTCATTATCGTCTTCTATTGACGAAGTTCCGAGAGATGTAGGAGCTGACCTCAGCGTTCCTCGTCCTCGCCTACTACTCCTACTCTTATCTACTTCAGATCCTGTCTTGCGCTCCTGCAAAGCTCTTGCGTGCGCAAACTAGTTACTGTTGTAGCAGGTCTATAGTTACATGCGACTCATGCGGCTTAACGCTTGCGTGTCAGAGTTTCATCAAGGACCCTTCGCGGTATCAAAAACTACGTTTTCCCCGCAACTCGTGCAGATCCACTAATCATGGTCGTCGTCGCGTGTATTTTGGTACCCACCTCATGGCGAAAATAAGTTGTCGAAGTGCAAGTTTCCATCGAGAATTTTAGTCGTCTTGATAGAATCAGGAACCCCTTTCCAGCTCTTGCCACCGCAAAAAAATTGAACCCGAGGTGAAGTTGTTCATCCCTCTTTCTCTCACCAAATTCTGCGCAGAGGTCACCACCAGTGAAATTGAAGAAACCGCGAAGGTATGGCTGTTCTCCGTTGAAATTCTCAGAGTGCTTCTAGAAACTTTCTACCTACTCTTTCTTGTATCCTGATGTTGAAGGATAAGCGAGAATGGCAGTCAATGCTGGGAGCAACCTCATCATCTTATTATCAGTAACATCCAGTATGGGCGCCGAGTTTTAGAAAACGAATTGACAGAAAGAAAAACTTTGCTAACTCTTCTTTTGTCGCTGATTCCTCTTTCAGACCGATGAAGGATATAGACAGGTCCTCTTTATCAAGGAAAGCAACTCTTTAGGCTAATGAGATTAACGAAATGAGACCCCGCATACTGGATTTTATTACTCAGGAAGGTTCGCTTCCACGATTTTCGATTCATAAAGCTGAAAGTGATGTTTTAATTTCTTGCTTTGATTTTCGGGAACATTGTTGCGAATTTACCTAGAATTATAACAGCATTGGAAATTCCTGCGAGCGCTGCCTTTGGATTTATGACATTTATTCTATCCATGCCTGGACTGGTTCTTTGAACGACAATTACTCTCAATAATAAATTTTCCACACTACTTCTGAGGCCAAAAGTAGCTAAGAATATGTCAAGGATAATGTGCTCTAAGCTGTGCATTGCTTCTCATAACTTTCTTCAACCATAAAACTTGACCGATTTGTTGTGTACAGTTTGAGTTCATTGAACAAACTCACATCAGCATAACCGACGTCGAAGTACCCTTTTGGTTTTTTAAGGCAGTCCTGAGCAATGTAAACTGCACATAACTTTTGTGCATCAACCTAGAGTAAAAGTGAATATATTAAAAGAAATGCAGATTGGTGAAATGTAAACATAATGTAAAAATATAGTCCAGTTCTGAAAAAAGGGTCTTGGGTGCGGAAATGCAAGTGCTGTACGAAATTTATGGCGAATGCACCCCGTTGTCATTGCAGTCACTGCTCATTTCATCGCTCATATATGGTTGGTACGGTTGAGGTGGATGTTTGTGAAGATCCCTAAACTCTTTGAAATTCTTTGAAATCCATTGATGTGTAGAAGCTCTACCGCTTCTTGAATATTGATTTCCGAATGTTGTTCAAAGAATTCACGCCGGATTCTTACGAAGTGTTGTCGTGAGACTTTTTTTTCATAGAATGAATGCTTCCGTCTTTTTCTTCTTTTCCTGCCAAGAAGCAGTTCTAAGTTGTGGAACATGTGCAGAGATTCACGTTTTGTTTAAGAAACCAACTGCACGATCAAGGTAAGCCAGATAGATGTGTAGCGGAGACACAGGGAGTGAGTTGCCAAAGCCGAGCCGTAATCAAACGGGCAAAAAACAAGTGCTATATACTGCACGTAAGTTTGTAAAGGAGAACTAGTCGTAATTCAGCTTGAACACTCTATACACTTAGCGTAATTGAGATCCAAAATGCGAACGAACACCATGCATCAAATTGGATTGTCGGTTACTGCAGCGCAGTGGGTTGACCATCAATCCAACCTCCTTAAACTCCTTAAAGTCCTCCTTAAAATTGGGGATAGGTATGGATGGTGTGATGCGAGAAAGGCTTTTTGTTTATCCTTCCTTGTTTTGACAACGATGCTTTGGTAAGAATTTGTTTATGGTCTATGTTTTCGACATACCCTTTCTTATCAAAGACCTGGAAATGAATTGACGTTTCTGATGCTGTGCTGTCCAATCAAACTCCTCTTTTGTGGAAATCCTCGATATCACTCTAGTTGCAAGAATTCAAAACATGAAAACAGGTGGACAATTCTCACCATCTAGAGAAGCTGGTGAACCACCTCCTTTGATCCAAGGCGAATGAGATCTGCACACTTTGCAGTTTTGTTAGTTACTAATTTCAAGCTGGTGTTATGGGTGTACCACATCATATTACACAACCAGTCTGAACGTCGGGCTGAAGCTGGACCTTACACTTTCTGTGCTATTCGCTTTGCTCACCTTCACCGATCAAAGGAAACAAATAGTAGTTCATTTGCTGTAAAATTAGAATTGTGTTTTCAACGTTCCTTTTTCTTCTTTTTTAGAATAAATTTGGACAAAAGATTTTATAGTATTCTTTCTAAACGAGTCACTTCTAAATTTAAAGAATATTCAAACTTCAGCTTGAAACACTCCGTCGATACCAACATAATACAGACACAATTTGAGAGCATTACTCGAAGTGTGGGTTTTCTTTCAATTTTCCCCAACATTTACGCGGAATGATATATCATGATCATGATATATAATAACGAGCTTAGTCCGTGTGTGTGTGTGTGTGTGTGTGTGTGTGTGTGTGTGTGTGTGTGTGTGTGTGTGTGTGTGTGTGTGTGTGTGTGTGTGTGTGTGTGTGTGTGTGTGTGTGTGTGTGTGTGTGTGTGTGTGTGTGTGTGTGTGTGTGTGTGTGTGTGTGTGTGTGTGTGTGTGTGTGTGTGTGTGTGTGTGTGTGTGTGTGTGTGTGTGTGTGTGTGTGTGTGTGTGTGTGTGTGTGTGTGTGTGTGTGTGTGTGTGTGTGTGTGTTTGTGTGTGTGTGTGTGTGTGTGTGTGTGTGTGTGTGTGTGTGTGTGTGTGTGTGTGTGTGTGTGTGTGTGTGTGTGTGTGTGTGTGTGTGTGTGTGTGTGTGTGTGTGTGTGTGTGTGTGTGTGTGTGTGTGTGTGTGTGTGTGTGTGTGTGTGTGTGTGTGTGTGTGTGTGTGTGTGTGTGTGTGTGTGTGTGTGTGTGTGTGTGTGTGTGTGTGTGTGTGTGTGTGTGTGTGTGTGTGTGTGTGTGTGTGTGTGTGTGTGTGTGTGTGTGTGTGTGTGTGTGTGTGTGTGTGTGTGTGTGTGTGTGTGTGTGTGTGTGTGTGTGTGTGTGTGTGTGTGTGTGTGTGTGTGTGTGTGTGTGTGTGTGTGTGTGTGTGTGTGTGTGTGTGTGTGTGTGTGTGTGTGTGTGTGTGTGTGTGTGTGTGTCACGAAATTCGAAAAAGGGGGGTGACGAGTCCACTGGCGCCAGATACCTATAGAAGAGGGTGCGACGGGTCCACCGGCGCCAGATACCTGTAGAAGGAGGTGTGACGGGTCCACCGGCACTAGATACCTATAGAAGGGGGTGTGACGAGTCCACCGGCGCCAGACACCTATAGAAGAGTATGCGACGGGTACAACGGCGTCAGATTTGTGCACCGGCGCCAGATATCCATAATATGGGGTGCGACGGATCCACCGGCGGCGGTGGACCCGGTCATTGGTGTGCAATAACTTAGTGTGCATGACGCAAAAGATAAATGGTTGGAGCCTTTCCATAGCCGTGAGCACTGGGCGCATTGCTCTTCACCTTTATGACTCCTATGCGTGCCTATTTCCTTCTTTGTCTCAAGTTTGTAGCATGCCGTTCTCAGAAAGTGGAAACACGCATGCAAATGGATGCTTAAATAGTAGCAAAATGTTTATGTGATCTGACGTGGAACGTTATCTTTATTGGTAGGATGATGTCTTTCACGTCATTTTATGTTAAAACATCATTCTGTGATAACTATTGGAGGAAATCAAGAGGAATACCCATACTTCGAGTAATGCTTTCAAATAGCATCTACATTATTCTGGCATCGAAGGAGTGTTTGTAGCTGATGGTCGAATATTCTCCAAATGTAGAATTGACGCGTTTAGAAGAAAAACTCCGTAATCTTTCGCCTTAATCTATAATATAAAGAAGAGAAGGAAAGCTAAAACCACCGAAAGTCTGAAGTCCAGCTTTAGCCGGACATTCAGACTGGTATATATATATATATATATATATATATATATATATATATATATATATACATACATACATACATACATACATACATATACCATCTAGTGATGAATACTGATGAAAGGAATGTTGAAAGCTACGCAGTGGCTGAACTACCTGTTGGAGGAGTATGTAGCAACGTCAAAATTTGCCTCCACACGATCCCAAAAGGCTTAAACTCTGGGGAGTAAGCGCTCATGCTCGAAAGCCACTGAGGAGCACAGCAATGATGCATTTCACGACGAACTCAGTTCGTTAATATCCAAGATACCACGCCAGTAATTGTCGGAATTGATACAAATGCAAAGATCGGACTTGAACAACAAACAATGGCCCTCCTGGAAAATAGTCCTACTCCACGGAGCAAGCATCGTATAGTGCAATTCGTCTGAGAGACCTTTGCAAGCAGACGAACCTCATCTTTGCATCCACTTTAAGAAGGATCCCATCAGTTTACATAGCAATCCCTTCGTCAGATATTCAATAATCTAGAGCTGTCTGGGAAGTCCCATTCGATTCCGACCGCCGCCCAGTTTTCCTCAACTTGATGATACAATTCCAGAAAAGGAGTCGTAGAAAACTACATCAACCGAAGCTCGAATTGGAAGGACTGAAAGACAATGACTGCAGAAAGAAGTTCAGCCAAAGAGTTTCGATCGATATTGGATCACTGACCAGAATGAGAATGAACTACGCTGGCTATTTCACTAAATCCATTAGGGACGCTGCAAAGAAAATGCTCCAGATTTTAACACCGGGCGAGAAGATTCTCTTTGCATCTGCGGAGGCGATATCCACGTAATCGATATCTGTATGTACTGCCCGTACTACTAGTGATGCCAGCTAGGAGAAGCGCTGAGAGGGAGGTCGCGTCATCTGCTGAAATGTGATTGTGAGAACGAATGGTGGTCAAGGGTGAAGGAGTTTCAGAAAGCATGAGAGGACAAGAACCCGAGAAAAACCTACACTCTGATATTGCATTATAGCGTCAAGATGAAGGGGTTTTTGCCTGTAATGAACAGTGCCAAAGGAGTCGCTGTCGAAGAAGCAACCCTACCCATATGGAAAGAACATTTCAACGCCTTGTTGAACTGGCAGCGATCGTCAGTTCCTGAACTCGTGCATGCCCAGAGACCGACATACACAGCGGTCAGCAAAAAACCACCTTCGCGGTTAGAGTTTCTGGCACGTATCCAGAAAAATTGAAGAATGGAAAATCAGGGGGAGACGATGGAATTAGAGCAGAGATGCTGAAATCTCTTCCTCCTGGGATTCGTTAGATCGTCCGTTCAGTATCGAAAGCTAATCAAACATAGGAAAAAAAGCCACACGCAACGAACAAGCCGGCTTTCGCAATTGATCATATGTTGATTGTGAGGAGAGGAACCACTTTCAATTCTTCTCACCGAAGACCTTTTCTCGACGCTTCGACCTGATGGAGTTCCACGAAAATTTTAAAGCCTAATAAACAACATGAATAGAAGAATAACCGCCGCTGATCGAACACCAGCAGGATATACTACCTCAATCAAAGTGGGAACTAGAGCGAAATAAAGGACCGTGGCGGGATCCTTCCTGTTCAATATTGCCATCGACGACATACTGCGAAGAATAGTTGAGCAGTGTCCCACCATCTGCACACCTCTTGGTATATCTCGAGCACGTCGACTATGTGGTAATATTGGCTTCAAGAAACGCGAAGTTACAACATGTTGTTTACCTCGTATCGAATTTACCTCCAGGCATTCGCATTCGCACGGCATTCAACTCATTAACCGCGTGCTGGTTGACCCCCATTGCCATGGAAGTCAAGCTGGAAGTCAACCTATTCGCATTTCACCTTATCATAGTGTAGGGATCGGAAACTTGAGCAGCACCAACGACGATGACGCAGAAGCTTGACTGCCTGGAGAGAACGCTGTTTAGACGACCGTAACGCTACTTTTAGTTGATGATGTGCCATAATGGATAACTTTACTCTGAAGTGGATATGTTGTACGGAGGAAAGACACCAGCATCTTTTCCGTCCTTCTAAAGAAGTCTTAGAAAACTTTTTTGCTTCTCTGGAGAGAATATGAGGTGTTCCTATGATGGTCTGATGGTCTTGTCCAAGTTGTCGCGAGGATGCTGCCAGACTCAAACTGGGTCTGCCGATAATGGAATAGCGGGGAATGCTTAGGTGCTATGCGATGTCAAGCTCAAGATCGAACAGGATGTGCTCGGATACGACGACATACACAGGGAAAGATGAGGGTAGCCGCTTTATATCGTGAAACTATTCTGTCAAGTAGCTCATGGGTGTGTTCTTAAGAGAATGCCTCTGATGCCTTCCAAAACAGATATTTGTCTCTCGTGGGTGAACATCTTTCACATATTTTCAAACTCGTTCTCATCATGTTTTTCATTTTGCCACTTTATTGATTCCAAACAAAAGTCAACGAATCACAAAAGTACCCATGATCATAGCAAGTTTGAACGGTCACGCGAGATCTAAGTCTAACACATTATCTCCAATTGCGTATAAAACAGCAAGGAGCTCAGAAGACAGAATTCTACTGTGGATCATCCATCTCAGAGTACCTAAACGCTGCGATATACCAAACTCCTTTCCGAGCACCTCTGCAAGATGATGCTGCATTGGTGAAGTATTGGTGAACCTCCTGAACTGCTGCATTAAACGACAGCTGTTTCATACCAGTCTATAAAACAGGCAAAGTGCGTCGGAATGTTGCTTCGTTTGTAAATAACATGCGCAAAACTGGAGATTCATGCGTAACGTTAGACATTGTGCGATCGGAGTAACCTACTAAATTGAGTCCACTGCGTGAAGCGTCACTCACTTTAGAGAAACTAGAAGGATGCTGGGCATGTGTATTAAAGATCATTTCGCTTGTAGAGTGCGCGTTGTTTCACGTCATTAGAGAGGCACAAGAATGGGAATCGGATGGAAATGAGTTTGAAATAAAGTGCACGATATTAACCATTGAGCATACCATTGCCACCATAGCGGGTTTCAGTTAGCGATCCATCAATTGTTAACGAAAATGTTAGCTCATCTTTTACCAACGCTTTTGTGCCACTGACGTGACGTTCTCAGCTATAAGTTTGCACAATATGCGGTCCCTTAACACTATACGGACACCTGCACTCGAGGACACTGGACGGACTCATTTGTTTTCACTGATAATCTATAAGTACTGGGAAAGATATCGAGACCGGGCAAGAATAGAGGAGACTCATGGGATATGCAAAACATCAAAAACCTCAAACTGTTTTTTTTTTTAAATTTTTCGTTTGAAAAAATAGGTTGTCGTGTCGAAACGATAGGCAAAAATAAACTTTAAACAAAACGTCGTTGTCAAAAAAGACACCATGGATCCCATGGAGATTACCGTGGTTTCAAGAAGATATCGGTTCAATATTTATATAACTTCCCCGCACACTCGAATACAATCAAAAAGTGAATTCCCTATGGTTTCTCACTCGCTGCTTTGTGGAACACCGCCCTATGAATATAAACACATCTACTGAGAACCGTTGCATCTACTGAGAACTGCACTGTGCAGTGAGTAAAACCCCATACGAACCCAAAAAGGGCCAAGGGGACATAGGATAGATGTAGCGTAATGTTTCCGCAAAAGAGATGAAAAGAAATGGTTGAAAATGGTTCAGAAGGCGATCATGTCTGGCTGATCACGGTCTTACAAACTTAGGTACCGACATTCAAAAGACAAAACGATTGGTGTACTTTACACAACGTTAAATGCGTAACCAAGTACCGTCTGTAGCTTTTTATTAAATCTTCCAATGTAGCACGTTAAACCAGATGCACTAGTAAAAACGTATAGAACGAGAACGTAAACTGAAATAAAGACATCAAAACGTCAGCGTAAAAATTCGATAACGACTCACAACAAATAATACGACCGCTCAACATCACTACTGCAAACTACTGCCGAGATCATTTTTGGAATTTCACTAAAGGACGAGCGGGTGTAATAACAAACATCAACACTAACATCTTTCGATGCGTTTCATGAATTTGGGTAATGAGATGTAACCAACTATGTTACATCGACCTTCTATTACTTACACGACTCCACTACACCATGTTGCCTTCCATATCTCCATTGGCAACGGGAACATTACAAACAACAGAACAGAAGTTACGACATTGAACAGGACCCCAAGGGAAGGTAAGTGAGAAATTACAACAGAGCTGGCGCGAGCGAGTGGGTAATCATCACACGTTGTCTCTTCCAATCACTCGCGTACGCTGCGTATGCCCTGTCATTCGTGGCATGTTGTTGGGTGCCCTAGGTACCTCTACCCATTCGTGAATTACGTGACTTACTTGACTTAATCGGCGGGTTGATGTCATCCCCTGACGCGATTACGCGCATCTTCGCCAAGGTGTGCCGTCCTTCAACATAGCTCTGCTCAACCTTCTCGATCTTGCACGGAATCAATACATTCGTCGCTATTCCACATTCTGGGAAACTTTGGGTCTCGCTTAAACTGCCTATCCACACCGAATGTCCTCAGGTCCTCTTTCACCAGCTTTGTCAGAGATTTCCGTTTTCGCCCACATGGCCTCCTCTAGCTTGAAATCGACAAACTCCTCAAATTAGTTGAAAAAGGCGATCTGCTGGTCTCCTTAATATATGACAAAAGAAGCGAAGACGATTTTCCGAGCCACTTTCGATTGCGGTGCAAGATGTTGCACCGCCGGTACACCACATCGATTTCCGCGTAAAGCTCTTCAATGTGGCATATTCTAGGCCAAACGTAGCCATGTAGTTTAATCTAAGCAGCTTTCTTTCCGTGCAGTTAAACCTGTTCATCACCGCAGTTGGTAGTTGGTGCCGCCCAAGTCTCCGATCCGTACATCATGATGAGGCGAACCGTGGATAGGTAGACTAACAGCTTGACTTCGTTGGAGATTTGGTCGACAAAGGAGATAAATGCATAAATGGCCTTAGTGCATCTTTGCAGTGTGTCTTTCTCATAGCTGCAGTTTTTCTCCAGCACACAACCCATGTAACAGAACTCATCGATGGGTTCTATCGGTTGTCCGTCCACCCTGATTCCCGTTCGAGGTTTCGATGAGGTCCACATCTGTTTGCACTTATTAGGGCGTAGACGTAGTCCATAGGTTGTCGGAGTACTCGAGATCAGTCAGGGAGCATCTTGACGGTGCCAAGACGACGTTAGTAGAACATTGATCGATTGTTCTTCGCATGGTGTCATGGAAAGCGAAGTTGAATATTAAGCGCCCTGCCGCTGCCCCTTGCCTTACTCCAGTTACCACCCCAAACGGTGTTCTATTGTACAGCCGGCTGACGTTCGAACTGCAGTTGTTCGTTGATTTATGTCATCAATGTGTCATCAAGGCGTCGGCTCCATTGGCGCTGAGCGCGTTAAGAAGACGGCCTCGATGAGGAGAGTCGAAGACGGCTTCAAACTCCGAAAAGAGAGAAAAAATTGCATTGGCTTTGAATACCATGGGCAAAATTCGATCACTCTCCTAACAAAGAACACCTGGTCAACCGTTGATCAACCAGGGCAAAAGACAACTCGCTCGTCGCGCGTTGTTTCTTCGCGATGGTTAACAAGTCAGTCCAGAATGACCCGATCCAGAACCACGTACATAACTTGCAACAAAGAGATTCCTCAATAGTACCAAGGGTTCATAATGGATAACTTCCTGTGGAGGTAATTATGATCCTATCACCAGCTGTAGATGTCGGCTTTATTTTTCGTAAAAAAATATGGTTGAAATTCCTCTTTTGATTGATAATATGCAAACTTGTCGTCGTTGTATGGCGTTTTCGTTAAAGTCTTCAACACAGAACACAGAAACCTCAATTGCGATAGGGATTGATACGTGACCGCTTCAACGAGAACAACGTCACACTACGTCCCGCGAACACAGTTAATTCGTATCACGAGACCTCTCAACAAAATACGTATCGAATTGAACCAAATCTTGTACTTTTTAATGATAATTTATTCAACTACCTTTCCCTGCTTTCCTTCCACTTCCTTTACTACTTTCCTTCTCTCCCCACTCGTCTCATCACCCCTATTGAGAAAATCCTAACGCACGTTCAACCCCGGTTGAGATTACTTTATCTCCCGATTGTTTAGTCAAGTGCGGCTTCGGGTATATATTATTCTTCATATTTTATATCCTAAACACTCGCTCAAGAAATCAAAAAGAAAATGAACTTTTAGGGGCCTTCATATACGCCGATGATCTGTTCAATCATTCCAATCACCTGAGAAATTTTAGTGAGATTCACTAGAACCAACATCTGAAAGAACATACAAACTGGCTCACACAAATGATAAGGAAAACCCTGATTTATTTGTTATATTTGGAGGAGTCTGTAAAATGCACCAAAAAGAAACGTCAGTGACCGATACGAGGGTTATGTGCAATGTATTCGTATTCAGAAACACGACAACCAAACCATGTACAAAAAATGTAGAAAAAGTAAAAAAAAAATCGGGAGAAATAACGAGACTTTCCCTTTCTTTTTACCTCAGTCTACATCTCAGTGAGAGTCAATACTGTTTGTTGCTCAAAGCCAGAGTCTGTGGCATGTTTGCAACTCTGCTAAAGAGCTCCAAACCTGTTCATTCAAGGAATAGTTTGTTGCTTCTTTCACAAACTAAAAATTCCAAGCAGTACGGAAATGAATGCTCAGTTGTTACAAAAATTAATAAAGATCTTTCCACTCTACAAAAAGTGTCGTATTGATTTTTTTCAAACTCCACTCATTCTTATTTTTCTAAATTATTAAGATGAAGTGTCATTTGCGAAAAACAGAGCATTTCCATGAGCTAATTTCTGATTTCAATCAAAGTGCTGCGACTGCTGAAGAAGATTGTGAGATTTCTGCTGTGCACGCAAGTTATGGGATGAGGGATGAAAGCACAAAAAAGAACGAAGAAGGTGAAGAAAATTGAATAAAACAAAAAAAAAACACGGATAAAACAATGGGGGAAGACTCGTTGAACTAGGAGATCGGACACTAAAAAATACGCGTCATGTAAACGTGAGTAAGAATGTGATTCGTCTTTAAGACCAACGTAAGACCCCTTTTTCTTGAGCGTAAAGACCAAAAACGTTTGAAAATTTTAAGTATTAATTCCTCTCCAATCACAAGACCGATCTTAGCATTAGCAATTCGATTAGACTTAAAGAATGTTGTGTCGGAAAAACTCAGCTTCATCCACCCAGCCCATCACTTCAATGGTCTAGTGAAATTAAATCACTTAGGTTCAGAAGAATCACGACAGCATTAAAACAAAGTTTTTCTTTATACGAGCTATTTTTGAGTTCCAAGATAGAAAAGGCAACGAATTATTTCTCAAACGGTCTGAAAGTCGGGGTGAAGCCGGACATCACACTTTCTGTGCTGTTCGCTGCTTTCGCCTCCACTGATCAATAAAAAACTAATACTACTGAATACACTAATAATAGTAATAATAATAATAATACTGAATACACTAATAATAGCACACTAAATATCATAAATTTTGTTGAAAAAAAAACAAATTTTGCAGATCGATAAAAATTTGGAAAGTAGACTTTGTGGGTAACATAATGAAACCTCTTGTAAAAAAGCATTGTTTGAGATGTTACTCATGAAAACCAGAACAGTAATCAAGTATGAGTACCAAAGCTATTTTATTCAGTGATGAATAGGTCAGTACTTCGGAATCAGATAATTGCAGGAAAGCTTTGGTTCTGATTTTGCAGTTGTTAAAATAAACATTCTGTGCGTCATTTGTTTTTATCTTCCCGACTGTTCCTTTCTGCTGCTCCTTGTCGTTATGTTGCTTCTGTTGTTTTTCGCACTATCGTCCCCCGATCTTGTGCTATTTCCATGGCTTTTCATGCTCGAGCCCGTTTTCGCGCTCTTGGTGCTCGTTGTCTTCGCACTTTTATCGCTTTTTCTACTTTTGTCGGACCTGAGACTTTTTGCACGTTCATCTCTTGCCTGTCTTCTGGTTTTGTCTCTTTTTGATTTCATTATGATACATCCGATCAAGGTTGGAATGATGGCTATCAGTAGAATTGCAGCAACAATGACAAGAATCAGGAAAATGATGCTGAAAAACGAATGATTCTTGAATTGTTCACAAGTACCTGAAGATGTATGTGTGTGTAAAAATTGCACAATCAAGAAAGATGTGTAAAACAAGTTGCTCTCCTGCAGATTTTGAACTGAACCGGCTCAAATCCATTAATTGGGCGGAGATCAAGCAGTTTATTTCGAAACAAGCTGAACGTCCGGCTAGAGCCGGACCTCACACATCTTGCAGTTCTCCCTTTTCTTCCCCATTCAATAATAACTAGAAATAGCGGCATTTTTTGTGGATTTCTGCAACAAGATCAGTCTTTTCCCTAATAATGTTTTTCCGCGTTCTCTTTAAAATTTTTTCCCTAGCATCGATTAAAGATTCCGTAGTTTTTCCTTTCAAGGCGTTAGTAGTATTGGAGGATATTCTAACTTGATTTTACATTTATATTCCTTCGACATGGCTTTAACTTGAGAACGTGGCGTTTATAGTATAAGTTTCTCTTTGTTTTTTTAAACCAGCAATTAGTACAGGATAATGCGCAAAACAATAACGTAACGTTATGGTCACACTGATAAAGATGAGTTTCTGTGTAATATTACGTAAAATGTTATCCACTATTTAAAGGCACCACGAATCTGAGGTGGTACGGATTTCAGGTGGAGTATTCGTAAAAAGGGGTCGTATATTATGGGATTATGGGAAGGAGTGTGATTCCGTCCATTTCTTCCTAACTGCCGTAAAAAACGGTCCGGACGTTACGGGTTCGGGCATTCCGGCGCGCTATTTTCCACCAGGAGTTCGATTGGAGCGCGCCAGTCTTGTGCACCCAAAGCATCTTCCGGGCTTTTTACGGCAATTAGGAAGAAATCGACGAAATCACTCTCCTCTCCATAATCTAGTATGCCGTATACGAATACTCCACCTCAGATTCGTGGAGTGATGCCTTTAAGCAGCCATGAACATGCGCGTGTCAAATTTTAAGTAAGAGTTGCTAACATTCTGATGAGACAAAAGGACTGTTGCATTAAAAACTGAGTTATTCCCAATTTTTGAGCCGTCGCACCAATCTCACGCTGTGGAATTCTCCTCCGCGCGTTCTGGCGCAGCACCTCGACGCCGTCGTACTCGTTTAAATCTATTCTGCTCTATCTGACGCCGTTGCACCAACTCGAGGCCGTAGGTCCTGTCTCACTGCTTTCTTTGAATTTTGCTACACACAAATTAACGCAAAAACACACCAACGGCTTATTCTTCCGTTTGTATATAGCTCATACTACTATAGCCCGTATATAGCTCATACTACCATTATTGTCGGCTAAGAAATTTAACAATTACGGGAAGTTCTCCCACACGCACAACAGGACTGGAACTCAATTAATGGATTGTATATACCAGAATGCTTCAAATATCGCACCCAACTTCTATGTTTTTTACAGTTGAAGAGTCACAAAAATTAGCAAACGTATTCCAATAATTCGCACTTTTCAAGGACGCTTTCAGAGTTGGCAGAAAGTGGCAAAAAATAAGGCAACGAACAACATCCGTCTAGACCCGGAAATCTGTTAAGTTTGTTGTTTCTCTAGAAAAGAAAGCACATTTCAAAATAAAATTGCCTTCTGCTATTTCGGTGCAGATTTCGGCATCGCGCGGTAAAATTACATGGAAGGCAGCAAGGAGCTTACAAGTCCAAGTCTATATCACCGCTTTCCTTTCCTTCTTTGTTCCCGCTCTTCTCTTGGTCGCTTCCTTTCAAAGCTCCTGTACAAAAAAAAATAAATGGTAAAGTTTCCGACGTTCAAATTAACTTGGGATACACCGACGCGTTTTCTACAATCGTTGACGTATCTGGTGTTTACCAATACAAGTGGCTTGTGGGGTAAGCCCAGGTATTAATTTATCGACCCCGGAGGGATGAAGGGAATGATTGGCGTAAGGGCGGTCTCGAACCATCGACCAAGTAGCCACAACGGGCCTCTTACAGACTGCGCTATATGTGATTAGCCAATCTGAATCCAAAGTTTGAGTATATTATGGTGTCCCACATGTCCTAAATAAAGAAATGTGCTTGCTCAAAGTTATGCATGCTACCATTGACTATCCAAACTTGCGGTAACTATTCTTTGGATGGTCGTCTAGTCTCATACCGAGCAGAGCGTTCCGATCTAATTCTATACCCAAAATTGGGATACTGAGGCGTTCAAATCTTGCCTCAATATTTCTCGATATTATCCTGGCTCGAAATGCAGAATGTGCTATCATTATAGCAAACACCAGTCTAATTGTGACGAGTGTAGTTTAGTTTCCATGCTTGAAGCAAGTGTTCTCCAACTGTAGGTGGAAATTCCAGGAAGGGCGGAATACCTTGATCACCTTGACTCCCGTTGATCTTCGAACTGGTCGGGCGGGCGCCAGCAATTCTTCCATTTGTCCCGATCGCGTGCCAGAGTAGCCCAGTGGTTCCTCCTTTCGCGTGGGACACGAAGAGCATCATATTTTTCTTTGAAGGACTTCGTGAAGAAGTCTGACCATCGGGTCGGCGGTCTTCCTGTAGTGCGCTTAATATCGCGGGAAACCCTGTCGCTCACGGCTCTGGTCCAACGGTTGTCATTAAAGCGCATCACGTGTCCGGCCCACCTTATTTTACTTTCCTTGGCAAACGCGGCGGCGTCTCTAATCTTCGATCGCTGACGTAGGAGAGAACTTCGAATCCCGTCCCTCACTTGCGCGAAACGGGATACTCCTCCTAGCATCACTCTCTCAATTGCGCGTTCAATGACGCTCACCGCGTTTTCTTCCTGCTTGCGAAATGCCCAGGTTTCCGAAGCATAGGTCAAAGCATAAAGTACGGTGGTGTTGAAGAGGGGAGCACGGAGCCGGGTGTTCCTGGTCTTCTTCACTACATCCTCGATGCTCTTGTACGCTCCCCAAGACTCCTGCAACCCCGTCCTACCTGGCGCTACCGTACCAGGCTTTCCTCCGGAGTCAGGAGACTCTTTTCTATTACTGTGTTTTGCTTAAAATTTTGAAACCTATGGGCAGGTTGCAAGCCTCTAGTTTCATGAGTTTTTGAGAGAACTTCCGTTCTCCCAGAGTGGATATGTGGAGCTTGTTTGTTGGAGGCGACTCCAAACCTCGTCCCTTGCACCTCCCAGTTACTTGATTGCAAGCTTTTGGCCGGACCGACGTGCGGGATACAAGGATGTCATGAGTAAGTCCTGGGTCAGCAGAAACAGGGAGTCCATCCCCTGAATCCACCTGCGTCTCTGGGCAAGCACAAGGTCGCGTTTGGTCCGCGATCAGCCCCCTATCCACCACCCAGGGACGCGCCACTTAGCCTCGCGACTAACCGGCTGTGATCCCTGTAGTGAGGGAGATCCGTGGGAAGGGCGGATAAAATAATAAATCAATTAAAGTTGGAGGTCGCCATAAATTGGGAGAAGCAAAATCTGAGAAAGCTTTCAAAAGGAATTTGGATATATGGATTTTTTACAGCTAAATGACATTTCTACTCTCCCAGAATGCGGACGGGTACAAAAAATTGTTTTTGTTTTTTTTTTTCATAAACACGTCGCATTTAAAGTACCTGGCTCTTCCGTAGTTTCTTCGATTGTACCCGGCTGGTGAGATGTTGTTGTGTAAGTTGTGTGTTCTGAAACTAGTTGTTTGTTGTTCCAGCCGCAAATGAGTGTAATGATCTGCCAAATTCAATGCGCAGGTGAGAAGAGAAAGAGAGAAAGAAAGAAGGAGAGGGCGTACAGAATGAAATTGACGCCGACAACTCAATGTCGCATCGTAACCTATAACTTTTCTGGTCCGTCCAGTCAACCATGCATAATTATTTTTTTGCTGGAGGAGAAAAGGTAACAAATGAGAAATAGTGAGAATCTGATGCTTCAAGTAAAGCTTACCTGCCTCTGTAGTAGTTCTTTCTGTAGTAGTTCTTTCTGTAGTAGTTCTTTCTGTAGTAGTGCTTTCTGTAGTCGTTGCTTCTGTGGTAGTTACGGTAGATTCAGTGGTGGTAGTGGTAGGTCGAGTCTCAGTGGCGAATTTTCTTTCTTGAAGTATTCACATAACATTAACAAGTATGACATGACATAGTAATTTAACTTTTGCATGAGGAAAGTTTGGGTTTTCATGTTTCCATGACTAGTTCCTTTCAAAAAAAAACTAGGCTATGCTAGATGTCTGAGAATATTACAACCTTAAGCTCACTGGTTCAAAACTGCTAGAGAAACTTGTTGTTGAAGAGGTATATTTTATTTCAGATATTTCAATTATTAATTGGTAGTTTGATATATTCCTACTTGTTCCACGTAGGCCATGAAAGATGGTACAAGAAATCATAAAGTTTTCTATGGAGAACTGTTATTGGATTGCTCAAGCAGTAACGACCACTACCCAAATGTGCGGTAACCGGTCTTTCACTTGTCGATCATATGAAAATAAGCATTCAGATTTAGCCTTAGATACAATAAGTTCGAGGTACCCTGACATTAAAGTCTTGTATGTTCAAAGGCAGAATATCACGATTTTGGAGCGGTCCAGAACCTACGGCGAAACCGCAGAGTTTGAACAGTTGATTGGGGAACCAGAACCGTGTTCCGCCACATCCTTTGAAGGCATCACCCCACGAATCTGAGGTGGTACGGATTTCAGGTGGAGTATTTGTATACAGGATCGTAGATTAAGGGGGGGAGGGGGTGATTTCGTCCATTTCTTCCTAACTGCCGTAAAAAAGGGCCCGGAAGATACGGCTTCGAGCGTTCCGACACACTATTTTCCAGATGAAGTTCGATTAGAGCGCACCAGCCCTGTGCACGCTCCGCATCTTCCGGGACGCTTTTTTACTGCAATTAGGAAGAAATGGACGGAATCACCCCCCCCCCCCTCTCCATAATCTACGATCCCGTATACGAATATTCCACCTGAAATCGGTACCACCTCAGATTCATGGGGTGACGCCATAAAGTTACGAACTGTCTCCATATTTCGCTGGAATGATATAAGAAGTTGAAGTGGCGAGCAGAAAACATC
This sequence comes from Necator americanus, assembly GCF_031761385.1. NCBI lineage: Eukaryota > Metazoa > Nematoda > Chromadorea > Rhabditida > Ancylostomatidae > Necator > Necator americanus. Next base: position 34,225,696 of record NC_087375.1, read on the forward strand.
TGCAACTGTAGTTGGGAATATTTGAACATTTGAAATGACTGCTTTGTATTAGTTTATTTACAGCATTTGCATTTCAGTACTTACTGAATGATACTAATGTACTTGCAACAAGAAGAAGGTACAGTATAGCTGCACTACCAGGTAAATTTGCAAAAAAATAGATCATTTGAGTCCAGACTTTCTCTCGTAAGAGGAATCAAATTGTTACATACCTGAAGATAACTTCATGACACATTTGGAGAAATCACTTATTTTGTCGTAATCAGTAGATTCATTCCAAAGTTCCTATTAACGCATCATTATTTGCTATGAAATATTGCAGGAAAATTAACAGTCATTTAAGGCGACTTAATAAAAGACTTGGAACGCAATTGAAAATAGGGAAAAAATCGGAAATCTGATGTAATTGCAGAACTGGGTTGATATGTGCAATTTTTCCTGTTGAAGTGCTCTTGTACTCAGCAAAAGCACCCGCACCTCAATGAACGACTCTTCCAGCAAACATCTTTCTATCTGATCGAGTATCAGTCGATTAAATATCATACTCACTTGGAGTGCCGTGAAATTCATGCTGCAGTAATCAGTGTCGCAATAACATACATAATGAAATCCTGTTTTAACGCAGAGTGAAGTTCTGATCTGAAAGGTGATGCTGTCAGTTGTTAATAAGACAATTTTAAAGAGATAGCAGTGTGCCTACTGTATTGTACTGTACTTGTTATTTTCTCTATAATTTGCATAAAAATGGGTGGTATTGACTTCCAACGTCTTTATTCACCCATTCTGATCACGCTCCCTTGGGTGCTCCAAAAGTTGGGAAATTTTGTCGAAGGTGCTTTTGGGAGTATGCAATATCGTTGTCTTGATAATTATGACAAATTTATAATTCTGGAGACTTTCGGTTACGTGACCACCCCACCTACTGGATTACTGTGGAAAGCTGCACGTTCTTACTGTGATAATTCTGAAATACGCATTGATAGGTGCCTAAAAGTAGAGAGAGCCGAACCAGAAAAAGCTCTGTGAATGGTGCGTTTAACCTTGTCTCAAATCTTCTGCATTATACTCATTTTCTTCTGCTTCGTTGGGCAGTGGAGAAATTTTTGAAGTTGATTAGTGTTATATGAAGTGCGAGATTCATTGTTTCTAATCCCGTTCTTCGTTTGCCTCATCGGGACCTAGTGATACTTCCATTGGCTCGATAACGAGAGGTGGTTTCCCAGTAGCTCCAGCTTTACCGAGTAGCGAAATTGTTATCAGAGCACGTCGTGAAGAAATCCCGCCACTCAGTGGACAGATGTTAAAGTGCTCAGATGGTTAGAGACAAGTGGATGCGGGTGTTGAACAGATGTAAGTAGAATCCTGATAATCCGCTCCATTCATTCCTAGAGTAGTGATTTTTTCCACAATGTTCCACGGAACAGTCATTATCGTTTTATGGTTGACGAAGTTCCGAGAGATTTAGGAGCTGACCTCTGCGTTCCATATCTTCGCCTATTACTCTCACTCTTATCTACTTCAGACCCTGTTTTGCGCTCCTGCAAAGCTCTTGCGTGCGCAAACTAGTTACAGTTGTAGCAGGTCTATAGTTACATGCGACTCATGCGGCTTAACGCTTACGCGTCAGAGTTTCATCAAGGAGATCATCCTTCGCGGTATCAAAAACTACGTTTTCCCCGCAACTCGTGCAGATCCACTAATCATGGTCGTCGTCGCGTGTATTTTGGTACCCACCTCA